>NC_139336.1:26840000-28040000 GCF_056507025.1 Lutjanus erythropterus | reverse complement strand
AGATTCACAGTTTTTTAATTATTACTCCTTTTCAGACTTCAGCCCACACTTGTATGTTCTGCCCTGTCCGCTGTTTATGTAATGTTGCATGAGGTAGACCTCTGACAGTTTCATTTGCGTGTGCTGTTACTGAATCTCTGCTTAGTCTTCGGCAAATCAGGGCCCAAAGTTAACTCTGATTCAAGGACACCGTCACAAAATGTGCTGCTAGCACTTCTTACTGTACGTATTCAGGGCTCTGTTAGAGTGAGACCCTCTCATCCTTCTCGGCTGTGTTAATGTCCCTGCCCTCTGTCTTGTGATGAGCAGAGCCAGAAGTGATTCATCAGCACCCTGCTCTTTTCACGAAGTGTCCTGGGCCTCGATAAAGGCCGAGCAACCATGAATGAAAATAGATGCTTTCAGGAATCCTATCTCTCGTGCTAAAAACTCTCCACTGACGCCATCCCCGCTGCCTCGCCGACTGACTGCCTGCCTCTGCTCCACCTTCCTGCCTCGTCCGTTGCTGTTGTTGAGGATGGAAAAGGACTGGCTGGCTGGATGGCTGGCTGGCACGCTGCCTGTCTGGCTGGCTGTCCATCCAGTAATGGATCTGTTTGAATGAATTAAGGCAGGGCCTTGGCTTTATAAATATCCACAGATCATGTGTCCAATAATTGTCTTCACTTCAACTAAACAGCGGCCATCTAGGTGGTTCATAATATCCACTGAGGGTATTTTTACACCAGCAGGCATTGAACTAGGAGCCGATGGGGTGGACTCTTCATATGAGGAGTCCTGACACTTGGAGTGGGACATCAAAGCTCAGTCGTAATGCTATCCGTTCCTCTCAGCTTTTAATGGCTGCAACATACTCCTACAACAATAAAGAAGAAAACTGAGGGATCTGACTTCACCTTAGTTGACGCCAAACCAACCTTTCAGTCTATCGATGCCCCTCCGGCCGACTTAAGTGTAGTCTGACTTCTTCCTGTTGTGTTTGTTTAATACGATGCAGCGGTGAAGACGTCTGCTATGATTCATCTTTTCAATTGCCTCAAAACAAGATACACTGAGCAGCCGTTCACATCAGAGGGGTGCAAGAACAAAGATAAAGAAACAATCATTATGATTCTTAATTTGTAGAAAACATAAATTACTTGAGCTAGTGTAATTATTGTGTGGTTTAAAAAGAGGGCCGTTTTAGTACAAAGAGAAAGACCTCAAAAAGTCAAAGTTAATGACCTGAAATCAGTAGTTTATAAAATACACCATAAAAAAGTCGAGAAAACAAAATTTCACTAGATTTTGAGTTTTGCACCAAACTGTCAAACAAAAATCTTCTGGCCTATAATCTTTTGTTGAGATACTTTTCTTCTTTAGATAAACAAAAATATTAAATTATTAACTATTAGTCACTGCCACTTCAACTAGTTTACTCAAGAATTCTTTAAATACAAATTTGTTGTGTTTCTAAAACTCAAAGATTCAGGTTGATCTAATAAAAAAAAGTAAATTAAGTCAACAAAACAGTATTAGTTGGTAAAATATGCTCAAAATTCAAAAATCTATTGAAGTAAGTTACCTTCAAGTTTAGAGTTTTCTCAACTTTTTTGTTTTACAGTGTAACATGTTCTTGTGGTTTTGAAAACAATGTGATAATATACATTGACAATATATTTTTAAATAAATGTTACATCGATTTGAAGCCAGATTGGAAAACTGAGAGCAAAAGTGAAACATAAACAGCAACAAGGCTTTAGAAAGCAAAAAATCCCTGTAAACTCAGGCCTACTTAGGGCTTATATCACCCGGGAAATCAATACCAGCATTTGTTAAATTGTTAAAGTTTCATGTAATGGAAATGTTGGATGTTTTCCACTCATTATTCTAATCAAAAGCCCACGGAGAGCCCACATATTTCTATTTCTCTCATGACTCGGGTAGGTGGTATTTATACTGTGCACGACCTCTGAGACGCCCACTTCACTAATGAATAAAACATTGTGTTTCACTTTTAGAATTAGAAACTATAAATGAGGAAATGCTGCATTAGAAAGAAGTTGTTTACTTGAGTTTAAGAACAGACAAACCGAGAGCATCTGACATTTCTCATTTTAGGGCAGTTGCCCACTTCACTTTTTAAAAAGGCAGTCACGAACTGTGCCAGCGCACCCAGTTCTTGCTACATCATTGCATTAAGCTCTTGCTTCGATGCTTCCACTCTGAGAATCCACGCAGCCCCAGTTAAACCAGTGGTTAACAGCAGTGCACCCGGCTGTGACTGCAGCTCCTCCACTCCAGCGATGCGTCCGGCCTCTTGGACCCTCCTAACACAGGAGCTGCCCATGAAGCACCGATGATCAGCGCTGTAGCTACCACCCTCGCTGTAGATCAAAGAGGCAGCTCCGGCCGAGGCAGAGGAATCATTATCGTAGCAATCCCAGTCCAAATCAAGCCGGCTCATTTCTTCTGGTAGGTTTCCTCCCTACAACAAGTGCTCCATCATAATCAATGCCAGACTTCTCCTGCCAAGCAACCGAGGGAACCCCACACAATCTTACTCAGCACAGCCCGACCCCGTCCACTCTGCAGCGTAACGAGTGTACTGAGCGAGAGGTCACATACCATACTGATGCATGCAGTGAGGAAAATATGGATTGCAGATCAAATAAAGAGGTGACAGGTTTTACTTCATCCTTAACTCTTGTTTTTTTGAGGGAAAGTAAAGCAGCATTATTAAATTTGTCCTTCTAAATATTAGATTCCTTAAACCTTCATTTTTATATGAACAAAACCAAACAATTTCCAATTACCTGGAGAGGGAGCCAGGAAAGAAACTGCCCTTAATCTTTTGCATGTTACATTCTCAGTAGCACGGCACATTTAAATGCCAAATAAATATGGTGAGCAAGAGCAGCAATGTGGCATTTCAGCAATGATTATAAGTTGTTTTGTAAAGGCTAAAAAAAAACACCCATCTGTCTTGACCAAACTGACACCCTCCTCATAACAGATTCTGAAAGACACTGAGAGTCTTTTTGACTACGACAAAGGCCTCTTCTTAGCATAACCAGAGGTGTATGAGGCCGTGCATGAGGCCTCTCTAAAAATCTAATGAATAATGGATATTACTAACCTGCCATTAATCTTTAAGCAGCCACTGTGTACAAAGAATATATTGGATATTGAGTTTCAAACACTCCCACAAAGCGATATAAAGCCCGTGTGAATAGTGGTGTCATTCATGGACTGTACTTACGTAAGACTTTTCATTAAGAGACCGTACAGTGTTTTTTGTTTTCTCTTTGTGGTTCTGCCACAGTATACAAAAGAACAAAGGAACAGTAAACATTATAATACAATTATATTAGTGATATACAGTCTTGTAGCAAAAAATCCAAACAAACAAATATAATAAAGTTGTTAAGTTAAGCCCCACAGAAGAGAAACAGATTACCTCTTGTACCCTTGCACCTCCATCATTTATGCACCAGCATGACAGGTAGCTTGAAGCAGCGTAACCTCACAGCACTGTACCACTTTTCAAGCCAGAAGGGAAGGCAGGATGACGATTTCACATGAAAAAAACGCCCTTTGGAAAATGTCAGGATGAAGGAACCTCAGGGGGCCCCGACTTGAGTGAGGGAAATATTTTACAATACAATTTAAATAAAAGAGCCAGTCTCCTTGAGCAGAGATTAAGTAGCAAAACCCACATTAATAACCCAATTTATCTCTTATTGTACATATTTAGAATATACTCTAAGACATGCATCCTGTGTGATCCATCAATTCTCAGTATGGAGCATTATTGTCCTGCACCTTTCCCCAAGATTCCCCCTCCATCTTATTTAAAAGTTACAGCATACAGTAGATTACAAATAGATCATTTACTTGAGTAAAAGTTCAAAAACTGCGCTCTAAAAGTACTCAGTTACAAGTGAATTCCTGCATGAGAAATCTTACTTAAGTGAAAGTACATAAGTATTAGCAGCAAAATGTACTTGTTACATCCATATATCTGATATATCCTTTAATATGATATTATCTGACTGTTACACTGATGCCTCAGTGTGTACTGTAAGTAGTAAAGTTGCTTTTGTAGCTGTTTGAGGTGTAGCTAGTTGTCTTATCACACAGCTATATGGTGAATCACAAGTCAAAAAGGTTGGAACTATGGCTGCGCAATTAATCAAAATATTATCAAAATCACAATAAAGCCAAGTGCAATATCCAAGTCAGAGAAGCTGCAATGTTTAAATTAAGGAAAAATGTGTGGAAACTGATGCCGTGGCTCAAGATGTACGATTTTTTTGTTTGGTGCAAACAAAATCAACTTGATTTTAAAATGTTTTTTCAGTGAAAATAAAAACAAGCATCCCCATTTTTTTTTACCATATCATACAGGTCTAGTGGAAACTGTTTTCTTTATGTAAAATCTCAATCTGAAGAGTAACTGTTGCTGTATAATATAGTATGGTATAAAGTTGCACAGTGCCTGAGTAAATGTACTTAGTCACTTTCCAACAGTGCAAATACAGCCCACGTTTTTAGACAACTAATTAATTGCTAGAATAATTAATAACAGTGAAAAAGGTCTGCATATCACTGGACTGTTCGGGCCCTGCCCTTTGGCCATTTGGTAGGGGGGTGGGGTCAATCTTCTTACGTAATTGTTTTCAGAGACTGTTAAGCTCATTGACTGCTGTGTTGTGCTACTAATCCTTGCCCACCATCATTGTACATCTGTGTGTGCACATGGGCATGTGCATATGCCTGCATCTCTGCATGAATGAGTCGGTAGCATTACTGTTGTAACTACATGGCATGTGCAGTTTAGAGCTTTTATCACGTGTTGTATCTCATTGCTGCATTGAGATCATAGTGTATAAAAAAGGAAGGAAAAGGTCTTAAAAGTGAGTGTAACTTTGAGTGCAGCAGTCTGAAGTGAGTTTGCAGACTGGAGCAGCTCTGAATCAGCAGCAGCACAGAGACAAGAGCGCTGCAGACTCAGGCCTGCTCTGACTTCAGGACCATGGACAGCGCTCTGACGTGCCCTGGCACGTTAACATGGAGCTTCAGTGGAAATCGGGCATGATTGTCACCGTCAAGCTGTGCCAGGGGACACTGGTGCAGAGACCGGGGCCAGATGAGATGCTTAATTGGTTGAAGTGGTGAACTGTAAACATGCAGCTTGTGGAGAACCAGTCGTGTGCTGTTAACCTGATCTCGTTTGTTTACCATTTGAACGCGTCCTGCTAGAGATGTGAAACGAATTAGAAGCAGTTTGCCACAACTCAAACTGACTGGGGCTCATTTGCTACAGTGCTTAGTATAAATGTGCGATAATATGGCGAGTCGTCTTTCATCACAGCAGGTTTTCAAATGTAGTTTTCACAGCTTCACACACAAAACTGTGGACCTCTCCTCCGACGAAGCAGCTCGGAAAAAAGGCTCCCTCTCCTAGATTACTAGCCTCATCTCTGGATGTCTATGGAATCATGATCATGTAGTTTGATCCAGAGCTGCAATGATTAATCAAGTCATTGATTAGTTGCCAACTATTCCAGCATCTTAACTGTGAACATTTTCTGGTTGACTTTTCTATGACAGTAAACTGAATATCTTTGGTTTGTGGATAAAACAAGCCATTTGTGGAAACTATATTGGGTTTTGGGAAACAGTGATTGAAAATTTTCACCATATTCTGGAATTTTATGGACCAAACAGCTAATGGAAAAATCAAGACAATAATCGACAATGAAAACAATCCCATAGATACTCAACAATCGAGCCAAGATAGCATAACTTTGCTGCTTTGCATAACTTCAGACTACAACAAATATGTAAAGAAAGGTCTGTTATGAGGCATTTATTAGTTTCAGGCTTCACTTCTGTTCACCGCACCGCCGCTAAAACTGACCCCCCAGACACTCAACAACTGACCCAAGATAGCCAGACTTTACTTCAACACACTGAGCCCCCCAGGAGCTGTTTGGTGTCTCCCACTTTGAAAACCTCTGATCTAGACACTCAGCAATTGCACCAAGACAGCCTGCCATTGCTGTTTTACATAATTTCAGACTACACAAAACACATAAAAAGGTCTATCCTGAAGCATTTATTAGTTTCAGGCTTTACTTCAACACACTGAGCCTCCCCTGAAATTGTTTGGAGGCCCCCTCTGCGAAGATACACCCGTCTGGAAAACCTCTGTCATAGACACTCAACGACTGACATAACTTCAGATTACACCATGTGTATAAAAATGGTCTGTAAGGCATTTATTACTTTCAAACTTGACCTGTGTTCACTGAGCCTCCCCTGAAACCGTGTGGCACCCGCCTGGAGAGCTAGACCTGCCTCCCCACTTTGAAAACCTCGGCCACAGACACCGAACAACTGACATAACTTCAAACTGCACCAAATAAATATGCAAGAAAGGTCTGTCCTGAGGCATTTATTAGTTTCAGACTTCACTTCGAGCCACTGAGCCTCCCTTTGAAACTGTACGGAGCCCCCCTGGGAAGCCAGACCCACCTCCCACTTTGAAAACCTATGAACTATGACAACAGGACAGTGTCTATGTGAGGGACCGACAAGTCAAAGGACTTAAGTAAAAAAAATAAAAAACAATCCTGTCTCTGTTGCATTTATTCATTACCAAGTGAGGGAATGATGCTTCTGCAGCAGCTCTGAAACAAACACATTCCATCACATCTCAGCTTCAAAAACACATCACTCTTCATCCATTACAGTGCTGTCAAATGTATGATAAGATCCTAGGATCAATTTCAGTTGATTGATTCAAAACGCGCATACTCTCTCTTTAATCGTGCACGATTTTTTTTTTTTTTACCGCATTCTGTGCGTTTCTTTCTTTTTTCTTTTCTTTTCTTTTCTTTTTTTTTTTTTTACACACACAGGCCCCGTCGTCTCATACCGCCGCCTACAATGAAATGTTTACAACAGTGATGGTGCAATGGCATTGTCACGTTGTGTCCAGGTACTGTCGGGAATGTGTCGCAATGAGGAGCTGGAGACACGGTGCGTGTTATTGTGGACAGAAAAGGTGCGTTTGGTGCGTGTGCGTAAATCATGACATTCACCATGCTTTTTCCAAGGACATTTCACTGATACACCTTAATGCGTCCCTCTCTTATTATAATAAAAATGCCGCAATGAGACACACAGTCACTCTCTCTCTCTCTCTCACACACACACACACACACACAGACACAGGCACATTTTGTCAGTGAAGCTCTGAGCCGGTGGCACGATTGCCTGAATACAGAGGTAGATAATGCGCTTCGGGGCAGCAGCAGCAGAAGCAGCAGCAGAAGAAGAAGAAGCCTGTGCGTGTGCCGATGACAGAGCGTTATGTGTGAGAGTGTATAGCTTGCAGACCCCAGGGGTGGATAAAAAAAAAAGGGGAGGGGAGGGAAGGGGAGGGTGGTGAGAGCAGGTGTCTTTTCCAGCCCTTACCTAAAATCGCTATATGGATGAATGATCCAGTATCCGGCCGTTTGCACCCTCTCCTGTTCTTTCTCCACCGCTTTCTGACTGCCGAACATACGCAAGGAGAACTTATTGACTCCGGGCTGCATCATGGCCCCAAATTGCCTCTGCATAAACCCGTGTTGCCTGGACGCCCCCTCCAGATCGTCAAAGCCGACCATGGCCTCCTCCCGCTCCCCCTTGAAGCCCACTGAGTTGCCGTGGTCCTTCATGTTCTGGCTGCCCGTGTTATTTTTCTGTATCGAGTCTTGCCTCTGAAAAACATTATTCCCATCCGCCTTCTCCTCCTTGCCGCTGGAGAACGAATTAGATTTGTCTTCCATGCTGTTTTTTTGAGTTTTCCCGTATTTTTTTCTCTTGGTGGCCGAAAGCGTTCCGTCTCCTGCTCGGGAGGGCTGCGCGCAAAAACTCGAGAGCTCTCCTCCTTCTCCTCTCTGCCTCTGTGTGTGTTTTTTTTTTTTTCTTATGTCCTTCAAACTGTTCAAGCTCCTCTGCCTTCAGTGCGAGTGCTGCAAACTGAGACAGAGTGCCCGACAAACCCGCTGGATCAGGTTTCTTGGGTTACCGCCATCTACCGACGGCCCCGGCTCCTGCTCCTGCCGTCCAAAGCTTCTCCTCTGCTGCTGCTGCTGCCTCGTCTCACTCCGCACGGCACTGCGGTTTAACTGGCACATGCCCCTGCACCTTATTTACATAATGTGGCTCATGATAGCCCCCCCCTTCCTCCTCCTCCTCCTCCTCCTCTGTCATCACTTTCACACATGGCAGGAGGAAGCCAATATCATCTGAGCAGGGAGAATGTGATTCAGTGGTATATGAAGTTAATGGAGACGTGTTTTTTTGCTTTAATCAGTTGATACAGCAGCATGTGTGCTTCCTGGCGGTGGGTTTTGCTTCCCACTGAGGAGTGATAATAGAAGACAACACGGTGAAGCAGATTGCACCGTCGGTGTGATCCGAGTTTCAGCCACCGGTCGTAGGAGAAAACTAGTTGAACATCTTGTGGAAATCACACGTTTTAAAGGCGTCGCAGATAGGATCCAACATTTTAGAGTGTGACTGCACTGTTCTTGTCTATAGTTGCAAGCCACAAGCACTGGTAACACTTTATGGTAAGGGAATATAAATTATTATAACTATGCTGCAAAAATAATTCATTCATTCATGTAGTAGGGGAGATTTGGTCACAAAGTTCTCACTTTCATTTCAGTTTCTGGGTCTCACTACATCACACTCACTTGTTTTTATTTTAAAGTATTTTTAATTTGACTTTTTATTTAATCATATTTGTGCAGTGATATACTCTCACTTAGGTACAGAGCTGTGCACAAATGCATCAAATTACAACTTGCACTTCAAATGTGCTTAAAGCTGCTACAAGGAGTTTTTAAGTGGTAATGAAACGGTCTCAGTTCATTACTGTTGCCTCTACATGAACTACATAAATTAGCAAGACCATCCGCAGAGAAGATTGTGTAATTGAAGGGAGAGTTCACCCAAAAATGACATTTCAGTCATTATTTACTCTCCCTCATGCCAATTGAAGGTCGGGATTATTTTGTTAGTCCGCAAAACACTGCTGGGGTTTCACAGGAAAACAGTGTTGCAGAATCTCCTGAACAATGGAAGTGAATGGTGACCAGTTTTCAAACGCAAAAAAAAACAACCGGAAAAAAGACATAAAATGTCTCCATACTGTTCGTCTGGTGTAATCCAAGTCTCCTGAAGTCCCAACGTGCTGTTCGCACGCCATCACACCACACACACCCAGTTCAGACAGCGTGCATGTGCACATGAATGTGGCTCCAAGCTAAAGATCTACAGTGAAGATTTAGACTAAAAACATGGTGTACTCAACATTTATTTAGCCAGGGTTTTTTTTTTTACATTTGAAAACTGGTCACCATTCACTTCCAATGTTTAGGAGATTCTGCAACACTGTTTTCCTGTAAAACTCCAGCAGTGTTTTGTGGACAAAAAAAAACTAAACCTGACCTTCATTCAGCAAGAGGGTGAGTAGATAATGACTGAACTCTCCTATTTGGGTGAACTATCCCTTTACCTGAATGCCTGCCACCAGGTTTGCGTCTCCTTGAAATCAGATGAAATAAGCCCGTGTTTGCATTTTCCCACGCAGAGTTGCACTGAGTCGTACATTGGCCAGTTAAAAAGAAACAGCAGGAGAGTTTTCTTTAGAAATTTTTATTTTTGATGTTATATTTTGTAACTGCAATATAAAGTGTGAGGAAGCCCATGTAGGGAGGAATGGTTAAATACAGGACTTTCACCCAGGAGGCCAGTGTTTGTGTCCTGTCTGAAACCAAAACTCAATGTTTGCATCTAGTCTTGCGTAGCCAGACCTCTCACTGCAGCACTCGGCGCTGGAGAAAGGTCTGGTTCCACACAAACACATGCTGCCATAGAGGAAAAATGCCCTGCCTTGGTTGCATTTCTCTAAACCAATCACAAACATCTCGGGCAGTGCCAAGCCCAGCAGAGCCGGTCCTGACCTCCATGGGGCCCTAAGAAGAATTCTGCTAAGGGGGCCCTGCTAACTGGCCGGACATTTTTCAATCAAATACATAATGCCTAAATATACAGAATCACTGCTCTTATTTGAATGCCCACAAGCATTCTGTTGTGACTGCTCAACTTTTGTCCTGCCCCTTTAACTGTAGATTTACCAGAAGAAGTCACAAACATCGTTAATAACTCAGAAATCTTGATGATTTAAACACTTAAGTTGTTGCATTAATCAACATATTGTTCTTGCATTGAGTAGTGCATGAGATGCTGTTAATTCTTGTACATCCCTGACAGTTACATGAATGAAGTCGTGCTTTTTCATGTATGAAGTCATGTTGCCTCACCATAAAGTGTTACTGATGCACCTCTTTGCACAGTCTGTATTCTCCCAAGCACCCCGGGCTTCAGTATGCATTGCAGGTAGATAATTTGCTCCAAATGAAATCATCTGCATGGCGCATTTCAAACCAGAGTTAATTAGGTAATGTCTGCATTATGACATACTAATTTGGCGATGACAAACTGCTCCTCTAATCTACAAACTTTGTTAAATCAACATATTAGCTTTTTCAGCCATGCTTGGCCAGATATTTATAATTGAATTACAGGGTTCAGTGGTGTTTTCATAAAACAGCCACCTGTGCATGGGGCACCAGCCAAAATAAATGGAGGCGAATACTGATTTTTTTTTTCTTCCTTAATTGAGTAAAAGTACTTCTACCATGAGACACTTCCTTCAAGTTAAAGTTCTGCATTCAAAATGCCACTTAAAAGTATGTAAGTATAATCAGAATGATGTGTGTATAATAAGAATCAAAAGTAAAAGCACTCAATGCAGAAAATTGACCCCTTATGTAATTATTGCTTGTGCATTAATATAAAAGCTGCATTTTATTGTTGTAATTGTTTGAGGTGCAGCTCAATTTAGACTAGTCTAGATATAACATAAAAATCTAAATGATGCAGCAACAAATGATTATTTTCATTACTGATTAATCTGATAATTATTTTCTCAATTAACTGATCGATTGTTTGGTGTGTAAAACTTCAGAATAATGTGAAATAATGGCACAATTACCCAGAGCCCAAAGAGACAAACGTCTCACATTTGTAAAGCTGGACCCATGAAAAATGACTTGAACAATTATCAGAATATAATTAATTGTCTTTCTAATTGATTAATTGACTAATGGTTACTTGTATATACTATGGGGAAGTTTAATTTATAACACAATCATACATTTTATAAGTTCATATGCAAACATCTTGATATGTAAATGAACTAGACTACTAAAATATGTAATGCAATAAAAAGTAACTTACTTCTTTTTGGACTGTAGTGATGTAAAAGTAGTGAAGTGGCATGAAAAGAAACAGTAAAAGTCAAGTCAAATAAATACGTATATGTACTGATGTACTTTACTTGAGCAAAGGTACAGAATATGCAGGATTGTTTGTAAATGCACCATTTAAATGCTCAACGAATGAGAGAGTTAGAGAGTGAATGACGTGAGGGAGCGACGTTAGCAAGAACAAAGCAGTGGATCAGAGAAAAAACGTTTTTTGGAGGCTACACACAACTGTCAACCAGGCTGAAGCCCACAAACATCCTGTACACGGCAAAATATGAGAAAATAAGGAAATACAGGTGAAGGGCACCAAACTTTTCTGGTAGGTTCATAAGTGATGACTGAGACGGATTATTTTTATGCGCCTATACTGTGCCTTTAATTACATTCCAGCACTGAAGAAAAAGTAGAAAATACACAGGGAAAATAGACCCAGAGAGAACAAGATTAAAGAAAAACTAGATGAAAGTGAATATGGAGATTGGAATTAGAAAACAGTGAAACGGTTCCCTGAGAAAATAGCCGGGGAATGAAGTAAGGTGGAGGAAAAATTCATTAAAGAGAAAAGAGACAGCAGAGGGAGTGAGAACAGCACAGGGTGCACAGTAGGAAACTGTAGAGATGAAACAATTTGTCAAATGATAGAAAAGCTGATAACTGATTAATTTTTTAAGGAAAATGTCAGTCCCAACAGTTTCAGTTTCCAACAGTTTCACGTTCGCTGCCCTTTTCCCAGTTTTATATCATTATAAATTGAATATATTGGTTTTGAACTGGACATAATTAATTTGGTGACATGGTGATTGAGGTGGTGATGATTTCTTATGATTTATAGACAAAATGATTAATTAATTAATCAAAATAATTGGCAGATTTATAAGACAAACACAGAACACAAACCCACATGCAGTCCAGACATCAGTGAACAAAGAGTCGACATATTTTGTGTTCGTATGGAGCTGAAGTCAGCTGTGTGTAAATACTGTGTGTGATTATATTACCAATATCCCTCAGCAGGTCAATGGTGGAATGTAATGATAAATAGCAGGGATGATTACAGTCAATCACTAATCAATTAATCAAGAATTTGATCGATCATGTAAAATTTAATTGATCTACTGTCAAATAAATACTTGAAATGTGTAGCCTTTTAAATGTTTCATAGGCTACACTCTTAGAAATAGGTTCTAAAAGGGTTCTTCCTGAAAGGCTGTGGTTCTACCCCCAAAAAAATTAGCTTTTGAAGAACGCTTTTTGGAAGAAAGGGTTTGTCAAGAGTTCTTTGTAAGACTTAAGTTTCCATTAAGAACAATTTTTTATCCAAAGAACCTTTTTTAGAAGAAAGATCGTTGAAATCCTTGAAGAACTCTTTCAAGCGTTCTTTGCACCATAATATAAAACAGATCTTAGTAGAACACTACCAATTATTTCTATCACACTTCTACTCCACTACACTTCAGAAGGAAATATAGTACGTTTTACTCTTATTTAACAGCTTTAGTTGTACTAGTTGCTACAAAACATAATCAGTTTTTGAACTAAACTACCCAGCAGTATATAAATTAGTAAAATTAGCTCCAGCTTGTCAAAATAAATGAGCAAAATGCTGCGTTCACATTAATGCATCAGTGAAAATAAACCAGTAATAACATGAATGATAATATAAAAGTCACAGGGTGCATTTTTCTGCATAAAGAGTTAATTGTAATATTTTATGTACATTTTATTTTGCTTGATTAAAGCAGAACTTTTACTTGTACTGGAGCATTTTACCTGGATCTGAATACTTCATCCACTGCTGCTGTGGGTACTTTGTTTCGCACCTTTTTAGATTGTGTCTGCGTCTTTTGTTGTGAGCTAAAATGTTCATTAACATTCTTGAACACTGTTCTGTGAAAGCCTGCGACTCCCCTCCACAATGTGGCATTACATACCCACGCTGAACCCACGCGCTCAGTCTTTTCATGGGCACACAAAACCGCAGCTGGCTGTGTACATCACTGGAGAGGACATTAGCTCAGATATTTTGCATGTTTGGTTGTGGATTATTATGTAATGATCCAAATGTTATCGTAATTGAAACAGACATCCCTTGATTTTTTTTTTTTTTTTTTGTCAGTTTTCTCTCTCAGCTGGGTTTGTGTTGGGTTGGATTAGTTGGCATGCCAACTGTTTCCCCTACACAAGGCTTGTGTAACTTCAGTTACACAGTTAATGGGGCAGGGAGGGGTAACTACTGACAGAGGGGGGAAAAAAATGTTGCATAAGATTTATGGCTTAAAGTAATACTGATATTGAACAAAGTGCAAAATCCCAGCTGGCCCATTCACGTGTCACGGAATAAATACAGCAAGAATAAATTTGCAGGGCGGAGAACGTGCGTGACAGAAGAAAGAGATGGATCCGTGGAGGGTAAAGCTTCATTTAGGTTCAGGGCAAATCTCATCACTGATTCCAAGTACCATCATGCATCTGAATCCACAGGATAACTCCTCCAATACAGCGACGGGGAGTCATGAGGAGCGCAGAGTGTGATGCTGCTGGTAAAAACGTTTAGACAGGTGATCTACTGTGTTTCTTCACACATTTTTAAAATAAAATTTAACAGTTGTATGTTGTACCAATGTGATGAAAAACAAACAAATCCTCTAAGTCATTATGATGAGTTAGTATCTGAAAATAATGTTAGTGTGTCATAATAATGACTTATGTGCTCAAAATAATGATGTAGTATCAAAATAATGAGAAACTTTCACAGAATAATGACTTATTATCTCACAATACTGACTCATAAGCTCAAAGTAATGCTTAGTATTTCAAAATAATGAGTGGATATCTTGAAATAATTACTTGGTATCACAAAATAATAAAAAAAAGTTTTACAAAATAATAAGTTAATATTTCAGACTAATGAGTTTGTCTTCATGGATTTGAATAATATCATATAAAGCAAAGAAATGCATTTTGCTCAACTGAACCAGCAAAACATTTATTTTTAAATTTCTTCTTCTTTTTTTTTTATTCTCTCTTTTAATTTAAAACCAGTTATTTTGTGTTGTTTTGTTTGTTTTAGGTTAATCATTATTACTATCACTATCATTACTTGTTTGGGGGTGTTTGTAAAATGTTGAAAATAAATTTTTAAACTTTTCTCTTTTTTCCCCAAAAATGACTTTTTTTTTCACTGATTTTTATGAGTTATTAGTTTGAGACATTAACTCATTATTTAGATTTTTTTGAGATACTAAAACGCCATTATTTTGAAAAGTTTCTCATTATGTTTAATTTATTAGTTTTGATACAGTAAGTCATTATTTTGACAAACAGTTTGTCATTAAAATGACAGTATCTCTTGTTTCACGCTGGCAGCAGTGGGCCTCCATAACGTTGCATGATGTTTAAGATGATCCCAGTGGGATTAAATGCAGCCTTAGTTTATAATACATCCAGAAGACGGTGCACCAAATATCCTGCTTTCTGCAGGATAAAATGTGCTCCTGATTCCTGTGATGGTCTCACTGGCCCTGCTGAAATTGCATTGTGTCTCTAAGATTACATCCAGTCATCTCTGCTTACAGTCAATACCTCATCTGGACATGAAGCATTACATAGCCCCGCACTGCCAGCCATTGCTTATGCCACAAATAGCATCCAGCCAGCTACAGGATGGCAGCATTGTGTTACAATGCCCCCCTTGGCCCCTTTTCATTTTCTGCAAGTCATTCAATGTATGGCCAGTTTATCCTTTAGAGAGGCCTTGTTTCTGCTCACATTTAGAGCGACACCAACAACAAAAATTGGGGGGAAAAATGCTCGTGAATTTGTGAAAATAAATCACCTGTAATTTTGTTCATATCCAAATAAAGTAAATTTTGTGTCACTAAAACATCTGAGAGACCGAGCTCAATAACTGACACAAATTAAAAATACAAATCTCCCACCTCCTGGGCCAGACATGACTACTAATTCACTTGTCCTCGTTGGACTCTTGTCCCATGACTGACTACTTTAATTAAACCATGATTGGGGCTGCGGAGACGGTAGTGTTGTAATAGGATTGCGAGCTTTGGTCCATCTCCAGCTGAGACTATCAGGGTATCATGGACCTCGGGGATGAGGCTGTGGCATTGGACGGGGACCAGCTGAGGCCAAGGTTGACTTAATCAGCAGACTGACTGGTATAAACAAATGCGAGCTCGGTCAAGAAGATGATTGTGATAAAATGATGACGGGGTTTAGATCTGTGAACATCAAAATGAGCAAACCAATTAACTGAAGGTACAAAAAGAGAAAGTCCAGTTGTTTTTGTTCCTCACCAGTGAGCAATTTCACCCTTCTATGAACTATGAACCCCAAAAATCCACTTTTTATATATTAATTAGTATTCCCATTTCAATATAAAAGCACTATGCAATATTTCATTTAAATATGGAGAAGACCTAAATATATTTTACTGTGCTTTATATCTTTTTTCTGAAACTTATAATATATAAAGTCAAACCAGACTGTAAGATCCTTTGTAAGTTTGTTTAATATGAAATATATATATAATTTAGGAACTTGAAAGTACTATATATGATAATCAATCCACATATATTATCCACAGTATATGTGTAATATTAAACATACATATATGAGTTGGACCACCTTTATTGAAACCAAAATCTTGCAAATATTTTCTAAAATTAAATAAAAGACATGTTGGGTGTCACATATATGAGACATGACGCCATGGCAAATTCTAGGTTTTTTCTATTTGTCCAGATGGGTTTGCCGAATGTCCCATGTCTTTATCTCGTAACTTGTCAGTAGCAACAGGATGATGGCGTGGGACTTGATGCATCAATCAAGTAAGTAAACCAGTTACATGTAAGTGGGGTTAATGTGACAGTTGGCATCGCCATATCATAATTAGATCCACACGGCCGAGTCTACAGATTATGCAGCCGAAAGGCCACTGCTGCACTTAACCTTTGAGCTCATATCCATGAATTAATGGTCATCTACTGCTTATCAACATTACATAAGAAGGAGATTTTGTGCGCCTCAAAGCTAATGAGGGCCTGTGACGTGGTCCTGTCAGTGGCTGGAGTTGCGTATTAGAGGGGAATATCGATAAAAGACCCGTTCATTAACCCAACAGCTTCTCACTCAAAATTATACTGTTGTTAGTCAGAACAATCTGCATGGACTGCTACTTGGGTGTGGAAAAAAAATAGTCCCTCAAGTGCTTCTCAGTTTGTGGATTCAAAATATAAACTTGTTGAAGAAATCTGAGGCACTCAGGAAGTAACAATTATGCCTTTTTTACCCTTTATTAAAGGCTATTTAGCAGTTAAATGCCTACACATTTCAGCCATTAAGGCCTTCATCACGGCAAGTAAAAAAAACAGTACAGGTCGGTAAGTAGTCACATGACCAGTACATGATTTGTGTAGACAGGTAAAGTCACATGACTTTTCTCAGCAGAGGAAACCACACATCAACTTGTGCGCTGTCTCGCCTGAGTTCACTGAAAACTTCAATATTGAGTGTTTTTAAGATGTGCTGCATATATATTTTTCTGTGATTATTGCTGATATTGTGCAAGATTTTCGATGATCAGAAAATGACAGAAATGTGACTCACTGACTTGTTTCGAATTTGGTTTAATAGATTGTTGATGCAAAGTTTGCTGAAATATGTTTACACTCTTTAATGCATTTATTCCTATACGCTGCATGAAGGTAACGTCTAGACAAACAAACTTGCTTTCTTGAAAAATTGTTTAAATCATGTTTTCTTGGTCCGTTATGACAAAAAAAAAACAAACAAACAAAAACAGTTTATCACCTGGCATGATAAGTCCTACCATAATGGTTTAGCTGCTAAATAGCCATGTGTTAATATATATATATATTTTTTTCTATTTTCAAATTCTCATCTCCTAAGTGCCTCATATTTCTTCACTGTTGTGTTGATAACTTCAATATGTACGTTTTCATCACTGGATGTCAACACGGTTGTTGAGTAAGGGTTAAAAATACTGTGCGTTGACATATAATAGCAATAAATCCGTTAAATTATGACAGACTTGTGTGTTTATTTGCCTTTTCAGGCACTTACTTTGTATCAAACTCCGAGTCAGACATCTGACAGTTTCAGAAAAAGTTTCCCGGACAGAATTATGACTTTGATATTGATGTGAGTCAGACATCAGCGGCTATAAATTACTCTGATATGACATGAGCGCAGCATAAGCACCGGTGAATTTGCCCTTGTTGTCATATAAACCCCTTTCACAAATGTAGTCTATCCCTTAAATCAATCAAGAAGATTTCCTGCATGGGGTCCATGCAGGAGTGAACAGGAGCAGGGACTGATATTCAGGGAAATGTCCCACCTCAAGACATTTCAGGTAAAAGCTTGTACGGCTGTGCTGCGAATGAAAGCACGAGTGTGGCAGGAACAAGCATGTAAAGGGTTAAATTCATCTGACAGTGCAGACTTGAAAGGAAAGAAAGAAACCAGAGAATCGTCCTGTACACTCTGAGACAACATTTTATCTGTCATTCACTGCTGAAAGTACAGGACGCAAAGAAAAGCTTATATTTCTATATATAATAGTGCAATATAATCTGAGCTTTATAGGTCATTGGTCATGATAGAAGGCTCTGTATTGCAGGAAATGGTAATTTCAGGTATAAAATAAATGAAAATGTTCCTGCCGTACCTCCCCTTGTTTGTCACTAATCTTGCACCCCCACTTTAGCCGTAGTTAGACACCCATGATTGCCACCATCTGCCAGACTGTCCCTTTCCCCATCTATTCCAGCACCGCCGTGACGTGTGAAGACTGAAATGTTCCTGAATGAAGCTGCATGTGTGAATAGTGAAAATCACTAGCGGTGATGGAAAGATTACCCCAGTAATTTACTGGGAACTGTTTGTGAAAAATGCTACGGATTGATTGCAGGTGGTGCACGCAAGGCCGGCTATTTCATGCCGCGGTTGGCGGGGACAATAAACATGTCGCAGTTGGAGCGGTAACAGGGTGGGGGGTGTGTTTCCCCTTAAAGGTCTGAATAACCAGCTAGAATTGTCACTTAATTCACATATTAAACATTTTGGCAGTGAAAAGAAACCAATTGCTATTTGTAGGTAGTGGACCAAACCAATGTGAAGCATAATGAGGAAGAGCACGCCATCTTTGAAAGCGCATTGTTTTGCAATCTACCAAACACTGACTAGACACTGTCAGATTAAATATATTGCTAGGAACAATCCCTTGGAGGTTTGGGGTATGTAACGTATTTACAAAACAAAATATGCTGAAAAAATGAATATGAGGATTATTGCTCCACAGTGGCAACACCTGAAAGGAATGAAGGGAGTTATTCACAACTGCAAAACAATTAAAATGCTTTGCTAATCATGATAAAACAGCTCCAGGTAAGGAAAATAAATAAACTCCATTAATTAAAATAAATTAATTAGATAATTTAGACACCACTTTACTTTTGTGTTTGAAGTTCGAAGGTTAATTGATATCCATTGGCGTGTTGTAGAACATCACTTGTACACAAATTACCTGTATGTTCCACATGGATTTCATGTCCAGAAATAGCATTGTTAGGTAAATACTGTGCACCATTATTATCGTGTACTGTGGAATTGAGACACAGCAAAGGTTAGCTCCTAATTCAAGATTGGGCTGCCTGCGTAACCTGGATGCAGCCCAGCCTTCCCAGACAACGGAGTGACCCAACACCTGATCCTGATTAGCTTGGAGGGCTAATACTTGTTAGCTAATACAAGTTACATCAGTTTAGTAGTCCATTATCTCAGGGTGTAGTAATAGAACTGCACCCTGGAACATCCCCTCTCTACTGTCTCTAAGTCCTTGCACAAAATTCAAACACTGAAACCTATTACTGCCTTTTTAATTTCAAATAACACTGTATGTATGTATGCAGTACCTTTAAAACAGATTTTACAGCTCATGCTTGTCTCTTTAGCTCACTCATAATAACCACATTTCTAGCATATTGGCACAGATGGTTAAAGCCTTTAAGCTCATATTTTCTCCATGAAATTAAACATTTTAAAAGTGGCTTGTCTGCCATTTTAACCTTTTTCAGCAGAGTAAACAAAGTTCAGTGTAACAGATGGTGCGGGTCAGTTCAAGCGGGCGCAGTTAACAGGCACCTTTGCCCCCAGGGAACACACACATGCCTAGACAGTGGATCAGGTGTTGATGCACCATTGACAGCCTTTCACTGCCTAATTCCAGATTTGTGGCATACACAGTGTCCACTTGCTACGCGTAGTAATCCCAAAGGATTGGCAAGTATTTTTAGTAATGGATTTACTGGCGTCCGTTGATCCCTTGATGGGTGGCGTCTTTCAGAACAGTCATGGAGGAGTGGGTCGCCCCAGCCTTGCTGAGCAAAGTGTTTATTAGTATGCACGTGTGGGAGTGTGTAGGCTTCTTAGCCGTCTACTTGCAGGGCCTATACCACAGTGCTTAAATGATAGATTATACCTGAGGGAGGAATGCAGTTAGGAGCTCTTGCATTATAACTTACAGATAACCTCCAGACATAGATGCAACAACCCCACAATCAGGAGGCAAAATAGTTGCAAAATCGCGATAGAATTTCATTGCTGTACTGGCAGAGATGAAAGCATGCGACAGATTTACCTCCAACAGTTGGCCACGGCAAAATGTGCCCCTCACTGCCGATAAAATGGCTAAAATCTCACACCGAGTGAGATTTTTTCTTTAGCTTTTAGAGAGTTTTGCTTTTAATTCAGCTTTTTTATTCAGTTTCTTGCAACCACTTCTGCTCTAAAATGACCAAGTGTTCACATGCAGGAAACCAAACTGATTTTCGAACATGGTTTGACAGTTGCACCTACTGAATTGAAATAAGAGAAGTCGAGGAAATTATCATTTGAAAAGGATGGGAACTCTCATTTGACTTCCACATTAAAGATATTACAAGACAGCAATGTTCCAGCTTTAAAATATTCCAAAACAACTTTTAAATATTACCTACACTGACCCACACGTACCCATTACAGGACAGATCTGTCTTCAAAGTGCCTCTACTAATGCATCAGTAATTGCTTGGGCTCTTACTCTACCATCACACTTTTGTGTTCCCATCCCAAGAATCAAGATGTAATGCGAGTGTTTTTCACCTCTCTGAATCTTTGGAAACAATTTTGTCTCGCAAATGTGGAAGGAAGAAAAAAGCTTTTCTGTTCTCACTATTATACGACCAACTCCTACAGTATCTCTGTGCAGTTTAGGCCTGAAAGGGTCTCTTCTTTTACTTGAAACAATATTAATATAAGAGCAAGCCTCTGGGAAGTCTCATGTTTTAGCACTGCCCTCCTGTCTGTGTGCATTATTACTTTTAATATCTGCTCTATTAGTGTGTCTGTCTGTCTTTTCTCTCTGAGGAAACTGTCGCACGCTGTGATTTTACGTCACAGTGGACAAGCCGGCTGGTCTCCATATTTTGGGGACACAAAGCTGGACAAACTCCAAGTTTCCATTTCATTGTGTTTCTCTTTTATATTCATTTGGTAACACTTTATTTGAAGGGATGTGCCTAACACTGTCATTAGACTGTCATAACTGTGCAATGACTCCTGTTATGAACATTAAGGAATACTGGTTTATAATTATGACTCTTGTCATTAAGTGTCCTTTGACTGTGACTATCACTATGACAATGACAATTATGGCATTTTTAATGCAAAATTGACACTGTTTGAGTTGCCATGGCAACTTGACATAATCAAACTTAAAGAAACTGTTTAGCTTTATAACATTAGACTGTCATATATGGTTGTTATGCACTGACTGGTAGCAGTTAGCTAGTTTACATGTTGCTAAAGTAAGCTAACAGCTGTCTGTTGGTATGTGTAGCTTGCATTAGCTAGTTAGCTTGGTTAGCCATGAGACATGTCATTGAGAAATGTGCTTGCCTCAAAACAATCATCACTTTTTCCCACCATGTTAGCGTTGTCAGCATCTAGCTGGGTCTGTCTGTGGTTGACCTGAAGATCCTTGCTGGACCGGGACTAAACACAGCCTCAGAGACAGGGAATACAGCAGCAAGGTGCTTTTCTTGCTAAGTTTGGTTCCTGGCACCTGAAGGCTGAGTTAGCTAACTGAGCTAACCAGCTAACACCAGCTACAGATAACAGCAGACAACAGTTAGCCTGCTTCAGACACAAGTAAACTAGCTAACTGCTATCTGTCCATCATGCAATTGTGTAAGCTAAATCACCTTGGTACCGTACTCTGTTGTCAAACTGGCTTTATAACTTTTAACTACAATTTTATGACAAGTCTGAAATGTAAAACTTAAGTATTCAAAATATTCATGACATGTTTATAATGGTCTCATGGCAGCCAGTGTCAAAACCAATGACATATGACAGTATAATGTGATGTTAAAACACAAAACTAAACCATTTCTTTAAGTTTGATAATGTCAAGTTGTCATAACAAAGACGTTTTTGTCTTGGTTTATGTTGTATGTTTATGTTTATGTTTATGTTTATGTTTATGTTGTAGGTTGTCATGGCAAAGGCATTATTGGCTTGATTAATGCCAAGTTGTCATAACAGAGACATCTCAAACAATGTAATAAACATTCATAAAGGTCTTGATAATGTACATGACAGGTGTCATGATGTGGTTATGACAGTGTCATGACAGTCTTATGCACACTCTTTCAAATAAATTGTTACCATGTCATTTTCATTGTGTGTCACTGGGAATGGTTTCTTGATATAAATAACAGTACACAGAAGCTGGATTTTGTTTGTTTTTGTGTGTATGGTGGCTGTTCTTTGTCTCATAACTGGTTTGACTTTTCTATTTTTAGGATACATAAATAATTTGCTGTTCAGCTTTACACCTGATCATGTCTGAAATGTTGTGTATACATGACTGCCATGCTATGAGCAAGTTGAAACCCTGGAGTGAAGCGATGGCTACATCATGGCTGGCTGAGAATGAGAGGAATCTAAACGTTAATTATGGCTCCAAAAAGTCAAATCGCCTAAACGTTGAAAGCCACAGATTTTGGGAAAATCCCATAGTAATCCACGGTGATCTGAAGTACTCTAGCTCCCAGACAGCGCAGACAACAGCCAGTCGCAGACAGACAAGTGTGCATCTGTGTGTGTGCATGCTTTATGTGTGTGTCTGTCTGCATTTGGGGCAGGGAACGAGAGGAGGGAATTACAGATGAATTCAGAACGTTTTAGGGTAAGAGGATACGACGTGTTCCTGGTCCAAGGCTGGGGAAATGAACTGAAGGGTACTCTACAGAACTCAGATACGTAACCCGTGACGTCTCCTCCTCCCTCATCCATCTTCTGCCTTATCCCCCTTTTTCCTGTCCAAACACTGAGCCTCCCTGTCGACTCTTCCTCTCAACCCATATTTTTAGTAGTGACGCTCCAGCCCTCCCCTCTTCCTACCCCTTTTTATCCTCCTGTTACCTCTTACCTCTTCATCTGTCCTCCCTAAACCCACTGCCTTCACTCAGCTCTCTGTGTTATTCCCTGTTCTGTCGTGGCGGTAAAGGCTTCCTGGTGTTTTTGCTCTGCTGCCTCAGCAGCACAGCAAGGTTAAATCTCCCAAAAGAAAGAGGCTCCCTGCAGTGCTGCCCATTACCACATACGGTGCTCTCACCTTGGACAAGCGACAGTGCTCAGGCTTGATTATGCATTTCACATACAAAAAGGGGAAACAAAGGGGAAATATGTATGCAGTGTGGCAAGTGTTCATCACAGTACTCTTACTTTAATTTTGTTGAGATTAAAGGTACAGTTTGGATTTAGTGAAGTGGGGTTTTATAAGGATATAATATCCATACTCGGTGTGTTACCTGCAGTAGATGGCAGTTGGCACGCACTCTCGTTGAAGAAGCAGCAGGAGTACTAATGTAGGAAGCTAAGTTATGTATTGCTCTGAACAGGGTCAGCAGCAAATGGCATTTTAGCCACGTAAAAAAAACAAAAACATATCAGTATAGGTGTACGCTATATTTACATTATTTTCACTGCTTTACCTTGCTGTCAGACAGGCTTTTCCAATAGGAAGCTGCGGCCATACTCCTTTGGCAAAAACAGTATTTTTACCCTGCAGAACATGGAAGTTTCTGGCCTACTGCTGCCTCGATCAGTTTTTTTGTGTTACTGTGACTTCAATGAATCCGAACTAACCCTTACAAACACCAAAGTCACACATTAACATGAACAAAGTAGCATATTGAGGCAGCTAGGAGTGTAAGTACCAGAGTGCATCTATGATGCGCACCTGCATGCACGCACACTAGTGATGCCTGGATCACTGTTACAACTAATTAACAGAGCGGGTGGGTTGGATCATAAAAATTTACATCCTGATTTATAGCAGCTAGGTTGCAGGTGTGAAATAGTGTGTCTCTCCCCAGTAAGAGAGACACTGTGCACGTATTTACGCATGAGGCACAGCAGCACAACTGATTATTGAATTCTTCAGAGACGAGGAGAATATCCAAAGTCCGCACAGAAAGGTCCTGCCCCTGCCACAAACTCCCCCTTGGGGAAAAAAGTGGCACCAGAGCGTCCCTCCAGTGTGAGCAGCACTACATCTGTGAAGGCAGCAGTAGACCTGCAACTCTGCACAGTAAAAAATACTGTTGCTATGGTGGTTTTGGAGAGAGTTATAAGCTTTTGCCTTACATAACGATACACTTAAACTGATATAGTGTTTTAGGGGGCTAAAATACGTTTTGCTGCAGACTCTATCCACAGCAGTACACTGCAGAGCTTCCTCCACAGGTACTCCTACTGCTTCTCCAAACTGAGGGTGTGCAGATCGCAGTCTACTGCAGGTAATACACTGATTGTGCATAAATACCTTATACAACCTCACTTCAAATAATCTGACCTTTAAAGCTAAAGGTCTCTAAGGTGCACAAACCCCTGCCATCGAGGAACAGATCAGAGCATTGTGATAAAGGTGAAGGGGTCCAGGCTCAGACGTGGTTCAAGGAGGAGTCAAGGTCCTTATCCTCACAGTGACAAAGTCTCTTAATCTCTGATATTTCTTGCCTTGAATTCAGCTCTTCAGCCAGTGTTTAATCCCAAGCTGCCCCTCAACAGGCTCCACCCGTCAAATGATTACGTTTAGGGGCTGCAAATCCTCATGAAGAAGCCAGGATTTGAAGTGTTGTCTCAGACGCTCAACTCGTGACAAGAAAGTCCCTGATGGAGGTTTGCAGGATTAGTTTATAATGATAACAAAAGATATAACATCCGACTTATCCTTTAGCATAATACATGATACATGTTTCAGAAGCATATATTAAAGGATTACTATCACAGTTTTAGTCATCGTTCCTGTTAGTAATAAAAACATTGCTCACCAAGTTGCTGGTAGATGGAACCACAGCTGTACACAGGTGTAGCTAATAACATTAGTTACAGTGGCTGAGGGGGGTGTAATATTGCCAAGTCCTCACAGAAACAGTGGTGAAGTGCTCACAGATAATTAAGAATCACTTCAGAATTATGAAGTTGTCTCATGTGGCCTATCAGTATCCTCATTGTCTTCAGCTTAATTGCTTTATTATTTGTCTCCTTATCTGCATGTTGGACCAGGCTCGTTGATATCTTGTAACAAAGAGGCAGCTCAGCGTTAGATAAATATGGGCGCGATGGTTGGACGTTTTTACCCCCACCCTTACTGTTCCTTTCAAATATTTATTTATCAGCAGCGGCTGTTTTACTAAACATGGAGTCATTCTATCGCTCAAAGAATGACAAGAGCAGTGTGTTGGTCTGTACCTTCGTGCTGTTGGCTAGGTGCCGCTTGCTGCTTGCATGCATGTAAAATGCAAAACTGACCCATCCTTTTTTACTCTGTGCTCCAATCACATTCGATCTAGCTTGGTTCCCACCAGAACCTTGGTCAACTTTCTGTGTCCTGTACATAGATAAGCTACGTGCTAGACTCATCTATGTTGAAAAGAAAACCAAATTAAAGCAAAACTCTAGCCTATAAGCTAGCTAATGTTTGATATAAATTTGCTAGCATTTTGTTAACATTAGCTTTCAAATGTAAACAGTTGATGGAAATTAACATAATTGTTTGATTGTTCCTTTTCAAATAAATAAACAAAGAAAAAGATATAAGACGTAACTAGCTAGCTAGCTAACTAATGTTTTGCTAACATTAGCTTTTAAGATATAACTTGCTAGCTAATGATTGTTGGAGATTAGCAAACTAGTTAGCTAGCAGTTTGCTAACATTATCCAACAAAAGATACCACTTTTAAAGGTCCACCAGCAACATCCTTTAACCTTCTTCAAAACCTTGTTGTCTTTTCAACATAAACGAGCCGAGCGCATAGCACAGCAAAGAGAAGGGACACAGGATGGGCCAGTCTTTCCAGCAGACTTCATTCAACTTTGCTTTGTTCTGATCTCGTAAGACAGCGATGATCCACCAACTTCCACATCAGCGATGGATGGTTTAATTTCCCTTTGTATTTTTCAATTCAACAATGTTATTGCTATCCATCACCATCGATTCCTGGCACTGGCCTACTGTACAAAAAAACTACAACATGCATAACTCACATTGGCTACGGACTGATGTAGCAAATTGTTGGAACAGTGCCCATCTGTGGATAATGTCTTATTAGGCTATAACTAATCAAAACTCCACTTAGTTAGTTTAACTTTTGGGACAAACAGGACAGGATTCAGAATTAGGGACAACTGCTTGTAATTCGGGACTGTCCTGAATTCTGGG
Organism: Lutjanus erythropterus; assembly: GCF_056507025.1. Taxonomy (NCBI): domain Eukaryota; kingdom Metazoa; phylum Chordata; class Actinopteri; order Lutjaniformes; family Lutjanidae; genus Lutjanus; species Lutjanus erythropterus. The sequence continues at coordinate 28,013,810 of NC_139336.1, read as the reverse complement.
GGACGTCTGGTCACTCTATATATATGATTTTTGCAAAAGCAAGCCATAATCCTCTCTTTACTGACTTGATTGTGTCTGGGTTCTTGGCAAATTTCTTCGCTTGCCTTGTATTTATGATGAACTGAATCAGCAGCACAGTAAACGAGATATTGTACCTGGCACATCTGCTGCTGTTATATTGAAATATGGCCTTAATATTCCAGGTGGTGAAGAGAAATGCACCGTGTATTCGAAGGTTTAATGCAGTCTGCTGTTCATATACAAGCTGTAAAGCAACGGTCAAGAGAACATCCCCAAGCAGAGGTTGAAGTTGTTCCAGCTTCAGGTGGAAAGATATCTTTATTTTGCTTTATAGCATGATACAAAACCTGTTACTGACGCATTGCATCGGTTTAGATTGCTGTAGCAGTCTTATCCAATGCAATATTTATCAAGTCCTCTGTCTGCGAGGATCAGAAAGTGAGATAGGAACCTCCTGGTCACAGCCATACTGTCAGGATCACTTAATGTTTAATTGACCATTCGGAATCAAGTTTTTAAAGTGTGTGGTGTCAGTTTTGAACAGCCACTCCCGATTAAACATGTCATTCCTCTGCGAGTGATTTATCTGATAAATTAAGAGGATGGATGATTGTGTGGAGACGGCGCGCTCTTATGTGGCCAAGCCGAGGTTAGGGAGGTGAAACTGTGACCACAAGGCTGCGGTTTTCAGCAGGAAAACTCAGGGTAAACTGGTCGTCCGACTGAAGCGAAAACACCTGGCCAGTTTGTGGAATATCTTCTTATCTGTACTGACATGAAGCGACTTTGATTAACATTGCTTCTCCATCTTTTAAACATTCATTAGCACCAAAAGAGGCCCGGGACAAAGCTTTAAATCCAGGTTTAAGTCCTTTGAGCTCATCCTTATGAATAATTAAGTGGCCCACAATGGCAAGGTGCCCCAGTTCGATCGCAAGCTAATGAATCAATCGCTAATGAGTCACTTAGCTCATCAGTCTTGACATCAGTAGACCCAACATTTAACCAACAACACTTCAACAGGACTCTGTTAGCTTGAAGTGTTAGCTCAAGGTGTCACAGCTCCTCTTCTGTCTCATTTCCAGTTGCAACTCTTATTTCCCTGGAGGAGGACGTAACAGGGGAAGAACAGTCTGTTTTATTATCCTGCTCGTCTTATTCTTCTAAAATATTAAGACTTAAAAACAGGCTGGAGGTTAGATTTACCGACCTAATCTTGTTTTTACTGCATTTTAATCCCTGTTCTCTTTTGGGTGGATTTATCTCGTCTGTTACATGTCTCATTATTAGTTGAGTGTAATTTGCCGGAGCCTAATGCGGGCCCTGTTTTTAGTTGTGTTGTCAATCTTTCCTGTTTTGCACCGGAGGGACTTTTTTTTTTTGTTTCTCGCTATCTATGTGCTTTAGATCTGGACTGTGCCATCACCCTGTACCCAGTACGCTAGCTATTGGGACTCTTTTCCAAAAAATTCACATAGCAGCCAAATCTTTATACAAGATTAAAAATTAAGTTACATAAGAAATTAAAGTTCTTATGTCACGAGGTTATCTTAAAACAATACAAGCATTGATAGAGCCAGAGCTCCAATATCAGAAGCAAAAAATTCACTTATATAATTTGCTTTATTCTCAGATTTCAAAAGTAGGCCCGTCTCTAGAGCAAGATTTTCTGTGGAAGCCCCCTTGAGAAAAGAAGCACATGCACAATCTAAAGAGTAGAATAATTACAATATACCCAGATTTTTATGAGTTATTGAGTCAGGAGAAACTTTATTAACTTTGAACAACACTGTTTGCATCAAACTATTAATCATTTGTCACCTCCTGTGACTTCAGCTAAGAAATACATTAAGTTATTCCCTTGTTTGTCTAAAAAATATTGGCTCAGTTCCTTACATGATGCTGTAAATCTGAAATTCCACCACACATCACGTCTGCAGCATAGTTTTGATCGTTCTCCACGTGACTCTAAGCCCCAAAAGCAGCATTTCAGAAGAAATATTGTCAGGGGGAACTTGTTTCGGTGGAACATTTGCATGTTGGGAGATGAGCTCTGACATTGAAATGATGACATCTCTGCAAAAGAAAACGTAACAGCTTTTAGCTTTTAGTACCACTTGTGTCCCAGGTGCTAATTTGCTGTGTAGGTTTCAACTAGGAGGTTGTTCTTATTTCTTGGGAAACGTACATAGCAGATGCCATGATGACACACTATTTCAACTGATTTAGCCATTTACACTATTTTGTAAATATGGTAAAATGATCAAAAATTGAGCTTTGAGCTAAATGCTAATGCTATCATGCAACATTCTCATATCTGGTTAAAAATCAAAGTGCTGGACGAACTTAAATTTTCACCGAAGAGGAAAAAAATCAAGGGATTGCCAAGGATATTTGCTACAATTCATCCTGAAACATGAATGTCTGCACCAAATTTCATGGTAATAAATGAATCAAATAATACTTGGTGAGATATTTCAGTGGTGGACTGACAGACTCATCCAACCAGTCAGCTGCTTTAACAGAACATTAAACCACCTTAGACTGTTGTCACTGCTCTAATAGCTATTAATATCTTTAGCTGGTTATAAGCAGATTAATGAGCCAACGAGATGTAGCGTGAGAAGCAGGATATGAGGTGGCTGATGAGCTGAGAGATGCGTCTGATGAGCTGATACGTCCGGGTCAGGAGACAGCGTGTTTAGCCTGTAACTTGGCACAAGAATATGAAGCAGGGAGGAACGGCTTGTTTGGAGACAAGTTGGAATTGTAGTTGTGTGTGAGCTACATCCCCCAAACTTTAATTTAAATAAATAAAGTGCATTGTTGTTGCTGAGTTTATAGCTGTATGTTTACTGTGTTCCCACCCACATGTGACCCTGTGCATAAATAATTAGTTGAAACTTTACATGGACCCCTTCAAATTAATAACAAAACAATAAGCAAATGACCTATGTGCTGATATGTAGTTATCATCATATATCATAATGTTTATTTCTGCATATATTTGAATTTATTTTTACTTACTTGACCTTCAAATTGTTGCAGAAATCCAGTGACAACCATCAAAACTACAAATAGGATCAATGTAAGATTATATCTGATTCCTTGCTAAAGAAAGAATGGTGATTTAATGGGATGTCATCAACAATAATTCATTAAATCTACTTGCATGGCAACTTGCATGGCTGTATCGATGGTGATTGTCTTCTCATGTTGGTGAATAATATCATCCTCATCTGCACATGATGGGAGCGATTTATCGCTGCAGCACGCAACAAAAATATCTGACCGCAGAGAATCCAGATGAATTGTATTTAGACAGAATTAATGCAGCATGCCGAAGAATATCGGTCCCAGAAGCGTGCTGCTGTAGATGTTGCTGCCACCCCCTAACTGACAGGTCACTGGATCAATATTAGTTCGTGGCAAATGAAAACACTGTTCATAAAACTGTGGGCAGTTACTCTCAGCCCTCAAGCACATACAAGCTGATTATACACTGTACCTGGACAGCACAGAATGGCAGAGCGCCAAAACAAACAAGCGGCTGGTGAAGATAGTAGAAGCAGAAGACTTGCATTATTTTTCTCAGCAGCTGGCGGACAAAACCAGAGCTAAACTGTCGGTAATTATTTAGTTAATAATCAACAGATGGAGGATTCCAATGCTGCAAATTTTAGTGATTTTCCAAGAAAGTGGATCATCCTGTCAATCCTTCTCTTGCTAATACCTCCGTCTGCTCTGTGTGGGACTTTGTGGTTTGCAGGGGCAGATCTAGAGAGGTGGCGTGGGGTAGCAGTTACCACCCCTAAAAGATGCTTTGCCACCCCATATAGACTGAAGTCAGACTGTGAGGAAATGCAGCAAGAGATGATGCTCTAACACATAATTTAATGGTCTGTTTAGGCCACATTTTTAAGCTAAACATACTGGTTACATGTATTAATTCATATTTCCACCATTAGGTATTTCTATTCAATGCTTTATTATTATTATTAGAAATAAAATATCTAAATTTGAAGGCTTTTTCAAGCAAATATTGATATATGTGATTGTTTGTAATTAAACTGGCATTTATTTTTGCCACCAGTCACCAAGTCTCCATGCCACCCTCTTGCCACCCCCATGAATATTTCTCTAGATCCGCTCCTGCAGGTTTGCTCCTTTTTTGTGCGTGCAGAAAATATAGTATCTTTATCTCTGATCGTATCTTGGACAGTGAACCCACCTACTCAGTATGTCAAATAAAATTATAAATGTCTTTGTGAACAAGTATTTAGAACTGCTGGTCGAACTATTGATGTTGAAGAGATGGTTCAGATTATTTAAAGCTGGGGGGTATTTATCCCCCTATATTTAGAATATTTTCACTGCTTTACTTTGCCATAAGACTTTCTCATACAACTCCACTTCAAAAAACACAAACTATCCCTTTAGGACATCGACTCCTTCAGTCAGGCTCCCTGCTCTCATACTTAAATCTTCAACATTTACAGACACATTTCTATATTACAGTTTTTGTTAAACAATCTGGAGCACTGGAGTAATAAAACAACAGATTATTCTCAGAAATCCAGCCAGGTTTCTGTTTGAACACTGTAATCCCTGTTGTTGTTTTTTTTAATTCAGAAGCCAAACTTTTAACTTTTAAAGTAAGACCTGATAGTCTGCTCATATCACGTCTGTGCCTGCAAACTTTTCTCCGGCATGGCAAACCGTCATTCTGTGTTTACAACGTTTGATGGGATATGGAAATTGCTCTAATCTTTTCGCTGGTATAAAAGCAAATGTCATGTTGATGATTAAGCTGTCCGGCTTTAGTGGAGGAGCCGAGTCTGAACTCACTAATGAGGACCTGTTAGATGGAGACCCGATGTCAGTCTGTTGCTCTCTTTATGGACGGTCACGTGTAAGTCGACAGGGTTTAAGCCAAAACTGTGTTAATTATGATTATAACAACCCTACAATTTAAAACTAATTTTTCCTGATTTTTGGTCAGTGTGAGACAGTTGACCCTTCCTAAATTCCACCCTTTACACTCTGTGTGCTGTGCTGCGCTGCAGTGTTCTGAGCAAGCTGCTGATTGGTGACTTTGTGGAGTTGCAATAACCCTAAATGAGAGAAATGATCTAGTTTTTGCAGTGTTTCTGATTCCTCCGATAGCTGACTGTTTAGAGAAGCTCAGGTCCGAATCAAAGATTACGCCAAGGTTTCTAGACTCATGGATGCACCCTGTGAGTTTTTGGACCAAACACAATTACTTCGGTTTTACTATAGTTCAACATTAAAACATTTCCGGACATCTAGGCCTCAATGTCTGCAAGACAGGATGTGAGCGTGTTAAGTGAGGTGAGGACTGAGGGATTCACGGATGAATAATTTTGGGAATCGTCTGCGTAGAAATGTAAGGCGATGTTGAAGTTGTGGATGACGTGGCCCAGTGGCAGCATGTAGACAGGGAATAAAAAAGGGCCTAGAATTGACCCCTGAGGAACACCGCAAGTGATTCAGTTTAGGGTTGCAGCCAACAATTATTTTCATGGTTGATTAATTGGACAATTAATTTCTCAATTAACTGATTAATAGTTGTTTGCTCTGAAAAATGTCAGAAAAAGGTCTTTCAGAAACACAAGAGCACATATGTGAGGGATGATTTCAACTTTGTCTTTCTCTGTTCCAAAGTTAGCTGTTCGTTCAAAATGAGCTGATGACGATTCATCTGGCTCGTCCTCTGAGCTGTAAGTCAGGTTAGTTTAGCTCTTATCTCGACCTGCTCCATAGTATATTACAGTCCAACAGTTACTGTGGTTACTGTAGTTACTGTAATTACTTGTTGTTGGGTTTTTTTTAGGTATTTGTACTTTTATGAGTAGATTTTCAAGTCTGTACTTTTACTCCCACTTAAGTATGCATTACACTACATTACACATTTAGTTCCTTTTAAAATCATAGCTGAGTACTAAGTACAATTTGAATTATTTCAGTAGTTTTTGAGACGAGTACTTTGTCATTTTATTAACACCAGTGCTTTTACTTGTAATTCAGTAATATTTTAGTAATGTAACAGTACTTGTATTTGAGAACAGCTTTTCAGTACTCTTTCCACTACTGTAAAATACATGAAACCAGAACTGCCTTCAATAACACTGGATATTTTCATGATTTATTGACTACTGAACTAGAAATATCCCTGGGTTTTGTTTCAGAAAACTGGTCACCTTAGGTGAGCAGGCAGTTTGAAAAGTGAAAAATCATATCAAGATCAATATAAGCACATTCACAAACACTCACACGCAATATATATCAGTCCACGAAAGATAGTGGGTGTTCCTTTTTTCTATTATCCATTGCTCTCTCTCTTCCAAGCTTGCAATAAATCTGCTCTGCCGGGACAGACTATGGATGACTCAGAGTCGGTCCACCTACTTCCATCACACAGTCATGCATCACATGTGAAAAAACCTTTGGCTCTGCAGCTGTAACCCCACTGACAAAAAAGCTATCAAGTAATACAAGACGGCTGCAGCTGAGTGGATACAAACTGGCGCTGTATTTCAGAGTCGGCGGTGGCGGGAAGCTGGCAGCGTCCAGCCATTGACTGATGTTACAACCGTGAGGAGGCTTTCAAGAAAATGAGGTTTTAGAGCCAGAACATACAGTGCACTGATGGATTGCTCACAACTTTGCACCTTTATGGATATTATCAGGGCAGAGGGTCCCTTCCTCTTCGCCGTCCTCGTTACTCAGTGCATGAGACGGTTCGATGGAAGGTCAGTCTGAAGTTTCACTAATAAATAATGATTCAGCTGCCGTGTGCCTCCTGCTGTGTATCCTGCCTGAGCCCCACAGTGCATCTTTACAGCCATACATTTGAATCCCAAGGCAAAATGTTCCAAAGTGACTGTTATGTTTCAACCATGGAGGTCCAGGGGATGAACGGAGTTACAATAATTTAAAGTTGTTTTTTATAAACAAAATAGAGACAAAGTAAACTCTCAACAATGACAAATGAACATTAACTTAAAATACTAAACCAGACAGCAACAATAAGGTCTAAAAACACCATAACTGAACACACCAAAACCACCTTCCCTCTGAGATGTGGCCAAACCTGGCCCATGCTAGCATTACACTAGTCATACACTAGCCTTACGCTAGCCACATGCTAGCATTATTCCAGCCACACATAGTCTAGCTTGCCATCATGCTAATGTATTACTAGTGTAGCGCTAACATGTGGCCAGTGCAATGCTAGTGTGTGGCTACTCTTATGCTAGCATATGGCTAGTGCAATGTGGCAAGGCTTGGGGAGTAATGGATTACATTAGGTAATAGATACATAAAAGGGTAACTTCCATTGCAGTTACACAAAGGAGATATAATCAGATTACAGATTTGTTTAGTAAAAATGGGGATAATTGAGTAAAAAGTACAAAAGTACATATTAAATGTCTATATTTCCCCCTATCTAAATGTGCTTCTGTGCATAACAAAAGAAGAAATAGCATAAAATTAACAACAAATATAATACATTATATTATGCTAAAACATTTCACCATTTGGTATTGAGGTAATCCAGTAGCAAGTAGCAAGAGGTAATTAAGTTACATGACTTTAATGTTACTTGAGGGTTACTGATTTGGTTTCTGATTATATTATTTTACAGATAATCAATAATTGTTCTGGCATACATTTTTAAAGTAACCCTCCCAACTCTGTGTGTAATGCTAGCATGGGCCAGATTGGATGGAGGGTATTATTGTGTGTCTTTGTGTTTTTTTGTGTCCTCTTTGGTATGTTCGCTTCGTTTGTCTGGTGTCTGAGTTAGTATTTAATGTTCATTTATCATTAAGTGTTTATTTTTACCTTAATTTATTAATAAAAAGATGCTTATTTGTGTGTTTTGCCTCAGTTTGCCTTATTTTTTCCCTATACCTTACTTTTAATTGTTGTTACTCCCCTCATCCCCTGGACCATCACTGGGAAACGTAACAGTGATGATGAAAACTCACCATAAATCCAACGTAATGTCCTGCAGAGCAGCAGAGAAAGTAAACAGCAGCTGTCTGGGACATGTGACTGAGCGGCCGCCACACAGGGAACGAGCTATATCATGATTGATAAGCCCAAGCATCGCATTAATTGAAGACAGCGTGCCAGCCAGGCATATCAGCCTGACACAAACATACACATACATACTTTATGCATGAATAAACGCCATGCACAACACAAGCACTCCCATTCATTTGCTGTTTTTGCCGTCTGCTTTCCTTTTGTCTGCCAGTTCCACATCTTTCCTTTTGTAACTGAAATCTCTTATGCAACAAACCAAAAAGCCTGTGTCTGTCCGTGTATTATCTGACTTCATCATCATACTAGTAATGTGGCCAGTGTAACACGTGGTGAACAGCTGGTACAGCTACCAGTCCAAATCTGGCCGCTTCCAACCCCCCTTCTCTCTGCCAGCATCCTTACCCCGGGAGGTCAGCTGTGTACCATTCCCTTGTTTCATCTCATTATGCAATTCTCGTTTTGCTTGTAAATGTTTTGCTATAAATACGCTTCATCGTGACTCCAGTTTTTTTCCGAGAGAGATTTACTTTTGATGCTGCTTTTAAATACCTGTTATCACTGGTAATTCCTGCTAATTTTGAGCGCAGTTCTGTTGAACTCGGTGTCGGTGAAAAGGCTGATTCAGTTCAGATGAATCATTTTATGTCACGCAATGATGTATTCTTAATATGAGGTTTTTCTGAAGAGGAATTCATCCATCTAAACACAGTATAGTCCCATATAAAGTAGCCTAGATATAGACTCTATATTATTTGCAAAAACATCCAGATATTATCATAATCATAAGGTAAGATTATCTGTATCTCTGTCTTTTAGGAGCACACACTCGTTCTGGGAGTTAATGTGTATAAACCATACAGGCAACAGTTTCTCATCAGATCAGACATTTATGTTCATTAGGAAGGCTGCTGTCCCTCTGAGATACTCTAACTCTGTGTGAGGACGAACATATGGACATGATGTGGTGAGTCATTTATAGTTAAACCTTCAGTAACTCATTTTGTTCTGGGCACAACTTGGATACGTCATCTTTTGAGTTAATATGGCAAACCTGTTGGCAAACAGCAGTTACGGAACAACATTATCAGTCATTTGGAGTCGTGTTCCTGGTCACCTGAAGTTCATTATTTATTCTCTTTCAGCTCTGATTTTGGTCTCCACGAACTCCTAACTGTCATGGTTTGTTTGTTTTGTAGTCCTGGTCCTCTCTCATGTGTCTTGACTTCACTTTACTGCCCTTTTGCTAATCCAAAAGGGCATTTTGGCATTTGGTTCACCTGTTGTGTCTGACAAGTTTCTTTCCTGTTTCCTGTTTAGTCCTTGTGTCTGTGTCAGTTTGTTGTCATCCGTTGGTGTAATCCCCTGTGTTTCAGATCTTTGTTGCATTTGTTGGATTTATTTATTTATTTTTATTTGTCCTTGTTGGATTTGTTTGTTTTTTGGACTGTAGTTTTGACCTGCCTGCCCTGGGAGTAAGCTTTTTGTTTATCGTTTCTTTATTAAAATACATTTGGAACTGTGTCTGCTTTGCCCCATCTGCTTTTTTTGGGTCCACCAACTTGTTTAGTTTTGACACACATGGTGATACTGAGGGAAATATTTGGTGTTTTAGCTGCTAAATGCTCCACCATGTACAACAGCTGCTATTTATGTCTTTGTGCTTTTTTTTTTTTTTTTGCTGACCAGGTAGCTCACAGTTTAGAGCTTTTTATACTCAAAACAGCCGAGAGAGTGAACCAGTAGAATAAAGTTGTGGGTTGAAAAAGAAGCTGATACATCCTAAATGTCAAGTACATTTTTAAGCAAACTTTTGAAATGTTACAAAAAAGGAAAAGAAAAAAAACCCAATGCGAATCAGGCACATGTTCATCAACTGGTTTGTAGCAAATAAATTTGGCTACAAAGTATATTTTCAGAGAGGTCTTCAGAAAACAGAGAGACAGAACTGACATTATTTTGTCATGACAGTGGAAACAGTTTATTCTCTTTACTCTGATGAGTCATGTGATAAATGTTCGCTGCATCAGGACTTATTCAGATAAGGTGTTTCCATCTCTCATTAAACATATTAACTCTTCTTTCACCTCAAGCAAGTATAAAAACTTTGCAATATTGCAATATGTCAAAATACACGTAAAATATGTGATGGAAACCACTTAAAGGATGCCTGCATATGTAAAAAAAAAAGAATGAAGTTTTAACCCTGTTATATAAGTGAAATCCTGACTCAAAATCCTGAATTATCACAATCATAAAGAAATTCCATTTGGCAGGATAAAGATGTTTATTATCATGGGCACCGATATTACTTAAACTAGCCAAACTATGCTAAATTATTCATTTTGAATTCCCCTATAATTGGAGAAATGTGTCCCATGTACGCACATGTTGACCTTTTGTCAGTTTTAATTTATGTTATACTGTGCCTTATTAGCCAGGCGAGATAGTTACAGCAGCGCTGAAGATCTACTTTTTAATGATGAATGAGGGAGACTTTGCTGTTGCCAGTGGGCACAAGTGTTGCCTAGTTAGCACTTTGTGTCTCAACAGACACTGCTGGACCTTTGAGTTAGTGTGTGTGTACCTGAGTATGCAGTGTTTGCTCTTATAATCTGCTGTAGATACAGTGTGACATTTGTCTTCAATGCAAATATAAAACTACACATTTATGACGCATTACTTAAGTCTGTCTTCTCTGATTGCGTGTTGGACCGGGAGTCGTTGGTGTGCAGGCTCAGCTCTGTGATTATAAACTAGAATCGTTCAGGAAAGCTTCTGGAAAGCTGGGCAGAGGCTCTCAAGTGTCACGGTGGCACTTCTCTCTGTCTGCGAGCTGGGATTGTGTTTACAAGTGCAAACCAGGGCACCTGACACTGTGTGTGTAACACTAGAACAGTACCCACAACACTCACACCGGCACTGCAGGATAAGATTTGATCACAGACACCTCAAGTGCAAAGAAAGGACAGTCCATCAGAGGTGACGCTAAATCTCTGGGATTATTATGTTTGAAAAAAAAAAAACTTCACGCTTGTTGTATTGTAGCATTCGTGTTCACACTGTTTGACCCAGAGGTGGACACAATGGTACAAACCTGCAGGACAGACAGTTTTATATGATCAAAACTGTCTCTGATCAACTCTATTAACATATACTGTAAAAATGAATGAAATCCCCGGTCATGCAATGTGAGGATCCTTCACTGTATTCTTTCTTTATCTTGCAGAACATAAACAAGAACGTCACGGGCACAGAGCACGGGGAGAGTTGGTTGCATTTGCAGGTTTTAGGTAATACACGAGGCACAGTTCGCTGCATGATTAATATTGCAGTTAACCAAGAAGCTGAAGATAAATCACAGGCCCTGCTTAAAATATAATCTTCAAGGCTTTGATGTCAGCACAACTGTATACAAGGACTTTTATGTAGGTCAGGTTAATAAATTGTATTTTCATGGATATCTACCGTACACTATAAGATCAGATCTGGAATTATTAACCCGGATATTCTCACAGAATAATCGAATCCAATAGAACAGCAGAGGTTTGAACCTGTGCTGAAAAAGGTCTGAGCTGCAGCTTTTGAATGGTGGAGAAATGTTCAGCCTTAAAAAAAAAAAAAAACTTAGAAGGATCAGTTAGATTTCTTGAAGTGGGGTTGTATGAGGTACTTATCTGTAGTCGGTGTTCCTACAGTAGATGGCAGTTGGCACGGCGCCAGTTTGGAGAAGCATCAGGAATACAGGTGTAACATAAAACAGTTAGAATATTTTCACAACTTTACTTTACTCTCAGATAGCTTTTTCTGACCAGAAACCAACGTTATGTAGACCAAATATTTCTCTCTCCAGAGCAGCCAAACCCCATCAGCAAAATCATTTTACGTCACAGAACACCGAAGTTGCTGACTTGATTGGTTAGTTAATTTGTGTTACTGTGTGACTTCAGGTGAATCTGAAAAACAATTTAAAGCACAGAATCTCTTTATGCACTGATGCAGAGTTACCATCAGATTTATTGTACCTACTGCTCTTCACTTCACACACATTCACACGTGCGTTTTTTAAGCACACGCCTGCACATGCAGTAGTGCTGGTGTTGTATTAACAGCACACTCAAGCCCTCTTGACCGTTACTGCTCCTTCTTTCCTGCTCCTCAGTCTAATGCCCCCATGCAGCAGCTGCCTGTACGTTCTGCACGATACTTCACCTGCCTCAGACGAGTCTTTGTGCACAAGACAAATATTCAGCCTTTTCAGCTTTTCATTAAACCATTTGCTTCATATATTTTACAAACAATGTACGCTCAGCCCAGCAGACAGTTTTATTCTTCCTCACAGACTGTGGTAATATTCAAATACCCAATTACTGCTACTTCCATCAAAGTGTATGCTGGTTCCATTAAATTACTTGCAGTTAGAGTGAACAGTTTTTTTACTGCATGCATGTACTGCAGGCCCTTGTTTCTGAGATGCTGAGGTGTGTTCAGACCGCAGAGGAGGCTATATTTCACCCTCAGTGACGCATGTGTTCATGCAGTACGCTGTATGTTCTCTGTCTGTTCTGTACAGGTAATGTATTGTTGCACAGAACACAGACTGCATTGCAGTAGTCTTCAGCCTCCTCCCTGTCGGAGTCTTTGATATTCATTTCATGCAAGGACTTCATTCACACATTGCTGTGGTACCTTTTTTTTTCACATTGTGTCTCTCATTTGTCTTTAGACTTTTTGTTTGTTCTGCTTTTCCCATCCTTTTTTTTTTTTTCCAGCTTCACTTGCGTCTTGAAACAGCTTGGCACACACGATAAAGCGGTTGTTGATCATTCATGTTTATGTTTACGAGTCTCAGCATGTGAAAATCGTGGATCATGTAGAGCGCCAGCAGACACAGAGGAAGGAAAGGTGTCTTTGGGGTGATGATCCTGAGGGAGAAGCGAGTGATGTAGATTGTAAATGGATATAAATGATGAGAGAGGTTGATACACGGTTATTTTCAGTCTGTGTGATCACCCTGCAGACACGGCCTGGCAGCTGGTGTGGGCTGTTTGACAGCTGAGAGTGTGAGTGTGTGTGTGAGTTCATACGTGTCGGTGTTTGTGTGTCTGTGCTGTACGTACGTTATCCAGGTGTCAGGTTCTCCTGTACGATACAGGCCTACTTTGTTTGGTATTTTAAGCTCAAACGGAACTTAACTGGGTCCTTTTCTCCTGTGTCATCATCTCTCTGCCCTGACCGACAGTACACTTCTAGAAATGAAGGTGCAAACTTAAACCAGAAAGCGTTCTTCATCTTGTTCTCACAGGTAGAACCTGGTTCCCCTGGAACCCTGTCAGAGCTATCTACCTAACCCAGCATAAAAGGTTATACCTAGAACCATCTGTGGAGGGTTTCACCAGAGAGCCCTCTCTGTGGGGGCAGTTCTATCCAGAACTTTTATCTAGAACCCACCCAGAGTGTTCTACCAAGAACCCTTTCAAACTCTCCTGGGCTTCTACTGAGAACCATTTTCCATGAGTTTTATTTAGAACCCACTCAGGGGAACCCTTTTATATTCCAAGGATTTTATTTAGAACCCACTCAGGGGGTTCTAACAAGAACCTTTTTTGTATTCCAGTGGATTTATCTAGAACTGACTTTGGCTTCTATTGAGAGCCCTTTTATATTCCATGTGTTTTATCTAGAACCCACTCCGGGGGTTCTCCTGAAAACTCAAAATATTCCAAATGTTCTTCTCTAGAACCCACCCAGAGTGTTCTACCAAGAACCCTTCTATTTTCCAAGAGGTTTTATTTAGAACCCACTCAGGGCTCTACTGGGAACCCTTGTATGATTATGAGAGTTCTATCTAGAACCCATCCAGGGGGTTTTACTGGAAACACTTTTATATTCCAGAGGTTTTATTTGGAATACACTCGGGGGTTCTGCTGAGAACCCTTTAATATTCCAAGAGTTTTATCTAGAACCCACCAGAGGGTTATACTGAGAAGTCTCTTATATTATGGTACAAAGAACCCTTTAACAAGAGAGTTCTCCAAGGATCGCTACAATCCTTGAAGAAAGTCATTCTTCCAAAAAGGGTTCTTCACATGCAAATGGTTCTGAGTAGAACCTCAGCACTTCAGGAAGAGTGTGTGTGTGTGTGTGTGTGTGTGTGTGTGTGTGTGTGTGTGTGTGTGTGTGTGTGTGTGTGTGTGTGTGTGTGTGTGTGAATATAGGGTTGTGTTTGTAAAAGCAGGTGTGATGGAGATATAAGAGTTTGTTTTGTCCCAGAAAATCTTTCTCTGTGGGTCTTTGAGCCGGCAGCAGATAATATTCAAAGACACATCAAAGCATCGCCTCGTTTATTTCTGCTGCCAAACAAACCTGAGGTTGTTTTTTTTAAACGTCCAAACCATCAAACGAAAGTACAAAAAGTATTCATTCATATAATACGGCACGTCCTGTGCTTGGAAATATTTGGACATAACTAATCTTGCAAAAATAGCTCCAGCTAAACCAGCTTGTACATTTATATGTCTCTCTTTTTTTGACTAATAATCATGGTCAAGCGCATCAGACAACAACATGGCCAGATGGCATACACCAGATGTTCATGATTACTGAGAATACAAAATGATTCCCGATTTCAACATCATTAGCAAATAAAAAAAAAAAAGAGGGAGAGGGAAGAGATGGGGGAGGTGGGTGAGAGAAATTCCTGTTTCTGGCTGGGAATCAACAAAGCAAATAGGAATGCCCTTCGTGTTTTGATCCCATAGGATGGAGAAGAGAAGAGAGGGATGGGCGAGCTGGTGTTGATGTAATCACCACTGCTTTACAAAAAAAGATGGGCTGGTCTCGCAAGGTCCCTCGGCCAGATGTTGTTGCGTAATAGCTCATTGAAAATGAAAGCTCTGTTGTTTAGTATTGGCTCCCAACCTCTGGGAGCAGCCGGCCAGCTTTGGCTGTATGGAGCTGAGCCGATGCCCACTGCCAGCCGCTGGAGGTAAAGCCCCGGCCATTGATGATGAACTTGTCGTGTAAGCCAAAGGATGGATGGACACTCTGTGCAACATTTGTAAGCCACGGATGTTAGACAACTACAGCTCCAGCGCCATACACATTTAGCACAGATGACGTAGCTATCATAACGTGGATTTAAATCAAAGAGGATTCACTCGGCCTCAGTGGGTGTTTTGCGTCAGTTGGACGCAGGATTTCATTGACAGTTGTTCGAAAAATTATGAGAAAGAATGTGATGCTGATTGGCCGGCCTCACTTTAGGATATCAGGCTACTGCTCAGTCACGCTGACAGGAGCAGGCTGGGTTTTTTTTTACAATGCCACCCACGACTCTGGCTTTGGCAAGTAGCTTGCGTAGCATCTACACTGCATAAAATCAGACAGGGATGTAGTGAATCTTTTCTTATTAACTTAATGTAAATATACATTTTTAAATTGATGTCACAGGTGAAATCTATAATGTATTTACTTTAACAAATCATAAAATGACCACAATATGTCAGCAGAAATCAAGGAACGCGTCAAGACGCACTGCAGCCACAGTGTCCCCCTTTTTTATTTCTATTTCTATTCCTGGCTGCCTGGAACAACTGTGTTTATATGCTCGTTTCACGTCAAGCTCAAGAGTTCAAATTAAGGCCGAATGGTCGCCCAATGAGTAAGTGTCTGTTTATGAGTTGTAAGAAATCTTTAATAATCCTAAAGAAGGAGTAGGTCTTTAAAACAGTTAAATTGAGCATAATTTTAATGGAGTTTGGAAGGCAGTGAGACAGGCAGCCACTTAACTCAAACTCCAGAATGTGTATTTCTCACAACTTAACTTATAGTGGAGGACCTCATTTGTTTTTGTCAGTTAACAATGTCGCACGTGTCTTGCACTCCTGCAGTGTTCCTGCAGCCTGCCCGAACTTCCTCAGTCTGCATTACACAATTACACACATTTTTTTTACATTTACAAAATTCAGTCAACTTATGTAACTTAAAGAAACATAATTAGTATAATAGCAGACTTCCCAGCATGCAATGTTTGAGAGTTAAAACTTAAAGGGATAGTTCACCCAAAAATGAAGATTCAGTGATTATCAACTCACCCTCATCCTGATTGAAGGACGGGTTTATTTTGTTAGTCCGCGAAACACTGCTGGAGTTTCACAGGAAAAAAGTGTTGAGATAGATAGTGAGTAGATAATGACTGGATTTTCATTTTTGGGTGAACTGTTCCTTTAAGCTCATTGAACTCGCTTTCTCAAGTACAACTGGATTAGTATCAATTTTACTTCACAAAATGTTCACATTCAACTTGTCTTTTCAAATCCAGTCAACCTAGAATTTTAAGGCATCCTGGAGACTAACTTTTTTCAGATAAAACATTTTTTTTTATAGTGTAATGTGAAATAAAAATCTGAGGCAAAATAATATTAAGCATGCTGGGGTTTATTGCACGGATGCCTAATTTGAGAGAGTATTTCACTGTGACTATCAACTGTCCAAATACTCCCAGAATGCCCTGAATTATGACAGTTTTAACAAAAAGACACAGCGGGAGACACTTTTCACAGACTGATGCTTTTATTGTCCTTCTCCCTCCAGCGCTGCGTCCACAGTGACTCATTCCCCGGTTCTCTGGGATAATAAAGATATCCTCTACCCTCTTTAATGTCAACAAAGAAATATGAATAAAATACATTCTGTACATAAAGTTAATTTCAATAGGCTAAAGTAAATTCTAAAGCCATCTGAATTGACATTCAGCGCTGCACGCCGCTGTCCTTGAGTTAGAAGAGCCAAAGTGGTGCTGGGCCAGAGGAACATCTCTCTTTAGATGAGATTAGTCTGATGACCCACATAGAGAAATTAGATTGTAGCAGAAGTAATGGTATTGAACGGGAAAAGATAAATATAAATACAGTCTTCTGTAAGTGTTGCAATGTCAAGTTCATTTGGGAAAATACTGGCAAGGAGTGACAGAGCTGTCGCGTCTCATGTTACGTGGTGACGAGTCACTACTACTACTACTACTACTACTACTAGTGTTCAGGCTGACTGTGATGTAGGTGACACACTGACCATATTCACACAGCAGTAATTTCCCTCTGCCATCAAATTGTCGTACTGCTGTGTTCCAGGTTACAAGTCGTATAAAAATATAGAAAATCTGACAAATCACTGCCTCCTGATTGATCAGCGACTGAAAGACAACGGGTAGTGAAACTCTGGAGGGACATTCGGCCATATTTCAAGATGAATCAACATACTGGATGACACATTAGCTACCATGACACAACAGCTAACGTTAGCATTCAACCCCTTCCTAGCTAACGTTACTGAGTGATAGTGTTAAACAATACAATAGAAGACCTAAGTTAATTCCGAAATATCATCGCACATCTTGGACATATTGTTTAAGTCTGGAAGTTAAACACACTGGATGTAATCAGGCTAATAATGGGAGGCTAATATTAACATTAACTGTCTTGGTGACTCTTGTCCAAGTATGTAAGCTAAGCAGCTAAAACAGGGTTAGCATTATGTTAGCTTAGAACAAAATAACAGTCTGGTCTTACACCTTTCCTCATCATACTTATGTTGGAGGTAATCTGTATAATGTTAGGACAGTTAACCTTAATGTTAGCCTACATTAGCTTGCTTTTCTCCGGTGTGCTTCACTTCAAGGCTTAAATAAATGTGTCCAAGATGTGTGTTGATATTTCAGAATTAATTTAGACTACCCAGTACCACTACACTATCACACAGTAACGTTAGCTAGGAAGTGGTTGAATGCTAATACGAGCTAATGGGTTATTAAATATGTTCCAATGGCCCACATTTATAAACTGCAAATATTGCAGTGGATTATGTTAAAGGTGTAATCTGCAACTGGGACACAACAAGCCAACAGCTCCTTTTTAGGCTATCAAATGTTAGCCTAGCATGCCTTAAGTGGTCATCTGAGGTGAATAAACTAAAAAATGTCAACCTAATTGTGGTGCTGCATGAAAAGTTAAATGTCTGTCCATCTAATAACTGATATCAGTCAGGCTCAAAGTGATGGACCGACCAGTACACAGACACTGGCATCCCTAGAGCCACGCCAAAACTTAAAAATAGCAAACCATTTAAAATTTAAAAACCTATCCCAGTTTCAGAGTCCTCTTTTGATTTATTCCAAAGAGGTCCAGTAGTACGAGGAGTTTGTGTTGCTGCTTCAGACACCGTTGCATTATTAATGAGAGCAGTCTGACCAGTTTCCCACCTACCGCCACTTAAATCCTCTTTAAGTCCCTTGACACACCTCACCTTTTCACTCCAGAGGCCATTCGAGGGGAACTACAACTAAAGAGTGAGTAAGAAGTTGCTAACAAGTGAGCAACACCTACTCTGTCACTCTGTAGTGCACAGACTATTTATACAGGGCTTTTCCGAAAATAGTTTACATGTCTCCTACAGATAGAAAACATGAAACGTAAAATCATTTTATAAACCAATAAAACAAGAGAGATATGTCGCTGTTATTCTTCATCAAATTCCTTGTACGTTTCAGGCTGCAAATTAGCTCATAAATAGTTAAATGTTTATATAACTTTGATTCAAACTTTTTAAGTGGCTTTTACAATAATTTTCACCTGCAGTATTTTCAATAAGTTGTGGCTGTGACAGGTAAAATAAATCCTCAAGATTTTCACCTTCTATCTTTGATTTTGATTAGAAAATCGATACCGCTCTTTGCACTTTGTTAGCATTGTCATTATTTTCATGTTAGCATGTAGCTATAAACTACAATATGCTTCACAGATACGCCGTGGTGCCATGCCTTTCTACTGACAGCCAATTATCCTGAAACTCCCAAAATTCCCTGTTTCCTCCTGCTTCCAGTCTTTGTGCTAAGCTAAGCTAACCACCTGCTAGCTGTAGCTTCATATGTATTGGACAGATATGCTGGTATTGATCCCCTGACTCTCACCAAGAAAGTGAATAAATGTATTTTCCAAAATGTCAAACTATTCTGTAGAGGTTTTCTCTTAAGCTCTGCAGGCTGATACAAGAATTCCCTTTTAGTGAACATTAAATCAGACTTAAAGCCTTTCGCCATGTCCTCGACTTCTTCCTGTCGTCTATCTGGCACTTATCACAACAGCCTGAATGTCAGTTGGCAGGCAGGCGAGCACATCCATATCACATCACCGGCTGAAACCGTACCAGAGTCTTAAGTGTCTCCGAGATACATGGGTCACACACGGCCCGTCCTGTCCTGTAATAAGAGACGCGAGGGTGCCAGTCAGGATACTCAAAACAAGCCCTGAGCGGCCCAGGCACACATCACATCACCGTGTTACCTCAGCAATTCACTGACCCGCGCCCAAGTGCCCTTGTTTTCACGGCAGCCCTCGTCCCGTTCGCCGTGTAGACGAAATGAGCTCCACTGATTTTGGAGGGGAGCAGAGGAGGGGGGGGTGAGAGGAAGTGGGGGCGGGGGATCAGGTGACCACTCACTCCTGTGTTGCCTCAGTGAGACTATGTAGGTCACACCCTCCTTTGACTAATTAAAAATTCAACATGGAGAGACCTGCTTTATTCTCCGGGGGCATGAAAAATATTTTACTACTAATACAAATACAATGTTTTTCGACCTTTTAGTTCAATCATGTTTTTTTCACAGTCTGCTCTGAACCAAACAGGTGACACTCTTAGAAAAAAAAAAAACAGATAACTAGAACCATGAAGGGTTCTTCCACTCGTCCCCATCAGAGAATACTTTTTGGTTCCTGGTAAAAACCATTTGAAGAGGTTCCACTCGGAACCCTTTCAGAGGGTTCGACCCAAAACCCAACTTTCAGGGTTTATACCTACAACCGTCTGTGAAAGATTCATCCTGGAACCCCCTATGAGAGGTTCTCCAGAGAACCCTTCTATGATGTAATGTTTCCACCCAGACCCTATTCTCAGGGTTCCATTCAGAACCTTTCCAGCTCTTAAGCGTGCAAACAAGCACCCATCCAGGGTGTTCTACGGAGAACCCATTTATATTACAAAGGTGTCATTTAGAACCCATCCAGGGTGTTCTATTGGAAATCCTTTTATTTTCTAATAGTTTTATGCAGAACCCACCGAGGTGGTTTTATTGAGAACCCTTTTATATTCCAAGGGATTTATCTAGAACCAACTCAGGAGGTTCTATCAAGAACTCTTTTATGATTGAATTGTATTATTTAGAACCCACTCAGGGGGTTTTTACTCCAAGGGTTCCATCGAGAACCCAAACAGAGATCTATTTTATATTCCAAGGGTTTCATCTAGCTAAAGATTCTTAATGAAACCCCTCTGAACCTTTGATGAACCCTTTCTCCAAAAAAGGGTTTGTCAGAAGCAAATAGTTCTGACTAGAACCCCAGTCCTTCAGGAAGAACCCTTTTGGAACATCTAGGAGTGTACCTTTTAAAACTCCTCGACAAAATTGCCAATATTTGTTGTTGTTTTGCTTTGAATTGTTTTTATTGGTGCACCAGCACACAATAATCTTCCACTGTATTCTCTCTTAACAGTTTTATGACCTTCATGGCATCAAAGTGCTTTATTTTATAACAAGATTGTTGCTTTTTGTTGTTGTTGAAATGACAATTTGCTCTATAGACGAATGCAAAGAAATTATTTATATACCTCTGCCTCTCTCCATAACCAGCCTTTATTGAGAGCTGCAGAAGTAAAGAGTGTGGGGGGATAAAACATATTTTAATCGAATGACTTTGCACTTTCCTTGGCGTTATTGTAATTTTATTTGGACATCTAAAAGATAATAGGAAGTTCAGTGAAGCAAACTTAATTCTGTTGTTTTTACGCCTGGGGTTATTTTTCAAGGCGAAATGATTTCAGATGTTTATGAGACAGAAGAGGATAAATGTCGACATGTTGATATTCTACTGTTTTAATGCACGATTCTGTTCATAATGCTACTAAAACACACAGAGAAAGAGCAGAAGCTGCACCTTTTACAAGCACCTAAATGCAGAAATACCATAAAACCATTAGTTTAATATTTAAACTCTAATATAGGCTATAGAGTTCAGTTACATTTAAAGAAATTAAATATATTACACGTGGGTGGGATTCAATATTATTTTTATACACTGAGCAAATATTGAGTTGATTAAACCACACTTACATGTATTAAAGAAGTCCAGTGCACTCTGAATTATTCAGCTGGACAAATTATTCAGCTGGGTGAGCTTCAAGTGGGAGCACCAGAGTTTCTTGTATGTCCCCTGATGACACCATTTAAAGGAATAGTTCAGCATTTTGGGAAATAATCTAATTGCCTTTTTTATTGCTGAGAGTCAGAAGAGAGGATGGATATCACTCTCATGTCAGTCTGTTATAGAGACGCCACCATAGGACCTTATTTAAAAAAAAAATATGGATGAGAGATCATTTTTTTATTCTCATTTGAATTGTGTCATGAATTAGTAAAACCATACCTTTTGTCACCTTGGATTAGAGGGCAGACTAGCTGTTTCCAGTCTTTATGCTAAGCTAAGCTAACCGTCTCCTGACTTTAGCATCATATTTAATGGGCCAGTGTGAGGGATTTAGCGACATCTAGCGGTGTATAAACAAATTGCCCTCACTGTCCCCTTCCAAGCAAGGAGAACCTACTGTGGTCACGACTCTAGCGCAAACGTAAATGTCTGTGTTTAGAGCCAGTGTTTGGTTTGTCCATTCTGGGCTACTGTAGAAACATGGCAGTGCAACATGCAGACTCTGAGGCAGAAGATGGCTCATTCTATGGTAACAAAAACACAACAATTCTTATTTTCAGGTGATTATACTCTCATAAAAACATCATCAAATAAAGTCCACTCTCATATCCGTCTGTTAAGATTTACGTGGGTCTCTTGACAGCATATGGAAGAAATGGATTAGAATATTAATAAGTTTATTTGATTTTTGGCATGAAAGTATTTCCTAAAACTAATCTTTTAACATGTTAACACCATACTATGATCCACCCAATGATGACATTGTGTTGGATGCAGATTAGTTTTATGTAAGCTCAGGAATGTGATATCTGCATAACAAATGACGGGAGACTCATGAATTGCATGATCATTAATTAACATTCATATTAACATACACTCATTTTCACTGGAAACATGCTTCACTGCTGCCACAGTACTTGTGCTGGATTGCTCGCATGCAGTGCGCTAAATTATTATGTCAACCCCCCACTTTCTCTCCACGGTGCTGACTTAATTCATGTAGCCCTTCATAACAAACATGACATCCTAGAGGATTGCTCCCTATGATGCAGGTCACGGATCAGCGAAACATCCTGCAGTCGTGGCCTCACACAGCGGGCTTTCCACGAAGTGTGATGGATGCAAAAAGTTGGACAAATCAGGAGATACCCATGTGCCTCTTTGAAACTGAGCAAAGGCATTTTGGGGGGAATTGCAGCTGGGTTGAAGCAAACCTAGGTGGCCTAGTTAGAGTGTTGACACGCGAGCAGTTCTTGTTTTTTAAGCTATTTTATGATGCAAACGAAGGCCAGCTGCACTTATTTGACCACAACTAGAAGGAGATGCTTGCGTGAACGTTACTCAGGTTTTAAAAGGTGTATTAGTGGAGTAATTTGACCACGTAGTGTTTGTCATCCAGAACGTTGTCGTCAGTTTGTACAGATCAAATTAGCTGATTGGGAGAAACGGGGTGACAGAGATTAACTGACAGTGATATGCAGCATCAGCTATACAGGATCTGTGTGTGTGTGTGTGTGTGTGTGCGTGTGTGTGTGTGCTGATGATCTCTGATTATTCTCAGTGCTCTCTTGAACTTACTTTGAGCAGCGTTACATGTAAGTGCAACACCCAGACTGCCCTCCTGTGGGAATAGGAGGTATTACATATTTATAACCAGGTCTGTTCTCTCTTATAATAAAAACTAAAGCTACTGTAGTCTTACTGTACGTCAACAGTATTGATCTGCCGCTCCTCATTACTATACAGCAAAGGTTTTTGCAGCTGCAGGAATATTATGTATGTCTTCATAAAATATGAATATTAAGGCCTCAGCTTATATGATATATGGAGTGCTGTTGAGTTCATAAGATGGTCAGGGTTTCTGCTGTAAAATGATTAATTACCACTGACAGAGAACGTGCTGATTAAGATGCAGAGAAGGTTCGTTTTCAAAGTCGGCTCAACTTTTACCTGCATGAGCAGGAAGTGGATCTGATGCACATACTGCTGTAGAGAAATGCACTGCCGCACTTCTTTTAAAATGTTGTATTTTACTTGATTTTGTGGATTCTGCTTTAACGGAGCAATACAGACTAATTGTGCGTGCAAATAGCAAACTGGAGCCATAGACCTCCCCTGACTCAAGGAAGCTCTGCAAGGCTGCAGGATTGCAACACGTGTGCGTCGTAGTAAACCGACAATAAGATGCTAGTCAGCTTTTTATTACTGTCATTCACCTTTTGATGTAAATTTAAGCCTGTTATCCTGAAAACAAAAGTGCTCTGAAAATACAAACTCTGAAGTTAGAGTTAAGTGACTGCCTGCCAGACTCCTTTAACATTTTGCTCAGTTTAACGTTATAAATATTTATGGCTGCTACAAGATCGTTAATGATTTCTTATGACTCATAAACAGACACTTACTCATCCAGCAAACATTCGGCATTAATTTGAACTCTAATTAACATGAAATGAGCAAAGAAAAACAGATTATTTACCTATTACAGTAAATATGTTACATATGTTATAAATAGATTTCTTATTTCTTTTCTTCTTTAATTTTAGTACGTTTATTCAGTCACTTTTGTTTTACATTTTATGTTATGCATTCCACTTTCATCCTTTTTTTTAATCTTATTTTTACTAGTATTGTGAAGTTGGTTGTATTCTCCATCCTAGTTTACATGAATTATGCCATTCTGTCTATATAGTTGAGTTTTATGTATTCTGTTTTCAAGTTTTCATGTTCATCCTGCACCTGCGCTCGGTGCATGTAATGTTTTTGTTGTAAAGGGCTGCATTTTTTGTATGAAAGATGCTGTACAAATAGAGTGTATTATTGTTGTTATTATTCAAGGCATGGGTTCTTTTTGCAGAGAGTTCAAAGTTCCTTTCAGGATCAGATAATCCCTTTTTGGCAAAGAGGTTTAAATGAGATTTTGGACATGATATTTTCGTTTGTGGTTGTGTTTGTGTGGGTGGATCTGCGTGACAAGTCAGTGTGTGATAATGTCTTCTCCGGTCTCCCTAAAAGACCCCTGTGTCCTCATGCATATGCAGTGGGTTTTTTTTTTAACAGAATAGACCTGAATTCACACCTGCATCACAGTAGAAATGACCAGCAGACTCCAGGCAGAGTAATTCAGCTGTACCAAATACTTAAAAACAAATTCCTTTTCTCTTTTTCTTCCCCTCATCTCGGCCTTTCCGAATTTGTGTACTTGTTCGGTTGATGGATGGACGTTATATTTATATCTGGCGAGGCCTCTCATGAACCAGCGTCCCTCTCTCAGCTGCGGGGCTGCTGCTGACTGCAGGTTGAATTCTGCCTTACCGGCCACAGCAAGCGCGCACAGGGAAACAGATGGGTAATAAGGTCACAGCAGACGTACCTCTCACCAGCACAGACAAATTGCAGACACACCAGCTGTGCTGACTCAGGACAACATTAGACTCAGGGGAATTGGATTAAGATCTCTTTTTGTAATAAGAGAAGTTGTTGCTTTGTGTGTTATTTGCCTTCATGTGGTAAATGGAAATGAAATAAAACGGCTTAAAGGCCCTGAAAATCTTTGTCCAGTCAGCTTTTTAAATATAAATACTGTTTTTTTTTATGTAAACACATTTTGTTGTAACAGTTTTTCACCTGTGTGTGTTTTTCTGTGCTCTTCTCACTGGTTTGAAGTGGACGGGGCTCCGCTGGAATCAAGATTTAAATCCAAATATGATTAAAGTTGTGTGGTTGTTGCAGATTATCTGAGTTTTTGAAAAACTCTGATTATTAGCTGATGTTTGCAGTGTGGCTCTAGGAAGAGCGATGTCGGTCTGTTGGTCTCCACTTTGGTCCAGATATTTTCAGACCTTCATGGTCTTCAGTGGCTTTGTCATGACGGCGTTGTGTTTTTAGGTTGTCCACCCGACTGTGCACATATCCGTCCCCTCTGTTCTCGTGAATCTCAAGCACTCAATGAGGTAATATCTTCAAACTTGGCACAAATGTCACCTTGGACTCAAGGATGAACTGATTAGAATTTGATGCTACTTTAAGTCGACATTTGTGATTCACAGTGAAATATTTCATCAACTAATAGATGGATTGTAATGAAATTTGGTCCCATGAGAAAGATGACGAATGAATCTTTGACTTTGACTCTAGCGCCACTAGATCAAAATTTTTATTTATTAGGTGACATATCTCCACTTCTACTTCATGGATTGGCACCAAATTTTGCACATTTTGTAAATTCATGCTTCCCAGACAACATATTTTCCTGACTTTGCTGATCCTCTGACTTTTCCACCAGCACCACCATGAGGCTGTCGTTAAAATATCTTGACTATTGGATGGTTTGTGATTAAATTTGGTATAAGATTAGGTATAGAATTTAGCTTAAAGGACTGCTGTAGACTCTTTGACATATAGACTAGTGCAAAATCCCATCCACTGATAAGACAGGCAAGCTTTATATAAATATAAGTTCTCCTTTGGATGCAGATATTTGAAATGCAACACATCAGAATCCTTATTTAAACACTCTTTATTTTACAATAATACTGTCTGTGTGGGACAGGTCATTAAATTATTACATATTTTCAAACAAACAGGCACATTAACTCATTTATTGTGGCTTATTGACCTATATTTTTAAAAATCTTATTCTGCATCCCTGTAGTTTTTGATTCAGAGTTAAGCACTGCAATAATTACAACACCTTGCACAGTTGGAAAACCGAAACTACACGTATCTTTAAATCAACCGACATATAAACAGTACACTACCATACAGGTTTGGCGAATAAAAATCTGTGTTCAGTGCATAATGTGCATGGCAATGGGAGAAGTTACATTCATCACCCTGTTGGTTACGGAGGTGGCTGCTTCAGTCCTCTGTGTCGGAGCTGTCTGCTGGGTCGGTGTTGTGGGTCAGCATGTAGTTGTCCATGTCGATGGAGGGGCAGTTGTGGATGGAGTAACGCAGACGCTCGGCGAGGATGGCCTGGCTCGTGTACGGGGGCAGGCGGAACAGGAAGAAGCAGGTCTGGGCAGTTGGCAGGCCGTTGACGGGCTGAAGGAAATGATGAGGGAAAGAAAGTTTAATGTTTGTACCATTAAAGGGATAGTTCAGATTATTTGAAGTGGGTCTGTATGAGGTACTTATGGAGTTCATTAGCTCTTGTTTTTTACTGGATAATAACACAAACAAAAAAACTTTCATTCTTTAGCTGTCTAAAATATGTTTTGCTGCCGATCCTGTCAACAGCTGTACAACACTTTCAATTTTAAGGTTGCAATCAATTACATTTTTCTTTTTTAGGACTGATACTTATGCTGTTATTAAAGGATTAAGTCGTGGTTTGTAAAGATCAACAGATCATTGATTTTATGACAACTGTCATTTACATTTTCAAATTCTTTAGAAAACATAAATAAAGACTATATAGCATCAAGTGGGACATAACAGTCAGTGAGCTACACTGTGTCGTCTTTGGAGTGTTGTGTTTTTTTCCTTTGGACACACAGTGGATGCTGCAAGTAGACGGGGGTGGAGAGAAAAAACAAAATACTAGGGGAATCGTGATTCCACCTTTGACTTTGATTACATTTTGCTCATTTCAATATTCATTTTTGATTTAATATTGAAATTGTGGCACAAGAATACACTGACTATCATGAAGTACCTCATACAACCCTGCTTCAAATAATGTGAACTATTCCTTTAATGTGTTCTTGAGAGCAGGCTTGGTACTTTGTTAGTGACGTTCTCACCCTGTCAACCTTGATGATCTGGAACTTCTGCGTGATGTCAGCGGGGTTGGAAGGCAACCTGGACCGGCCAGAGACGAAACGTAGGAAAAGCACTCGCTCCTCATTGGTGAACTCCTCCAGGCTCTGCCAGAACCAGCTAATGAGCTGGTGGCTCTCCGTGATGTCACGGTAACGCACCAGTTTCTTCAGCATCTCGACGGAGACCTCTGGCAGGCCGCAGACCAGCTGCTCCAGCTGCTGCGCTGTCAGCAGGGAGAGGAGGGGCACGGGGATGATGGTGGACATGCCCTCTCTGACTGCTGCCACCTGGACACAACAGAACAACGTCAGCTTTGATACTTCTGAGGACGAGATAAAGGGAACAACAACAGTACAACAAACAAACAGGCTGTCTAGTGAGCACTAATGGAAACTGGTGGGCAGACTGCCTGTTTAATATGGATGCAGAGTTCAGATACAGCACAGAGAAATCCACACCAAAGTACAGTAATATTACCTGTGTGAGCCTGGTCTGTTCGGTGAATTTAGTTAAAATAAGTAAGTTTAAATTGTTTCTTTTAAAACAGACATGTTGATGCCTTAAAGGGGCAGCTTACTTGCAGAGGGTTTAAGATATTTGTTCAGGTTTCTACCATCTGTTGTTTATTTTCTGAATGAATCATTTGGCCAAGAAAATGTAATTTTACAAAAAACCATCACAAATCAATTTCCCCAATTTACTATCATAGAACATGAAAATATTCATATTTCTTTCTAGTCTCTGTCTTTTCACTTTGAGACACTGGAACCATTTTTTTCTTTTGAAGTGACTTAAATCTTTTCTTTTTGATTGACAAATGGATTGATCGACTAATTGCTTCAGCTCTAGTTTCTACCTCAACACCAACACAGAGAGGACGGTGCTCGGAGAAAATGGAAAAATGTTGCAGTCATCTGCAGAAGCCTCACTGTCAATGTCTTTCAATCAGAACTATTTCCCAAAGTTCCAAAAGCACTAAAAGCAATAATTGACATTTGACAGATGTCAATTGATGCTTCTATGGTGCACTGAATGCATCAGTATTTTGGGAATGGGGGAGGAGGTCGGTTATGTACACACACAGGTAGCCAGGCAGATAACTTACAACAGTTTGAGAAAGTTTTACAGCAGACTACAAACTGAACGCCAACATACACTGAGGAGGAAGAGACAACGCCTGAACAGTTCATCAAGGTTTACGATAATGCAGCACAATGACAGATGTTTCATAGGACTACTAGGTCTATAACACACATCTGTGTGTCACTGTAACAGAGACTCCAGTCTGCAGTGTATAAACCACAGAACTGTATAGTAACATCGGGATTCATGATTAAAAAACTTTCACATTCACTGGCTCTCTCTTTCTCTCCCTCTCTCTCTGCGCTGCCAGTCACAGCAGACTTTTTTTAAAGCCTGATTTTAGGTGATGCTGCAGCCTGTGAGCTCCAACTTCTCACATCCACGCCATTTTTAAATTCCTTTTAGCACTCTTGAAACAGAAACTGCAGCTACAGAAAAAAAAAGCTAGTGTGAGGCAGCTGGATTTGCGAGATCATGCAAAAGTCTCTCTTGCCAGGCTCCCAGCTATCAACAAACATGGGTTTGTATTTAAACAAACTGTAGATGCCTGCGCTGTGCTGTGTTGCCAATCATGTTTTTATGACTGCTGTTTTTGACCTTAACTGCAGAAACAGCGTTTAGCATAATGTAGGTTCAAAGTAGCAAAGGGGTTTTTATTTTGGGAATGGCTTTCTGACTGCCTCCACTTCACTGATAGAGAGTATAATGTTCTTTCCTCCAGACTCTGTCACAGCATGTGTAATAATAATAGACAGTATGAGCTACTAAGAACTGCAAGATGGAGGCCAGGGGAGAGCTAATGACACATGAAATAGACTTAATACTTTGGTGATTCCTAAAGAAATCAGTATTCCCTGATGTTTAAATATGTAGCAGTCTGCATGCTTACTGATTACATGGTCGCAGCTGAATACAGCCAAATAATTCTCCAGCAGTTCAACCCTTCAAACCTGTGAATCCATTTCATGCAGCCTGTAGTCCAGAGCTCTCTCCACGTATTCATTCCGGTTGGCATAGGTCAGGGAGATGTTCTGACCTCCAGGAACCACAGGAACCAGCCTTCCATCTGCACTGTGGGCCATAAACGAATCCAGTGGGATCATCTTCAGAGTGGAAAAAAAAGGACAGAGATTGAAAAGGTAGTTACACATCTTTCAGCTTATAAAGTTGAAGATCTACTGGTTCATCACTGAACTCTGCAGTAAGAAAATTTGCACGTCATCTCACCACATGGAAATTATCCTCCGTGATTCCGCTGTTTTCCAGATGAAGGATGCCTTGGAGGGTGCGGTAGGTGAGCAGGTCCACCTCCTCCAGGTCAGGCCCTCCCAGTGGCATCGAGCAGAGCTGTTTCCACACCCAAGGAGCCAGATGTAAGTCCAGAGGTTTCTTGGTGCGGATAGCCACCGCCATGAGGATGCCCAAGAAGCGAAACTGGACCATGTGATCCTCTGAGAATGCTGCTGGATTCAACAGGAACCTGAGCAGCCAGTGGCAGAAGTAAAGATTTTTTTTTTAGAAAATTTGATGTTATCTCTAAAGAGACAGTTTGGATTATTTGAAGTGGGGTTGTATGCAGTTCTTGGTAATCAGTGTAATTCCCACAGTTGGGGAAAAGCAGACAGACGTACCAGCACAGATGCTAACTAACATACTGCTGTGGACAGAATCAGCAACAAAACTTAGTTTAGCCACCCCAAAAAAATCGACATCAGTTGATCAGTGTACATCAGTTAATCAGTGTACATTAAGTTTATAAGATTTTCACCACTTTACTTTGCCATCAGAAAGTCTTTTCTGATGGGAAACTGCTGTTATATAAGCCAAGTATCACTCTCGCCAAACCAACCAAACTCCATGGGCAAAATCTGTCATTTTAGCTGCACTTTCAGGTCTACCACTGCACTGATTGTTAAGTTTGTTTGAGTTATTGTGTGACTTTGTTTTTTTTTTACAGAGCTAGTTCAAATTCAACAAAGTCACACAACAACACAAAAAACTGACTGACTGAGGCAGCGGCAGACTAGCAACTTCTGTGTTCTGCAAGGTAAAATTACTGATTTTGCCAATGGAGTCTGGTTGAGTGAGAAAATGATATTTTAGTTCATATAACTGCCATTTCCTGTCAGAAAATGCTAACTAATGACAAAGCTAAGCAGTAAAAAATATTCTAAATATAGCTCACACTTAAAAAAAAGCTGACCTAAAAGAAAATCAAGATAAGTTTAAGTGGTTAAAATGCATTTTGCCGCTGATTCTGTCCACAGCAGTATTTGGCTTAGCTTCCATGCGAGTGCTTCTCCACACTCGGGGTGTGTCAACTGACATCTACTGTAGGTAACACACTGACTCTGGATGAGTAACACATACAGCCACACTTCAAATAACCCAAACTATCCCTTTAAGGGTACTGTTTTGGTTGGTGACTATCAAAAGATGACAAACTGTGCACCTGTCAGTGTTACTGCCCACATCTGCAAAGCTGTTGGGAGTATGAATCAGAAGATCCACCACACCAGACTGCAGCTCCTGGTGAAAAAAAAAACACATCCTAATTTGTCAATTTACAAAAAGTATATAAGAGAACAGAGAGAATATTAGAGAATGTTCTTGGCTGTAATATTCAGCTATTTCTGTTTCTCTTAGACCTTCTCTGTGTTTTATCCAACCTACCTGGCACATCTCAGTGATGGTGTCATCAAACACTCCTCCGGCATCGTCGGCTCCCTCTCCGACGAGCTTGACCTTCCAGGCTCGCGATGGAAGCCGCAGCTCCAGAGGATTCAGGCTCACCACTTGCTTTGCGATCTGAACAAAGATGGGTTTGCTCGAACGCCCTCTGTGGGAGTGCAAAAGTTTTGATGAACACACACGAACAGATAAAAAAAACTAACTGAACTTTGCATTCGAAAGACAGCAGACGAAAACATGCGAACAAAACAACGAAAGGGCCAAGAGCCGCGCTGGCCTGTTTGGAGAACAGGTTTTTTCTGGTTTTCTCCAGTTTTTCCATCAGTTGACCTCTGAACACACACATTCTGACTGTGTATCACGGACTGAACATCACGGTCATCCTCACCTTGTTGAGATACGCTTCACCGTGATCTGTGGCCCATATGTTTTGCCCTGGGTCATTGTTCTGCCAATGGAGCGCACTAGAGGCAGAGTGTTGACCTTGGGTGACAGAAGGCCTCTGAGCTCGCCCCGAATGATGGCTGTCGTCCCTGAACTATAGCGTGAAGTGCACACCTGGATAGAAGGGATGGACAGGGAATAAAGAGGACCTAAATGAGGCATCACAGTGAAAAAATGATAATGAGGTAGAGAGACGACCAAACAACAGCAGGTGCATGATTATTAGCAGGAATTCAATTAATTTTTTCAAATCGTTTGTTTTTAACTTTCCAAACTTTTTCATCTATAAACTGCTGATAAAGAACACATCAACCCATGAATTTAAAACATATATGAAATGTATATTTATTTATTTGATTAGAAAATACATCACAGCAATAATCAACTTTGCTGAGTGTTATGTTAAGTTTCTCACCACCTCATAATGAACCTGCACTGCCCACTCAAACGCTAAGAGGGCTTTTAATTTGAAATGGATACAGGAACATAAGTTAGGAAAACTCATAATTTCAAAACAGTTGCCTTGAAAGTTTTCTCTCTTTTTTGTTTTTTTTTACAGGGTAGTAACTTAAACAGACCAAGAGGGAGCAGATCAAAGGCAGCTTTTTCATTTCTTGACCTTTTTCTACTGTGTTATATAAAATGGCTGAGATGCCTCACAGTTGCTTACTGTCTGTCATTTTGTGTGACTTGCCACAATATGATGATTATTATTAACAGGGAATGAAAGATGAAGAACCTGCCTGTAATACAAGCCTGCTTCAAATAAATGCCTATGAACTTGCGCAGTTGAGGTAAATAAAGGCCTTTGTCTCCATAAGAGGAAATACAGTATGAATTTTACTCAACCCAATAAAAACAAGTCTGTAACGCATTTTGGGTTGCGAAACCTATAAAGTAAATTAGCATTAAATGCTAAGATTTATCATTTATTTAACTGATTGTTTCTGTATGCTTCTTGTAACTGGGACAGTTAAGTAATATCTAAGAAGAAGATTGAGTTGTCTCCAATTGCCAGACGCTAAACGTTCTTCTAAGAGGCCCCTGAAAAAAAGGCATCTTATTTTTGCAGCCCCCTGCTGTGCTCATCCTGTAGGTGGACATGTGCGTCGTAACATCTGACTCTTGCTCCGACTATTTTGCTGAAATTACTCAGAAGTATTGTCCTGTTGAAAAGCTTTAAAACACAGTGATTTCTGCCTTCACAGAGAGACACTTCAACTCAGGATTCTGTATGATGTCTGTCTCCATGTTGCACACAATATATTAAATCTACAACCCATCACTGTTTGTGTATTATTTTGTGTCCTGAGCACTACTTCGATGGCAACCCTAATGTTCCTTTAATGTATTAAAAAGGGCAGAAAAAGGGATCAAGGATTACCGGATTCTTGGCGTCTAGGTTGAGCAGCCTCCAGGACTTGTACATGAGATCAGAAAAGTTGTAGAGCACCCTGAGGCGCATGCTGAGGACATCAGGGCTGCAGTCTTTCAGAGTGTTGTACTGAGGAGGGACAGACTGGGGAAGGCCGAGCTGGAAATTTCCAGGGCCACCTGGAGATGAAGGGAACAAACGGGAGTCCCGAGTGAGTTCTTTCATGGATCATAGCTGCAAAGAGTATCTGTGGGAGTGCGTGTGCGTACCTGAGTTTTTCATCGAGGTAGAGGGGGTGGTCCACGCAGAACTGTGGCAGCGGCCAGCAGAGATCTGTCTGATGTTTTTCCCCTGGAGGGCTGTGATGAGCGTGGGCTCCTTCACTGGGTTGGAGTGTCCAAGACCGAGCTGGAACACACACAGACAACAAGACAACAATACAAGCTTCTGATG
Source organism: Lutjanus erythropterus (assembly GCF_056507025.1). NCBI lineage: Eukaryota > Metazoa > Chordata > Actinopteri > Lutjaniformes > Lutjanidae > Lutjanus > Lutjanus erythropterus. The sequence continues at coordinate 27,980,651 of NC_139336.1, read as the reverse complement.
TGCAGCTGAGCTTCAGACTGTCAAAGTCTATAGGTTGACAATAGAGGATCTTGCTTACCTGTCCCTCACTGTTGCAGCCCCAAGCATAGACGTCTCCAGTGGAGGAGAGAGCGAGCACATGTTCACAGCCCACAGCAATGTCTTCTATGAACAGCCCCTCCAGAGACGGCACCACCTGCGGGCTGGATTTATTCTTCAGCATGGAGTCCGGCAGGCCGATCAGACGCTCTGAACAGAAGGAAGCGAAGATACACAACGGCAAATACAAATGTGCTCAAAAAACAAAGTTGTATATTTTTCTGCAAGCAGCTTTAAAAGTTATGCCAAGAAAGTTTTGATGAGAACATTTCCCCCGTGTCAAGCATCAACTCTTTTTTGATTTCATAATACATAATAGCCATCATCCAAGGAAACAAATTTGATTTTAATTGCTTAACTTTTCACTGAAAGTGTCAGATTTAAGTCGTAGTATCAACATACAGTAATGAAAGCTATTTTATACTTATGAAAGGTGCAATAAGCAGTTCTGAAGAAAACCAGTTGATTGTCAAAGATTTAATTTTTGGGGATTAAACGCAACAATCAACTATCTTATAAACCATGGACTGACTTAAGTCTCTCATCATGGGTTAGATCTTCTAAAGACTGAGAACAGAGCCAAGAGGAGGAGCAGGAGTCTAGTTTTCTCACAGACATTATTCTTAAATGTCACTATGGAAACTTGGGGCCAAACGGTGCCAAAAATAAACTGCCTACCGCAGCTTTAATACAGTATACGGTGCAGTAAATACAGTTTTTGTAAGAAACTAAGACAGCAGAGTACAGCAATAATATAGGGATGCACAACAAACACTGGGCCAATAAATTATCTGGAATAATAGTGGGAAATTTATGTTATTTTTTATTATTCCAGTAATTAAGTTATAGCCAATAAATATGGGCTGTAGTAATATCTGATATGACAGATTATATCAAAGCATTTAATTTGAATTCTTGGGCAAAATGCTCTTTAAAAGCCAAAGTATATTTGTGAAGTTTTTTGATGTAATTTACTAGAAAAAATAAATGAACATTTGAAGAGTCGGGACTGTTCTTTGTTTTTGCTGTAATAGTGACGTCAGTTACATTTGGTTCAGTCAGAACTGTGGACCTTTAAATCATCCATCATTGCTCACTACATCTTAGTCTTTCTTACCCTCATGTGTGCATGAACTACAGATTATATGAGATTATTTTTAAAATACAAAAAAGTGAAATGATCAGTTATCTTATCAGTATCAGCCATGAGAAGCAGGCAACTTTTATGATAAAGTGTACCTTGTCCAAACGTGTAAACATGTCCATCACAGGCCAACGCCACAGAGAACTGAGTTCCACAACAGACCCTCTTGATTCCCTTGTTGCAAAGCTGCTCCACTTTCTGAAATTAAGAACACCCAAAAATAATATTTCATCAATACTATATAAAAGCACTCAATTAGTACTTAAAGCAAAGGGCACAAAGAAGGTAATGATGAACATGACTTTGGAATCCCCAATGGAAGCAACCAGGTACACAACATAAATGGCTTGTGTTTTGTCACCATTAACTTACTTGAGGATAGTATTTTGCTGTTGACGAGCCTGTTCCCAATTTGCCATAATCTCCATCTCCGAACGCCCACACCACCATGCCATCAAGGGACACCACGAGTGTGTGGTTCAGACCACATGACACCTGAGAAAGGGAACCAAAGTTAGCTTTGTTTAGTTATACATTTTATTCATTTACCTTATGAATAAAAACAGTCCATGTCTTACCTGCCCCACATGATATCCCTCCAGGGCAGCCACCCTCTCAGGCAGCATCTTGTTGGACGTTGACCTTTGACCCAGACGACCAGACTCACCACTGCCAAAGGTGAACAGTTTCCCATCTGCTGTGACCACGGCTGAGTGCCGGAAACCACAAGCAAGCTGGGAAGAGAAAGAAAACCCATATGAAACCTCCAGAAAACATAAGAGTTAAATTGATTTGTCTTTGTCTGACATGTCAGTTTTAGTTCTGTTGCCCTCTTTAACATGTTGCTTGCTCATTTGATTTCCTTTTTTTTTTTTTTTTTACAAAGAAAACTGAAAACTGCAGATGGTTCTCCTCATATAGACACAAAAGACACACTGTTGTTTACTGGATCAAATAAGTAATCTGGAGGGCAGTAAACAAAATATTCTGACAACAAGTTTGAATAAAATACATTTGCCCCATAATTAAATATTGATCATACTGATTAGTGGTTGACCAATAAGTTTTTTAAGGTTCAATACCAATACTGATTTTTAGATTGAATAAAAGATCATTAGAACTTTTCAACATCTTAAAACAAATAGAGCCTAAACAAAATAGCTCCCCAGTGTTTAATGGAGTAAATGAGCAGAGAGGACTGGCTGCATTAGAGTCAAAGTAGCATTTTTAAATTAATTTATCTTACTGGAAATCACATTGAAAATCTTAAACATGATTAATACTGGATCTGAGAATTGGTCATCCCCTAATACTGATGCACTGAATGCAGATTTCCTACAGACATACGTTAAAGAAATAAAAGAGCATCAGTGGCTGGTTCATGTCTTAAGCAGTAGTACTACCTACTCTCTTCATGTTTCCAACAATACAGCAAAAAACACAGAACTATCCCTCTCGATCTGAAGGGAGGTTTGTCTCTACCTGAACAATGTCCTCTCCTTGTAAGGCCTCGATCTGTTTGGGCCTCCTCTGTCTTTCACTGTTGCCGTGGCCCAGTTTTCCGAAATCCCCGTCTCCCCAGCTGAACACCTCCCCAGTCTCGGTCAGGGCCATGGAGTGTCCATCAGATCCACAGGACGTCACCAGCTGAGTCACCACATACCCTGAACGAAGAGCAAAGCTCAATTTATAAAAAATATAAAGAAACAAAAGGAGTGATGAATGAATGAAAATAGTTTTGCCACATCAAGAATGAAAATTTGTCACAACATTCACAAGCAGAACAGCTTAAAGCCTGGGTGTTTCGGCCCTGGATGAGTACTGTACCTTGAAAAGCAGAGATTATAGTGGGAACATAGAGATCATCAGAATTCCCCTGGCCCAGTCTGCCATACTGTCCTTCTCCTACAGCCAGGACTGTCCCGTTGGACTGGACCAGGAAGGAACAATTCTGCCCGCACACAACCTGAGCGACAATGAAAACACCCACAAAGGCAAAGAAAACTTAGAAAACAGTCGCAATCAAGGGCAGAAAGTCTGAGTCCTGAGTGGAAAAAGTCATTACCTGTTGTGTTTGTAACAGAGAGGGTGCAAGTGTGGGCAACATGAGGTTGGTTCCCATCCCTGCGAGCTGTCCATAACGTCCGTTCCCCCACAAGTAGACCTCACTCTTTCCGCCTTGTTGCCAGTCCTGAGAAACACAGAAGGTTACACAGGAATCTATTATAACGGTTCACCTAAAAGAAAATGAGATGACAATGACAAAGATAAAATCTTTCTATGATGTTAAACAAATGTCAGACACTTTTAATAACAATCTTAGCCTGTTGGTGGAAAAAACAAGCACTTTTAATTACTTACTGAAACTTTGATGGTGCACTTTAAGCCTTTAAGGTTTATGTAGTACCGAAGATTCACTCCAGTGCTCTTCCTCAATACTAAACCAATTTTAAAAATTGTTGTCCCCATTAATCTGTTAGCACCACTATATGCAACAAAGGGCTGCAGCTAGCTACAAACATTAGCCTTCAGTATGTAATCTGATTATTTTAGCACTCTATGTCTACCAGAGAGGAAAAGGTAGCTGCCAAACTCAGTACTGTCAGTGCATCTCCTTCTCCTTACCTTGGTTTTCTTGAAGAAATGAATGACCAGAGGTGAAATACTATTTACAAGTATTTGACCAAATCAAGATCATCATTTAACCTCACAAAGATAAAAAACAGACCTTTCATGATTAGTTAGCTTCAACTCCTACTGTCTGTCTGGTCAAATATGCAGCTGTAACTAAATCTTCGTCAAGACCCCACAGCTTTCCTGTTCTTCCTGCTGATGTCTCACATCTATATCCACTTTCTTCCTCTTAAAGGCTCAATTTTTCAGTTCAGCAGCTTATAAAAACTTAGTTCAGAGTTCTTTACCCTACTGGGAAAGATTTGGGGCATTTTTATGTTGTTTGCTAGCAGCAGGAAAGAGACTGAGAGGCACCTTCATTCAATACAAATCAAAGGAGAACAATGAACTGTTCTCCCCTCCAGCGTGGGCGAGACTTAACCGCGCTCTGTCTTTATGGGGCCCAGATTGAAAAAAAAAAAAAATATATATTTTATTTAAAGGGTGTACTGTATAAACTGGCTGTTGTGTTACCTCTGGTCTGGTGGTGGCCCATGACATCAGCTGTTCATCCATCCTGAAGCTCCACTTACTGTTGTCCTACAAGACAGAGAGGTGTCTGAATGAATGCCTGCACTGAATAAACTTGAGTATATTTCAGTCAAATCCTGAGAAATATTCAGCCATTTTACCTAAACAAACAATAACAAAGAGTATTGTCGCAACTCACCAGTGCCTTGGAGATTTCACTGTCATCCACGTCTTGAAACTCTGTAACAATGAAGGATTCTGGGAACGCAGTACCGCTGGCAATAGCCTCCGCACTGCGGACAGTAGTGGCGTAGGTTGCGAGCCAGCTCCACTCTGACGGGCAGGAGTGGGCATCAGGAGTGGTGTGGTGTGGGGGACGAGGAAACCGGCACAGATGTTTCTCTAAGGACAGACCGACAGTCAGGGAGGCGAGACTCTGCAGGAAGGCACTGTGGACGAGCTGGTCGCCGGCTGCCACGTGGCTCTATGTTAAGACCAGAAATGCAAAGTCACATTTCTGCTGAAGCTCACAAAACACAATAACACAAAAACAACTTTAAAACATTTAAAGTTTCAGTAGTGACCCGCTCATAGCTGTACTGCTCCTGCAGCAGCAGGGGCAGCCTCTCCAGGAAGACGGCCAAACAAGGAGCCAGATGTAGACCGAGGATGTTCTGGCTTCTGAGGACCATACGACAGGACGCCAACACATGATTCTGACTGATCCAGTCAGGGGTGCAGCAGATCAACAAAACATCCTGCGAAAGAAACAAAGACAGAACAGAAATATAAAGTGACACAAACCTAAATGTGGGCACCTTTCTTCCATGAGCTCATATAGGAATAAAAAGACAAGTACTGTATATTTAAACATAAGTATAGAAGATTTAAGATTTAAGATAAACCTTTATTAATCCCTGGAGGGAAATTCAGTTGTCATAGCAGCAACAGCAATGAGAATGAACCACAGGTGAGAAACAATTAGAGTAGGAGTACAGACAAAACCAAAATAGTAAGAATAACACAAACAATAGAATAGAAAAATAGTAATAATAAGAATATGAACTGAAATAAATAGATCAAGGCAAAACACTGAGCTGCCGGCCATAGAAATCTACACATCTACAATGTGTGACTTGGGGAGCAGGAATATGTACAGGCAGTTGATAAATAAAATATATAAGAAGACTAAATAAAGGATATAGAAGATAATGAAGAAAAGCACTGTGATGTAGCTCAACATTTTGGGAAATATATTTTATTGCTTTCTTGTCAAAAGTTAGATAAGTTAGTGTTAATAAAATATTGTCTTCTTTCAGAAATTCAGTGTAAATGGTGAAATCTTATATATGGTGAAACAGTGTGTTCACAAACACCTGCTGCTTATCTTGGCAGCTTCATGTGTACTTACAGGAGTTGGGTAGACGATCCTTCACTGTGGCCCAGGACACACATGTGGTTGCGTTGCTGTCCAGATCACTTCCAAATGCGGTCTGGGTGATCAGATCTCAGTGCGTCTTGGCTGCATTAAAACCTTTACTTAAAGCTGTCTGCTTCTGATCACGTTACTCTTAACATGCATGTTAGTGCCAGGCGTAAATGGGGCCAAAGATATGAGACCTGTATTGATTTCTCACCTCACTCTCAGCAGGTAAACAGACAAATGCATTTCCCCAAATGTCAAACTATTCCGTTCATGTCTGATGCAAACTGAAGGTATGAGTGATCCAAATTACCTTTGACCTCCCAAAGCAGGCGGCTACACCCATGTTTGGTATCCAGGTTGTATTGACGACTGCACCCAAACCTGTAACCGTCTGTGCGACTGAACCATCCTGCAAGATTAGAGTTAGACACACAATATAACTGCTGATGTTTAATGTTAAGTAATAATCAGAAAGCAGCAGCACCGGTGAATGTTGTTTTCTGACCTGTAAGGACCAGATGTTGAGCAGCCCGCCGATCCCCCCAGAGACCAGAGCCAGCCCACTGGAGCAGAATGACAAGGACTTCACCGCTGTAATGTGGCCTTGAAGTACAAAGACACACTTTGCAACCTCCTGCTGTAAAAAGAAACAGAACTGGATGATTACATCAGCCAAAACCAGAGACACTACTTCTTTAAAATCAAACTAAACGAATAACTGGCACATAAAATCCTGATAAGATTTTATTCTACCAGAATATCAAGATATTAGTGGAACCAGGGCAGCAAAACTGAGCTCCAACAGCAGATTAAAACTGACCTTCATGTTAGTGTTTTTATCCTGGCTCGCAGGGCTGTTCAGTATGTTGGGTAAAGATACAACAGTGCCCCCCTGTGGCAGTGTCCAGACATGCACGGAGCCATTCTGACAACCTCTGTACAAACACAGAGAGAATTACATGAGAATTCCAGTCATCCTTCTCTTTCTTTGTACTGTAGCACTGTTAAGGTTTTTTGTTGTTAAGTTCAGAGAGATATATGAAGAATTAATTATGTAAACTCACGCAGCCATCATGAGCCTGGGATCAGGAGCTCTGCCAGCGAGGGGGCACCATTCGGCGATGTTAACGGTGCTGGGGTGAAGGAGGGAGTGGAGGGTTACCCAGGTGCCTCCAGAGCGCCCCAGTATCTTCACCACCTCAGACCTCCCCAAACACAGCAGCAGGTGTCCTGTGGGGTCCCATTTTAGAGAGCTCACAGCATCCTGTCATGTGAGCAGAGCGAGAGTGGAGCAGCCAGTAAGAGAAAATCAACTGGAAAATGTTTCTGCATGACAACAAAGTCACATATGTAGACTGATTTGGGTCTTTTTTGTGGCATTTTGCAAACAAACAAACCTGGAAGACAGACAGCACTGCAGGCTGCTCATTCTCATATGTCTCAGTTGAGGCCAAAAGGATCTTTCCATTGGGGTAGCCCACTGCAAATGGCTTGTCTTCACTGTGCCAGGCGACACACTGGGGAGCTAGAAGAGATCAGAGGAGACAAATAGCCTCTTAAACAAACTGAAAAACACTCATTTGCTTTCTTGCCAAGAGTTAGATAAGAAGATAAGATACCACTCTGATGTTTGTGCACAAAATATGAAGCTACAGCAAGCAGGCGGTTAGTTAGCTTAGCATACTGAAAAGAGACAGGCTGAGAGCATCATCAGAAATATTTAATCTCCTCACCCTCCTTCCTGTGGCAGTGGGTGAGTTCGGTGCTCTTTACGTGCAGGTCGATCTCCTGCATTGTGACCTGCAGCCAGCAGAGGGAGCCGTCCAGCCGTCCCACCAACAGGCTCTCAGCAGGTCTGTTTTTACCGGCCGCTGGCTGGTCCAGAACCCACAAGCTGAAGGCCTGAGCCCAGCAGAGGGCTGTGACCCGAGACATCTGAGCCTCCACATGACAGTGAGATCCTGCAAAGTAAACAGAAAAATAAATATTTTTTAACTACTTTTTTGTGATAAAAAAAGTAACAAAGCAGAGTATTTTAGGTGTCTTAAAAACTGTCTGCGAACTCCTGTGACAGTTCTTTGCGATGCACTGCTTTGCTGCTGTGGCTGAGCTGAAGTTAAGATAGTTATGGACAAGGTTATAAAGATGAAGTTCTTAAGGTACACTCCAGATACAAGTAGTGCTTATGATCACACAACATTGAATGACTCATAAAAGCTGCAAGGACGATGTTTTCATTCATCAGATGTGCAGTTTTTATAAATGGATGTTTACGTTGCGGTGCCTCACTTGTTTCTGTTTTTCTTTCCATTCTTTTTCTTATAGTGGAATACAACATTACAAAATGTGCACATGTTGCTGTCAATCATGGAGAGACACTCCACAGGAGGATAATTATCTCACAGGAGAATAATTATCTCACACCTGTGCACACCAAATGGGGGGAACATTGTCTGTTATCAATAAAATGTGATGCTGAACAAGATCTGGATGCAGGATCTTCTTTCCTCAAGACTGAAGTTACAGTAAGAAAAATCAATCAACCAGAGTAATTTTCTTTTAATAGAAGCGATGAAATAAAAATACATCAGATCAGTCAAGAGACAAAAAAAAAAAAAAAAACAGACTCACCCCTGATGTTCATGATGTTGATGTGTTTGTTTTCTGGGGCAGCCAGAAAGTTTCCCCCTGTGCTCCAGTATACAGGAGACATGTGATGACATCTACCGGCCCTCTCACTGCTGGATCTATCAGTCTTACTGCAGACAGAGAGTCAGAAGAGGGAAAAGTTTTTAAATATATCAGTCTGTTGATAGCATAGGTCTGAGGCTTCATCTACAAGAAAGCAAAAACTACTAACTTTTCATATTTTGCACTTTGCAATTAAGGATGAAACTTGTGTATTTGGGTGCAACTTCAGAATTTAAGACTTTCTAAATCAAATATTCTCAGAAAAGTTTTGGCAGTTAGCCTCTCACATTGCCTTACACCCACTAGCTAATTGTAAGATCAACTATAAAGACCTTGTTTTAGGCTTCAAAACAGTTGTTGTTACATTGCTACAGAGCAGCAGGCATGATAGCCTAACAATAAACAACAATAAACAGTAAAACCTTCACTGGATCAAACACGACAGAAACAAGCAGACATAACCTGGTAATGCAGGAGAAGGTGGTCTGTAGCTCCACGGTGCTCTGGTTGATGCTCCATAGCTGCACCACCTTGTCCTGAGAGCATGTAGCCAGTAAACTCTGATCACTGTTCCAGGTACAGCTGGCCACCTGAACAGAACAGAAATAATGGAATGCTTCTTTTACCTTAACCCCTAATGACAGGTTCTGAAATGCTGGACTGAAATGTGCCAGCAGCCAAGTTATCCCCATTTCCAAGGAGACCTGAATATTCCCACTAGCCTGCTTCTCAGAGGGTTTTCTTAAAGGTCCAGTCTGCAAAAAACTCACTGGGATCTATTGGCAGAACATGGCAGAAATGGAATCTAATATTTATAAGTATATGTCATTAGTGCATAATCACCTGAAAATAAGAATTATTGTATTTTCGTAACCTTAGAAAGAGTTGTTTAGATATAGAGGTTGCAGGTTGTTTTCCACAAGTATTTAGAAGGAAACTTGCAAAAAACTCTTGTGCATACACAGTTGTTTATTATAACGTCTGTATCTGAATTACTTTTGAGTACTTTTGATATGTACTCTAAACACCTAAGACTATACATAAAGATCAACAGAAAAAAAACATATGATTACAGATGTCAGTAGGTCCTACAGGGACGAATCATGCTGTTTGGTTATTTTACAAGGTACACGGGTTCATTTATTTTATCATTTTAGAACAGAATTATTAGATCGCTGTTTTGCAGTGGAAGTGAACATACACACCACATCGTTTATGTGGATAGTGGATGGACCTGGCATTAGAAAAGTTTCTAAGTTTCTACGATGAACTTTTTCTGAAAAACAACCCAAAAAACATTCCATCCTTTTGTGAGAACAAAAGGATGAAAGGAGTCCCTCACCTTGTTGTAATGTCCCTCCAGTCTCTTGAGAGGACATTTGCGCAAGTCTCCAGCCAGGTCACTGTATGTCTGGGGCCGATTAGGACCGTCCCTTCCTGTGGCAGCCAGGGCCTGCACCAGCTGCTGAGCTGCCCACTGGCGGTGTCTGCTGGTCAGCCTGGCGGACAGGACACACGCTGCCAACGCATTAGCCAGCTCCAGGGGACCCACTCTGGCACTCAGATGGGGTAAAGGGGAAGGAGGCAAGGACGAAGAAGACACCCCCTGGTTTCCCGTGTCTGGGTCAAACAGACAGCTAGTGTGAATAACAAAGTCAAACGATTTTACACTGTAATAAACTGATGAATAACTGCTTTCTCTCACCATTAGCCTCGTGTTCGGCTCTGTCTGGGCTGTAACAGTGAACACCCTTCTCAGTGAGCAGAGACACCAGACTTTGTGTGACCAGGAATGTAGGGGGTGTCTGGTCATTGTAGTCTTTCTGTTGCTGGGCTCCCTGTGCTGTTAGACTGGAGTTCAGACATCCTCTCTGCTGTGGGTCACTGATGGCACCAATGTTCACCCCTGTAGCTGCCGCCATCAGGTCCTACAGGCAGAAATATTAAAAGGATATTCAGTTTTTAGATGTTCAATCCATTTGCTAGTGGTTGCATCTGTTCTCCCTTCTTTCTGCAACCTCTCCAGCGCCCACATCCAAGGCCAACAATACGATGCTAGCTTGTTAGGAAGGGGCTAAAAAAAAATGCTCTAAAGTTAGGCAAGGAAAATTGCATGACAATTTTCAAAGGTGTCCCTTGACCTCTCACCTCCAGATATCTGAATGATTGATGCATGACTTTGTACGTATATTGACAAATAGAGGGTTTCTGAGCAATTTCCTGAATAGAAGTGCTCGATATTCAACGTGGTGGTTACAATCTCTTTTTGACATTTTTTCTCATGTTGTAAACCCTTATACACTCAGAACTTCCAAAATTTTTACTAGACTTTTTAGGCGCCTCAAAAAAGCAAAATATTTAAAACCTTGGATAATTACATGCTTAAATGGATCAGAAATTCATCACGCATCTCATTATCTACTGACAACTTTCAACCCAAAAAGGGCTGGAAGGCAGAAAATTTCCTAAAGCTGAACAAGGATTTTGGTTGTTATAGAGGTTTGTAATACAGAACTGATATAGTCATTGTGCTACAGATTTTAGATCATACAATGATAGCATATAATTAGCATGTACAGTATTTCTAAGTTGTGTATTGACAGAAGAAAACTGACCTGAGTGCAGATCTCCACCAGCTGTCTGTACGCAGCAGGGCTGTGTGACACCACACTGCCGATGGCTGAGGAGAGGAAGCTGAGGCGGGTGGAGTTGTTGCGCTCTGTCGCCGCCCCCTTCACACCTGGCTGTCTGTCCACGCAGGTGTGAGCCCTGCCCCCCGCTGCTAGGGTCATCAAACGAACCAGAATACGGATATCTGCCAGACCCAAGGACTCCAGTCCGTTAGACTGGCTGCACACTGACGCACTGCAGAGGAAGACGAAAGAAGACTCTTGAAAACACGATAAATTACTGAAAAAATAAATATATCAACAAGGCTAAATTCTGGTCTGGTGTACCTGGAGGCAGTCTGAGACAGTGCTCTCATCACCATGCTGTAAGCGAGCAGAATCTGAGCCGTGGAGGTGACTCTTCTCAAAGCTTTTAGTCTATCATGAAAGTCCCTCAGTGATACTGCCTGCTGTCCAAGGCTCAGAGATGTCTTCTGCTCAACCAACGCATTCCCTGGTGAGGAAAAACACATATCAAAAGTCATCTATTATGTTTTATTATATTCTATTACATCTCGCTAAACCCACATTTTTCAAGCATGGCACGCTTTTCCATCTGGTGTGAGGCTGCAAAATAGTCAAAATACTGGATCCAATGGGACTACTGGGAGTACTGTGTGCGTGCTTCAGATGCCCAACTATGATAAATGAGTAATGAGTCACCGTGCTGCAGTAAGTTTGGCTATGGTCGGATTCTGCTGCTGCCAACAGACACAGAGGGATTGTGGGTGTGTGTTACAACAAGTGGGCTAAATCTTCCATCAGAGATAACATTACAGAGACATTCATTACAACATGAACAACAGGACAGTGAGCTTGTGAGTAACTGCAACCTAATGCTGTCTTTATAATTTAATATTTAGAGGCCTGTGGATGACAGAATTTTAATTGTCTTTGTGGGTGGTTAGTTTGGTGTCACTCTGTCCTGGAGATCTGTCAGGTAGAGCTGCAGAAAAAGTGACTTTTGAAGTGGCTTAAAATCTTGAAAACTTCAATAATTGCCTAAAAGGGTTGCATTCTCAGATCAGGTCGACCTGTGTGTATGTATATACATATATCAGCAATAAGGAGTCGCTCAACCATTTCCAGAACAGATGTGCTCACCATCCAGTCACCAAAAATGCAATTCTTGCAAAAGTCACCAAATATCAAAATTTTGTGATATCTTGAAATCTTCTATGTTGTTCCTCGAGGTCTTGGTGTCTTAATGTGATATTTTGGAGGGAATTTTGACCATTTCTATAAATTCCTGATGAGTCAAAAATGGTTAAATCATCAAAGTCTGTGTAATAAATCATATTAACCCCCCAAACTTGCTGCAAAAACTGTTGAATATACTTGAATCATAATGTTCTAAACCCTTTCAAAATGTGAGCAGGCACATAATCAAAACACAATGCTTTTTACAGTTTTATGACTAAAAAAAACACTTCTAAAAAATACAAAAATGTGTTCATGCTAGTAAAGGGGGGAGTTGAAGAGATTTTAGCCAGGATATGTCTGTTTCCTTAACTTACAGTTTTGCCTGGCGGTGTTTTTTGTCTTCTTTTTTTCTCTTCTGCACTTGTACATCATAACTATCATACTTCATGTGCACAAAAGTAAAAGCACACCATTGCTTTTTGTGTTGTCTTCTGGAGTTCTGTTTAACTTAAAATATTTTCTGAATAAAATATTTTGAGACACACCTTAACTCAAACAATGCATTCAACATATAACAGGACTTGGTCTTTCTACACCAAAACTAGCTAAAAACAACCACAAAGAACAAAACCCCATAATACCTTTAGGAGCCACTGCTCTTGTAGGGTCAGCTGAGCTGTAAACCAGGGCTCCGAGGGGATCTGGCTCAGTGAAGGCAATGGGGTCTGGCACCAGCTTCTTTTCGGTCAGTCCCAGTGGTCTCAGCAAAAGCCCAAAGTCCTCCAGTCCTGTCAGCTTGTCTGAGTCGCACTCATCTTGGTGACTCATTTCCCAATCATCTAAGTAATTAGAAGCATCGTTCATATTAGAAAATTCATTGTAAAATCATTTAAAATCATTAACTCAACCTGTTGTAGTGACCTTACCATCTGAAGTGCTGTCCAGTTGACCGATCAGATCAGAAGTCAGACCTTTAATCCTGAAACAAATGGAGGACAACGATGATAAATACCAGGCTATATAATCAGTTTATTCACCAAGTATTTACAAAAGTATGAGAACAAAGAAACATAATCTACCTCTCATATTTGGAACTTGGGTCGCTCATGTTTGCAGCCAGATACTTTTCCCTGCAGGTGCTGCAGAGGAGGTAGAAGGGGAAGTTGGAGCCACACTCTCCTTTGAACCAGACGTCCACGTAGGCCCCGGTGCTGTCGTAACCTTTACGCGCCGCACTCTGACCGCAACCTGGGTGACGGCGCTTTATGTGATTGTTAAACTGCAGGGTGAGGGTGTTGCACAGCTCACACTTCACCATCTGACTGTGTTCCTCTCCAGCCTAAAAGAAAGAAAACACAATGGATCGCGATATTTCGAGTAAGACGCACAATAAGTTTCAAAGACGTTATCATGACCTGTATATTCAAATTGAATTAAATTTGTTTCGCCCATGCCAGCCCAGTGTGTGTCACCTCCACTATCTGGAGCGTGTCTCTCTCCAAGCTGAAGAACGAAGGTGTGAGCAGGTCCTCATAAGATTCTTCATGGTACGGATCGTCCATGTATCCCAGCTCTGACTCCTCCTCAGTAGAGTAGGGATGAAACTCCACCTGCTCCGGCCAATCACTGACCGATGTGTGCTGCTGGTACAGCTGCGGGAGGGGGTTGGGTGATGGCAAGTCTGTACAGAAAATGTATACATTTTTATTTGTTTTTTTTTTTTTAATACCTTTAATTTAGTTTAAACAGGTGACAGATGACTTTTATCCAAGATGCACTTCTGAGCAATTAAAAAGAGTTTCTCAAGAAGTTGGAGTGTGATGCAGGGAGATGCAATCCTCTGGAGGGAAGGCCTACGAGGAAAACACCAGTATCTTCTTTAATTTATGTTTTATCCCACTAATTACCTTGGAAATAAATGTCCAGAATCTGGAAATTGGTTTGTACTCCCAGAAGCAAAAGAAATACTTGATACTTATTACATTAAGAAGAAAGAGAACCATTTATTTTGTGTAAGACAAGGGCTAACAGGGGTAATATGCAGCCTATGAAGAATCTTGTACTTCCTTTGTCTGTTACTTGTAAACATAGTTACGATCATGTCTGTAACCTCCTGCCAATCATCATGACTATATAACAGTACCTAAATCTCTTTGCTATTTACGAGAAATTTGGCAACTCATGTGTCAGAGGAACCAAGAAGTGAACAAAAAGATGCAAAATGTTTTCCATTTTGGCACTCCAAGAGAAGTTTTCTACAGAATATTAAGTTATAAAATAAAAATTTATTTGCAGATATAAAAGAAATGTTGCTTGGGGATATCAAGTATCTCTAGTAACTGCTGGAAAGACAATAAAGCATTATCTTTAAATAAGTCATGAATTCCCTTGTTGGTACAGAGAGCAAACCCAGGAATCAGCAAAAAAAGATTTAATCATGTTATTTCAATCACATAATGTCTCTTAACACAGCTTGATTGTTGTAACGCTGACCTGCCCTTCGGAAGGAAGTCCTCTGACTCGGGCCTGAGCGTCGCCGCCGTGCTGGAGGAGGCCTGTTTCTGGTGAGGTGGACGTCCAAGAAGTTCTCCCTCTCGATCCAGTCGAGCCCTGGCAACAGGCTGTGAACAAAATAACAAACAGTCCATCATTCTACTGATTGCATTTAAAACAATAAGAAAACCATGATGCCAGTGCCAGCTGACAAATGTCAGTATTTTCCTCAAATCCCTGACCTTTCACTGGGTTGACTGGTGGGGCGCTCAGGACATTGTACCGTCTCAGGCCCATCTGGCGACGGGGTCTCAGGAGCACCCTCCGGTCTTGATGACTCAGCCGCCTGCTGCTCCTCATTCAGTGGGTGTTCCAGCATCCAGCTCGCCAACACCTCGATGGTCTGAGAGTCCAGGTCACCTGCTACATCTGGGAGGGACCACAGGGAAGTTGAACTGTCAGAGAAAAGATGGATCACGGGGTGCTGCATTGGTAATTCATGTCCTACATCACCACCAGATGATCATGCTTCTGTGCACTGCCTCGGGTCAGGCTGGCACATCTGCTCTGACGGTACAGAGTGTGTGACGAGGGGAAACGTGCGAAATTTGTGAAATCATAAGTGAGGGAAGGCCTACAATAATGTGGAGTCTATGTGCAAAACATTACACTGTGTTTTGATGCAATGTGTAAATATATATCCATTTATATATTTTCTCTTTTACTTTCAAACAGATATGAGATACATACATAATCTGTGCCATGCGTGAGCAAAAAATCTGAATTTGTTCACTTTTACCATTGTAGAAAATGTAGTCTTATTCTGTGTGCAACACTGTATGAAATTAAAATGCACTGCTTTAGGAATCTGAGACAAAACGAGAAGCAAAATCTAAGAACTACCCAACTAATTACACAATTCCAGGAGCTACAGTCTCTGAGGGACACGATGTTTTGAGGCTTTTAAGATTTTTGAACACCCTTTTAATAATAACATATCAAATACATGACAAATGTAAAGGGGGGGTTATTATATTTGTGTCACAATATGTAGTGTCTAATACAACTGGGAGGGCTCAGTTATTTTCTACCAGAAGTAACATCATCAGGGTTCTGCAGGTTTCAACAAGTCAAATTTAAATTTGAATTTTAAGACTTTTAAAGACCTTTTAAATGAAGGCAACTCCAGACCTATATCACATCAATTCTGGCAAAAACATTTAGAAGTGAGACCGAAATTAATGCAACTTTATAATATTGAGGTTCATGAGCTAATAAATTTTTCAGACCTGTCCAAATCATATTTAAGATATTTTAAAGCCTAAAATTATGGTTGGATTTTTGGCTTTTTAAGGCTTTTTGCAGACCTGCAGAAACCCTGATCACGTTAATCCTTAAACTATTAACTTAAAAGTCTTCTATCACAGAAATATGATGCATAATTTCATTCAGAAACTAGACTTTTCTGTAGTCCATATACTACAAAACGGCTGCAGCACACGGTGAAGGACAGATGTTTAAAATAGAAAGCACATGAAGCAAAAAGTTTAGCGATATCAGACACAATCCGCAAAGCAGTACCTGCTGCCTCCATGGCCCAGTAGATATGTCTCATAGAGAATCCCATTTCTAGCAACCGACTGGTGACAAACATTTGTGTCCGTTCTGGTGGTTGAGGAGAAAAGGAAAAGTACACAAAAAACAGAAAACAAAAACAAGCCCACAGCTCCATTTTGAAATTCTCATGTGTGTAGTGAAATTTGTAAAATTAATAAAAGATTTCCACATCTTGTTTTTTTTATCCCTGTAAGTTCATCCTCTGCTTTTTAGTTTACAGACTATGAGAAGCCACTCTATTTCAAGTATTCAATTCAGCTTTTATATCCAAAATGAATAATTAAAGCTACCCTGTTAATCCTAATGTATCCTAGGATATCAAAGTAAGAGCAATGACCTTCCCAGAACTGTTCAAAAATAACACCAACATAACTGATGATGAAACAAATGGTGCCATTCAAGCGTGTGAGTGTGCAAACTGTGTCATGCATGCGTTTGATTGCGTTTAAATATTGTATCTGTCCAACAGCAGAACAAAACACATGCTGTTTTGAGCAGATCGGTTGTGACAAATAGCTTAACAGATAAGACCATGCAAGAGACAGACAGTTCCCACTGAGTCGTCAGGAATCTACTTTACTCATTTTATCATAACTTCATTTATAAATTATATTAGTAGCAGTGTGAATATGAAGCCAGCATGAGGAAAAAGTTAGTTAAAACCTGAACTGACCTGCAGGACTGCAACGATTAGCAAAGCTATTCTTTTTTTTTAACAAAGTATGTTGCTTATCACTCATTTTAAATAAGGAGAAACATTTAAATTAGACGTTTTTCTTTTCTTTTCTATGCACTAACGTCAGTTTTTCCCCCATTACCGTCTCTGCACTTGTTCTTACCCAGGCTGCTTCTGGCCTGTGTGCTGCAGGGACCTGGTTCCATGAAGCTAGTCTGCTGCTCTGTGAAGGCATCACAAGAAGCAGAACTGGCCAGGCTGAAGCAGGGGTGCAGCACGGGGGGAGCGCTAACCAGGCCGGTAAGCGTAGGGAACCGAGTTAAGACCATGTGCCTAGAGGGAGTGAAGATACAGTATATACAGTAATAACACAGAGCAAGTGGTGCTACGCTGCCAGTTTTTAGTCCTGACATTTGAAATATAAGGGCTCGTTCAACCCTAATTTATTTGGTCCGCCTAAAACAAACCCTGGTGCCTTTGCCAGGTTAGTGTGGTTCATTTGGGCTGGTGTGCAAGGTGTCAACTGAACCTGGGTGTGGACCAAACGCCCAGACTGAGACCGCAAGAAAAGGTGGATTCTGGTCTGCTTTCAAGCCGATTCTGACACGTTTTTTTTTTTTGTAGTTTGCAAGCAACAGAGCCAACCACAAGATTTTATCATAGCAGATATGAGATTTTAGAATCTTTCCAAACCTAAGCTACTAATAAATGAATCTGATGATCTTGAAGTCTGTGCAGGAAACGGTCACATAACTGTTTGCAGGATTTCTCTTTGATTACTGCAAGGCCAGTGAACGACAGGGCCTAGGCATCAGGGAATTTTATTTTCAGGGGATAAATTTCAATAAATTACAACTTTGCTGGGGGAAACGTTACATGTATAGATTTGAGCAAATCATTTCTTAAGATATGCACACGATAGCACAGGTACTTTCCTGTAGGTCAAAAGCCGTTAAAGTTGCTGTGCTTCTAATCTATTCTGTGTACTTTGTCAAGCCATTAAGTTCATTAAAAGGTGTCTGCTAAGCCACAAATCATTACCGTACAGGATGCCTCCTTTTCTTCCTGTCTCTACATTATTCATGTGGTCAGTTTCAGTCTATATAGCTTGATTTAACTTTTGCCAATGCCCTGGACAAGCTGTCAGTTGCATTTCCCTTTGCACCACTGGCTCAAGCTATAGAGTTCCAAAGGGATGATGTTTAATGATGATCCATTCGGACATCCGGCGTTCATCTTCTCTGAGATCTGTTGACATTAATTACTGAATCATCATTTTGCTGTCTAATAACACTAATAATGCTTATAATCAGTTATTTCTTCCTGAGCTCTTTGTGACACCAAAGAACAGAAATATACACATCAGAAGCATTAAAGTGCTGCATAAACTTCTGTCAGTCACCAAATTTTGAGGTCCTGATGATGCAGGATGACTATCCATCCAACCAGCGAGCTACCTGTCAGTCTGTAGAACTTTATGTGGCCACTCTTGGTCACCCAGAAGTAAAATGCGACAATGTAATGATTTTGTTTCCCTTCTTCTGAACCAAATTAACCAAATTACAGGTTTGAAAACACACTAAAAGTATCTGAAGGAATGAACTGAACTTCAACCTGATTTATGCCTGAAAATCACAATAAGCCAAGCATGTGTCCTTATATATCAGTTATTTGGATCTTAACATTAGGCTCAAGCCCAGTATTTGTTGCTGTAGTATCAACACATATTCAGAGAAGGTAGAACAATATGTGTTTTGTACTGTGAGAGTGACTTTGGCAAAGAGCTTGGTACTATTCTTGTCAAAAAATCTCCTCCCTGCAGGGCTTTGATTTTATTTTCTGCGCTGAAGCCATGTGTTTCTTTGCCTCTTGGAAGCAGGAATAACACTGACGCTATCAGCTGGCTGGGTTAAGAGAAGAACAAGCAGGCAGAGCTGCAGCGTAAGTTAAAAGACGGTGCAGGCAGACTCCTCACTCTCTGTTCTCATTTATATCCTAACTCACCCATTCCCTGGACTTCAGAAAAGCTGCTGCTGCCAAAAGACACATGTCTGTAGTATCAGTAACAACATGAGAACTGACCAAAACTCTAGTTACTGTGTCCAGTTAAAACCATTTATTAAGAACCCATTCTGTACTCACTGAAGGAGGCTGATGGGAAAGAAGGGATTGAAGTTTTCAAGGCCATCTGCCTGCAAGTTTGTGGGCAGAGAAGATGCCAAGTCAGTGTTCGAGGATGAGGCAGAGGCTCTGTTTGATTGGCCGAAGATGGCAGTGCCTTCTGATCCTGCGCTGTACAAGGACACAGAGCTGGAGGACTTGGAAATGGGCTGAGATGAGTGGTGGCCAGACTCTGCAAGGACGGGGTACAGAGGAAGGTTAGATCACACGCAATACTTACAACAAAACAAAGCAGTTTTTAAAGTCTGTCAGTCCAACTCCTTGGTCCATGAGGACGGGTCTAAGTCAGGTCTCAAGTCTTTATAATTAAGGGTGAGAATCAGAGTGAGTGACCAAATGAAAGTCCTTGATGAGCTCTTTTCTACTGAAAAAAGAGCATGTGTATTTTAAACCAAGTGTGTACGTGCACTTTCATCTTTTTGGACAATAGTGACCCAGGCGCAGGACATAGAGACTGCAGGTACAGAAAGGCAAAGGGAAAATAATGAAGAACTTGCAAGTATCTCATTTCAAATCAATCTGAAACTTACACGATCTGTATGAAATACGTTGCACTTGCTATATATAATTATAGTGCTATATTTAACATGTTCAATATCTGTTTTTGATCAGTTAGAATTAATGTTATTTTTTAGTATTCATTGAACTAATTATTAGATAGAAATTCTATAGATTTTGTAGCCTACTTTCAATTACTTATTCAGCAAAAGGGTTATTAATGTGACAGAATTAATTATATTCAATGAACTATTGTGATACATTGATAATTTTATATTTACTGTTACTGTTATATTTACTGTGTTTAAGATTGATTTTAATAAACAAAGTTAGTGCAAAGTATGCTCATTTTTCTGTGTTGGCTTTCCTGTAAAGTTGGTCAATTTAACATTTTAACATTTTTCTTTCAAGTTGTGGTAAATGTTTTTTATGTACCAAATAGAGCTGCAGCATCAATCGTGAGAAAATTTATTTGCTAAGTTGATAGTTTATTATTCCAGCTTCTCCGATGTGAAAACTTGATGCTTTTGGTTGTCTTAACATTACTGGTAAACCAAATATCTTGAGGTTTTCTTGTGTTGTTCAGAAAAAACAATACAGCTTAAGTCGTCACTTTAGGCTCTAGGACATTGAGATGGGAATTTTTCACAGTTTTTTTTGTGGACCATTAATGAATGATGAAAAAAATTGATAGCTGCAGCACTAATACCAAGCAAGTCATTTCAATACAAAGGCCAAATAATTACATATTAGTGGTGTGTGGTTAAGCAAGGCCTCCACTTCACTACTGTATCTATTTTTTAAATGTTTGTGGACTTCACAAGGTCAAAGTTTGAGACTTGACGAGTCCAAGTCCTCATCTTTGTGACTTAAGTGTGACAAAGTCCATAAATCCATAAATCTCACTACCTTTGTGTTCTTTGTCCTCTTGCAGTCTGCTGATGGCTCCTTTGTAGATCATGATCTGAGCTCTCTCCAAGTCAGCGAGAGACACGCTCTGTTTGATTGGACAGGGCCTGACCGCCCACTTCACCATGCTCTGCACCACGTACTGCAGAACCGACCTCAGCTCAGCACTCTCGTCCCACTGTTTGCTGCTGGCCTTGGCCTGGTCGGGGTTTGGGCTGGACACCGGAGTCATTGCAGAGTTTGGAGGGTCGTGTTTAGGCACTAGTAGCAAATCCGACAGCTTGTCACAACTAAAAATGACGGTCAGGGATTTCAGAGCTCCGATAAGAAGATATGAGACTCTAATGGCTCTCAGCTCGAGGGCAAAGGTTTCAACTTTGGAGGTTTGGGATGTTTGGGGAGGCTGGGTCGAGTCCTGGTGGTCTTTGGTTGCGGACGGTGATGGGGAGGGGTCTGTCTCAGCCTTCTGCTCCTTAAACTTCCTCTTCTCATCTTCTGTCAGCAACCTGACGGCCGCGGACACGTCTTCATCCTGACAGCTTTGAGTCTCAGACTCTTTCATGTTCTCCTCTGAGTGTTTCCTTTTGGGAGCCAGGTGAGCTGCCAGCCATCCCTGCTCCTCCAGCAGCCCCATCAAATAAATCAGATCTAACAACACCGTCGGTTTGAGGCCTCCAAGCGGGGTGAGGTCGCAGCAGGATATGTCGCAGGGCTCCAGCGAGATGATCGGCGTGTCGCTGGGTGACCAAGAATTCATGGAGCTTAGTTATTGGGAAGGATGGGAAGAACCCACAGATACAGCATGGAGTGACACCAGGACGGATTCAACAGGGATTAATGGATTTAAGAATGAGGAGGAAGAAGCAAGAAGAAAGTAAGATCAGGAGGGTAAATGGTGAAAAGAAAGTAAAATGTTAGACAAATTACAGAGGAGGAAAAAGAAACACTAACAGAAAGGAATTATACAGAGTAATAAACATGCTGAAAGGACCAAGACAAGAAAAATATAAGAATAGTTTAATGGAAGTTAATGAGAATCATCACTCTATCTTAAATAAGTGAGAATATTAAGGTATATATGCAATACCTGACAGAGAGGTCTGCCTCCTCCCACTGCAGCTTGGCCAGGGAGCTTCCTTCTTTCAGGACTCCCAGCAGGATGGCCCTCCGCCCACTGGGCTTGTGCAGGCACAGACCTCCAGCCCGAAGACCGTTGTCCACTCCTCCGATCAGGGCCAGCACCGGCCACACTTCGGTGCAAAGAGCAGCGAGCTTGGCATCCGACAGAGAGCGACGATGAGCCAACACTTCCCCCGTGTCGTCACCGTCTCTGTCGTTCTCCTCCTTCTCAAAGTGTGGGCCTGAAGGACAATGTGGGACAAAGAGACGCAAACAAAAAGTAATAAGTAACAGCCATGAAGGAAGAAAATATGCTTCATAAGAATAATACATTGCATAGCCTTAGAACAAGCAGTTTTTTTGCTGTAATGAGGCCCCAGCTGTTCATTCTGTGCTCCATAGCTGTAGCTGGATTGTGACTGACAGGGAGAGACTCCATTACTAACTTCATCTCAGTTTCACATAATTGAAAGATAATGTGAAACCTAATTTGGTCAAAGAGAAAATTAAACTGCGTACCTCAGGGAGGGTGCTGTATCTATTATGATAGAGAAGCTGGTAAAAAAAAAATGGTTGAAATCTTTGGGGCTAGGTTTGCTCATTTCAATTTATTTTTTATTGTAAAAAATGTTTATTTTATTTATTTTTTTATTATAATATAGGGAGTATTTGACAGGGGAAAGATTTAAGAAGAAGTATTACAGTACAAACACACTTCACTTTATGAAAGCAACTGACACACAGTCACATAGATGACATGACAAGAATCAAGTTTACAAGGTTCAATGTTAGAATTCTTATGTGGATTACTACATTGTACTTTGTAGGTCAGGTATCCGCTCTCTCCTCGGCCGAGTACATCTGCACAACAAGGGTGCAAATTGAGAACAAAGCTTTTTAATACTCCAGTGCCCCTGTGGCCGAGGTGTTAAGACACAGAACATCAGCTGCAAATTCCCTCTTTCAAATCTGGCCGTGCATCTTTGTTGCATCTCGCTCTATCGTCATCTCTCCACTATTGCCATCAAATACAGGCATTAAATTCCCCCAAAAATTGTAGTGAAAAAACTACTTTCTAATGCAGAGGTGCATGACCATGAATGATCGTTGAGTGTAAAATATTGTTGGCAACACAAGCGCAGGTGAGAGCTTATCTGAACACATGGCAGCAACAGCGAACACAATCTTCTGGCTTCAATAAACATTCAGAAAAGCTTAAGTGACACCATTGATCCCTTCCTTCAATATCAGCAACAGACTATTTAATACCTTACTGAAAAATAGATGAAGAGACAAAGTTTCCCTCTTCTAGCAAAGGATTTAGTTACAAAAGAGCAGACTCAGCGTGCCTATACGTGACCACTGTTGAAGCTGTGTCTGACCTAGACTGAAGCTTCCTAAGTCCTCATCTCTCAGCAGGGGGCCAATGAGCTCCAGGTGGGTGTGGATGTACTGGTTGATGTGTGAGGCCCACTGGTCGCACTGGTGGAGCCTGCGGAGGAGCTGCACTGTCGACTCCAGCAGCACCGTGGTCCGAGGGCTGCAGAGAGGCTCTCCGGGGAGTAGATTACTGGGCATGCCTCGCATCTGGAGGTCACGCAACGCAACCTGAGACAAACACAGAGACAATTTTGTCCCACTAGAATATATTTTTGAAATAACATTACTGTATGTGAAATTTCAAGAGAATTGGAAGGTAGAGTCTGCACAGCAGCTCCCATGAACATTAATTAATATACCCCTACTAATAACGTAATGCATGAGGGTCTTCCATGGCAGAAGCACACTAATGCCCTCACAGAATTCAAAGTTGGGGGACACGAGTGTCACTTGTGTTATGGTGCAAGTGCCTATAATATATACGATATATCAAGTACCTTCTCTCCAGGATTACTGCTGTAGAACAACACACAAGGGTACAGTTCAGAAGCCACCACGCCTTCAAACGCCAGCTTTGGCTCCTAGCAGTAAAACACAAACAGATAAAAAACACTGCAGAATAAACACATCAGTCAATGAGAGTCAGAACCTCCGAATACTGACTGTGAACACTTGGTCAGACCTTGTCATTCTTAGCAAATGAGATGGTGTGAGCCTCCATGTCCAGAATGCAGGTGATGGTGTCGCCCTGGGTGAAGGGGAGGAGCGTGCGGACCAGTTCCCCTCCGTGGTACAGGTTGCCACTGTAGGCGCGATACAGCCACATGTCGGTGGTGGTGTGGTGGTTGTGATCTCTGACTGGCCAGCGTGACACACCGATACATGTTCCCTCGTTGCCTCTGTTCTCTTTGGTGATGTAGAACTGAGGCGAGAGGTTATGATGGTATGTATCAGGTTATTACACATAATCTAACAGCATTTCTATAGAGTCATAGTAGTGTCGTAAAAAGAAATAAAGAGAATAAGAAAATAAATGGGGAAATATAAAGAGGAATAAGTGAAAGAATAAATACATGTGGACAGATAACAAAATACAAAAGAATAACTTTCGTTTATTGTCACATTTATTTGTTCAGTTATTTCTGTATATATCTTTAAAATGTGTATTTATTGCATATAAATGACTTGATTCTTTTTATTTGTTTATAATATAATGCCTCTTATTTATTTTTATACCTTTATTTTTGTTTTTTCCCCTATTGCTGCTGTTTTTCCCTGTTGTATTTGCCTGAATAAATGCATGAATCCTACCAGGATATTAAAAAATGGCAATTTACAGAAAAAAAGAGTGCTTTATCTGCAATAAATAAATAGATAAATATATTTTGAAAATATATACAGAAATAGATACAGAAAGGAATTTGAAAAAAGTGAAAATACTTATAATTATTCCTCTATAAAATGCAAGAAAGTTACAATTACCTGCAATTATCAATCTACATAAATAGTAATCCTTACTTTCCAAATGAAACATCCAGACGTGATGGCGGTGGTCGCCAGGCCGTAACCTTTGCCTCCTGAGCCATGAGAGAGGATGTTCCCACTCTCCAAAGAACAGCACATTATCTTGTGTGGGTCAAAGGAAAAATCTCCAATGGGGATACATTCATCATAGCTGCCAGGATTCTGCACATCATGATTTGGAAAAGAGCAAAGTTTAGCATCAAAGTTCATCAACTGATTAAATGAATAACATTGCTGCAATATGTAATAGCAGGGGATAAATATAAAGAAAAATATAAGCATGACATCTTGCTGTCAAATGTAAAATACAGGTGACATTAAGAGCTTTTCTCAACACAATCAGATGCATGATTAAAATTACAAATGCCACTAAAAAAAAAAAAGCTGAAATTGCAAAATCACATGAAAGCTCAGAGAACTACTGATGTTTAACTGTCTGGCAGAGTTCTACTGTAAAAAAAAAAACTCACCGGTGATTAGCATCTCACATTGTCAAATCATCATTATCATATTACACTGTAGGGTCACATTTTATATCCTTGCTCTCTGTAATGTGACACTAATTAAATTTGTTGTTATTTTTCTGTCCTCTCCCACCTCTCATCCCACCCCCATCACAGAGAGCAGGCCCATCTGTTCTATCAAGTAGCCCTGCTGTTTTCACTTTATTACTGCCAGGAGTGAGCTTCCTCCTAAGCACAGCATTTTCTGAGCATCAAATTACTGAATTCATTCATTATTTTCAGTTTTCAAGAAACATCAACATCTTTTCTGATATCGTCATGAAGCTTATGAGTGTTAAAATGACTTGAAATAATTTCTGCTAATCAAGACACCGGGATGAATAAATAAGAACACAAAACTTAAACTGAAGGGTTTGCAAGAACATTTTGTGTAACTTTTACTCTGAAAGGCAGCTCAAAACTTCAAGATTCAATACTGCATATACACTAGGTCAGTGGTTGTCATATTCTTTGTGCCTAAGACACAAAGAGCGAGCCAAAATCTCAAGACACACCTGTTCTTGTATTTATGCAAAATAGCACCTATAGCCAACCTAACTAATGGAGGCAACGAGCCAATCAGAGGCAGAGTTCCTCCACTCTCTTTCCCCCTTTCCTATCCTCACGTCCTATCAATAAAAGGCCAAAAATATATATAAAAATCAAAAATAAGGTACCAATTTTCCCTTTTGTTTTGCAAGTAGCAAAGCATAAGTTGCACATAGTAAGAAATATAGTATAGTAAGAATGTGTACATATGCCTTCAGAATGTATAGTATTATTATCGTAATACTGCTGTATTACCGTCTTGTGTTTTTCAGGCGTCTCCTCGTGGTTCTTCTCAGCTAGTGGTTCCTTCCACATATAAACAGACAAGAGCTGAAAGAGCTGTTTGACAATCTGCAAGAAAACAGACAAAAAGGAAACGCCTTCGTTATCAAATTCATCTCGAGCTACTTCACCTGCATGTGGCATTTACACGTTTTTACCTGTTGAATTTGAACTGGCTCAGAACAAGCAGGTAGCAGCCTTTCTAAGACATGGAAGGCCAAAAGCTTAGTGCGAAGGTTCTGGAAGCATGGAGATCCTGAAAAGAGGACAGTGAGGGTGAACGGGGAATTAAAAAGAACCCGCGTAAACTGGTCTGCACATGTGAGAAATATGAATGCGGTTTAAATTATTATTTTTAATGGTCTTGCCTGAAGAGCACTTGTGTGAAATAATGGCCATGAGTGGATCAATCCATTTGACAAAAGTAGAAATTCTTTTCATCACTCGTAATGACAGAACGCGCCTCAGAAACACCAAGAAATCTGCCAGCTGAGATTCAACCACTTTGCTGTTTTCTACTCCTAAAACAAGAAAAAGAAACCTATACTTAAAAACAGACAGACCACAATCACATTTGTCCTTACAAAGAACATATTTATAGAAGTAGAAGAAAATATTTCAGTGAGATAGTTTAATATAGCAGGAGAAGTTTTAATATGCAACACCAATGAGATTTGCGCTCTTGCTGCTGGAGTCCTGATCTGTTCTCTCAGCTGTTCCTCTCTCTGCTGTCTGCTGCTGGTGGAACGTATACAGGATATTTTGGAGCTGCTCACACATCACTTCCATCAGAGCATGGGACACTTCCATGGGCAGCAAATCCTCACAGGAGCTGAGGGCACAGGACAATTTGCTACACTAACGCAAACACTAGAGTGTATTTTCAATTTTAATCAATCAAACAGAAGAAGTAATGCACATTCTCTTGTAGATTATTACAGTCTGCTTTTTTCTCACCTTGCAGCGACAGTCAATATCTGAAGCAGACGAGCGCAAGCTAGTTTAACAGCCCCGCTCAGCAGCATGGCTCCAGATGCAGAGGCTGCAAACCAGCCCTGGTTCATCAGTGCGCAGCTGTTGTTGGTCAGCATGGACAGGATTTCCAGGATGCCACATTTGATGACCAGCACCAGGTCCACCGGTTGGTAGCAAAAATTCAGTGCAAACATTGTAGCAAGGAGAAGGTGCTGGCAGGAACCTTGGCAAGAAAAAACACAAAACCTCAACTGCATGCAAACTAAAACTGACGCAAAAAATAACCCACAGGAAGCAGAATAAGACACGTGAAATAATCATGAACAAACCTGGATGCTCTCTTTCCAACAGCACCCTCTGTTTGAGGACGCGCACCACCTGCTGGTAGAAGGTGTGGGCTGCAGACTGTAGCTCTCTTTGTGTATCCATAGAAGCTGAATGTGTACCAGACTGCATTAAGAGATGAGATATCAGAGAGTAATTTATACATGTTAATGCAGAAGAAACATATCAAATCAATACAATAATTGGCATTTCTCCTCTCTCCGTCTGACTTGGATCAAACATTCATCCATTAATTCTCTCCATCTATAATGATCATAAACATCTGCACAAACATTGTGACAGCATGATTACTGGATGTACCATGTAATGCTGCATCTCGTAATTAGCTCCGGAGTGAGAGCCAATGATTTGTGTTCCCAGAGCAAAGCATCCGGAGAGGAACTGAAGCTGCACAGACTGCAACAATGCAGGAAACTGAGGGGAGACGGTGAACCCGCTGCTCTTTTCCTCCATCTTAGACAGGAAGGATGACATCTGACACAAAGCCTCCAGACGCAACTGATAACAACAAAGGGAATAGTTAGACGTTAGTTAAGCCCTTAAAATATATTCACAGAACAGGTGGATGTGTTCCAAATAATTTTTAGCACTGCATTTTGCAAATTTTTGTACCAATTCTTAAAATTATTTCTACCAACACTTGGGCTGATTATTTCGCTACAACGGTGTATTTGAGCCACTGTAAGTTATAAACACATGAAGCTGGGGAGAGGGAAAATATAAAAAAAAACTCTTAAACTCTTAAAGTGGTAAATTTACAAGAAAAATAAACTCACAAATTTACAGAAAAAAAATATGAGATGATAAAAAAAATTGCAAGAAAATGAAATTTGAGAAAAAAATCTCATAAATATCTGAGAAAAAAATAAAGAATATTCTCTGAGATTATTAAGTCACAAATTTATGAGAAAAAACTCAGATTTATGTGAAAAAACTTGAATATTCTCTGAGATTCTAAAGTTATTAATTGTGTTTTTTGCCAAGGAACCACATTTATTCACTTTACAAGGTTGGATCAAGATCACGCCACAGATGATGCTGCTCACAACGTGACGTAAAACTTTCTCTGATCATGAAGCCTGATGTTACTCAACAATTCTGTGGTTTATCAATGAATGACATAAATACATAAATCTACAACTTTAATCTCGGAAATTCTGAGTAATTCTGCTATCACATTAATGACACAAAAAACAAACAAAGCACAAACTAATAAATTAACACATAGCTGCAGGTGTTTCGGTGCTCTAATTCCTCAGCAGTAATTATTAAGTGTTTGCTTGTACTGTTGTGTTTAAGAGAAAAATCTTAGTTTTACCTCTGCCCTTTGTTGCTGCTGCAGAATAGCAAATGTGATGGCCTTCGGATCTGCCTGACTACAACTACCGCCCGGCAGTGTTGGTGAGGAGGACGACAAGTGGATCAGGCTTCCACAGACAAAGTGGAACACCTGGTTAAGAATAGGCAAAGGGTTGTTGCCATAGTGGGACATAGAGGTGGACGGGCTGATACACTGCCGCAGGCGATCCCAGGCGTCTTTCATGATGCCCAGAGAACACAGAGGTAAACCTGGAGGAGACAGTCAAGAACAGTTAAAGATAGGATTGTCTCTGTCTTTTCTGATACACTTTTCAACATCTTTTACAGTGTCAATCATTCAGTGTTTATGTCTTCATGAAAAAATTAGTGGTGTGATTTTATTCCAATAAAATCCAATAAATGTCCAATTTCCAATAAATGTCATTCTAAAATATCTTACAATAAAGACTTGGCATGCAACAATCTCTGCTGATGAAAGGAGACAACTCGGCTATCATCACACTATTACACTATTAAAGTAATAATTGAAGATTTTGTGAAATGCATTTATTTCTTCCAGGCTGTGGCTGTTTCTCCCTGTTTCCCCCTGTTGTCTTTATGCCAAGGCAAGCCTTATATTTAGTGAAAGACAGGGCTTGTGTCCATTCAACGATTTTTTCTCTGAGCATCAGTATCATTTACCAAATGTTCCCGATGAGGAGAGAGCGTATGCGTATGCCTAGTTAAAAAAAAAAAAAAAAGAAAATGCTGCGCCTAGCAACTTTTTTTTCAGAGCGCTCAAACTTATTTGTCTGGCCACCCTGAGTGCTTGTAGTTGAAAATTTCTCATCTTTTCAAAAAGAGGCTGGTATTGTAACAGACTATTTTTCACCGATTATACATAAAATGGGGACTTGATACTCTGGTAAACAAGAAAATGGAGGAGAAGCTTGTTCTGTCCGTGCCTGTCTATATGTCAGACAGAAACTATCATAATGGAGACAGCATAAAGGGACCAGATGCTGACTGTTGCTGGTGAGAATTTTGCTTTTACCACCCTGTTGTTAGCTGTATAGTCAGCCCTCTTAAAATATAGTGTTAAGTTAAATATCTTAACTGCCAGAGCTTTCTTACTAAAAAAACTGCAAAAAAGTGAACTATTCCTTTAATACAAGGCCATACTGTATGGCAAGACTTATCTTAAAAAATGTGTTAATTGCACAAATTCTTATAAGTAAACTTATTCCACATACCCATTTTATTCCTGGACTGTCCCAAGGAGCTTTTGGATTGGTCAGACTAAATAAGACAAAGAGAGAACATCAGCACTGAGAAGGAGGCGCAGGACCACGTCTTGGTACAGCAGGAGACTTACCTGTTTTCGGCCATCGACAGACATCACAAAGAATTCGTTTGTTGATTTCCTAGAAGTGATATGATGCAGAACATTAGCGCACAAACAGCTAATACCAAATAAAACAAACACTTGTTGCCTAAGACGAACTCTACCTCGCTCCGGTGTTTGTTGCCTGACTGCTCTCCCGTTCGCTGGGTTCAACCCAAGCGGGCCGGACCCCCAAGAGGAGGAAGAGGCAGCGGGACACCACCAGGTGGCAGGCAGCAGGGAAAGACAAGCTTTCCTCACATTCCCTTTGCTTGTCCCACTGCTGTTTGGGATCCAGCTCCCTCTCTGGGCTGACCGGGCTCTCCATGCTGCTGGGGAGGGTGGAGGTGCCAAAAGATTCGTACACCGTCACATTCTGCTGTACCTGCATGGCCTCCCGGGTGGCCATGAATGATTCCAAGACTTCTGCAAGAGACATGATAGACACTTCAGGATCAGGACTTGTGTGTGTGATGTGTATTTCTGTCTGGGTCTGTCTTCCTATACGCGTAAAGATACAAAAAAAACATTTTTAAAGTTGTTAAGGGGCGGGCAGAGATAGAGATACACATTTCTAACCTGACAGGTACATACGACTAGTGCCAAATGTGTCGTCCTCAGCGTCCTCCTGGTTGTGGTTCGCTGTGGGGGTGGGTGGCACCTGCACCTCCCTGCTGCAGTGACCTCTTGGCTGCTGCTCGTGATCCTTTCCCACCTGCTCCACTGAGGTGCTCGGCTCTTGCCTGTCTGCATCAGGACTTTGAGGAGACTGAACGGTCTGAAATTAAAAAGACGTGGTGAATACAGCTTTTAGACCTTAAAATGCTTTAAATACAATTTTGACAGCTCTTAGAACTTGCTGTTCAATGTCTTTTGGGGAAAAAATGGTCTTGATCACACTGTAACAAATATAAAGCCAAACTAGCATGGAAACACTCAGCCCTGACTCCTGCAATTCCAATGCAATGAAGACAACAGGCGAGCAGTTTTAAACCGTCGCTTTATAAATCCCAGTTTTGTTCTGCAGGGCTTTAACTTTGCCAAAAATAGTTGCATTGCATATAATTCATTATGACATAAAGTCACTTTAGTAATGGTACCTGTTTGGCAGCAGTCTGCACCTGCAACGTCCTGGGGGAGTTTTTATGGGCCAACAGAGTGCTTCTGATTTTGTAAACCGTTTCATAGACGTCTAACAGCGTCTCACAGGGCTCGTATCTGTCTCAAAGTAGAGTGGAGAATTAGCAGTGCTCTGCAATGCAGTATGGATCTCACACAATGATTCACCTCATCTAGAATGAGAGATTAAAACACATAAACCTTAAAGTAATGGCACGCAGGGAGGCATTTGTGTAAATATTACAGTTGTGTTACTGACCTGTCCTGCCAGCAGGCCTCATTCTGCAGCCCAGTGTGTTTCAGAAGAGCAGCCAGGCAGCAGCGACAGACAGTCTGCAGCAAACAGTCGCCTGAAGAGCCTCCACTCTCCCATTCTGCTCTCACAGCAAAACAGCACAATTACAACAAAGTCACAAAAAGGAAAAACACACAAACCTAAAGACCAGAATTCAAGGATGAATCATGCATTGTGTTGTGCTTACAGAGCTGCATATTTATCATTTCTCTTCTGAACAGGATTTTAGGTAGTTAGTCCACTGTCACCATTATAAAGAGTTGTGTACTCAAACACACAAACAGACGCATGAGTACCTTTGCTGTGAGCATATTCCTCCATCTTCCGCCACAGTCCAGCTGCAGGTCCTCTGGAGGATCCCAGTGCGAGTTCCAGTAAAGTCCTGGTTTCCTCACTCAGACTGAGCTCTGCCAGCCTGGCATCACTACTGCCCAGCAGTACCACCTCAGTCAGCCACGCCATGCTAGAGTCTGCAGGACAAATCAACACATGGGACACAAGACAAGTGAACAAGTGAAAACTACACGCAGCATTTAGAAGACTACCATTTATTTCCACATCAACATCATAAGTTAGTGAAGTTAAATATGCCCTTGAGGTCATCCCTGCAATGGAACAATATACTGCACTTTTCCCCACTTTTCCAGGACAATATTTTTCACTTTCCCTAGACATTATTTTGCACTTTTCCAGGACAATATTTTGACCTTTCCATGAAAAATATTTTGCACTTTTCCTGGACAATATTTTGTACATTTCCTGAACAAGCTTTTGCACAGTCCTTTGACAATATTTTGCACATCCCCAGAGCAGTTTTTGCTCTCCCTAGACTTTGCTTTGCACTTTCCCTTGACAATTCTTGCTCTTTTGAAGAAACATTATTTATCACTATTATTGTCACTATTATTTTTGCACTTGCCTGCATAAACTGTACAGCTTCTTCATTTAAATAATGGCAATTTTGTACATATTTTCTAGTATTTTCTTTCAGTGTTTTATATTTTTTATACGTTATTGTCATTTAATATGTTTCTATTTATGCTTCTGCCTTCTTGACTTTCATTTTTTTTTTTTTTTCTTGTTCTATGTTTATCGTTATGCATCAACATACCACAGCAAATTCCTTGTATATGTAAACTTACTTGGCAATAAATTCTGATTCAGATTCTTTGCTTGTCATCCCATTTGCTCCCATATCTATGTTTCTTGTATACTGCTACTAAACATCATTAACATTCCTCTTAACTAATTAGTTGTTTCTGTAACATCCTCTATTATTTTCCCTCTGGCTTTAAAAATATTTACCATGCTTTCATGCACTGTACTGTTGCTAACATGTGGTTTATTTATTAGCGCTTCCAAACAGAATGTTGACACATTGGTGAGATATTAATCTGTATTCAGTTGGTATCTATTTGCCAAAACACTGGTACATTTGAAAGCATGAGAACAAGCAGTAATGTTTTTTACCCAGCTGTTCAAAGTCCATCTCAAGGCCGTTCCTGAGGAGGACATTCGATAGCCAGAACTCTGATGTTTTCTCCTGAAGTGAGGGCGGTGGGCCTTGCAGCATACCACCGAGGCAACGGCCAACTGCCAACGCTACAGACCGTTCCAGATCCAGCAGCCAAACCCATGTGCACTCCTCCTCCTGTTGCTGCTGTCCAAGGCATGTGTTCTCTTCAGTTTTATCTGTAAGGAAGATCCCCTCTCATTGTGAAACCAGTCTATATTTTATTAAATGAAGAATCCTATGTGTAAAAATGTGCCATCCTTTTTTTTTTGATAAAAACTATAGCTGTCACACACTGCTGTAATCACTAATAACAATTAAACAAGAATAAACCTACAGGTCAAAACAGTAAATCAAAATTCCACTGACCTGAACAAGTCTTCAGAGCCTCCATCCCGAGCTCCTGTTCCTCCATGAGGCCCGTCTCTGGCAGCAACCTGTTGAAATCATTGATGTGCTCCAACAAGGCCAGTAAATGTCTCAGGAGGGGTTGGACTGTGCCAAGGGGCAGCAGCAGCAAGGAGTACATTACCTGGCACAGCAGGCTGCCAGCCACTGAGTTGTACAGCACCACTGGGACGAGAGATGAGACGAGAGAGGAGGAATAGAGTGACTGATAAAAATATCTGAGGAATACAGACCAACAACAAATAAAGTGCAGAAGCAAAGTAAATCATCGTCTGACCCTACTGCCCTCTGGGCGCAGAGCACTGAGGGCGCAGAAGGACCCGCCTTGGGAGAAGACTAATCCCAGCAGCCACCATCACCTTAGTTAATAGGCCTCATTGAACTTGCCTGAGTGTACACTGTTGTCTGTTATGGTGTTAATGTGTGTTGTTTGTTGTCCAATGTGTGTAGCGCTGTGAAAAGGAATTTCCCTTTGGGGCAATAAAGTTTAAGTCTAAATCAATGCTGACCGACCCCACTGCTCTAAACCAACGGAGGTCAACATGAAATTATATAAATACGTAAAGACAGGTAATTGTCTTTAGTATACAGAACCCTTCCCTATACTGTGTACAGTATATGCATACATATTGTTTGTAAATATGTTTGAAACCAATGGTCACTAATGTATAAAAAAGAAAAAGAAAAAAAGAAACATTGTCAGGGAAGTTATTTTAATTCTACAACCCTGATTCAAAGTTAGAACACTGTGTAAATAATTTGCTGATAACTTTGGACATATGCGCAACTGAAAACAGTACAAAGACAACGGGCCCTATTTAAATGACTTATAGCACATGGTCTTAAAAGCATGGCGCAAGCGCATTTAGGGTGTGCCCTAGTTAAACTGCACATAATCGAGGCTATAGTAATGCGCAAGGCATAAACAGGTTGTATTTAGTCTCATGGGTGTGCTTTGAGTGCAAAATTAACTAAACCAATCATAATGTCATCAAACATTTCCATTAAAAGCCAGATGCACCTGCACCTGGCACACTGCTGTTTACATGCCGCTTTCAGCAAGTTGGAGAAGTGGAGAACGGTTTTCTGCTGAGGAGACAGATCAGCTTGTGAGCGAACTCATGCGATGCTTGAATGACCCATTTGCAAAGAAATGCAGCGCAGGAGTGACGTGGATCGCAACAGAGAATGTAAATGGACAGCTGGCACTGATATCCAAATCATCTGACAGGTGATAGCATCATGATTCAGTACGCAAGGGTCGTACACAAGCGATGATAGGGCCAGTTTCACTACTTTGTGAAACACGATTGCATGGAGAACTTTACAGGTCTGTTGTACATAAACACAGTTTGTTTGCAAATGATTGCATTCTGTTTTATTTACATTTTACACAGTGTAACAACTATTTTGGAATCAGAGTTGGATTTCCTTTAATAAAAGACCCATCAAGATTTGAGTAACTAGGTTATAATGACACACTTGTTAACAGCCATTATTCTTACTGTGCAGCTTCTTGATTATTTGTTTATCCAGGGAACTCTCCTTCAACAATTTGGTGGACCTCCTGAGTGTCTCAGCAGCACAGGGAAGCAGCAGGTAAAGATGCTCTCGGAGAAGCGTTGCACTGCTGTCATCCTGCAGAGCAGCAGAATCAGTGTGAACATAAATGCAAATGCAGAGCTCTGGTTAAAATGGTGTATATATCTGTGGTGTACCTCAGGACTGGAATGGATGTAGCAGTGGGCGAGCAGGTGTTTGTGGAGTCCTGATAGCAGCTGGTGGAAGTGAGAGGGAGGATCAGTCTGTCCCTGACTATCACTTGATAGCTGCTTGTCACTGTTTTTCTCCAGTTCCCCAAATGCCCGCTCCTGTGTGAAAACACACACACACACACAGAACATTATAGAACAATGTGCACCAAAATATCCAAGCATTTCTGAAAACAGGCAGCAAGGTTTGACAGAGAAAACAATGCACCACTACTTAAAGGGACAGTTTGGAATATTTGAAGTGGGGTTGTATGAAGTACTTATCAATAGTCAGTGTATTAGCTACAGTAGATGGCAGTCAGCCCCCAGTCTGGAGAAACAGAGACCAGTTCTGAAGCTAAGCAAGGAACTACTGAGGGCAGTATATTGTATTGACACCTCAGGTAGTTTTGAACATGCTGTCCATCGGTGCGCCACTGTGTGACGTCACTAGATTAGAAGTAACAGCAAAGTCCCACAATAACTCAAACAAACTAACGGACTGAGGCAGAGGCAGAGCATCAACTCGCTTGTTCTGAGAGGTAAAATATAGTGCATTCTTAAACCGATTGATTTTTTTATGTAAACCTTTTTTTGGTGATTAAAATACATTTTGCTGCTGACCTTGTCCACAGCAGTTTATTGCACCGTCCATGCTGGTACTCCTGTCTACTGTCTCCTAACTGGGGTCAAGCCAACTGGCATCTACTGCAGGTAATACACTGACATTTGATAAATATCTCATTCAAGCCCACATCAAATAATCTGCATCTCTTTAATAAGGAAATTCAACAAGTATAAGACAGAGAGTCACAGACAAGCACGCAGGGTCTTCTTCTTCGTACCGTGTAAAAGCCGATGCTGAGCAGCAGCGTCCTGAGCAGCACCTCAGCCAAGTGCAGAGGGTCATAGGACTCAACAGAGCTGGAAGATGAGGGCCGGACGGACATGGCAGGTGTCAAAGGGGGTCCCAGGGCCGTCACCTCCCCAAAGTTGCTGTAGCCTAGTAGAGAGGCTACATGGCTCTGATCCTGAAGGCTGCTGAGAACCATGTCTAACTGCAGACGCTTTGAACAAAACAGAGGAAGAAAGAAGACAGAATTGTTTAATATTTGATCATTTTGTTTTGTTTACACTTAATATCTTTCCACTTGTATGATTTTATTTTATTTTAGGTTTTATTTGTTTCAGTCCAGGTCATGGTTAGTAACTGGGAGCGGGATCCGTTTATGAATTCTTAATGGGTTGGACAAGTCAATAGCATTTCCATTCACTGTTGTTTTTCACATCTGTCCAGAGATGCACTTAGTGGTTTCTTCTCTGGATCAGCACTGACTAAATATCTAGTAAACAAGCTTAGTAATAGAGTTTGATTCAAATTCAAATCTGATTTCTTATTATTTTATTCCAATTATCTACCTGAGATCTTGTTCTGTGTCAGTGTTTTGGTTCACTTTGTAAAAAGAAAAAAAAGTCGAACGAAATCTTAAGCAAAGAGGTAAAACTAAAACATCAAAGCATGATTTACATTTTGTACAACCTTGCGATTTACATGTGCTTTCATCATTTTCAACTATTATTGTAAAAATGCAGTTGTTTTTTTTTATGTGAGATTAACAAAGACATTTCTGCAGTGAAAACTGCAGACTTGTCACAACATTCAAAGCAGTCTTGAACACATATTGCCTAGCAACGCTCCAGGTTGGCGCTAGTTTCGTCCATCCATCCATTTTCTAGCCAACTATCTGGAGTAGTTAAGATGAGGGAAACCCAGCAGCCAAGGCAGAATGCATGTCATTTTAATGGTTTAATTTTAAATCTTATTTTGTGTCCTTTGTTTATACCAAAATCTTTAAAAAACATATTCCTGACTGATAATTTATTGAAGCACAAAAACCACTGTGAGTCACGACAACCAGCACTGCTATAACAACATACAGGCAGTTTTTAAAATGATGCAAAGGGGCTGTGCATACCTGTCCTTTGGAGAGGACATTCAAGCTCTGAGGGCCCTGAGGAAGGAGGGACAGGAGCAGTTCTGTCCTTTCCCTCAGTGGAGGCAGCAGCAGGGACGCACCGATGGACAGCGTGTTCAGAACTGCCTGAGGTGTCAACACAATATGAAAAGGCACACAATGAATAAAATAAAATTAGCAACAAACCAATTCACACTTAATTTAGACACAAAACTACTTATTATCTTGTTCTTACAGCATAAGAAGAAGAAAAAAAAATCTAATCAGTGACTGACTGTTAGTTTACCTGCTGTATGGAGTCTGGCATGTTGGTATCTATGAGTCTGAAGAGCAGGTTTCTGAGCGGCCTGCCCTGAGCCCCCAAAACCATGGCGCCAGTGCCCCCAGCGTGGGCCAAGGACAAGTGGATGGAGAGCAGCTTCATGCACAGCAACAGAAACTGATGGTGGTCCCTGAGGAACACACACAGAGAGCATTAAGAGTGTTGGCTAAGTGGATAGAAGAGAAGTGAATACGTGGTAGTCCATGTGCGCTCCTGTTGGTGGTGATGTAATGCAAGATGTATCACGAATTCCAGCTGCCAAACACTAAGAAATGTAGGAACTACTTCCATAGAAAGAAAGCAGTTCCTACATGAAACTGCTCACAATAAGGTCTGTGGATTATCTGGGGATTATCCTGAGGAATCAGGTCATGATTTCTGTTGGGTTCAGATGCATATTTTGGCACCACAAGCTGAGCGCCATCTTGTTCCATTAGATTCAAGAGAAGGCAGATATCTCTACGGCCACGTCTCCAAAACTCTGCAACTCACACCAAGAGTTAAAAAATATGTATTTTAGATTTTGGGGTGAACGGTGCCTTTAAAAGAAGTGTGAACTAATCACAAAAAATCAGAGTGATGACTTGATCATTTGTTAATGTTAAGCAGTAGAAATTCATGATACATCCAGCATTAATTTATGCATTAAATCATCATGAGTCATACATTAGTTAAACACTGTTTAGGTTTCATTACAATACCATTATAATACATTTAGTATTACCCAATCTTCTGGAACAGATTATATAATCATAATGGTTGGAGTGATGTTAATTTCATACCTTTTAGATAAGAATGGGGCAGGGGGGGTGTCGTTCCCGATGCCATCACAGTAACTTTCCAGGAAGTTGCGTAGGTAGGTGAATGTGCTCTCCTCCAAGTCGACACAAAAGGGCCTGTGCCATGCCACCAGTTGTCTGGAAAAAAAGACCAAGTCAAAAAAAAAAAAAGCAGTGCCAGCACAAATGCGTCTGAAATAATAAGGTAGAGCCAGCGATTTGACAGGGGAGGAGGAAAGAACAGTTCAGCAGTATAAAAGAATGCTGAACACTGAAATGCTGCAGCACAGAAATGCCAATCACAAATGTCTGGAGTGCAGAGGAACAGAACACATCTTTCACAAGAAACAGCCAGTACAAAAAGCAGAGGTTAAAGCTCACTGACTGCACTATAGACTGGCTTAAGGAAAAAAAAAAAAAAAACACTTAGACATGATGAGGCTTTACCTGTCAGTTGGAACTGCAGTCCAAGCCAGACTATGAGAAGTGCCAGCGGTGATTTGCTGGATGGACACCCCCTCTAGACCGAGCACCTTCTTGGGTTTGGTAATCGGTGTCGAGGTGTGGCCTTGCCCACACTGGCCCATGGTGTTGTTCCCCCAGGCATACACTTCATTCTCTGATGATGGGGGAACGGAGTACATTCACAATTTAAATATTCTTTTCACAAACAAAAATTTAGGAATAATTCTGAAAGCAAAACGACTAATTGTCTCTTCATACTAATCATCTGAATAACCGACAGTGAAATGCTGAAGGTCTCCTACCGTGGGACAGAGCCAGACAGTGGCTGTCCCCACATGAGATATCGATGATCTTGGTGATACTCAGGTCTTCAATGAACCTGGGTCTCAGAGAGGTGGTCTCAGAGGAGCCGCATCCTAAACACGAGCCACAGCCCCATGCAAACACCTGAATAAATAAGAACAAACACACATTGTCTACACCCTGTGCAATCACGAGCCTTTTGTCCATGAGTTGATGCACACTTACTTCACAAGTGATATGGTTGGTACAAAAAAAATAGTTCCTACACAAAACTACTCACAACAATGTCTGCAGATTGCTATGAATAACTTGGTCATGAAAAATGTCATTTGGTACTAGCCACTTCCGACAAAAAAATCCATGTATGATTCAGAATGCTTCATGCCTCACCTGTCCTGCAGAGGTGAGGGCCAGAGATGACTGGCTGCCAGCACACACTTTCCTGATGATGAATCCATGCAGGGCCTCTATGACCTTGGGGCGATACACACGATTGGTGTCTCCATGACCTAGTTTACCTGCAAAGATGAGTCATGTATGAGTGCAGCATGAGCTCAAGACATTTCTGTTATGAAATCAAACCACTATGGTGCTGTATTTACGGTTTTAATGTATACAACATGTTAT
The DNA here is from genome assembly GCF_056507025.1 of Lutjanus erythropterus. Lineage (NCBI taxonomy): Eukaryota > Metazoa > Chordata > Actinopteri > Lutjaniformes > Lutjanidae > Lutjanus > Lutjanus erythropterus. The sequence goes on along the minus strand of NC_139336.1, from coordinate 27,941,064 downwards.
TTTCATATAAAACCATCAGATTTTCTGCTCAAGCAACATTTATATTCTGCAGAACTGAAATCCTTCCACTCAAAGTGTAGAACTGTATGTCACCAGTCAACATACCATTGTCCCCTCCTCCAAAGGACCACACAGTGCGTCCGTCTTGTGCCACAGCAATGGTGTGGGAGCTGCCACAAGCCACCTGCCCGACACCACTGATGTCCTTCACCAGTGTGGGCACGTTCCGACTCTGACTGTCACTGTGACCTGTGCAGGGGAGAAACAAAGAAGAACAGAGGCTGTTTTTAACATTTAACATATCAGACCAGGGATTTCACTGAAATTGCTGAGACAAATAAGCACAAGCCACTTGATAATAATGTGTGTACCAAGTCTGCCAAAGTCGCCTTCTCCCCAGGTGTAAAGCTCTCCATCATTAGTCACTGCAGCGCTGTGTCTGTAGCCAGCAGACACACAAACAACAACCTGGCAGAGGTAAAAAAAAAAATATATATATATTCATATGTGAATGAAACTAGAAAGCCGCCCCCATGCTAAATTTCCAATCCATCTCTTCTCTAAAAAGCAGCGTTATCGGCACACTTACTTTGCCGAACAGCGGTCCTTGTATGATTTTAGGGTATTTCTGTGTTGCACTGTTGCCATGGCCCAGTTTCCCATATTCTCCATCACCCCAACTGAACACCTGAAAGAACGATATTGAAAATTTTGCAATGCATGAGCATGAAAATCAAGAATTTACAGAGGAGCAGGTCAAAAAGCAGTGAGTGTAAATCATGATTGGCACATGCTGTCGTTAGTTTGAATGATTTCAGAGTATTTTGTCACTATCAAGAATTCACATTTTTTTTAGCTTTTTTTTTGTTTTTTTAGAAAATAATGGGAACTTGTATACATTATTATAGGAGTCAGATAGAAATTAAGTGTCAAAAGCACAGTTTGCAGACCTGTGAAATATGTATCAGTAGTGGTTTAAACGTCTTACCTCTCCCTCTACAGTGATGGCCAGAGTGTGACCATCTGAGCCCTTGGAGGAGGAAACCTTCTTCATGTTCCTGTGCGGCTCCAGCACAAGTTTCTTGGGCATGGACTGGTTGTTGGAGTCTCCCAGGCCCAGACGACCATAGCTGCCTTTTCCACAAGCTTTCACTGAACCGTCTGCAGACACTGAGAAGGTACAGTACTGGCCTGCCTCAATCTGAAGGAGAAGGACAACGTGGATAACAGCGAGAACATTAACAATGCAGAGTGATAATATTCTTTCTGGCACACTTTCAATTTTTACTACTCAAAAATGTGTGTAAGTCAACACAACAGACTGCAGTGATTCTGAACTCTTTTCTTCTTTTTGTATGCAGGCATTTCTTTGACAAAGAATGATAAGGATGTCTCATAATGTCATATATTACAACTAGCACAAAATGTGTGATTATAAAATTTCTACATATGCCCATCTGATACCAGCATTACAAATGTAACTGAATGAAAATGACACAAATTAGATGACATATGAAAATGATGTGTATTTTTGTTGACAGAAAAAAATAGACTTGAAACGGACATAAATACAACATTATATGTTCTAAAAATTAAGTTATAAAAGCAAAACAGATAAACACAATTCTTAAAACAAACAAACCAACACAAGGTTGATCAATATTCCCTTCAGTGAGATGAAAAAAAGTGTGATTTATGAAAATTTTAAAAATCCCAACATGTTTTACTGATATGTCTTGGAGTGCACCAAAATACTATTATGTAGGAAAATTAATTTTACAAATTAATACTTCAAATATATATGGGAATACATTTAAGTAGTTTGTATGACTGGGAATGTAGTTCAAACTGATGAGAGTGGGAAACAAAAGAAAAAGTTTCGAGCAAATGCAAAATAATCCTGTGGAACTGTTCAAAATAATGTTTTGGGGTTTTTTTTTTCATAAATTATAATGTAATATATTGAACATTCAAAACTGTAATAACAACAATGAATAAAGCATAAAGATAAGTAAGTCTTTATGTGTAGCCATACCATTTGGGCATCACTGAAGCCCTGAGTCAGCTTTGGCAGCAGAATTTTCTCCAGAGTTCCCTCCGCCAGTTGGTGGCTGCTGTTGCTGCCCCACACATACACCATGACGGTGTCGCTTTCTGTACCAGGAGCAGCTGTATCAGTGCTGCAGGAGCACAGGCAGTAGGATGCTAGGTTACATATCTGTCAAAAGGGAGGAGGATGGAGTCCATAAAGTCATTCACTGGAAAGTATAACAGTTAAATAGTTAACAGTTAACTTAAAACCCAGATGAGATTGCAGAATGTGATTGCGGTGAAACAGGATAGGTAGGAGGGATTGCTAACTAATGACTCTTAGCTCTGTGCCGCTTAAGGTTGAAGATTGATTGATGTGTGGTTGTCACAGTGATTTTTTGGTTCAAGCCTGCATAAGCAAATGTCATATTTTGCTTTAAAGGCGTATGTGGTTAAATTGGTGTCGAATATGACTGGCGATGCGATCTAAAGGGGTTGAAAAGGCATTTTTCATTTAATATTGACTTTAATAGTGAGTATATGTAATAGTACGTAACTAAAATCTCTCTCTTACCTCTTCAAATAAGCAGAGAGCTGCCTGGGAGAGTCGACAAAGTCCATCAGTGTCTTTCTTCAGCACCTGAGTATTGACAGAGTCCCCACGGAAACCCTGGGGGAAAAAAAATTATGTTCATCCTTCAACATAGTTGCAATAACTTGCAGTTGTGCACAATTTTTTCCAAACCAGCAGGATGTATCAGAACAAGAAGAGCTGTAGGGATGTGTCACTGCATGATCAGGCAGAAGACGTAGTCAAGAAAGACAAAAAGGCAAATAAAAAAATTTAGATCATAACCCTAAAACCCTTAGATGCAAATCTTAATCATGTTTAAAGTTGTGTGTTCCCTCAGGGTACTGTTACAGAGATCTAAATTATATGTAGGACGTAGATAAAAGGCAAAATCAATCACATGGTTGTTGGCAATACGAAGCCCTGGTTGTCAATTGTCCAGAAATATTGCAAAGCTGATTAGCCTGCTAAAGGATGACTCAATACGCATATCTAGAGAGGGCAGGAAGACTGACTCAATCTTAATCCTTATCTGCACACTAATGCATCACTGCCAGCTTCAAATAAGACTGTTCAAATAAAAAGGACAGGCAGCAGCAGGGATGGATGTGGCAGCGAAGAGCCATTTTCCTGCTTTGCAGACAATGGGCCTCATTTATCAGTGTGTTCTTTGATGCTTATGTAAGTTACCTCATATAATTTATGACCCAACCACTGCTACAAATGGAAATACATGAATGTTATAAAGCAACATACCAAGGCAAAGCAGAGCAACCACATGGACAATTTCCAGTTGGCAGAGAACAAGCTCTCAGAGTTGTGAACACACATCTAAATTTCTTCCACAGACTATTGTTTGCCTTTCTTTATGATGCATCTATATCAGAGAACAAGCGTTTCCCATACAGTCAGAGCTGAGGCGATTCCTCTAGATGATCCCATGTACATGTAAAACTTCCAAAAATAAATAAATTGTCATGTAATGTCAGGACAAGCTAATTGAAAGTTAGATTTAAGTTAGTGTGTAATGTAGTCACTAGTGGTGTTAATAATAACAGTTATGACTGACTAGAGTCAATGGAACATACTGTACATGTAGGATTATGAGGGATGCACGGATCCAATACGAAAATCACTATCAATCCAATACTGGCCTAAATCAGTGGATCAGACATCAGGGGTAAAAAAAAAAAAAAAGCAGCCTAAACTATCATATAAATGCTATGGGGCTGCACGGAGAATAATATTGCAATTATTTTGACAGATATTGTAAATGCATTATTTTTGCATCACATTTTTTATTTTAACTGAAAAAAAGACAACTGTTAAAATCATGACGATGCCAGGACATCTTGGCAGCACTACAGTACTTCATTATAATGCATTTTTGTCACACATTCTTTCCTTAATCCAAAATTTGCGGCTTCTGCGGTTGGAATATTGTACTTGGCTATACCGCAATTTCGATTATCATTAATTGTGCAGCCCTTGATGTGTCACAACTAACACAGATGAGCAGCATGTGTCACGTGACGAACAGCTAGAACATGAGTGAAAGCTGTCAGCAGTGCTGTCGTCACGTCAGCTGCGTGGGGTTATTTTAAGCTCGAGAAAGAATGGGAGCTGAGTGCAATTGATTTAAATTTGAATTTGAATGTTTGAATGGCGCTGGCCAATCAAAATTGCTGCTAAAAGTCCTCTTTGTGAAAGAATTAAATACACAAATAAAAGGAAGCCACAGTATTGTATAACAGAGCCATGTAGTGGGCTTTGTATTTCTTCTTTCTTGGGACTAGAATATTTGTTTCACAGTTTGTGCATAACAATTTTAGGTTGCTAGTTTAACTAAAGATCATCCATACAAATGTATTATGTACAGCTTAACTGCATTAAAGGGGGGAAAGTCAGCATTTGTATTAGCGGAGGTTGTGGTATCAGTATCAAACATGAAGAAATGGTAGAAAAACCTAGAGAGCAACAACAGACAAAAAACAAAAATTTAAATCTGAGGAACACGTAACGTACCGAATATTGCCTCATTTGGAGAAGTGTTTGATGGATCACATCGAAGCCCACACCAGCTGACTGCTGGGAGCTCAGTGAGGAGGAGGAAGACAGTGTAGAGGTGGATGAGGACATGGAAGCAGCCAAGGCTACCTCCACCCACTCCAGCAGAAACTTTAGAGAGCCTCGCTGCATGGCCAGGCCGAGCAGCAGCTCCAGCGCCAGCCTCCGACCGGTGGGGTCCGCCCCGCCGGTCCCGCTGCTCACCGACGTCTTCTTCAGGAAATCAGCTACCTGAGCCAGGCAGTCCAGCCCCACTGACGGTATCTTATTCTCATTTGCCAGAGAGAGCGGCGGCAGAGAGGTGAGCACTGAGGACGCCGTGGCGAGCACGTCATTGCAAAGCACCGACTCGGGATGCACAGAGGCTGCGTACCTCCAGTTCTGCTGCAGTAGTGAGAAGAGCAGACTCAAACCTGTCCTCACGCCCATCTCTATCAGAACATCTGTACCCGACTTGATTTTGGATGCCGCCCCTGGCAGGCAGGGCTCTGAGGCCAGCTCGAGTTGCCCACATTCAGTGCCACTGTCCGTGGACTGGGAGGGCAGCTGCACGCGGAATTTGTCATGGTATTTGCTGTGAAGTGCGTAGTAGATCCTCTGCAGAACTACCAGCCTGTGGTGGAGGCCCAAGGTGTAGGAGGTTTGCGTCAGCATGCGGTGAGCCAGCCATCGCTGGCTGTGAAGCAGGGATGACAGGTACTCTTCCTTCTCCGCCGAGGCACTGGACTCGCACTCGAAGTCTGGCAGGCGTGGGCCGACGAGTTCTTGAACAGGTTGAGCCAGAGTCACCACTTCCTTGTTGTTGAGGAGCTTGTTGTATAGCGCAGCAGCTCCATGCCTCCTGGCTGTCTGTACGCTGTCTTCTGCTGCCCAGGAGCTATTGAAGTGCTCCTGCCACTTCAGCAACACATGGGTCTGACAAGGCACCATGTCTGAGCATTATCTATACTCTGATGAACGCCTGGAAAACACGGAGGGAAATATGATTAAGAGAGCTGACAAGGCCTAAAACTAGCTCAGAGTGTAATGTGATAACATTGGTCAATCTGCTGGCACGCAGATTAATACTACTGAACTGGAAGCAGGTATCAGCCCCTACTCATGCAAACTGGGGGAGAGAAGTGATGATGCATTTAGATTTAGAGAAAATGAAACTCTCATTAAAAGTAGATTCTATAAAATATGGATGCTTTTATAAATTACTTCTACCAGACCAGAATCTGAAATAACAAATCTTCATCTTCATCACTAGTTTCCCACTTTCTCTTTGGTCACACTGGATTGTTTAGTCAGGCTCTACTGTACTTTGCGAGCCTTCTCATGTGGAGAGTTGTGTTTTACATGTTTCAACTGTTAAAACCACAATGAAAACAGAGTTAAAAAACTGAACCAACCTGGCCTGTAAACTGACAGATTTATAAATTCACACCTACCATTCCCTAACACTTCATTAACATAATGAAATTGCTCTTTTTTCTTTAAATCTCTGTCATCAATTTACAGGAAACACTTGCTGCTGAAAGCCAATCTTCTAATGCATTTGCCTGCCAAGTAAATTCAGTGTAAAGGTGTCAGGTTTCTCCTTAGTGCTGGCACTTTTCCAGCATACAGTACATTCAGGCTAGTGGCATAGGCCCGGTGGGTATCGCTGAAATAGGTCAGCTCACCCTATGATACTGTAACAGCTAATCAACACATCCACTCTAATGAGGGGACTTTTGTCTCACAAGCTGCGATGTTAAACGATACAAACGGATGCATTCGGTTTATTTATAAGCAGACTATTAGTTTCATAAGTCAAAGTATGAAACCTGCTTTGAGGGATTAGGCACACGAGTGATAATAATCTGATCCCCGTGCTAATTCATTCATATTCCCTGTCTCAGTCAAAACGCTGTTGTCACAGTCAGCGTCTCGCTCTGAAATACAAGCCGATGCAAAGACCACCGGGGCTCCACTTAACCCCCAGTCTGTCTGCCTATCTGTCTGCATGTCATATCTGCCTTCTAAACAAATAAGGGGCAAATCTGTTGTTGCTGCTGAGTGGGATTACACTTTATATTCACAGAAACAGCTTTCCTGGAAAAAAGAAATACAGATTTTGGATTTCTCGATTCCCTCCTTGCATTTTAATCATTTCCCTCGTAACCATGTTATCCATAATGTCATGTTCCCCATGACAGTCACAATATTGGCATCAGCATTCATACATTACTGGGTGATTTCATGGGAATATCAGTTGCGTGACATTCCCATGGCATTAGTTAAAGCACACGGACACAACCATTTCTAAACTGTATGAAAGAGTAGTTTTGATAAAAACTAGACTAATACTGGAAACTATTATTTACTTCACTTGAGTATGTATTTTTCTGACAACTTTTTTCTATACTTTCTACTACTTGTTACTTTAGTTTTAAGGCATTTGAGGGGAATTATTGATTATATTTATTTTTCACCATTGTGTGCCGCCTTCCCAACATCAAGTGGATGGAACAATAACACATAAAAATAGGATAATTTGGTTTATCCATCAGTCCATATCACACATGACAGACGTAACAAGATGAAAATATTGTAAGAGACATAACAGAGTACTGAGTACATATTAGAGCCAGTACTTAATCACTTTTACTTGAATAGAGAAGTTGAATGTGTCAGAGTTAAACGTTAATGTTTTTTTTACTTCCAGTCCGTAAAGTGGGCCAGAAATCTACTTGCCTTTTACTTGCCTTTGTTCAGTTTTATTTTAATTATTAGCATTTGTCAAATAACAACAAACACTAAAGTTAATTGTCATGTTTAATCTTGGACTGTAGTCTCTATAAAATGTCAGAAAATAGTGAAAAATTTCCCTCCCAGTTTCTTGGAGTCCAAAGTGATGTCTTCAGATGTCTTGTTTTGTCAGCGTTAAAGATATTCAGTATAATATGATGATAAACAGAGAAAAGCATGAAATCTCCATATTTGAGAGGCTGAAAGTGAGTTGCCACATTTACTAGCCCAACATGGTGCTTTTACTGCAATCCTTATGAGCCTTTATCGCAGTCTTCCTTTTACCTAAACACAAGTATCTGTACTTCTACTTGAAGAAAGACTTTTTTTTACTTTTGCCACCATTGATTATTTTTAGGAATTGCAGCCCAAGATATGTGAGTTTTCATTCCTGTCAGGCAATTGAAGGTAAACTAACTGCTGAAATCAGCTGTTGAGTTTGGGCTATAACTGAGACTCCTTCTATAATAAAAACTTATCAAAAACAAGAATGTATGAGTGAGAAACCGCTAGTTACAAGCTGTGAAACATGTGAGCATAAAGTGCCACTTTGACCATAGTCCACACAGTCATCTCTCCTGCCTTGCCTGAGGCCTGTGTGGGGCTATATGGTTTCCACTCTGGCCAAAAATAACAGCAAGCATTGATATAGTAATAGGCTCTTCGCTCAGACAACCACCAGCAAGCAACCACCAGCAATGTTAGACGCAATCATCACTGATTAGGTAACAAACAAGCAGGAACTGTGGGACATATCTAAACATTCAGGACACCTCAAGACTTTGGCTCTCCTTTTTTCTGCTTAACTAGCCTCAGATTTTATCTATCATACACTACAGACTTCATTCATTTCAGTCAATCTATAGTATTTACAATACAAACTTACTTGCAATTATTTAAAGATAACAAATTAAGATAAATATTGCCACTACAGAGCTATAAAGGTTAAATAAAAGAAAAACATAAAGGCTTGTTAGTGGGCTCATGTGTAGGCCCAGATGCAAATGATAAAACTCTTCATATCCCAAAATGCAAAATCAGCGACCGACTTTCAATGCATGCAGCAACATGTATGACCAGAGGAAAGGTAAATGTCTGTGATATTAGGGAGGGGTGACTGTGAAACTGGGTCATATTTTACACTACACAAAGTTATATCAACTTGTATCTGAATGTCACATATTTTAGAGAATTCTTTTCTTCTTTTTCTCTTTCCTCTCTTTTTTATAGGATCTTAACAATGATTAAAACAATCTCAAATTTAAATACTGGCTGCAACAAACTGTTCTTTTTCCTTATTGATTAATCTCATCAATTAGTTTTTCTATTAATCAGTTTATCTTCTTTCTAAACGTAGCACTTGAAGCAGTTCAGCGTGTTTAGTAAAGTTGATGTACTTAGGTGACTTTTGCAATTTTTGGGTTGTATTCACATGGTTGAATGCAATTATTGTAAGTCCCTAAATAAATGTAAAGCAATGTAATCAAGTATAAAATGTAAAATGTAGAATTAGTCTACAGATACTGGTTTTCCAATGGCCAATGCAAATATTTGGAAAGCAGGGCAGGTGAGGACCAAGATATAATGATGCTAAAATAAATTAAATTCATGTTATTGTAATGTGCACAAAACAATAGAATCTAATATACATGGTTGTCTAAGCCATTAACATGTCATTTTAACAATAAATTAAATGCTTTGGATTTTGCTGTAGATTTCAGATGGTAACATATTTAAGGAAGAGCAGCATACAGTATGTCAGAGACAACGTAATTCAACTGCATTACTCTACAGCCCTACATTATATATCTAACGCTAGCCAGAAACAGATCAAAATTAGATTTGCTGTCATTTTGGATGGAAGAAATTTAGAATGAAGAAAAGACACTGGTGACAGAGGACACTTAGGCAAATGTTTACAGCAGGATGCAGCACATCGTTCCACAGCATCCTCACTGACAAGGCTGCCTGCAGATGTGCAGACATTTTTTTGTTTATCGGCCTCGTGACTGCAGGCATCAGCCGATGCCATTTATCTCAAATTGCCCTATAACTGGCAGAGTGACTTATTGGTCTATCACTGATTGTAAGTAATTAAATAAATGTACTGTAATGTAATAATTCAACTATAAAATGTATAAAATGTTAATTAAAAAAATTCCCAGAGCTCCATCTGACATTGTCAAAAGACTTTTTTATGTCTCACTATTATATATATGGCAGAGAAAAGTTCTAAACTGCATCTAGGATGATGAACTCTGATTAGTTAATGCAATAATGACAAAATATGTGGTCAACAAGATTTCTGCAGGATAGCTGGCCTCAATCTAGCAGGCACTGACTGCATTAGCCTATTTTTGATCATATTCAGGAAATGTTTACATGAAACATGAAAAACCTGATCATGCATATCTCTGTTTACATCAACATGACATTAACTACGTTTCTGATCATTCTGTACCAACAAAAAGTGGTAAGAAACCAGGATAACGTGTTTACATGCCACAGCAACCTGATTTCTATCAGCGTACTCTAGGTACCAAACTAGATCATAACACAAACCAGACCAAACAAACGTGTTCTAGCATCTAGCTTTGTACACCAGAGCATCTCTGCAGCACTATAGATTGGCGACACTGCAATTTCAATATTTCTTGTACTTGTGCAGGCCTCATCATAACCTCTGTATCGTATCACCAAATTCTTGCAAACATACAGGTTTGCACGCTGGTAATCCGTTATATGTAAAATGTTAGAGAGTAGTTGAACAGTTCCCAAAGCCCTATTTGACCTTGTCAAATTACTTTTTTCCCTACTATCAGTTCCGAAAAGACTTTACATTTACAATTACAGGGTATGAGACAGGGAAAAGCTCACGTCATACAATGAGCTCTGACTAGTAAATGCAAAAATGAGAATATGTATGATTTCTGCAGGATAACCAAACTCAATATACAATACAGTGAGGAGCTCAGCTATTTGGGCAAACCTCTTTCATCCTGCTTCACCTTGGATGAAGCCAGTCAAGGTGGCTCTGGCACCTGAACGCCCCTCAATTTTGTGACTCCCCGAGTCTTGATGGCATGAGACCCCTATTACTGACCCAAGCCCGGCTGGGGATGTCATCTTCCCCCCCTGAAAGTCATCCAGAATCAGCTGGAGGAAGCTGTTGGGCCAAAGGACGCCTGGGCTGCTCTGTTGCCAGGACAACCATGACCACAATAAGGAGTTAAGACAATGGATGTTCGGATGTCTGTTAATTAAAACCGTGCTAATATCTGCGATGAATGAGTGACATTAAAGGCTGTTTAACTCGCCGCAACATGAGCTGCATAACGTCTAACTTCAATATCTTCAGCTTAAATCCTGCCATTATACATTTGTCAGTTTACAATGTCATGTTATCAGAAGTTCGGCACTGAGTTGGGCATTCATGCTAATGACATTAGCCGACCGGATAATTTAATTAATTCACATTTAACGACATTATCCAGCCTCGCTATCTGCCCTCTTACTTTGAAGCGTCTGTAAACATTTTGTAGCATCAAGGTTGTGTGTTTTCATCTCTCACGACAGTTAGCTAAATCTTACATTTTAGCTATAGCATAACACCGACGTTAACAGTCAAATGTGTGCGTGCGAAACGCGGTCTCCGCCGTGTCTTTCACGAACACCGGTAACATTATTCTGCATCTGCGGTGACAGCTGAGCTAACGCTGGCTGGCTGGCTGGCTGCAGTGCAGTTGCTAGTCTGGTCCATGGCTGTCAAACCGACCAAGCCCCTCCGTTTGTGGGCTGACAGCTCTCAGCTGAACGCCGCCGTGGCTCGTTAACGCTCTATCGATACGTTAACATGTATACACCGTGAAAATAAAATAAACTGCAGTATTGTAAGTTACATTGGCTGTAAACCCTCGCAGATAGACAAATGGTTTGCGTTACCTGTCCCGTCCCAGTGAGGTCTCCCTTGGACGTGAATATCATATCAACCTTCTCCTCTTACCTCCTCTTCTTCGTCGGCTTTAGTTTCCATCACCAACGGCTACCAGTGTCGCCATCTTGTGTCTGGGAGCGGGAACTGTCATCATGTTTTTACTCACCTATTCTTTAAAAAAAAAAAAAAAGTACCTATCTTTTATTTTTCCAGTCGGTGCCACGTGGAATAGGTTAAGCAGAATTTGATTATTCATACCCGAGGACTGCCAAATAAATAAATAAATAAATAAATAAATAAATAAATAAGCATGCCCTTACATGCACCAAAAATAATATACAAAACACGTGGATATTCATTAATTTAACAAAATGGACATGGCGATATTTCTGTTTTAATTTGTTTCTATATTTATTTTCCTTTTTCCCTGTTCATCCACTTTTTATCCACTTCCCATATTGAAATCACTGAAGCAAAATAAATTCAGGTGATAGCATTGTTTGTTGTTCAGCATTTTTTGATATTAGATGAAAGAGATTAAAAATCAGAACAGGTCATTTAAAGGGACAATCCACTTATTTTGCACATAGCGTAAAGGGATAGTTCATCCAAAAATGAAAATTCAGTCACTATTCTCACCTTCGTGACAACTGAATGTCAGGTTTAGATTTGTAGTCCACAGAACACTGCTGGAGTTTCACAGAAAACAGCATTGCAGAATCTCTCAAATAATTTAAGTAAATGGCAACCAGTTTTCGAACCTAAAAAACAACTGGGAAACAAACGAATTAAACATGAAGTGCCTCGATACTCCTCCTCTGGTGTAATCCAAGGCCCCTAAAGCCCCAACATGCCGTTCACTCCATGGAGGCATTTTATGTTCTTTTGTTGCATTTAAACAGACACAGACGCCATGTAAACTTTTCAAGCATTGATGATGTTGCATTATGGGAAATGTAGGATCCAGTGTTTTTGGACATTGACCCATACTAAGGACTAAAAGTCAGAATATAAAGTATAAATAAAAAGACTGGGCCACTTGTCTCTTTTGTAAAAGATAAATATTCCACATGGAACATTAACCAGTTGTTCGTATGGTATTTATTTATTATTCACTATAAATTCATTGAATGAGTAATGGCCAGTAATTCTGCTGGCATATATGATGATGACAATGTGTGTATTAATTACACCTGATATAAGTTTACTTTAATTCCAACATTGGTGTGAATCTACAAAGGGAGCTTCCTATGAGCCAGGAGGGCGCACTTAGACATATGTAATTTATATTTATCAATGAAATAAATACATACATTGCTATTTCAAACTAACTGAAGAGAAACAGCAAGAAAATACCCCAATATCGCAATATCTATGCTATCTAATATGCCTAGTTAATGTTTTGCAACATGGAGTATGTTGTAATATCATCTGTGATTGCATTCTACTAATAAGTTAAACATGAAAAATGTAAGACTCCTACATTAAAAATTAAAAATAAGATGTATTATTTGGTCACTTGGCTCTAAATTTCTGTTATCGTTTAGTCAGACTGGCTGGGCTAACCTTAGCCATGTTAGCTATCACTCACTCAGAGTGGAACCTGCTGTTAGGAAGGAACCGGAGGAACACGAGTCACATATATCACTGTAGACATGCCACCGAACAAGTGGCATACCGCTCCATGGATTGAAAATGGCACTGAAGCACTGGAAGCGTACCGTCAGCCACTTTTCAATCTCGGCATCACTCCTCAACATATGGGACAAACTCTTCTCAGAAACTTCAAATAGTTTTTAATCTGCCAGCACATTTAACTTTTGACAGCATGTTTTATTTTTAGTTAGTTAAAAGATAAAGTACCCTCCACAGCGCCCCCTTTTGTAAGAAAACAGTCTCTCTAGGCGGCCCATCTAGTGCAGAAACGTGCCCTCTAGCTCAGCGCCAGCGGTTCTGAACCGAGGCTCCTTGAGGGGCCTCCCCAGAAAAACAGTGAATATTTTCTCTGACTAGAAGTTGGACCAATGAAAAATTGTCTAAAAATGACTATTACAGATTTCGCACTCTTCTGTTCTTATCAGATCCCCGAGACTACATCTTAACAAATACTGGTCTGCAGCCTGATGTCTATCAGTTTGAGGGTCCTTGACACCAAAAAAGGTTGAGAATCACTCCTCTAGGCTCATACAGCCGAGAAAACATGATGCAGGGCCCTCTACGGTCTTTTTGGCCCTGACCCTCAGACATCCTGGGTACACCACTGGTCAGGTCAGTGATTTTAAAAAAAAAAATCAATCAGAATCAGAAATACTTTTTTGATATAGGTAGTGTAAAATAGGTACAATACACAGACATACTGGCAATAATAGAACCAAAAAAAGTTAAAATAATATGATAAAAGACTAGAGTTCATCTTAGACCTGTTATAAAATATTATGTTTTTAAGATAACAAGTGTCTGCCCATGTAGTCCATATTTTTTTAGTTTTTCTTCATGTAAATAGCTAAACATTTATTTCATTCTCACTTTTAGCTTTTCCCTCTTTCATTTTGCTGTGAGCCTACTAGTTAATTGAATTGAAAGTGATTTATCCTCTACTGTGTTAAATATTGTCAGTCGGGTTTCCAGTCATAGGATGTTGGGACTAAAAACATCCCAACATGAGATGTAATCCTTCAAAGCCCCGAGCCAGTCACGACAGACCTGCTGCTGGAGGTTTGGGGGTTCACACACAAAAACAACCCAAAGATAACTTATGACATCAGGACACACGAATTTCAATTCCTGGATGGCGCTCCAGAGTAAATCCCACTTCCAAGCCGGATCTCTAAAAAGGGGGCTGACTGACAAAAAAGGACGACAACACCGGAATGAGGAAACTGACGAGGGCAAGTCATGTGCAAAACAAAGTTGTTCAATGCTGATAACCATCCAACCTGATGAACCAGAGGTCACTCCGCTCAAGCCTCCCGGAGCTGCTCCCGCGTCTCTGTCTCAGTCTCTCCGGCTCGTCCTAAAACCAGACAGCAGCCCTTTGTCCCCCGCGGATTTTCTCCTGACCCGCATCCAGAGATGTCTTTTCTCCTCATCACAGTCTTGTCCTCACTTCTGGTGAAGGATGCGGAGTCGTGGAGCGCCAATGTCAAGTACGCGGTGAACTGCCCGGACAGATGCAACGCGGAGCGGTGCGGCGGGACGCAGCGCTGCACACGGACCGTCCTGGATGACTGCGGCTGTTGTCAGGTGTGTGCAGCCGGCAGAGGGGAGCACTGCTACCGCACGGTGTCCGGCATGCACGGGGTGAAGTGCGGACCGGGATTATTCTGCGAGTTCTACAAGGATGAGGACGATTATGGAGACGAATACGGCATCTGCAAGGGTATGTCAACATTTGAATGTGCATGTGTTCTGCGAACCTCTGCCTGTGTGCTGCATTTTGAGTGTGTGATGTCCTGCTGCACCAAATCCCATTACTGTCCTCACAGTGTTTTAGGCTCTGTTCACTGACTGATCACAGTAAATAGCACTGCATAATGCTGCTCTATAACCAGTGGTTATAGAGGCACGCGCGCAGACCTGCGTTATTGCTTCAAAAATGAATTAACTTTGATGGTTAGCCCAGTGGTTTTCAAACTGGGGCCCCGGGACCAACAGAGGTCCTTGAAGTGAGTTGTAGAGGGTTCTCACATTTTTTTTGGAAGTTGGCACAACCAGTGAAGAAATAGTGTTGATTGTTTTGATCAGGGTTCAAATGATTAATTAATAAATTAATTAATAATTAATGAGATACAAAATGCACATTTTTTCTTCTTTTTTTTTTTTTCTCATCTTAAATTTAAGTGTAACTTCCAATATTCACCAAATAATGTTGAATGAGGCGCAAATAACTGCCATTTCTAGGCTATGGATTAATTATCTATTAATGCATTCTTAATCAGTTAATTATTGATGGTGATTAAATGATTAATAAGTAGCAGCATAAGAAGAGAAGCCAAACAGTACGGCCAAGAAAATCAAAACAAAAATCAAGATAAAGTTAAGCTAAAGTTAAAACAAGACGACAGAAAGGATGCCAGAATGTCTAAATAAATACAATATAAATCAGTGAATATATGATAATAAAAGTAATTGCAAATGAAACAATGAAATAAAAAGAATAAAGGCAAAATAATTAAAACAATAAAACAAAAAAAGCAATAAAATATAAATAAATAAATAAATAGAAATTAAACAATAGAACCAATAAAGAGAGAATATTGCATAAAAGTAAGTCTATAAAAATGGGTTTGAATGAAGTGATTTAAAAGATGTCACTGATTTTGTGAGCTTTATCTCCTCAGGCAGGTCGTTCCAAACACATGAAAAAATTTTGGAAACTATTTACAGTCAACATTATGTTGACTCATAGGATAGAGACTCATATCAGGTCCAGTCAGGTGCATTAATTGTGAGAGAAAACAAACTGCTCTAAAATGCTGTCTTCTTTTTTTTTCTTTTTTTTTTTTCCAGACTGCCTGTATGGGACCTACGGGGTCGAGTGCCGTAAGACGTGCAACTGCAAAAGTGGCATCTGTGACAGAGAGACGGGAGCTTGTCTCACCCTCAAATTCTTCGCCAAAATCGCCAGCAAGCTCAAGACTGAGCCACAAGCAGGTAAAAATAACAATGAAGGTTCTTCTTTATTGGTCTTCTTTTTTAAACAAAGCATTTATTAATACTTATGCACACTTGATTTATGCACAACTGCTCTGTCAGGAAATTTTAAAAAACAACCAGAGATATTGAGTTTGTTTGAGATAAACTTTGGATAGGGACATGTGCACACAAAAATCACGAAAAAATGCACATTAGACTAAACTTTCATGTGCTTTTGATGTATTTGACTCACTTAAAAATAACTTATTAATTTGCACCTCTGCAAACAAACTAAATATATCAACAATTACGGCATCATGTGCATCTAGAGAGTCTCCAAAATTAAATTAAATAAAATTAAATTAACAAATGCACAGCACAGCATCTTGTCTCATTGGTGATCCAACATAAGAAATTACACAGGTGCCCTTCAGTTTAAAAACAAGTCTGTCTTTACATGGAGTTTGGCTGTTATTTTCCCCATTAAAGCTACTAAAAGAAGTTTTTAACTGGTTATGAAACAGTCTCAATTTGTTACTGATGACTTTCTTAAGTTAACTAGACTATCCACTACAAGATTGCATATTTCTGTATAGTTATTCTTCATGGCGGCCACCAGGTCGGATTCTGTTTGAAATCAGAAGAAACGATTCTGTGTTCAAATTTTCCCAGTCAAAGTTACAGTGAGTGGTACGTTAGCCAGTTAAGAGGAAGCAGGAGGGGATTTTTATTTAGATAATTTAATATTTGATGTTATACTCTGTGGTTATTACAGTGGAAACACAAGATTTTGTCCACAAGGGCCTCCGAAATCAACATAATCTGAAAGTTCCTTCCTAAATGGTCTCTTTCTTGATTTCCAGTTAAATTCTTTCCATGGTGGAATATATTGATCACTTCATGTCTCCCTTCACTCATAATTTTTTTTAAAAGTCTTTTAAAAATGCTTTTCTTTGTGCGACTGCGCATTTGCATGAATTGACAGAGTTGTTTCTCCCGTGTTTTCAGTTGGTGAAGTCGGCTCCGGAGAGGTCAGCAGCGCCGCCCAGAGCACAGATCAACACACGGACAGATCCACAGCTCCGAAGAGGCTCAACCCTCGCTGACAAGCGCTGACCAGGCTGAATCTGTTCAGTGTAAATGTAGCATTAACTTATAAATGAACTGAAAGATATATTTTATTAGGTATGTTAAACGATGAAAAACTTTTTTACAGCATTTGGAAGTTGTTTTTTTTGGTCCTTCGTCGCCACCATCATCAACTTTTCTAATGAAATATGCAGATGATGTTATTCTCTTCAGACTTCTCTTTATCTGTTTCTAGTAAAGTAACTTAATAAAAATGATCCTGTCGTCTGTTCCCGTTAGCTTCAGTGTAAACCTGATTCTCTCATTTAGTGTGCCTTCATTCATGATTGTTGATAAAACGGGAGTTGCATTTATTTTCAAACTGGATGTAGCAGTATTTGTCATTGATTCATTGTAGTTTTCCATATGATATTTTATTTGTACTGTATAGATGAAAAGCGGACATGGGAAATATCATGTATATGACACCAGCCAATGTAAAGAATGCTCTTACAATTAAACCAAAGTTATCACAGAGTGTTGTCATGGGATTCTCATTGCCTCATTTATCTTTTTACTTAATTACTGACACATTATTTGGTACAGTAATCGCATTATCTAAAACCTGGACAGTGATTTTATTAGGTAGGCTTGTAATCAATAATTACAAACTAGTTGGAGGCAAAAAAAAAAAAAAGGTTAAAAAAAGGTAATAGCATCCAAATAAGTAGAATATACTGCAATAAATACATTTATACTGTGACTTATACATATCTGTGTAGCTAAACAAAAGTACTGTGAATTAAAAGACACATAAATATAAACATCACCTCAGGAAAAAGACAAATAAGCCCCCGACCGGATCTGGGCCGAGCACAGGACTGATTTTTGATGAACCACTTACTTTATAGAATAGAGAGACAAAAATAATGATATTTCTGCTATAAATGGCACAAATTGATGCACAAAAATCATCATAATACAGCAAGTGATGTGTTTCATGCTGAACATTTCCTGGAGGATTCCCCTCGTTTAATACGTGTCCCGTCGTCTCCCCTAATGTTGAAACAAAGCCTACGTCCTTGGATCAAATAAGGAAAAAGTAAAGTTAATTGAATCGGCATAGAAGTTTTAAAAAGTAAGCATTTAGAAACTTGTTGCAAAGCCACTCTCACTTTGTCTTAGCTTTATACTTCATGTGTTTTTTTTGTCATGTTACTGTAAAAGTGAGATCTAAAAGCGTCTTTGCCAGAGTTTCTTCAAAGAACACGTCATGATGAGCAGTTAGCATGTTAAAAATGTTTTGTTGATCCATAAATGCATCACATCAAATCAAATGCTGGATGACTCTCAGCAAGAGTCCTGAAGACTGAGGAGGGACGCTTTCGTGTAAACTTTAGAACTCGTGTGCACATCTCGCAGTATTCCTATAAGAACTTGACTGTAAATATTGCAGACACCAAATAAACACTGAACAATGTGCACGTGACTGAACATTTTACAAACCTCTTTTCTTTTTGCACAGACTTCTGTACATTTTTTTTTTTATCACAGCTGCTCATCATCTTGTTCACTTAAATCATCTTTCCCTTTTCTTTTTTACTCCTAGTTCCCAGTATATTTCTATATTTGTAAATAGAATAATTGACAGCACCGCATAGAACAACACAGCGAACTAAGGAGTGATAACTTTGAATCCTTGAATCCCTGGTGCTGGACCCAGAAACGGAGGTAAATTTAATTCTGAATATGAGTTCTGTGACAAAAAGAGGAGGAGACGATAATATTCTCAGGCTGACATTAGAGAGATTTATTTATGGGAGGGGCATGAAAAAGATTCTCTGAACATTATAAAAATGCTAAGAAGTCTGGAGAGAAGTATGTCTTTTGAGAAGCAGGAATTCTTGTTTCCCATAACAACATGATATACTCAAAGTGCTGAGAAATCTTCAGGCATCCTTGACTCTTAAGTCGTGGAACGGCCTACTTTCTCAACTTCCACAAATGGCAAAATATTCTTTGTTCCCATGCAGAAAACATTTCTCAGCCATGGAAAAATACTTTTATAGCATGAGAAGAACTGAGGAGCAAAGACGATGTTTACTGACTTTATAAGAAGACATTGTCCCTGCCTATATGTATTTAAGTATAGCCACTGCAGACAGGACACGATAGAGGGAAAAAGAGTCATGAATGGAGATGATTTAAGTTTTGAGGAATTGCGTGAGGTCTCTCTTGAGAAACGTGTATAGTATCATTTCCTTCCTGGAGGAAAACATTTCATAAAAGTCTTTCAGCTGTTTTGCAGCTTCTACAGAAGAACTGAAATTAATCATTTTCCCGACCATGCTGACTAAAAATGAAAGTCAGCGGTATACCAATATCCGGTGCTACTTCACAGAAAGAGGTAGTACTGGATAAAAAGAACCGTGTCATCATAAAGAATAAATTATTTATTAAAGTTTTAAATCCTTTGATTATTTACCAGAGAAGAACAACATGGCTACAGACCCTTGAAACCTTATTAAGCTTAGAACAAACACTTGGAATTACATTAATATAAACTTGCCTGATCTAAGAACGCGACAGAGTAAAGAAAAACTCCTAAAGAAACCTCAGGGAGAACCACAGAGGAGGAATCCTACAGTCCTGAAGTCCTGAAGCAGATCACTACCTCAACAGACACAATTTTCAGTGAATCATGTTCACCTGTATTAGATCTAAATGTTTGTATGTGTATATGAGTTAGTACGCTTGTGTGTGCATGTTTATAACATAAGCATTCATGTGTATGGGCAAGAGTCTGCATGTATTTGAGTAATGTTGCTATAAATTAGTGTTTTAGCTGCTCTTTGCAGTTGCTTCTTCCATATTTGCAGAATGAATGAACAAACCTTCCACGAATATATAAAAAAAAACCAGCAACAAACATTTTTGCATATAAAAGTGTTAACTAGCAAACACTGTATTACAATAAATATATGAGTTGCAGATGCATTTAAGGTCCAGTGTGTGACCCTGAGCTGGGGACCAACAAAACATCTTACATGGTTGCACACTGAATGCACCGTAGTCCTGTGTAGTCTAGTCCTCTGCAGTCTGTGTATGTTATGTAGTCTTGTTAGGTTCTTCGTTCTGCGCAGTTTCTTTTGTTGTTCTGTGTAGCACCTTGGTCCCTGAGCAACCTTGACTCGTTTCACTGTGTACCAGCCTTAAATGACCGATAAAAACACAGTCTACACTGAACAAAACAGTATGATTATCAGAAATCTTTATACACATTGTGTATAATAAAGGCGTGGCAACGTATATTAGATAAATGCAGTATGAGTTGACCACAAGCAGATGCAATTAAATATTTTCTCGTCTTTGAGATTTTTAAGTTTTTAAAGTGCTTTTTTTTTCTCAGAATGAAACTTCAGGTCAGTCATGATGAAACATGATTAGTGACCCTTGATTACTTGATTACAGGAAGATGCTTGTTCTCTCAGTTCTCTTTTCATACGTCACCACGCAGCGTTTCAGTGCAAAACATCACATGGAGATCAGATTTATATCAAACATTTGGACCAAAACTGCAAAATTAGTCCTGTCCCAGCTAAAAATATCTCTTATGAGCCTCACCTCTGACTCTTACTGGTACAAAAAAAAAAAAAATGTTTTCCAGTATTCAGCTTGTTTATTTCCTGTGCTTCCTGACACCTGTGAAAATGGCCCTTCTTCCTGTTGTTGTTGTGTCTGCCCCGCACAGGAATTTAAAACCAAGAGACACTCCGAAAGCTTGGAATTTAGAAGTGACACACAACCGGAGCGCTGGAGTTACAAGAAGACACTTCTTCCCCCACTTTACTCAAGTATTACTTAAGTGGAAGTTTAACACCTAAAAAACAACAACAACAACAATCAACTAACAGGCCGTCCTGGTAAAAAGGTTTAAACAGGTATAAGTGTACTTATAAATCAAATAAATATGAGTGATAGAGTGTGACCCATGTTATATTTTCTAGTGAAGAAAAGGGAATTTAAGAGTCAAAAATAAAAATCTTACAAGAAATGACAGTTTTTGCTTTAAACAACAAAATCTGTCCATTGCAGCTGCTGCATGAAACTTTGAATTAATTTAGGACCCTTGTCCTGTCTCCTCAATCCAACACTGTAAAAAACAAACAAAAAAAAAAACATGAATTTGGTCAAATCAAGTCAGTCTTTTTCATACATTTAATGCAAATATACAAGTTTTATTTGGTTTTATTTAAGTTAAGTTGGTGGGAAACATGTAAACACAGGTTTGTTTTATCTGATTCAGTTGGTGGCATTAAAATAAACTATATACAGGGTTGAGAGGGTTACTTTAAAATGTATTCTGATACAATTAATAATTACCTGTTTAAAAATATAGTCAGTAGTGTAATGACAATATTAAGTCAACGTAATTTGATTTACATTATTTTACCTGCATATAAAATATGGTTATTAAATTATTAAATTAATTTTCTAAAGAAAAAGCATATTAGCAGATTACCCAGAATGCATTGTTTCAGTTAAAACTCTCCTGAGACCGTAATTTTTTATAGTTTGAAGAAAACAATAAATTCAGCGAGAGCAGTTGACTGCTAACTATTTATTTGTAATGTTTGTCAGTGTGATTAAAAAGCTGTTGGTTCAACTTTATATCTTAACCTTATTGAACATGTTCTCTCAACTACGACTGAATTAATATCAAGTTTATTTGACTAGAAAAAGTTTATTTGTTTTGAATCATTATGAAATGACCTCAATTTGTCTTTTCAAATTCAGCCAACCTAAACTTTTAAGGCAAACCATTTTTTTTTTTATTTTTTTTACCTTAACACAATAAGTTAATTTTTACAGTGAAGGACAAGGTGACACGGACACATACACACACAGTGATGCAGACAGGTATGGGAGCAGTCTGCGTATGAGTGTTCATGAGTGCTCGGGCCCGAATGTTCCTCTCATTCCCCTGAGAACCGACAGGCCGAGGTCCTCGCAACCAAACAAAGGACCCTGGAAAATAACAGGAAAGCGTTGGTGAGAAATACCCTTTATCTGACTCCCTGAGCACGTCACTGCCGCCTCCACAGAAACAAAGGTGCGTGAACGGAGTAGTAAATAACACTGATTTACTGCAAATAGATGTTCTGGTATTTACAGTTTGGCCCGGCCTCAACAGGTTGTTTATTGTAGCTATAGAATGACAAGAGACAACACATAAACACTGTGAGCAAGGAAATTAAGTGATCAGATTGATTACGCTGATAGCACATATCTAAACCGAGGCTTTAACTCGCAGGCTGTCATGTCGCTCGATACAAAGTGGGATCCAGTCTGATTAATTAATGGTTTGGCTCCTTTAAACCAAGGTTCCCCTTAGATTTTTTTTAACAGTTCTCAGGAACATCTTGAGGTAAACTGGCAAAACAAGCGTGTCGAGCCTTGACCTCAATGACCTGACAGATTTCTGACCCCTGTAGAGACGTTCTCTCTTCATGGTGATGTGAGGAGGAGCGTTTCCCAGCAGGTTTAACATCACACCTCACAGTCACGGACAGCCTGAACTGTTGTTCTACAAAAATAAACTATTACCATCAAATAAAAGATACAGAGCCAGCAAATATAAAAGCAACTGTTTCAGGCTTTCCTTCCTTCCAATGTCCATTACACTTTTCAACAAATAACCTGCTCAATCCTCAATTAGGTAGCATTTCTATGCATTATAAATATGATTTTATGGTTTCTATGATCTCATAAAATGTCTATGTATCTATATTTTGTCTTTATTTTATGAATATTTTATGTTACAAGTCTTTTTTTAAGTTGTATGTATTTATTATGGCACCTGGGGTAGAATAACCAATGTGGCTATTTGTACCTGGTTTGGAGTCTCGCCCACTTTAATCAATCATTACCAAAATTCACGCATCAACTCAGTCAATGTTTTTGCACAAATCCACGCAGCCAATAATGAGATTTAAACTTTTTGCATTTGTGGCCCCCCTATAGGTGAAATGCAATGTGCTTTAAAGGGTTAGCTTATTGAAGACTCCTGAATATATGTCAGTTTTCATGTTGATATCTCAATGTGTTGCAATTTCTTTTGTAAATGAGCTATTTTGATTAAAAAAAAAAAAAATCAAATTAAATTGACAATTTTAGATCAGCAAAGCCTGTAGATGATGCTGACTGTTTTTCTGTTTTTTTTAGTGTGGCCCAACGGTCTGAGATGAGTTCGAATTTTGATAAAATTGATTAAAAAGTCACAAAAGTTGACATTTTAAAAGCGTAAGACTAACATAAATCAAATGATGATTGTCACACAAAGCTTACTTCCTGTTGCCAGTGGGTGGCGCTGTAGCTGTGACTCATTATTGTCATGTAGATGTCTTCTTGAAGTTGGGACTTTTATCAAACATGTGAAGTTTGTAGATAGATTGGTCATGCATACTGATGTTACACCAACTTCAAGCTTTTCAAAACTTTTCATTATGAATGTCACTGGATCATAAACACAGATTTTGAAGATGATCTGTTAAATTCTCCCAGAGGAGTTTGTTAAAACAGAACATCTGGACATCGCCAAAACTGACCACTTAAATTTAAAATGTCCAACTTCCTCTTATGTCACCGTGAAGTTGACCTTTGACCTTTTGGATAACCAAAAAATAAATTAAAACCTGTGGCAAGGAGGGCGCCCAACTCCCAGCGGCTGCCTCAGGAGGCGTCTGATCATGACAGTCACAGGATAAATACAGAACGCAGGCTGTTTTTTCTAATGTGCAGGTGTTTGTTAAACAGGAAACAGGCTGCAGCGCTGACACTGATGATAACTGTGAGCCTTCACTAGTGTTAACGTAGAGCACACGTGTGCAGAAACAAACTCCATCAGAAGTCTGTGCAGCTGCTAAAGACGACTGACAGCTGATCCAGCTGTGATCGGCTGCAGCCGTCATCACAAACAGACATCAGTTCACATGACGTTTCATGTCTCTTAAAACAGATTATCTCATGTCCACTCTCGTCACTTAGTTTCCTTGCATCTGTCCATGAATCCTCAGTGGGAGGAACTAAGACACAAGGAAAGGATGCAAGTGAAGGAAGCATGGGTGGAATATAAGAGACAATTTAAGTTTTCAGCTCGACCTTTAGTTGATTCATGTTTCAGTTGTAAGTACATTGCTTTAATTTTGTTAATAAATACTTTGGTTGTTGTATCCACTTTAGTTTCGTACTATTTATTACTATTTATAGTTACTCTGCACTGTTTTGGATCAGTTTCATGTGGATAGTAGCTGTGAGTTTTCTATTGCCGAAGCCGAATTTTCCCATGGGGACAACAGAGTATATTTTGAATGTTAGTTTAGGTAAACAGTCAAAAGAATAGATTCACATTTGGCAGTGTCACATCGTCTCTTCATGATCATGTTGAGTCGGAGCACTGTGCTTCAGTTACAAATTCCATTTTCTATCTGTGACTGTTCTTTTTTCTGCTTCTGTCTGCGACAGAAATAACATAAATACTTTTCTTTATACCACCACATCCTGCTATTTTCACCATGTAGAAAATATTATCAGAGAAAACACCGAGCCAAAGAATATCAGAGAGTAGAGTTCACATCATGCCACGTGATCATTTCCACTGAGGATTGATTCTACTGCAATCAGACAGAATATTTTTTTTATATAGAGAGTAGTGTAATTTGGGAGAAGATATCATAAGAATTAACTGCTCAATTTCTCATATGAATTTATGAATAAAAAATATATGGTGCATTTAAATCAGTGTTTCCCAACCCAGATCCTGGAGTCACACTGCCCTGCCTGTTTTACATGTTTCTCTGCTCCAACACACCTGATTCAAATGATCAGCTCGTCATCAAGTCTCTGCAGAAGCCTGATAACAACATCTTCATTTGAATCAGGTGCGTTGGAGCAGGGAAACTCCTTCTGAAAGGCAGTGGACCCCAAGGACCACCAAGTAAATTTAATAGTTGATACTTAAAAGAATTTAATCACAGTAAATATTGTTTTGGGATATATTATATGCCGCACACAAGTCAAGTGTCACATGATACACAAAAAAAGAACTTGGCAATGCAAAAAAAAATATTTTAATGCACAAATATGTATATCAGCTATTTGTATATTTTCTATTTACTGTACAGTTATCACACTGTTACAGTTATTGATTTAGCACTTGCAAATTAAATAGATTACATGCATCACACAGTACAATGATAAAGCAAATGTTCTGGGGGGCTTTAGGTTTAGTAATACAGTGATTTAGAGTCATTTTTGAGTGTCCTTTGTGCTGTGACACATGGACCTCTGGTGGCTCCTCAGTGGTACTGTATCATACAGTTATTTTGCATTATTTCCCACTCAGTTTCTCTTGAAGCTCTTGACAAATACTGCAATATGAGATTTTACTTTTCTAATCTTTATTTTGTCTTTATTTTGTAATAAGTCTGATAGGATTTTTTTCAGCATTGATCCAGTGTTAATTATAGGCAACTGCCATGGTGCCATTTATCATAATACAAATCATTTCTTTAAATATTATATTAAAGTTATGATTATTAATGTGTGTGTGGAACTTTAAAGATAAAAAGACTCAACCATAAATAAATTTAAGTTTCCAGTCCAGAAGTTTTAGAAGTCGCCACCAGAGAGCAATATTGCATCAAGAAAAATAATATGATGTTCGGCATGGAGGAGAGTTTACACCTCTGCGTCTCTAGAAATATCAACTTTATCAGTCCCTGATGAAAAATCAAGGTGTTGCAGCAATAAAGAATAAAGTATCAATAAGAGAAATTTATGGAAGTCAATATTAACTGAATTATCAGTGTAAAGCAGACAGGATGAAGCAAAAGTTCCCCAGGAGGACACGTCTTAGCCTGAGTGTTTGTATGTTTGTTGACCTATTAAATCAGCTGTCAGCGAGATGAAAGGAGATGTGACCTTAGTGCAGCAGTTTCCTGTCTCTGTTGAGGTCAGGAGACAAAATGAAACATGCGGTGATGTGTGCTAAATAATGTAGGGGGTTGACCTTAAGCTTGACAAAAAAACAAAACCACATAGTGTATGCCCTCTCACAGACGCATGTAATTACCTCATGGCTGTTGATAACTTCTTTCTTAAACTTTGTAAAACTCTGTAGCTGGCATGTAGTTGCTTTGCTTTTTCAGCTTTTTATCCCCTCTTTTTTGTCGCATTTTAGAGACTGGAGAATCAACAGTAGAGAGATGCCAGGAAACAAGGGAAGAGGAAGACACGGTGAAATGCAACAAAGGTTCCTAATGACCATTAGAATTAAGAGCTGTTAAACACCACCTAATTTACTTTTAGGAATGGCGAAACTGTCACTAAACCTGGTACCAAAACCTTGTCATAACGTAGACCAAAATCGGACATCAGAGTACATGTCAGATAATTTTATCCTGAAGATTTCTGTCACTTTAAGTAGTTATTATCATGTTGATGGTTCTTATTAGTTATTTGATGCCATTAAAAGGAGGTTTTCACATCATGACAGAGCTGGCCAGGACCTTGATACCACGGCGTCAACCCCGATCATTACTGTACAGACTCTGGCTCCATATGACATCACCACTGCAAGATAGCAGCGCTCATATCTGGGATATATAGCGTCAGTGCAAAGAAGTTGATGTCCTTTGTACATCTTTATTTACAGTCAGCGGTGTCCACCTGACGATTGTGAGTCCAGCGTTCAGTCTTCTTTTAGCTCTGTTTTGGTCTCCACCAACAGCTGAGCAAAATCTGATTCTTTAGCTGCTCCACTGTGTTCACCAGCTAGCTCCTAACGTTGTCTTTCACTCTGCTCTCCCTGTTCAACACCAAACGGCACACAGACAATCTGACAAAAACATTACTGATGATAAAATCAGCGAAAGTCGACCAAAAGAGTAAAGTTGCACACCCTAAGACCAAAACACTGACACTGGAAAATGAAAATCAAGAAGGGAATTTACAGTTTGTGTCATGATGCATAAAGGAGCCGTTACCATGACCACACATTTGCCAACAGAGGTCATGCATGACTTAATGTAGGGACACTGAATGATAAATGTTTAATATGACTTTGTTCACCCATTCCTGCTTTCATTCACAATATAACTATTTATGACACACAAGAATCGGTCGATATATTTAACTAGAGCCTGAAATACAGGGCAGAGAGAGGACAAAAGCGAACAACGGATTAATAGAAGCCCTAAAATCATGCAATTAAATGATTTCTAGTGTCATCTCTGTCCACTGAGAAAAGCCTCTTGTCTCTGTGCTGCAGGCTTCCAAAGATTTTCATTATCCTTCCAGAAGTCACCAACTGTCCAAAACCTCTGACTGCAAGGCCATGAGAACGGCAAAACCCGTTGAGAATATCTGAATTCCCAGAGGCTTCTTCTGCAAGGATTCATCCACCCTAATCTTGCGAGTTATCTCCTATCGGATAAGGTCCCCCGCAGTGTCTCCGGGGAGTCGATGCGGCTCCGGTTTGTTTACAGACGGCCACTTCTTACGTCACAAGGTCGCAGCAGTGTTTCATGTTCTGCATTCCACGTCCTGCAAATATAATAAAACATGCTGAAGGATGGCTGAGGGCAGATGGCTCGGAGCCCACTGTTGTTTAGCCTCGACATTTCATTTAATCTTTGTTTAATGTAATGAGGCTTTTCGTGACACCTAGAAAACTCACCTTCTGGTCGCAGATGAGATTTTATTGTGAAGAATGGATTGCACTATATTCTCACTGTTGACTGTTGAGTATAAATATCTCCACACAGCTGCAAATGTATTCTTTTAATGACATGGCTATTCAGTTTCATAATGCTTCGTACATGATAACAAAACACACAAACAAAAAGGACTCTGGAGCAAAAAGGGTTCATAAAGTCACAGCAGTTGTACCAAAGACAGAATGCAAAACTGATCATTTTTTCGCCTGTGCTGTAGCAACAAATGACCACCCACATTGCAAACAACCGGTGCTACACAATAAGTGACATTTAGGGTGCAAGTCTCGTGACAATGTCTGCAGAAGACAGGCGCATTGACCAGAGTTAGTGCCAGGATTGTCTCGATCATTAGCTGCCAAACTAGGGTCAGGGCTTTGACTGTAAATAAATATGGACGCTGCATCTCTGCTCCCAGAGGCCCGAATACTTCCAGATACAAGTGATGCCATGTTGAGCTGATGTCATCTGGAGCCGGAGTCTGTGCAGTAGTGACCAGCGTTAGTGCTGCAATGTTGAGGTCTCGCTCTGCCCAACTGACGCAATCATGAGCGGGCTTCAACTGTCAATCATGACGTCAAACCCACTTTTTACACATGAAATAACTACTTTAATCAAAACTTATCTGAAAAAGAATCATTTGAGAGACATATTTTTTAGTTTGGCTCATTTCCGATCTACTAACATGGAGGGAGCTTGATTTATGACCTATACTGCTGCCAGCCACCAGGGGGCACTCAGGGTGTTCTGGCTTCACCTTTAGGGAATATACTGTATGTCAATGGTCAGGACCCCCAAAAGAGTGCCTGCCTGTGGTCCAAAAAGTCGACTGTTACTCTACCCTCCTGTTATTCAAAGCAAGCACCTCCTTAATAATGCATAACCTTAATCCTTAATATTATTTCAGTGAGTGAGGTGTATAAAATTCACCCACCATACTGTCGTCATGAATAGGAAATTAACTACAGAGAACAAAAATGTTTTTTGTACCAGGCTGTAAATATTTGTTTTTTTTGTTTTGTTTTTTGTTTGTTTGTCTTTTGTTTTTTCCTTTTGTTTTTTTCCTCTACTTCATGTAACAAACAAGTAACAAAAGTTACACTTTGGTTTTTATACATTTGAAAACCACAACTAAGTGGACTTTGCACTGTTTTACACATTTCACATGTAACTAATGCAAATATACAAAATTTGTCAATAACATATACCATCGCGTTACACTTTTTTAATACTTTAATACTAATATTATCTTCTCACATTAGTTTTGTTAGTATCTTTGTTCTATTCTTTTATGTTGTATTGCCTGGCGTTTCCTGATGTTTCAATCTTTTTTCCTACCAGTAACATATCTCTGCTGTACCAACAAACTGATCACAACACACATCCACGCAGCACCATCAACTGTGATGAGGTGCTGCAAGTAAACAGGTTTGTTTTCCGAGGGGTCAGAAGCCAAAAAGGTTGCTGAACCACTGGTCTACGTGGTGAGAAAGATTGTGCCATAACAAAAAAAGTTGTGAATTTTATTGCCATCAATGCAATATCCTGTAAGATCCCAGATTTCTTATCTCAGGTGCACTAGAGAGCCAGTTCAGTATAGAAAATCAGATCGTGGTCTGCGCATTTAGATAAGTGGCAGTTTGAAGCTTTGGACAGATTTATGCACTGCTGCTGCCTCTTTGATCAATCATTTGACAGATGCTAATAGAAGCTCGAAACGTGACAGCGACCTCACTGCTGCTTAGAGTCCGCCTATACATCAAACAGATCAATACGCAATGTGTTCAGCCTGACCCTACACTTCACACTCTAACACCTCAATAACCCGGCCAGGATCATGTTTGTTGACATCACCTCCTCCACAGTCAACACCAAGGCAGTGAAACTCCTCCATCACCTCTTCTACAATCATATAAACACACTAACCCAGTCAGATGTGCCCCCATTCACATAACACTGTATTGTAAATAAGCTAATTCTCATCCTGCTGATTCGATTTTAAGGAAGTAATTATTGTTGACACATCAGCTGCCTCCCACATAGATTGGAATTTCCCTCCCTTATTAGTACAGAGGACATTAGCAGAGGATGTGGCTGACACGTGCCAGGGATACATTAAGATTTGTGAGAAAGGTTCTATATCTGTCTTGTGGTGATAATATAAATTGTGGCCTGCATGGTGGCCAATTCAGTATATTATAGATAGGTAAATAGGCTGAATGGAGCTGCCCAAGGATACAAAATGAATTTCAGTTTATACAGACAATAAAGTTGTATCGTATCGTATCGTATCGTATCGTATCGTATCGTATCGTATCATATCGTGTCGTGTCTGTGAAGATTATTTCATAGTCATCCAGGTGGGGTACTCGGCAGGTAACCTGCAAAAACACTGTGTAACTTTAAAAAATAGCATGATATAAATTCACGGGTGCAGGATTGAGTAATGTCCAGCCTTATAAGTCACCAGGGTTTTATTGTGACAGTCTATGACACAACCTTTGACCCACATCCTGCCAAACAATCGGACGTCACCAACTGATCTAACAGCGATGAAAGCTAGGCCATCAGCATAAAGGCAAAAATAGATGGTGGAGGACACCAAACTGTGGACAGCACATCATCAAAGACCAAATCAGATGCTTAGGAGGATTTTGGTGCGCTCTGTGACTATGAGAATAATGTTGTCAGACATTTTGTTGTTTGTAAAAAAGTTTCAAAAAGTACTAGTTTCTGGTGGGTTCTTGTCAATATGGAAACACATCGACACCTGCAGGAGCACAGGTGCTTCACCAGTTGAGAACAGAAGTGTGCGACTGTGTATGTGTGTTTAATTACAGGTGCAGGTCAGGCGGCTGGGTTTATATTCCTGGTGCTGATTTGACTTGAAAATAAGTGTGGGTTGGTTCTGGTTTTCAGCTTTGCAGGTGCAGGTGGGTTTGCAAAACTGGACCTGTGCAGGAATCTGCCTGGTGTTCTCTAGGAGCTGTACCTAGGCAACTGGACTTGTTGAAATAAGTTGTGAAATAAACCCTGACAGGGTGGTGCAATTATGACCCACCCACTGCTTCCATAGCAATGATCTGCTTCTAAGAAACAACAAACCTTACAATGCTGTTACTGACCAATCAGAATCAAGTGTTTAAAAAAAACATGTCATAATGATCCTTTACACACTTTTTGCTTTGTTTTTGTTTTTTATGCCTTTTATAGAACAACACACACCCCCACCACCCTTCCATCTAGCTCATATAATTACATACAATCATTTGAATTTCATTTTTAGAGTTTGCATGACAACCATGCGTTTAAATCTGCATGAGAGTAAAATATTTTCTTTTAATTTAGCCTGTTCTCTTCTCTCTTCTCTAAATCAATACTCTATGTCAGGTGATTAAGCAGGTTGTGAGGAGTCTGTGCATAGCTCAATGATTGCATGATTAAGCCCAGGAATGTACAGTTCATATTAGAATTCCTCAGTTTGCAAACGCATAGGAGACACAGTAATTTCCTGAAACCATGAATGCCCCACAGCCATAACCATAACAGCTTTACCTAGCTCCTTTTATCATGCACATTCAACGTTTTTTATTTTTGTGCATTACAAACAAAATGAAAAATGCTCTGCTTTACTCGAACAGACAAGTTCTTCAGAAGGAGCCACTGTGAGACGGTGGAATAGGAAGAAATTTCAGACCACTCCCCGGTAAACAAGATGCACTTTCCACTGGTGTGTATACAGCTGGGCTTGCACCAAAGTGAGGATAGTGTCACTGAATAAATGTTTGTCGAGCTGCATGCACGCAGTCATTTGTATATGTCATCTTGGAGACACCTTAAAACTGGAGCAGCTTTCTGTGTTTGTTTGCTGGTGTACTCGCAGATGATTTGTGGGAAATTCAGGATCCAGATTCCACTTTATGAACCCAGGAAAAGTTTGTCTTTTAAAATCTGCCAGTTGCTTGTGTAGAATCTGAAATACAAGAGAAAGTCAGCTGCACTGCTGGAGCACTGCTCAGTCAGAGCTCTCATCTTGAGACTTCCTAAAACATGCTCTCACACACACTCACACACACACTTCCCCCCCTCCCTCTCTCTTCTCTCCCTCTCTCAAACCAACATACACACATGCTCCTCTCAGACTGAGTGTGAGCGTCTCACCAGCCAGGATGACTGGAGGAGTTAGGGCTGCATAGGCTGCAGAGAGAGCGTGTGTGTTTGTGTGTGAGTGCATGTGGGCGTGTGTGCATGTGTCTACTCTGGGCGGACTCCCGCTGTAATGGTGCCCCGTGTGTGACTGTTCTGACCGCGACAGCCATCCTGTCCACAGCGGAGACTTTCTCAGCATGCAGATGGTGTGAGCAGTCAGGGGAAAAGTTTATAACAGCTCATCTGAGGCTCGGCTAACTCAATCCAGTCTCTGCTGCACACGCTGACTGAGTTCTGGAGGGAGGAAGCGGCAGCAGGAGCTGAGCTGGACCACAACTTCAGCTCGTCTCAGCCCAGGATATTTCTGTTGATGGTGATTGATTACCTGTCACTGGATTGGATACAATAGTTGTACATCACCACACGTCAGAGCTGAGGGATTAAACAAGGCTGTTTGTTTGGAAGGTGAGTCTGCTGTGTGAGGTTGTGCCTGAGGTGTTGTTATGCTGGTGATTTTGTGGGAATATCTCCATTGTTCTTGAGCCACAATCACATGGGATGTAACAATATATTGAATATCGCAATATTGCACCAAAAAAACATCTCAATACCATACTGGACTATGATGATATCTACTGCGATATTTCATGGTTAACTGTTTTATGATGTACATTTTATTTTACAACAGGTCTGCTACTAACTGATGCTTTGTTTTTGTTTTGCAGTTGTACAGAATTCAAATATTAATTGCCAAAGACAATTCATGTCAATATTTTGCACATGCTTAGGTCATGGCTGGCTACTAAGAAGGAAAGCAGATGCACTTTCAGTAAAAAGGAAAAAGGAATTATATATGCACAAAAAAATTCCGTTTGCATTATATTTATTAGAAAATCAGCATTTTTCTTTGTTTTTAATGTTGCGATAAATATCATATTATGGAGATTTTATCGTGGAATTATCGTACAAGTTTTTGGCATAGTTACATCCCTAATAATTATTAATCATTTCATTGTTTGTAAAGAGTGAAACCAGCATTAACTAAAGTTTAATTAACAATTAATTTACCATTTATTAACGATGGTTATTATAGAGTGTTGCCCAAGCTTCCATTATGCGATGCCGTGTTTGTTTTTGTTTTTTAATATCATAATAAATATATAACTGTGGACTTTTTATTATGATATTATTGTACTTTGAGCTTTTGGTATGTTTAGATTCCTAACATTCACACATCTTGGCACACTTTGGTAATAAAAATATGAAGATGCTGTAGACAAATGCTCTGACTGACGGGTCAG
This sequence comes from Lutjanus erythropterus, assembly GCF_056507025.1. NCBI lineage: Eukaryota > Metazoa > Chordata > Actinopteri > Lutjaniformes > Lutjanidae > Lutjanus > Lutjanus erythropterus. Next base: position 27,907,758 of record NC_139336.1, on the reverse strand, counting down.
TTACATAATATTTCCTGTTGCTAAACTTAAAGACTGCAGTGGTATCACTAAACTCTCTAGCCTGGCTGTATGTGACATCTGGTCATGTTTCTGGGTTCCTGGATCTTATTATTTTGCATGAGTTTCACTTTGGAGCTGCAATGATTAAGTAATTGATTAGTTGATTGGAAGAATATTATTTTGATAATCGTTTCAGTCATTTTTGTGAAGCAAACACTTGTTGGTTCCTGCTTTCCTTTGTCATTTAAGGTGGTAAGTGAAGAGTCCTTGGGTTCTGGATAGCTGCTTGGACAAAAGAAGCAATTTGAAGACGCTATTTTGAGCTCTGGGAAACTGTGACGAGCGCTTTTCACAATTTTGTTGACTTTTTATGGGCTCTAAGATTAATCATGAAAATATTCATCAGATTAGTCGAAAATGAAGATCATTTTAGCTGCAGTTGCATCTTTAGTTACAAGACATGCAGCCCATGGCCCCAGTCCACAAACAGAGGAGGTCAGCAAGTTGCTTCAATTTACTGAACAATGATAAGATACATCAGTGCTTTTGGTGACTAAACATTTTTTAAGAACATGCTTTTCAAACAAACTTCCAGCATCACTTAGTTTCTAATGGATTTCATCACTAGTTCAATGGTTCTTAATTGTGATTTATTACTTGTTAAAGTTGTAACTCATCCATCTCTAACCGTCATATTGAGAGTGGAATAGAAATACATGAGAGGAACTAAGTGCAAAACGTTCAGTTATAAATAGACGTGTAACATCTGTGTGGGCCGGCTAAAACCCTGTGAAAAATGTTGTGAAAATTACTTAAAACTATAGTATGTACCATTTCCGCATTAAAAAGTAAAGAAAACAACTCTCATGATCCCACACCACTTCACGATGTCATCAAACTACATCATCTGTGGTTGTTTTAAAGTGAGAATTTGCAGCAGAATTGACATATTGTGCATTTTAAGCTACAGTCTTCATCTAAAGCCTATCAGCTACTAGGCTGCAACAGCTTAGCAGAGATGCCATTTTACCTAATTAACAAGGGCAATGATTTTTATGTTTCTGTACTTAATCATGTGGCAAAAATAAAGTGCACTTACTGTACTGTCACTGTCGTTTAAGCTCTTGCTAATTCTGGTGCAGGACATACAGATGGCGAGACCGTTGCATATGCTATCCAAAACCCTGACCCCCTGTCTGGCTGTCGGCTGGCCAAACAGAAAACTAAATCATGTCTGGATTAATGTGCTAGTGGTGCCGCATGTGCGAGGTCTGTCGCTGTCATGATGCTGACTGCATACTAACAATTTAAGAAGGAGAATTAGAAAAGATTTCAAACAATAAAAATGAAAGGACGAGGAGGATAAATGTTGATAAAATGGAAGGAAAAGACACCTCTGACAACTTGTTTCCCCCACCTGGTGTGTTAATGGAAAAAGAAGACGTGAAAGCGAACAAGTCGTGAGCCGAGGTAGAAGGAGGGATGATATGATGACCCCCGTGTGCCAGGAATGTCTGCAGTGCACAGGCTGTGCTGCTGGAAAGCCCAGGGATCAGGTTCCCCGCGTCAGCTGCCGCACTCGCCTGTTCCCAGGTCTAACTCTGTGATATCTGTTTATTGAGGGACAGAAAAGGGATGGAGACGAGGAGGACTGAAACTGCAGCAAAACTAGGTTTGGAAAATCCACTGGTAAAAGGCGTTTTGAGAAATACTGCTGACTGCTTTCTGGCAGACAGATAAGAAGATTGATACCACTGTCATATATAGTATGAGGCAACAGCCAGGAGCTGGTTAGGTTAGCCTAGCTGAGCACAAAAACTGGAAACAGCTGGCTTGCCTTGTTGAAAGGGTAACAAAATGTTTTTGTAGGTTGCCTACCAGCACCCTACAAAAACATAAGTGTTAAAAACAATTCGCCATCCTTATTTTGGTGCTAGGCACAGTAACTTCCTGGAATCTCAAATGGTTACCTGGCAACTGCTCAGAGGCAGGTAAAAGTCTGACACATAAGCCCCCATAAAACACTGACTTGATGTTGTTATTCTTTGGGTTTCAGATGAATTAAACAAACAGAATATTTGTCAGCTTTAGCTGTGTTGGTAGGTGAATTTTCTTACAGTTGGACAGGGTCAGGCAAGCTGTTTACCACTGTTTCCGCTCTTTATTCTATGCTAAGCTAATCAGCTGCTCACAGCACCTTCTACTATACAGACAAAGTGGTATCAATATTTACATCTAGTGTTAAAATGTCAAACTACTCCTTGAACATTGATTAAATTATCTTTTTTCTACTCTTTATGCTACCCTAAGCAAATCAGCTGCTCCTAGTTGCTTCAAATTTACCATATAGACTTGACCGTGTCAATCTTCTCATCTTAACTTCTGCCAGAAACTGAATAAGTGTTGAAATGTCAAACTACTCTGTTAACATCAGTTAGATGTTCCCACCCTTAATGCTAAGCTAAGCTAACTGCCCGCTCACAGTACCTCAAAATTTACCATACAGACATGAAAATGGTATCAGTCTTCTCATCCACCTTTCTTCTGGTAAGCAAATACGTGTTAAAATGTTGATCTATCACTGTAACATCAGTTAAATTAACACATTCTCTTATTGCTAAACTCAACTAAGCTAACTGGCTGTTCACACTAACTTCAAATTTACCAGACATAAAAGTGGTGTCAATTGTCTCATCAAAATTTCTGCAATAAAGTGAATAGGTGTTAAAATGTCAAACTACTCTTTTAATGTCAGTTAGATGTTCTCCCTCTTAATGCTAAGCTAAGCTAACTGCCTGCTGACAGTAGCTCAAGATCTACCATAAAGAGATGAAAATGATATCAATCTTCTCATCGAACTTTCTCCAAGTGTTAAAATGACAAATCTACCCCCATGATATCAGTTAAATTAACATATTTCTTCTCTTTATGCTAAGCTAAGCTAAGCTAATTGGCTGCTCACACTGTCTTGTAATTTATCAGACATAAAATTATGAGTCAAGCTTCTCATCTAACCTTCTGCCAGAAAGTGAATAAGTGTGGAAATGTCAAACTACTCTTTTAACATTGTTTAAATTAACATGACACAGGCCAGTTCACCCAGACAATCTACAGTAAGGTGACATTTATGAGGGTTAAAATGCAGAGTCAGCTTTCCCCAAACTGCTAGAGCAGGAGCAAAGTACATCTCTGGGGGAAATGACTATGATCACAGGTGTGATTTTCAGTTCGCATCTCGTATCTTATTTTATCTGGCGAATATCCCCCTGTATTCGGCGTTACAAAAGACAGCCACATCAACAGTATCACTCATTCAGTCCTGTCAAACATATGTGTAGAATGAGTCAGCGGTCAATTTGAAGTCTTCACCCTCGTCTCTCCACGGGGCTGCCGCTCAGTTCCCAGACATACTGTGACACATGGCGTGGAGGAAAATGGGGAGGGAGGGGCGGCGATGCGAGCGAGTGGGTAACGAGCGTATCATACCAAAAGCGCTGCATTGTAGACTATGAAGGGGGCCGCATATGGCGTCTAAATTGGTGTGTAGACAAAATAGACACTGACTCATCACATTGATTCATACAATAAAAGCCAGGGAGTTTATTCGAGCAGCAGGCGCAAATCGAAATTTTATCTCCAAGAAGAAATCTTTCTGTTTGTGATACATTATATCGCCCACCTTCACCTCCCGTCCTGCTTCCATCCATCCACCTATCTCTCTGTGACTCACAGCGTAGGTAGTGACTGAAGTATAGCTTCTCTCTAGCGTTAAATCATGATAGACCCGACGCGTGTGTATGTGTTGGATGTAGTAATGGATAAGGGCGTGTGAGTACTTCCATCTGTGACCGCTCTGAAGCCCTTCCTCTTTCACATCCTCTCCAACGATTAACACAGCAAGAACCGTGCCCTCCTCTCACCTCTGTGACTTTTCAGCAGGAGTCTAACAGAAACAGACCGCTCTCGAGGTAGCAGCTTTGGTAGCGAGGGGTTATATTTGTCTTTAACACATGTGGGTCGCGGAGGCCCTACTGTGCACTGCAGACTTTAAGGGGGGGGGGGGGGGGGGCTGCTTAGGGGTATTTAAAGGGTCGACAGCACCGGCTGGCAATGTGAGGTTCATGTTTCCTCTGTTGCATGTTTTATGGTGTTTTTGTTGTTAGCAGAGTAGGAAGGTAGTTTGTGCAAAAACAAATGAGAATCATAGCATTTTTATGAAGTGAGAATGTTGAGTTGGTCTTGAAAAGGGTGTTGTGGTTAATGAAACACAGACAGAGTTTATGTCATCGCCAGGTGGACTGAATCAGCTGTCAAACATGCTGACTGGCAGACACAGTGAAGTTTTCACATCCTGTCTGTCCACCAATCACATCAACCAGCTTTGTGGTGAGGCATCATGTGAAAAAGCCAACATGTCAGAAATAGAAATAGTTTAACTGTTGCTATATGGACAGACAGACTTGATAAGACTAAATGGTAGCACTGTTTTGACCCTCCATAGTGACTTTCCTGTTTAACGCTCCATTGACCTTTGCATCATCCAACCAAAGTTGGCACTTGGCACAGGCTTTGCTGGCAGGCACCGGGGCCAATGTGGTGTACGGCAGCTGCTGAAAATGCAAAACTGAGGACTGAAGACAGACAGATGGTATTCGCACTGTCTGCCACATGTTAAAGGACACGAATAAAGAATTCATGTCTGCTATTCATCAGTGAATGATTAAGGCAGGAGATTATTTGCATCACTGTGATCACTGATTACTTCTCATGTGAAAACAAAATGCACATTACGACTATGAGTTTTCATCAGCAACATCGCAATTGACTGTTATAGCTAAACTCATTCTTCATACTGTAGCTTAGCCAACACAAGCGCTTGCAGGCCCATCAAGCTTTGGATTTATCCACCTATTGAAGCAGTGTGCATGGGGCTGGAAAGTAGGAGAGTTTGCAGGGTAGTGTAATTTTCCAATTTACCAAATATTCAAGATAAAAAAAAATATAACAAATTACAAATCTGTGTGTTTATCAACTCTAAAGTAAGCTGCAATCTTTAGCATGCGCAGCTAACTAGCTTACTAGGTGCAGTAGCAACCAAGCAAGTGCTACTCCTAGAGCCAGAGAGCACATATTAGTTTGTTTAAAAAGCTTATATTAGTCGATTAGTGCTCCTTAGACTCAGCAAGATAGCTTTGCATTTCCCAACACGTGGCTAGTGATCACCTGAAAGTCTTTTTTCTCTTGGGGCATTAAAAATGAAAACACACAGTACAATCAAAACATTACCAAGTATGTAAACTGAGCAGCCAAACAGTATGTTTTATATCAAAGATCTTATCTTATATTTTTCCTAATATAGGCTACATAATACTGATAATCGCTATACGACAAGAAAAATGCTGTTTCTTTATTTACATGTCATTTAAATGGATCATCAAACAGATGAAGGTGTTCGACTAACTGGGATGTGCAGCTTTAGCATCACTAGGACCGATTACACAGCTTCCTAACATAGGCTACAGTGAGCTGCTACATGTGCAGTGTGAGAATGGGAAGCTTTGCAGCAGTGAAAGAGGAGGCAAAGTTTAGCAAATGGTCAACAGTTTGAAAACTCAAATCATGCCACAAGATGTCTGTAAAATGCACTTAGCACATTCATGTTTACCATTTCAGCGTATGTTTCTTTATAGCAACCACAGGATGGGAAAAACAGTAGATCTAAGTTTGTTGAGTCCAATTTTCTCTCGACAAAGTGCTCCCTTGCTACTGTTGTGACCCGCCACTTCCTGTGGTCACAGACGATTTTCTGCCACTGTCCCTACCCAGCATCAACATTTTTGGCAATTTAGGCAGCAGTTTGTAAAGTCTCAATTAGAATCCTCTTCTTTTTACAGCCCAAAATGTATCATTTAGGTCACTTTAGGTTGTATTTTTACCCCCCCAAAAAATCTCCCAAGCACAACTTTAATTTCCCAAAAGGATGAGCCAGACTGTGAAGTGAGGCCTCAATCTCCTTTCCTCCAAACCAGCTCAATTCAAACAAAGACGTGTCAAACAGCAGTTCAGGCTTTCTGTGTGCTGTGAGCTTCAGTGTTTTCCCATATGGGGGACAGACATTGTGCAAGCACTGAAAATGAGCAACCTCCTGATGCTTTGAGCCGGATCCTGTATGGACAAGAAGGGCTGCAGTATCACATTTCAGAGATCTTACAATATCATCGAATTTCATTCCTTGTTTAGCTCTCTGGATTTGTCTGCGTATGAGTATAATGTTAGTCATGATGTAACCAACATCTGACATCATTTACACATGAAGAAAACACATTCACTATGTTTAAAGTTCTCATGAATCAGCTAGCAGGGTGCATATTGCTTATGTGTTTCCTGTAAAAGAAGCAGCTAGGAAAGGACTTGTTGCAGACATTGATAGCGTCGTGTCCCGGCCACCCACCTCACAGCTAAAGTGGTCCACGGATGGAGAGTGGTATTAGCTGACTCAGAAAGGGACCAAAACAGCCTCCGAGACCAACAGTGTCAGTTTGACAACAGGGAATACGCTACAGTACCAAGATGTTTTACTTGCCAGGTTTGGCTCCCAGCATCCAGGGGCTGAGTCACAGCTAACCAAGCTAACGGCAGTTACTTAGTTTTGCAACAAACAAAGGTATCTTTACATCAGGAATCTCTGTAAATGACCTTGGTAGTGTATTCCCTTTCGGTCTTGGATGCTGTGTTTGTTCTGGTGACTGGTCAAGTTCACTGGGAGGCTGCTGAGCCTGTTTCTGGTCTTGAAATTGAGCAGCCAGAAGACAATCAGAGGGAAAACAGACAATGTTTTCTCCATAAAATATGATCGAGTTTCAGCTTGATCAGTAACTAAAGTTATAAAGTTGTGCTTTTGTAACGTGATGCCTGTTCCCATAGATATAATAAACTAGATAGTGAATGCAAAAGTGGTGTCCATTCAGTCCAGTTAGAGTTGCTCACCTGGCCCATTAGCCAAAAAAGTTTTCTGTTGCCCGGTTTACTTCTTGGTTATATGGCCCACTAAATATGCGCAGAAGTGGATCAAAAAAAGATAGAAAGATCAAAAATTCTTAATAGAAAGAGTCATTAGTGACCTTGTTTGCAGTTTGAGGTGTCATGTCAGCAGTTTTATGATGGCCTACGGGGGAAAATCCTTTTTAGTGATGTGATAAAAACACTTTTTAAACTTTATAGGAAATTAAAACGGGCATATGACGAATTATCTCCCCATAGCACTCGACAAGGCACAAAACCCCTTTCATGCATAGGTCCATCATCACAAGTATCAGTTTACATCCACTGTTTGTGTCCTAGAAAACAACTGAAAATGGTTTATTGGACAATTCGGTGCCCTCTCGGCTGCTCTGACACAGCTTTCATCACTAAAAACATGTCCAGTACCTCTATTTTATGATTTCACTGACAGACACATATTTTTAAACCAACAACAAGGCGTCCCTGATCCTGAGATGGCCTGGCTCAGAATCCATTTTACTGATGGACACAGACAGACAGAGAATACTAATACCTCAGTGCCTAAGTGGAGACAAACATTAATGGTGGTTTGAAAGATTTGTAGCCCTCGTAGAGAAGTCAGTCCATCCCTTCTTTCCTCTTTTTCTTTTGGAATTTACTCATTTTTACTCGACTGCCACAGAGCCACAAATATGTTGCATCCTGCTAAGAAATTATAGTGCATGCCACAAAACCCTTGGGGGCTGATTCGTGACTATCTTTGTGTCGTCCTTCCAAGTGTACAGTATGTGGTTGTGGTGTGTGTGTGTGTGTGTGTGTGGCTGTCTGCGCTGTACACTGAGCCACTGTTGTTTATAGTGAAGGTCAGGGTGTCTCTTCCCACTAACTGGTCAAAGTTTTCTGACGCGCTGTGAGAAAATTCCTCAACTCGAGATGCGTTGGATGTCACTAGACAGTTGAGACAGAATCTACTACTACACATGAACAGATAGTGATGTAGAGTGTTAATTGCCGCTTTGGAAATGAAATGTTCCATCATACTGCTGTGTTCATTGTTGTAGAGATCAGACTTGATATCATCACTAAACTTAAAGAGGAAAATTGGGCTTTGGTTCCTGGTAAGATTTTTTATAAAGGTTCCTTTTGGAAAACCTTTCATTGGCCTGGTCCAACAACAATGGAACCAGTTCCGTTCTAGTTCAAGCACCTAATTTCACCAAAAACAAATGGACCTGAAAAGCTGGTTCCCAGCTGGAACCAAAAAGTAGCAGGTTTTCCCTGGGAACCAAAGTAAACAGGTTGTTGTGCATTGGGCAATACCCTCTGTTGGTGACATCCATCATTACAATGTTCCACTGAATAGCATCAAGGTCCAAAGGATCTTGAACAGAACTGTTTCAAGAACCAGGGCTATTTCAAATAGGTCCCTTCAAATAGGGCTTTTGCTTCAACATGGAACCACAGTAGGTATGTCATGTTTTTTCGGTCGCTGTGCATTGTTCAATGCTCTCTGTTAATGACATTCTTGATTATGGTTCCGCTCAACAATGGTGGAAACATGGGCTGGTTTAAGGTTCTAACAATCTTGAGCGGAACTGGTTCACTAACCGGAGCTTGGAAAAGAGCCTTCAGAGACCTAGAGACCTACCAAGAACCCAACATAAAGGGTTATACCTAGAAGCATAAGTGAAAGGTTCCACTCAGAACCCCCTACTATATGAGAGGTTGTACAGAGAACCCTTGTATGGTGGAATAGTTCCACCCAGAACCCCCTCTAGGGGAAACACAAGTTCTGCAGATAACCCTTTTATATTCCAAGTTTTCATGAAGAACCCACCCAGGGGCTCTAACAATATGTTTATAAGACTTCCATATGGAACCACTTGTGAGGGTTGTGTGAGGCAAAAAGGGTTCTTAATAGAACCCCTAGCTTTCAAAGATCCCTTGACAAACCCTTTCCTTAAAACACATTCTTAAGAAGCAAATGGTTCTGGGAAGAGCCTCAGTCCTTCAGAAGAAGGGAGAACCCTTTTGGAACCCTTGTGCATGAGTTTCATCCTAAAATTAGTTCTCTTCCAGCCTTTTTGAATACAAGTCTTACTTTGATTTATACCTTTTCCAACCTCAATGTGATGGTTTGGAAAAATCATCAATATTATATTTCTAGTGTTCCACTGCTTTTCTTAGAGACCGAGGCTCAGAGGACAGACACACCACTGCCACACACAAAGATACAGTAGGCTCCCACACGCACCTGCACACACAGGTGTTCATTACAAGGACACATAACGCACCTCTGGGATGCAGTTTTCATTGTGCTGAATGGACAAAACAGTCAGGTAGTGATGTGTTCTTGCAGAGATTTTGCAGTAGCATCATAAATGTGCTTACAACCACGCCTGACACTATCAGGGGGGTTTCGCTGGAGAAATGTGTGCAAAACAAATGGCCACATATAAAATCTAGGTTTGAAAAACAGGTCAGTTATCTTGCCTTTAACCCTTGTTGGGTTGTTGCTTCAAAGACGTCTGGTTTGCTTCGCTAGCTATCTCACTGGGCCGCTATAGCACCCAGTGTTATGATTTATTTTACAACATGTGCTAGCTTTCATGCACGTGTGTTTGTGAAAAGACTGTGATAGTTGTGCTGGCAACCAAACTGTATAAAGTAAGAAGAAGTGAAGAATGAGTCAGTGAGGAAGTGATCAGTCACCTATCACACACATCTTGTCTGAGTCAAGAGCCAAGCAGCAGAGAATCCATAAGTTTTAACTCAGATAGATAGATAGATAGATAGATAGATAGATAGATAGATAGATAGATAGATAGATAGATAGATAGGTATAATGCTAACATGCTAACAGCATACTAAAATGCTCTGAATGACAATGGCACTATGTGTCACAGTCTTGCACTAACACTGGTCGTGGGTACTTTATGTACACTGCTTGCCCTGTAATTTTAAGTTTAACTGCTCTTGTATAGTTTTTACTTGTATTTCTATTCCCATTCTCATTTTATATACTTATATATATATTTTTTTTTTCTTATCTCTTTGTTTGTGTTGCTGCAACACATACATTTCTCATTTGGGGATCAATAAAGATTCTTTTATATTATCTTATAAACAAAATATTGGAGCGGTTGAAATTTTGGCCTGCTGATGGTGCTAGAAGAAGTGTTGTGGTCCATTCAGTGGTTTTAGTAGTTGAGACATTTTACCCCAAACCGAATGTTAACCTCATGACCTCATGGACGCGCTCGAGGAGAAGTTAGGGGATCACCAAAGTGATTAGGATTCATCCTCTTGGGACCATGAACACCTATTGAAACATTTCAGTCTGGACCAAAGTAGTGGACTGAAAAACAAAAAGAACAACTTTTAAATTAATGTACAAGAAAGTACTTATTGCTTATTTCGTTATTTAGTTTATCTTCATATTTTGTGTAGAATATAGGATTCATTGGTTTATGGCTCTGGTTAACACATCATTTCCCCTTGATTCTGTTAGATATGTCTGGTAGAACCCACAAACTGGCTTTTAGTAGGAGCATTAAAATTAAAATTAAAGTCGCCTCTTAAAGGTCACAATTCATCATGCTGTTCATGTGCAGGCTGAAGAAACACTAACTTTTCCACTAATCTTCCTCCATTTGTCTGTTAATTTATACGTTTAGTCATGATTATGCCTTCTATCCCTGTTTGGCAATTTATTACCACCGGACGACACCGCTGTGTAATGTAAATTTTAAATAGTGTTCCTGCTCTCAGCCAGCAGCAAGTCGCTCACATTCAGAAACCCCCGAGTTATTTACCATTTCAATTCGGCGCAGCACAGGCCAGTCCCAGCAGTGCTGTTAACTAGGCCCTGTGCAGGAGGCATGAAATTGTAAAGGGGCTGTGGCACCAGACTGGCAACACAGCAGGTTCAACAGATGGGCGTATCCACCCCACGGAGTGATTTACGCCGAGTGTGAGTGTTCATGTGTGTACTTACACATTGTTTAAGCTCAGAGAATCGAACGTGTGGGAAGCGGCGGTGATAGAGGTTATTCCCTTCAATATTAGTGTTAAATGATCCCACACAATGAAGAATTTTCCCTTGAATGAATTTCAGAGTTCAGATGATAGCTTTCACTGCTGTTAAAGTAAGAGCGCTGCCCACTTTTTTCCCCTGCATGAAAATATGGGAAAAAACATTCCTATGGCATGTTAAGTCATTAAGTTTTTATCTCATAATAATGACTTTTTTGTCATCAATTTTACTTTTTACCTTAGAATTTCCAGAGATGCTCACAAGCCATTTTTTTACAAGTCCAAACTAAGTCTCAAGTCTTTAAGCTTGAGTCCAGGTCAAGTCTCAAGTCTCTAATGGTTGTAATGAGCGTTTTATCATCTCCACCTATCAGCATTGATTAGTTGTTTGGTATATGATCATTTTAAACAGGCTATTGCTACTCAGTATGAAATGATGCCATGCATAATGATGTATCAGAATCAAAGGGCCCCAGTTGTGCAGCACAGTAGCATAAATAACATTGTCCATTAGAGGATGAAGGCTACAAATAAATAAAGCCTGCTGCTATAAGAAAATGGAGAGAAAGACTGTAACAGTGCAGTGACGAGCACAGTGGAGAAAAATGGCACTTACCTGACAGGCAGCAAGGAGAGAGCACAACTGAATCACAGTCATAAGAGACGTCCCACAGATAAAAGCGAATGAAAGAGCAGGAGAAGACCAGCACGCCGCCGTCATTCCTCTGTGAAAAGGCAGGTGAGATAAAATTCTTTTACAGTCATGGCAGTGCAGCTTTCTATGAGAACAAGTGTGCCAGAAAAACACACTCTTTTCAAAATCAGAGTACCACCTAATCAAGCAAGCAAGCAAGCTAATTTAGCTGAAGCTAAGATAATAGTGTGCTGTGAGGTGCCTGATAAAATCTGACATGGTTCATCTAGCATTTTTATCCGCGATTATTAGCGATTAGCTTATGTTTGGGCCTTGTGCAGAGTTATATTATATGACAAATGACTCAGCAGCTGCAGGTGTGCTCTCTGTGTGTGCTGTCGCTGCAGCTTACAATCATCATGTGGATCTGTTATGAGGGACTGTCATTCAGCTCATAATTTCCTTAATGGTAATGCAACAAAAAATTAAAGGATTGTTGACGAGTCCCAAACATCCAAGTCAAGTTTTAAGTCTTTTGAGGACTAATTGTAGTCAAGTCTCAAGTCTGTCTGTGTGCTAGTCTGACTCATCAGATGTAGACTGTGGGGGTGTTGGGCAGTAGCGCCGTTATTAGTTTAACTACATTTCTCAGTAACAGAAGCTACATTTCCCCACGCATTTATAAACCTTAAATGCGTCTCTTCCATGTGACGTCACGTACCTGTCCTCCTGCTGATGGCCGCCATAGACTGGGTAGAAAAACATGGCCGCGATTTGTCGCAGCGGGGCAAGATGGACCGCGCGCGGCAGGAGACAGTGGCAGAGGAGGGGGGCAGAGACGAGTACGTGTCGTGAATGTCCATGGCCAAACCTTAACAAGTTCATGTTACTTATCGAGTCCTCACAGAACAGTTACACGTTCCGGTGTTTACTTTGCGAACCCCTAAAGGAAGCTCCTGTCAACATCCAAGACGTCCAGCACAAATTTAAGGACACACATTCAGGTATTTCCCGAAGTTAACACGACAACCGCTAGCTAAGCTAATCATCACAACTCAGTCAGCAGCTAACATGGCGCTAGCTAGCAACATGTTGGCTGCATGCATAACTGTGTTTGCGTGTGAGCGCGCGCGTGTGCGTGAAGGGAATTTAGGCAGGAAGAGGAAGGAAAAATGAGAAGACAGGAAATATTACTCAGAAATATTACCTGTGCATGTTTTTTTTTTTAACAAACTTCTCTACAAAACCAAATTGTTGTGGTTAGTTTAAATAAATAATTTGATATTTGTGTAGATGCCTCCTAGTACAAAAGGGGGCTAATAAATATACTATTAAACACAGACAGACAGATACATAGATACTTTATTTTTACTTTAAAAAATAGCTTTGATGTAGTTAAGCTACTTTCGTCATTTTATTGTAGCTTGGCTTGCTACATTTCTCTGGTGGGTAGCTCCAGTGTAGTGAAGCTTCATTTAATGTAGAATAACTTGTAGCTTAGCTCTATGTTGGTGCCACTGGACACTTGTTTCAGTTGGCATCACAGCATCGGCAGTCAGCATTTTCAAATTCCCTGGAAAACAATAGCAGCCTAGACAGAACATTTTAAATTAGCACCTGGGTTGCTTTTCTGTTGCTGTCACTTAGAATTTTTAATCCGAAGGCTTGCTTCCCCACATGCAAATGTTCCACCAAAATAAGTTCCCCCTTGACACTATTTTCCCGGGGCACAGTCGCTGCATCTTGGGCTTAGCGCTGCCCAAGATTATTCTGACAGGCTTAGAGAAATACAAACAAGTCAGAGCATTTTTTTCCCTTGTAGCAGAATGATCACATGTGGAGTCAGACCTTTCTCCAGCACCGAGCGCTGTGAAGAAAGGTTGGGCCGTGCAAGACTGTGTGGGTGGAAACTCAAGCACGACTGCAGTCCAAGTTGCACACTTGAGTCCCCGTCTCTGATCGTTTGTACTTTTCATTTCATCGTTATGACTTTGATGAGAACTGAGACTAACAGGAGAGGGTCACATGTGCTTATATAGGTATGTGGCTGAAATAGAGAGGTGCAGGTTGTTTATTTTGATTTTGTGAGACGCACAGGTTGTTGAGTTAGCAAGATGCAGGTGTTTTTGTTTGCAAGAGAGTGGTGTGGTCTTATCCCTGAACTTCAGTTACAAAACTTCATTTATGACTTACCATGGGGATATTCTTCTTTTTATTACTGAAAAGGGGCTTCCAAGATGAAGTAGAGATGGACTGAAGATAATAAGTAAGTTATGGCTATGTTAGTGCAAAACAAGTGGGAAAACTGCTGTTTTCTTAGAGGAATCCAGAGTAGTGAGCGTGTTTGTGCTTGCACGTATATAGGACACACATACTTGGACTGTATGGTTTTGAAATCACCACAGCGGCCCTGCTGCACTTGCTCCACTGCTGCTTGGAAACACTGCTGGGCTGCATCTGGTCCTCATCTGGACCTGTGGGCTGTTTGGACTTCCACCAAGGCAAGCTCAACCAGAGCCACTGATAATATGGCAACGCTTATAGCTGACAGCAGCACTCCCCAAGTAGTAGCATATGTCACCGAATGATGCAGATGTTTAAACAATATATTATGCTTATGGAAACAAGATGCATAGGGTGATTTATTGCATGCATTGTGTTGTTTGTGGCTGCACTCATGTACTGATGTGGATTGTTTTAAGTCCAGCCATTTGTTCAACTTGTATCTTGACAAAAAATGGTTGTGTCATATTAAAACTTCAAAACAGTCAAAAAGAGGCTTGAAGGAGAGACAAAATGCTGCAGTGAGAAAAGAGAAAGACTGGCAGGCCAACATATGTAGGTGGGTGACACGAGAAATAGATGAAAGAGATTAGAGGTTTTGGCCTGTGGTCCTGTTATCTGCTTTATGAATTCCTCCTCCCACATTTCCCCTTCTGCCTTTTTCACCTTGCATCACTCAACTCTGCCTGCCTCAGATTCCACAATGCTGCACGACAGGACGCCAAATCACAAAAAGTCCAGAAAGGCGGTATCTATCGCCAGAGTTATTGCAGTTTAGGTGTTATTCGCTGAGGTTTTGAGAAAAACAGGTGATGCATTTTGTTGAAACTGAAATGGAAAAACTAAACTACAGGAGGGAAACTAATTCACTGACTGTACTGGAAGAAAATGGTTTCCATTAAATGGACTGAATGAACAGACTTGTTGCTGTCATGTTTAGTGCTGGACTGTGGTGTCTGCAATTATTACACTCTCTCTATCATGCAAGAACATTCCTCTATTGGTTGAAATCTTGCAGAAAATTGGTACTTTATGCTTTAGTCATTGGACTTTTTTATAATTTCCATTCTAAATACCCATACTGAGTGAGAACGGAGAGCAATTATAAATTCAGCACCATCTGCTTGTAATATGTTCCTGAAAGTTTGCCTGTTTACCTATTTGCCCAGTTTAAACTTGCAACTTCTTGCAACTGTTTTGCCTTTTGTTTTTTTGCAGATTGGAGTTGCTGTAATGGACGACCAGTGCGTGTCCCACAGCAGTCCCCAGCGCAGCGGAGGTCAGGCCGGCACAGAGATCCAGAGGCAGGGACGGCCGAGTGTCATCAGGTGTGGGTGGCTCAGGAAGCAAGGAGGTTTTGTCAAGACTTGGCACAGTCGCTGGTTTGTTCTGCGAGGGGACCAGCTCTACTACTACAAAGATGAGGAGGAGACCAAAGCCCTGGTAAGGCCGCCAACACACCGAAAGACTAATCCTAACTCAATTTGAAATGATGGCATCACATACAACAGATCTCACAGACCGCTGTGCTTCTTCCTGACAAAATTCTTGAGGCAGCAAAACAAACCTGTAGTTTTGTCAAAGAAGTTAGGCAATAACTGGCCTTTTCCCATCATTATGTGAGCTGATTTTGTGCTACAGTCAGCATGAGTGTAGCACACTGAAAGGAGCTGCTTGCCTTGCTTAGAGGTTTTGTGCAGCCTGTTTCCTGCAGCTTTTCATCTAACAGCTCACTGCGGCTGCCCCTTCTTGTTCCATTACTGCCTGCAATGTTTCGAACTGGTCTGCTGTCAAAAAATGCCAGAAATGACTGGTGTCTTGTTTTGTGTTTTTTTTAAAGACTGCAGTAAGTGTCAAGCTAACTGAAAAACACACTGCATTTCCTGTGACTAAATTATAAGAATAGTTAACTCATGTTTCATTCATTAAAGTGCAGTGCAGGAAATGTTTGCTTTGCATTAACAGCAACTTCTTTCCTGGAACGTCACCACAGACACGCACATCATAACACATAACAGACATTTATTTCATTGAAAATCTTTGACATGATCACTTTAAATCCTGCAGAAGCTTACAGAACGGAAGTATTTGTACAATGAATATTGATATTAATCAACAACAATGAATTTAATCTCTTCTGAGCTGATGAAGCCAGCTGTCAATGAACTTGTTAGCTCAGGAAACCTGAACAACATGCAGACGCTGGCTGCAAACAGCTGATGAGATCAGAGGTGAGCACTGCAGGTGTAAATATTTGGGAATTATTGTGGTTCCTATGTGCTGTGCCAGCTGCTGCACCTGCTCTTAGTCAGCTTAATTGATTTGGAACAAGTTGCTCGCTTGTTGGCACACAGAGAAGTAAGAAAGAGTCGCATCTGGTCACACAGCTCGCTGTCCAGTCCGTCCAGCGGTGAATGTGAATAAATATGTTTTAGGAAGAGCTGCAGTAAATTATTGTGTTAATTCTAAAACCATTACTGTATTAACCTCTCTAATATTGAATATTTAAATCCCACATGCCTCGGGGTATGTTCACACATGATACAAATTTTCCTGTGTGAACCATCAGTGAAATATTTCTCTCAGATATCTGGGAGTCACACATATGTTTCTTAAAGTGAAGTTATCTTTTGTGTCTTTAGCCAGAGTCACTCCCTTCTGTAGCATATAGGCTCCATACCGGGGTTATTACCCATCGGCTAGATGTGTCAGAGGGTCTGACACAGTGAGGAAATGAGAAAAAAATATATATTTAGGCTTAATTAGCTGATTATGCATTTACATTGTTGTTGTGCATGTGACACCTCCTCAGATAATGTGGTTTAATACAGGCCAAAGAATTCTGAAGGCAGCAAAACAAACCACTGTCGTTTTTTCAGGCAATAACTGGCCTTTTCCCATCATTCTGTGAGCTGATTTTGTGTAGCACTCGGCATGAGTCTGCAAACAGCAGGGCGCAGTGAAAGGAGCTGGTTACCTCGCTGAGAGTTTGATGTGCACCCTGTCGCCTACAGCTCTTCATCTAACCGCTCACTGTGGCTGCCTCTTCTTGTTGCATTACTCCCTGCTATATTTCAAACTGATCCAAGCCGAAAAATGACTGTTGTCTTATTTTAGACACATTTTTGATGAACAGTGAAGTGCTGATTAATTGACAAACACACAGCAGTTCCTTTGACTACTGATGGTTTGTCAGCTGGATGTTTTTGGTATGAATATGCAACAGTAGGTTTGCATTAGCAGTAACTTTATACAGGTATGTTGCCAGTTCATTAACTGCAAATATATAATTAATGCAATATTTTCATCAGCGGCTATTCTGCTGGCTGGATGTGAAGCTTTTGGGGGGGCTGCCAGTTGACTCTATACCCTGGATTTAATGAGAGCAGAACACAAAGATAAATATTTTAGCTAAAGATAAAGGTGATTTTCTTAAGACAAACATGGTTAAATGCACAAATAAATTTGTGTTTTATACATATTTTGTAAATCCAGATGTATATTCCACGTTATGGACCTTTAAGCTCCAAACTAACAAACAATCCGCAATAAATGTAAATAAAATAAAGCTTGAAGGTTTTATGTTTGTTCAAACCGTTGCCAAAGACCAGAATGCATAGTGGTTACTCATCAAGAGTTCAGCTAATGTCCCATTTTCCTGACTTACTTATTTGAATGTAAAATTACTCTGCTGTACTTTTGCGAAACAAAAGGACCATTTGTCTCTAACCAAAGGTTCAGTTCCTGTAATTATGTTGTTTTGTGCAGTTTTCAATAGTTCCTTCTGGTTTGAAAAATGTTTGCAAATGCTTTGTCCCTCACAGAAACAAATTAGTCCTCAAACATTCAAAGTGCCATCATGTCTCTGAAACAATGGACACCTGGGGTTCACGCAGCAGATGCATCGTGCAGCCAAATGAGATGAGAAGATCCGACTCCGATTCAAATGAGTCAGGTTGTTTTGACTGTTTGACTATAAGTCAAAGTAAACGGTTGTGAGCTTGTTTTCTCTGAAGCCGACACACACACACACACACTCACTCACACACACACACACACACACACAGCGCCGTTCCTGAAAGAAGAGGAGACAATGAGTGATGCAGACAATAAGACCGTCTCTAACGTTACTGTAACCAGGCAGCCTCCCTCACTGAGCATGTGAGGACCGAACAAAGAAGCAGAACCAGACAGACATTTGATTCTCATTACAGAGAAAAATCACAGACATGTGGAAATGCGGACGAGGACGGATAAATAATTAATTCCGCGAGGTTAGATCGATGAGGCACTGCAGGTTTTTAACAAACTGTCTTTGGTGAGGTTGAACCGACAAGAAATTAGAATCTGTTGTCATTGATTTACTTCTGTTTCGGGGCTGCTCAGGGATCAGTTTGCTGGGATTGAGTGTCAAGGAGCCATGGAGGACAACTGAATACAGATTACAAGTGATATTAAAGGAGTAGTTTGACATCTTGGGAAATACGTTTGTACAAGTTCTTGCTGAGAGTTAGATTAGAAGGTCAATACCACTTTCATATTAGTCAGTTATGAAAGTGATACCCAGTCAGTTAAGTATGAAGCTTTAGGCAGGAGGTGCTTCCTAGTTTAGCTTAACATGAAGACTTGAACCGAGGGGAACATAGGGTGATCATATTCTCATATCCTCAAACCGGGACCTTTAAGTCTACCAGAAATTATTTCACATGTATGTGCTTATGCATGCACCATAGGAAGGCAGACCAACAATAATGATGAAGTTATTCATATTCAAAGAAAATCTGGCAAAGCCACACAGAGCGACAAAAGAGCAACATGTGACTCTGGAGCCACAAGTTGCAGAGCCCTGCCTGACTCTGTATGGCTCTGTCCAAAACCCACCAGCACATCAAACAAACAAGATATAACACGTTAATTAATTAGCTTTAGGTGAGCTCATGGGTGGACCTTTTAAAATCTCCAGAGTCATGCAAGCTAGTGGTGGCATGTGTGTCTGTAATAAGCCTGCTTGACTTCCTGTGCACCTACCTAACCACACACAGGCTGATCGTTGGAGGGGATGGGATTTTTCTGGTTAGGTACTTTAAAAATCTAGCAAATTCTTGCTGGTTTCTCCAACTTTACCAACCCTGTCTTTAATTAGCAGTTCCCATACTCACCCAATGGTAACTACTCGGTTATTTATTGTGAAGTTTATCCTTCTGTGTTTCAAGAAGACAGCTGTTAAGCTTTGTTCTTTGTTTGCACAAAAAATACACAAAGGACCACAACCTTTTTTTTTTTTTTTTTTTTTTATAAATGTCTATTCCGCCCAAACAATATCCTCTTTTTCCAAGGGAAACTTGAACATTTGAGCACAATTGAAATCTTCATTCTGCTCCTCTACCCACACTCCTTTGTCTGGCTGATTTCCCAGCAGGCTCGGCTCAGCCAAACCCAAGCCACATCAGCAGCAGAAGTCTCTGAAGGTTAAAACTCCAGACCTGAAGGTGGGCCACCGGCCAGACACAGGGAGAGGAGATATTCTTCGCTGCTATTTCAGGGAAGCTCTGCTTCTTAAGCATGAGTGTGGTCTAATATTAGGAGCACCAACAGTTTCAGTTCAGGGTGCTGTGAATATCCTGAGGGAATGATGCAACTTCCGTGGAGCAGTTCTTCACAATAATTTACAAAAAATGACAAGACACAATTTGTTTCCCTTTGAAATATACTTGCCATCTATATTTATCCTCCTGTTATTCATTAATGTCCTAACAACTTCTTTCCTACTTCTGAAACAAAGCCAACATCAATTTCAAATACCTAAAACTGCTACTTTTTGCAGAGAAATTTCAATAAAACTAGGTCAGGCTCAGAGCAGCGTGTTCAAACTCTTTAAATCTCTGTGACCTCCAAAGCGGAGCAGCGTGGAATAGCACAAAAACAACATCCTAACATGACACAGTACCCAACAGAATACAAGATAACTAGTCTAAAGTTTTCAATGTCCTGAAAGGAAGAACACAAGTAGGGCAAAGAGGAGACAGAAGTTCTACTTAGTGTCTAAAACTGATGTCAAGATCAGGGCGAACGCACACAAACGCACCAAGATGCGCGCATATTTGAACATGCAGTTGAATCTCCCCGTCCTGAGCCATGAACCACAGAACACTGAGGTGTGAAGCCATATTTAGAGCAGCTATTAATTAATTCTCTGACGTGTTCTGAAGTCTCCATTTGTTAACTGTCACATTTGCCTAATTGCTGCCTCCTCGGTGGGAGCAGGAACATCTGGTCCTCTCTGTTGCCAATGGAAACACAGACGCCAACAAAACATGGACTGATTAGACATGAACAGTCACATAGGCAGCGTCGCAAAACTTACCCTATTAACTACTTAGCGCACTGCATTTATTTATGTGATTGTGTTCATGCGAATAATGACTGTTGTCAAAGAGGCAAAGTCAAGTCGTTTCACGTTATTATAGCACCACAAACTTTTTCTCTTCATCCCACAGAGGAGGTTTGGGTGGAGGGTTAGGCGCACATGTCTAACTCTGATACTGAGGCCACTGTTCTCATCCAATTTCCTACCAGCGATTAACCTTAGCTCCCTTTAATCCTGACCACAGTCTTTCCCTAACCAAGTAGTTTTAGCTGCATAAACAAAATCAATACTTAAACCTGCAATAACAAACTTTTTCAGCATGTCCTCATACCTACACAGCAGAAGAGGTTGATCGCCAGTGACTCCCAAAACAACATACAGTGTATGATTATATCTGCAGAGTAGCACAGACAGATGCACCAGCCCTTTAGTATGTTAGTATGTCAAGGGGCATAAGTCAAGTGACGTTAAACACTTGGTGAACATTGTGAAACAGCAGTAGTTTGGTTAGGATTAGGCGCACTAAACTACCTGCTTAGGTTTAGGAAAAGATTGTGGTTTGGGTTAAAATAAGTATGTTATGTGATGGAAGTGACATGACAGGGGTCACGTATGTAACGTAAGTAAAACTTTAAATAAGTCAACAGTGAATTTTGGTCTCATGCGGACTCAAACTCCAGTGTTTTTGGTGGGATTTTTGTGTTTGTTTGACCCATCTTTCCCCTCCAACCATCCACTTATGTGGACTTTCTCACTCTTTATACGTCACCTGACTTCCTCCTTTGCTCTTGTCAGAATTACTATGGCAACTAGAGGTAGCCTAACAACCTAACAATAAATGTATACATGGGTTGTCATAATTTCCTTGTACAGTAAAGCCATATACATTTGGCGAGGACAGACCTCTATGGAGTTGAAAAGTTTTTTAAAAGTTTAACAGAACACTCACATACATTGATCAGCTTTCAAGTTAATTCATCCAGCTTCTTAACACACAGCTGCACATTTACATTTCCAGAAACATTAGATTTCATCTGGAGTTGTGTGGTAAACATTAACCCAGTCTCCCTTCACCTCTGTTTTTGGTCCCCACCTATTCCCAAGGGAAGCAGGTTGCTAACTGTGTCTGCTTGAGCTGAATCGGGTGATAATTCTCTGTGAGTTTGTTAATACTAGTGGCACCTCTAATCTAGTATGGTCCTTTATTATTTTAAAAGAAGATTATAGCCACTTTAACCTGAATTGCAGATCAGAAAATGCTCATGTGAACTGTTGGACAGTGGCGCTAGATTACAAGATTGCAAGTTATAATGGTTATAATGGGGAGTTCAGTGAATACTGTATAGACATAGACCGGTTTATTTATTATTGCAGTTGTTTATCATGTTGTTGTGTCCACCTTTTGTGTGTTTGTATGTGGAATACACATACAAAGTAAACGCACAGCACTGAACCAGTCCTAAGAAAATAAAGGTAACAATGCCAGCACTTAATGTTTGTAGAGAACATTATTAGGAAGAGTCCATCATGACTGTCAGTACGGGGGACCATGTTGTGTCCTATGCAGTCGGGCCAAACCTCTCTGAGCAACGTGTGGAATCTGAAGAATGGGAGTCAGATGGAGGTGAAGGGTCACTGAAAAGCATGCGTAGGGTACGGCACGTGTGGGCTTAGCGACAACATGCCATCTGCCTGCCCTTACTCGTCCATGGAGATGTATGCACGCACAAGCATGCATGTACCCGCTCGCATTCTCACACACACTCACACTCAGATTTCATCTGGCTGAGCCGTAAACAAAGACAGTATTCATTCAGTGGATGAAATGGTATGATTATTGTAATTTAAACCACTTAGCATTGGATCTGTATTTCAGTGAAGTAAATGAGGTAACATTATGAATGAATGAGGGAATTGTGAATGAATACATTGAACTAATTTTATTTTATTATGATGTACTAAGAAATGAGAGACATATTAAAATTTAATCAGGATATTACAATTCCAGCCACAACAAGCCTTACAAGGTAGTTTATTAATATTCATACCCCAGGGGGCCGCGTCTGAACTCAGACAAAATGATCAGAAGAAAAGTAGTTGGCTTTAATAAGAAACTGCATTAAATCAATAATGCAACAGTGCAATAATGCACTGAAAATTCTTTGTTTTCCCCGCTTGAGCTGGAAAACGTTTGACCTTGGCATTTAACAGGAGTAAATAAAATGCCACTGCAGTTCTGTAATTATTCATACTGACACAAGACTGTCATCTCAAAACATTAACAATGTACCATTTGTCTGACCTTCACTGCTACAGTGAGTCTGCAGTCAGTTTTGACATCGACAAACATAGATGACGGCTGCACTTGTGATTTTTACAGCTCCATCCAATCATAGCAGAATGGGAAACACTTTATTTGAAAGGGTGTGCACGAGGCTTAATTTGTGTCGGAGACCGCAGACCGTTATAAGTGTGTCTTTATAAATATAAATTGTACATTTTGTCATGAAGATGTCATGTGTTATTACACTGTCAAATGCGTTGTAATGTTGTCATTACAAGGGTGTTAATGTCAGGTTGTCATAACAACCACATCTTTGTCTTTGTTAATATCAAGTTGTCATAACAAAGACATCATTAGCTTGATTTAGGTCAAGTTGTCATAAAAAAGACATCTCAAACAATGTCAATTTTGCATTAAAATGGCACAATTGACCAAGTGACTCTTAACAATAAATGTCATAAACATTCATAAAGACATTTTATGGTTATGACAGTGTAATGCACACACTCAAATTAAGTATTACAGCAGAATGTACACTTGTATGTATATTTATGAGGCGTGAAGGCTCGAGAGAGTCATATCACATCCAGCTGTGATCTGACTTGCATTGTTTTTGAATGTCAGAGGAATGTGGACATTATGCAAACACCCACAGTTGTATACGTCATTAAATGCCTGCCTGACATCATCCTCGACTTACAGATCCAAACACAGACTTTTTGTGGGTGCATGTGTGACATACTAAAAGCCAATTGCTGCACCTCCTTTCATTCTTGACGTCATTACTTTGGTTTACATTTAAGCACAGATGTTTTCTTCAGCAGACTCGATGCATTAGCGCATGAAAAAAAACATGAATCATTAATGAAGGACAGTTCTGGATCGGTATTCCTAGTGTGCACTCTAAATACAGAGACACGGTACCCTCTGACTTCTGTATGGTGACTGCATGTCTAATAAGCTCCATATTGATGGATGGAAAAGTCAATTAACTCTCACTGGACTTGCAACAAGTTCTTGCAAGTTCTGTTTTCTGAGCATTTTCTCTGTCTCCAGTCCCTCAGGTGGCAGGTGGTAACAGGGTACTACTGTGAATTTTAGGTATGTGCAGGTGCAGATTTATTTGCACAACTATGGGAGCATATTTCCTCACAAGAGGTGAGCGTGCAGCTGGTGCAGGATGGAGGCTGTATGTAGTGTTGCATCACATCAAAATTCTTCACACACAACAGGAGTTTCAGTCGGTTTCCCCGGGCAAAAGACCTTGTCTGACTTAAAATACTTTGCAGTGGTTTCATGTATTAGCTTCTGTATTGTCCCACAGAAAAGAATCATAAGTCTTGGGTAATGCCTGTTTGCTAATTTAACTTGGCTGTAATCAGTGTAATCACAACAACAGATCACACAACTACTTGTATGTGAATTTTTGTGCATCATTTTTAGCCACATCAGGCAGCTGTTTGAAGTATGCTACCTGTTCAGCATCAAGCAGCAGACAAACAAAGTTAGCGACTAGCCCAGACCAGTGCTGCCCCCCTATCAAAAAAGACACTTGACCGCCGGCCCCCATCAAAAGATACTTGCCACTGGGCGTAACAGCTTTGCTGTTGAAAACTGACAGATGAATGTTGCTCTGTCTGTGTAAAAAGCCGACTGTTTGCTAACAATTTAGCTATATTGACTTACCATATGACATACCATCACTTTTAGTGATTGCCAATACATTGCCCCCTCCAACTCATCAGATAGCTCGTCAGTGACCCTACGCTTCAAACTCTGACGCTATACGTACCTCTTTAGTTTCCTATAGTGCTGGACGTACAGATTTAAATTTAAGGAGCACCTCTTTTTGGCACAAGTAACTAACCTCTAGTGATACTGATAAATGTTCTTTTAGCTGAATTTGCAAGTCTTCTAATCCATATCAAGCTGGTGGCTTCCCAGGTTATAAATGAGCAGCTGCAAATGTGCACCAGCTAACAGAGACATTTTAAAAGGTCCAAACAAGGTTCTTCTTATTTTCTGTTGGATTTCACTGCTCAGTCCGTCTCCAGTCAGTGACAGAGGTGACCTGTCAGACAAGTATGTGCATCAGCAGTATCAGTTCATGGCATATAATCCACTCCGGTGTGTCCTCTGAGATGCCCTGGAGGGAGGCCTGACAGCAGAATCAGGTGTCGGAAATACACAAAAGATGTCTGCTGTCTCGTGGCTTAATCTATTTCTGTTAATTCGGCCCTGATTGCAAATGTTCATTTTGGACTGATGTGAGATTTTGATCACAGGTTTTTAAACCCCAGATGAGCATCAACATGACAACCGGTAAATAAGTCAGACCACTTTTTTAATGCGAAAAAATAGGAAAACAAGAGTGGAAAAATTAGAAATGATTCTCTTTGTCTTTGGCTGTTTATGGAAGTCAGCCACTGATGGAAAAACCTGCCATATAATTTAAATAATCTCATCACATAAGTACTGCTTTTAAGGTTTGACAGTAAATCCTACAAATGAGATTCTATATCTTATTAATATAGAGTTAGAGATGATACAATGGCAAAAGTGATTTCTTTTTAAATAGGATTAAAAAAATACATGCAACCCAGGATTCTCGTATTGCATCACTTAATAAATAAATTTGTGGTGAACTTATTTTCTGCGGTAGGCCAGTGATGTCTTCACCAGATCTCTGTCTATGAAACAAAAATGGCTTCAGTTCTGTTTTGTGAAGTCTGTGGTGATGAAAGTGACCTATAAATCAAGATTTGGTGTTAACCTTCATACCATGTCTCAGTAAGATATTCCACATCAGAGAACTTGTTGGGTAACAAGAAGGAAATACACTGTTCGACTGTTTATCACACTGATGCAAAAGTACTGGATTATAAAGCTCCTATTTTTATATGAAATCTTTTTGATATCTCTGTTGCAAAGGGATTACATGTCCACTGCAATGGCAGGTCTGTAATATCACTAATGACGTATTGCAATATTTGTGCAGCAATTACATTTACATTCACTATTTAAGCGTTTTTTTTAACCCCACTGAGACCAACCAGATTATTTTTACATGGTTGCAGACATGCACTGTATTTAGTCCTCTGCAGGTTTGTTTATGTCGTCTTGTGTAGGTCTGTGCAGCCTCCCGTGGTGCTCTCACTGTATATTGTTGATATAACAACACAGATATTACACAGTGTACAAAATTACTACAGTAGCTTTCTGGGATTTTGTTGCATCCATGTTTTGTTTTTTTGTTTTTTTTGTTTTTTAATTTTGTGCCTTAAACAGTTTTTATTAAAACTATAAATCTCACTACTTTGCAAAATGGTCAAACAAAAAAAAGATATGTTCTGTCATCTATGGACAGATATTCACCGTGGTCACTGGTTCACTACCTGTAGGTATTAATGCTCCCAACTGACTCACTCTCTCACTCACTCTAACTCCTTTTTTTGTTTAATTTGCTCAAAATCTTACTGTTGTAGGCAGACAGTCATAAATTTCATGCTTTTTATTCACATACTCATCTGTGTTTCTGGGTTCCTGGTATCCACATGATTATGTCAGGGGTGTAAACATTTAAAGCTTATATTTTTAATGTTATTTACTGTATTATTTCCTTATTTTAAGCTCAAAACAATTTTTATGTGGTGATGGGATTAGTATACAGGGTGCAAACTCCATTCATATAACCTATAAACCTTGTTTTAATCTGTGTCATTTACTTCCTTTTGGTATAGCCAAACTAAATGTCATCATATCATCACTGTAGAAGATATGCCGTATATCAAGGCTTTATAGGCAACATTTTTTCTTGATTGTCAGTTATCTTCAAGTCGCAGGGATGTTTAGCATCTGAGACTCCAGGCAGTCTGTTTTTTAAATGTCTTCCTGTACTCATCTGTTCCGCTCTCTCTCTGGCTTAATAAAACAAAGGTGTGACGGTCAAGTTGAATTTGTGGTCCACTTTATTCAGTGTGGACTCATTTTAAACATATCCTTATTTATTTATCAGTGCATGCTTGGATATTGGATACATGCTTGGTACTGTAACTAATCACACAAACAGCAACACAACTACGATGCAAGAATAGTAAATGAACAGCCGTATGGTTTCTCTCTGTGCAGCTGTGCTCTAGTTTTAAAGGTGGGACTTTGCTGTAACAGTCCAGCTGAACTACTGTAGCTGCAACTAGTTTCACTGGAAAATAGTTGATGTGCGGTGAGTATACCTCCCGCCTGTCCTGTAGTTGGTTATTTGTATACTTTGCAAGCCAAAGTAGTGATGCCTCCTGCAGCTGTGCTCTGGTTTTATAGGTGTGGATATACTGGAGCTCAGAGTTCAGCTGAATAAGCAACAAACACAGGAAATATGTCAAACTCATATCTTGAGTTCAGAGCATGTAGATACAGTATGTGTCCATAATATACTGTACCAAATTGTATTAGCTGTGCAAAGGATTCGCAGTATTTTTCAATAAAAAATGTGTTATTATGTTGGTTACACATTACCTCAATTTGAAAAAAATGAGGACACACCAATCTATCAGGGCCAATGCTGGCCATTTGGGTGCCCTAAGTGTAATTGCTTTGTGGTGCCTCTCTAGTCATAAATCTGTAATAAAAGTTGTGTTTTGGTCAGGAGCCTATTCCAGTTTTGAAAGTTTAGAGTGTATAAGGGCTTAGAACATTAGGATGGAAGTATATGATGGCCATTAATACTCAATTATGTGTTGTAGGTTGTTGCAGCAGTTTTTTGGGTTGATACTATTTATCACACAGATTTTTTTTTTTTTTTACCTCTGGCAAACTAATAAAATGGTCAAAAAGCCCAGACACCAAATCCTTGACGAAACCCGTAGAAGAATTCATGCTGTGATTTGAAATAAGGCTGAATAAAGACATTGAGAGACATTCTGCACTGCAGAGGAAGAACCTTTACAATAATACTTCATGAACAGTATGAACACATCCGTGTATATGAAAAGGAACTATTGTTGATGTACTACATCCATGCCAAGGGACATCAAAATATGATCGTGAGTACATGTGTCTCACAAGGTCAAAAATCATCTGAATTTTTCTCAAAAGATTTGAAAAAAGTTGTTGAAACTTCAAGTTCTTAACAATCTCGAACCGTTAAATTCAGCCTCTTAAAGTTTTACGTTTTGACAGAGGACTTTGTGCCCTCTATCCTTTTATTTTTATAAGATTTCAAAGTAATTGCTTTGACATTTTATATCCTCTTTCCTTACGTTTAATGATTTGAGAAATCCTGCTTAGGGCAGAAGATATTTTATGAAACATTACTTTATATATTAGAGTTCTTCTTGGATGAAGATAAAAGGTCTCTGCGTCAGGCAGCAGCGGCAGCAGTGACAGGTATTCCTGTAAGAAAATGACAGGACTGTGTGTTTTCCAGCTGCGTGCACATAAATCACTGTAGGCTTTTGTGCTTATTTGTCTTAGGGATCTTGTAGTTTGTGATGGATTTGCTAAATGTGTCAAAGAAGCATGCATCAGACCATTCTTGCTCTTGTTGTCTGCTTCTCTAGCTCTCTGTCCCAGATCTTGCAGCATATTACACAGTAATTTGCAAAGAGGTTCAGTGTTTTGTTTGTATTTAGAGTGATTTTCATAAAGTCTGCTTGCATGCAGCTCATCATATCAGGTAATGTAGCTCCAGACAGGGTTGAATTTTCCCTTTCGTCTTTGGCAATCATTTCACATACCCTGTTTAATGATTATTGCCTTGTTTTGTCATTTTCCCAACTTTTAATTTCAGTCTTTTCAGTATCATCTTGTAATTAATCCGCCAAGTAAATAAAAATTAATGGAGAAGTCCTCTATTTTTTCCACCCCATTGAATTTGACTGGCATATTAATATTTTAGTAAGTGTTATACAGTCGCAGCTGTGGATTTACTGAGTGTTTTACGGTGGCTTTTGAACAAGGCTCAGCCGTTTGGAGCTGAAGACCAGAACTACCTGTTTTATAACTGTGAAATAATGATGACATTTATTGGATTGATGGACTCAGTGGAGCGATCGGAGCAGAACAGCCGTCAGTAGCTCTTTGCCACTTGAATAGACAGGTCATATAGCAGGCACACCAGCAAAAATAGACACTCAGATGCTGAAAAGAAAAGATTACAGTTGCTATAGTCCACACAGGCAAAAAGTATACGTACCGTCTCCACGTCTCCCACTGAGTTTGACTTCCTGCGTCTGAGAGGTCACCGACGCTGCAGAACAGTAATTATTGGATAAAAGGACGACTGATCAACCAGCCAAGCTTTAACGAGCACTTAAATGACCTGTTACACCAATAACTTCTGCTTAATTGACTTCAGTGTGAGCATTTATTTCTTTTTCAATCTGAAATCAATTTCTAACCCATAATATACTACCCTGCATTTTATTATCTTGCCACATGTCCTGTTTTCTGCACCCATTCATCAAACTAGGTCATTATTTAACAACCTAAGGTTATCTCTTAACTTAAACTTCACACTTGATTGATGTTTTACCAACACTGAATAAATTTTGCTCCTGCCAAAGACACTGTCTCCAGGAAAACTCCCAGTGTTTTTTCTTATTCTTATTCTTAAGGCCAGTAGTGATGAATCCTCAGAGAATTATCACCCAACTCTGCAGTAAACTTTAGCTCTCTAGAGCTTTGTGGCTGGTGGAGTGCTTATCGCTCACACATATTATGTTTTCTGTAAAAATAAGCAGCTAGAGACGGACTTGCTATGAACACTGACTGGCGTTTACAGTAGTCAGTAGCACAGAATGTGAGTTAATGTGTGCATGCTAACAGCAGCTAACAGTTAGGGTTAGCTACTTTAGCAACAAATAAGCTAAAGCTGTCTGCCCATCAGGAAACCTCTGTAATTATACAGCCAAGAGTTGAAGCTGAGCTAGTCTGATCCACCGTATACACACTGCTGGTAAAAGTCCGCCACTGGTCTCTTGTTTCAGGATGCATCATGGTGTTCGCTATCTACGTTCAGCAAATTAGTGCCCGGGACACTAATGGTACGAATGTAAACAAGCTAACAGCTGTTACCTTTTCTTTAATGCCGGAGCTCACCTCCCAACATGCAAATGTTCTACCAAAACAAGCTCCCCCTTTGCGGCAACACCGTCGCTGTGTTCGGGGCTTAGCTCCGCCCAAGACGTTTGCGACTGGTTTAAAGAAATGCAAACAAGGCATGTGGGGCCAGACCTTTCTCCAGTGCTGAGCACAGCGGTAAGAGGTCTGGCTATGCGAGACTAAAGCTGTGTAGCCATCAGAGAGGAAACCAGAAAGTATTTTCTCCATAATATACGGTCCAGTGTCATCCAAATCAGTGAATGAGTTATAAAATTGTGTTTTTGTACAAGTAATTACTCAGTGCTTTTGTACAGTGAGTCCAGCCACAGAAACACTCCACTCCAGCTATAGATATATATAGATACAGTATGCCTATGTCTATGACTTTGGTGGTGCCATAAGAGTGTTTCATTGGATGCAAATTTAGTATATATATAAATGTTAGAATTATATATTTTATTGTAATTCATTCCGTGTATCCTGCTCAGAGTCTCAGCCCACAGCTCTTGTGCCAACAGCCCCAGGGTGTCTCTGTTTCCTCTTGTGTCGTGCACAGACAGTCAGTTACGTGTGGTGAGTCGGGCAGAGGACTGCACTCGCCACAGGAGTTGGAAGTCTCACTCTTTCTCCATGGATCTCTATTAGGGTGTTCCTATAGCAAATAAATTGTAAATACGTACATAGTTTGTTTGAGCCTGTAAATAGGCCTGTTTAAAGAGTTAGTGTCTATCTACCTTTCAGCGTTATATGGGCGATCTCTCCTTTGTTGCAACCAGCAGAACCACTGAGCTTTTTGCAAGTGATGTCATCAATACACAAATGAGCCCATGGCTTATCTGGCAACTTTTAGTGACTTTTGGAGCTGGTGCTAGCTGCTTTCATTGGAAAGGACTTGGCAACACTGGTCATAAACACAGCTTCAATGTTGCGGCCATTCTGATGGGATATGCTAACTTTCCAAATGAACTTGAGTTTTATAGAAGTCATCACAAATGTGTGTTGCAGTTGAAGGTGAACACAGGAAGTGGCCTGATAGGTCAGCTTTGGTGGCCCATCTAACTGTTTAGGGATTGACTCGTGCCAGCTGACCAAACCAGCTGCTCATTCCCATGAGACTTAAAGCACAGTTGTATTAAATCATTAAAACAACATGTAGACATTAACAAAGGATAGCCTTTCATATGCCACGGCGTAGGAGCTGCTCCCACAGTGTCTTCCTGTCCTGAAAGCCTGATCTAAGGCCAAGGCTGCAGGGAACAATGAGGCACACTATTAGACATTTACCCTATAACTGTCAATAAACTCCAAACAAACCTGAACCTTCCCAGAGGTAAATGTTTGTTTTATGACCAAAAAGAAGGTCACATGTGGATTTAATAGCTGCAGTGTGTGTGTGTGTGTGTGTGTGTGTGTGTGTGTGTGTGTGTGTGTGTGTGTGTGTGTGTGTGTGTGTGTGTGTGCGCAGCCTGGTCAGGCAAGCTTGTGTGTAGATGCCATTAAATGAACGGAGCTGGAGTCCCCGTCAGTATTCTGGTATTTGCTTGCAGTCTTAGAAAGTTTGATTTCATTTGGAGCATACTGTTGGACAGAAACAGCCCCCCTGGCAGGCTGAGCTGCTGCTGCTTACAAGCCTGAGCCTCCTGCTGTCGCTTCTCTCAAACAGATTTCTCTGAGACTTTTCCTGTCCCATATGTGTGTGTGTAGCTTTTTGGTTGAGAACAAAAGATAATTGGGTTTGTGTCATTCCAAATAATGACCTCATCCTAGTTAACGACAATATAAAAATGCAGCAAACAGCCCAAAATAGGTTGAGCTTTTTTGCCCTGGGTTGGGCCGGGCTACCGTACGTTTTGCAGGGTAAATATTACTATGTCTGTGGTTGGGCTTGTCTGCAGTAAACAACAGCCCACCAGGGAGGATGTCAGTATGGAAAGTGTGGCTTTCGATGTCGAAAAAGAGAACAGGAATATCAGTGGCGTTGTGGTTTTACAGTACGGAGGGATTACACGGATCCTTTTCTTCTTTTTTAAGAATGTACAGTCCAAAAGGCACATATTTATGAAGTCTATAGCGCCCACACACCATTCATTTAAGTCATCTCCTGTTTCCCTGGAATCAGTACAATGTGCATCACAAAAAGATCTGTGTTCACTGAAAAAAAAACTTCTCAAAGAAGCTTTTAATCCCAAGATACTGAAGCTGTGCAGATTCTCTCGCTGACAGCCACATCAAACGAGCTCCCTCTCTGTCCCCATCTTTATAACCCTCTTTAAAGCACTTCAGCTGGGGCCTCAGGTAGGGTTTCCACTTCCTGGTTGTCACAGTTATGGCTCATTAAACAGCTCTCTCGCTCAGCAGGAAGGAAACCGACTCCCCTCAGATCCCGCTAATGTGCGCGGGTCCCTAATGCTGATACTGTCACCGACGCACATCTTGTGTGCGTTAACACTGACCCAGATAAAGGGCACTCTAATGACTGTCAGATGCTGCGCTGTGGCCCTGATGTCCGAGCTGTTAATCAAGTGAAAAGTCGCTGTTTGAGTGGGATCAACTCGCGGCTGTTTTTTGTAGGCCTAATCCCTTTTTATAGTCACCTTAATTAGGAGAAAACTAAGTGAAGTAAGTTTCTCATTTTGATAGGATTAACACTTGCAAGTAAGTTACTCAGTGAAGATGCCAAACAGTCCTTTTTTACAGGGTAAACAAAGGTGTTACCTATGATACTTCCATTAAATTCAAGTCAAACAGGGTCAGCGTGCTGCTGTTGTGTGTGTTGGCTCACTTGAAAGGCTCTGCTCCACTAATTGGAATCATAAATAGTATAACTGCTAACACCTGTGTTTAATCTATTTCATATCAGTATGACTGCTGTGAAAAAGGCCTATTGCTGAGCATGTAGTGTATAAATCAGTGAGTTTTTGGTATTTTTGCATAAAGGACAAGTGCACAAGATTTTATTGCATCTAGCGGTGAGCATGCAGTTTGCAGAACACCTCATCTCACCCTCCCCTTCCAAACATGTAGGAAAACAAAAAGGCAAAAGGCCATATCTGGAGTCAGTGGTTGGTTTGAGCTGCTGTAGAAACATGGCTGTGCAACATGGCGGCCTCCTCTGTAGATATAAACATCTCATTCTAAGGAAACAAAAACACAACACTTCTTATTTTCAGGTGATTATACTCTCATGAAAACATAGTCATGAATATTATATTCCATTTCATTTCCATTATGTGAGTCATGGAGGTCCATGTTGTTGAAATATACAACACCCTTCCTCATAAAACATTTGCAAAACTCATTTTTCCTAAAGGTATGAAACCAACATTACGAGCTTGTCCTCTCCTACGCTGTCCTTTTTTGGCGGATTAGTGTATTTCTTGACATATTAGCACCTCCTGTTGATCAGTGGACACCCATGAAACCATCGGCTGGACAGCGTATTGCGTCACCTTTGTCCCCGTGTGTCCACGTGAGAACGCAGAGAATTGACAAAATGGTGAGCCGCATATAAAAACACGGCTCTATATCTCTTATAGCTGCTGATTAATTGTCATTAGTTGTTCCTTCAAGAAGCACCAATATCACAAAGTAAAAATACTTTAAATCTATCACAGCTTTCTTAATTTCAGTTAAATAAATGTACAGGACTTTTATCAGCAAAAATTGCTTAAAATGTCATAAGTAAAACTAATAATTAGGGCTGTAGGCCCCTATCAGTGTTATGTATAAGCACCTCAACTGTATACTTAAGTACGGTATATTTAAGTGCATTTGCTTTTTTGACCCACAAAGTCTTAAAAGCACCTGCAGACACACACTGTGACCCGTCTGAGTCCAACTGTATTAGAAGCAAATATGATATAATATCCTGTGTTATCACTGATAATAATATCTCTGGTCCAATCAGTGTGGGTGTCACTGTCTCATGATGTTTTGTGAAGACCTGACATGTAGATCTGCCCCACAGTGTTTCTAACAGAGCACGTCTCCACAGTCCTGTTGTTCGGAGGTTGACTCTGGAAAAAGCTGATGCTGATGCTCTTCCTGCTATTTAAAGCAGAGGGTCTCTGGCCTTTAGCGTCACTCAGATGATGTATCATTGTGGACAGAGCTGAGCCACAGAGATAGTGATCGTCCATAACGCTGCCGCTTTGCCACATTTCATAACGTCTCAGCTCCATCATCCTCGGGTCTTCCCCTCTGGACCTACGTATACGACACCTGCTCAGCCAGATGAGATGCTGGTACACATGACAGTGCAAAAATCATTTAAAGCAAATGTGGACTGTGTGGTCTCAAATGAGGCAATTTTGACATAATCCGGTAAAAATTAAACATTAAAAGTGTCCTAAGTACAGTTTGGGATATTGCTTCTGACAGGACTGTTCTTTACCCCACAGGGAACCATTTTCTTACCTGGAAATAAAGTTACAGAACATCCGACCAGCGGCGATGACGGGGGAAAATTTCTCTTCGAGGTCATTCCAGGTAAGAAAAGATGAAAACCATTTAATCACTTTTTATCTGCACTGAGGGCAAAATGACGATAGCAATGTTGAGTGGAGCACGAGCGGGATCAGAACCATAAGGTTTGGATCACTCTTGTCTGCAGCAAATCATCTGGAGAAGAATTCTGCCATTTCCTGGTGATTTCTACAGGATGTTAACCATTCGTTTGCCAGCTCTTTTCTGGGACTGCACATATGAAGAGTTCTGCTCTGGTTTTTACACCAAATTATGAACTTTAATAGAAGAGAGATGAGACGTGCAATAAAGGTTTGGTTTCAACCGAACCAATAAAGGTTTGACTGCGCATCATTAAACAAAATGGATTATGTATCAGGCTGTTGATGCACAATGTGCTCAGGAGGACCTACAAAACTCAGTGGGAAGAGAAAATGTCAAAGGGAAATGTCACTGGAAAGAGAGTAGAGAAGGAAGCCGAAGTTCTTCCTTTCATACTTTCCAGTTCAGCAGGAACCTTTTCTCTTGCCGCAGATTATGAACTATTTTGCTCAATGAAGAGACGATGGCTTTGTTTACATGCACACTACTTTTCCACTATTATTCCCAATATGACACAGGTCAGTTAAACAGCCGTTCTGTTTGGGTATTCCTAATAATGCCGTTTTCCAAATGCATTTTCTGGTTAAGACAAGTGAGATTATGCCGATATTATTCAGGTTTTACTGGACATGTATATAGCCATTTGCTTTCTTGCTGAGAGTCAGATTATCTGCTCTAAATGAAACTTTAGCAAGCATATGATTAGCTAAGCTTTAAGACTGGAAGCAGGGGGAATACCTAGCCTGGCATTGTATAAAGCTAAAGAAAAAACTGCCTAACTAACAGGTTTAACCAAAATGTCAAACTGTCAAGTTTTGGTTTTACAGGTGTATAACCTCTGTATAACCCCTGTTTCTAGTTTGTATGTCATGCTAAGCTAACTAGCTGCTGGCTCTAGCCTGATATTTAACACAAATTCTGAACTTGCCCTCTGCAAACCAGCAAATAAGCATATTTCTCAAAATATCAAACTATTCCTTTGAGTGTGTAGCTTAGTTCCAGTACACAATGTTTATACACTCAATCTCCCCTGGTTGATGAACATTTTTATTAAGCTTCAACCTGCTTCCTGTCCTTATGCTAAGCTAAGCTAAGCTAATTATCTGCTGGCCGCAGCTTCATATTTATCATAAAGATATGAGAGTGGTATCAATCATCTCATCTCTTTTACTCTCTGCAACAAAGTGAATGACTGTGCTTCCCAAAATGTCAGACTATTCCTTTAGTTGAGAAGCTTGGCTCGGACTTAAACCACTGACCACACGCGCATACTCCCACACTTAAACTTAAAGACGGACACATGCACAGACGCCAGAGGACCGTATGGAAACATGTTGGAGTACGACACAAAGGAATCGAGGGGTATTTTCCCAGGCGGAGTGATGCCAGGAATGTGAGTGTATGGAATAGATATTTAAAACACACATGCACACAGGGGAAACAGAGACAGCTGGTAAAAGATACAGTAGCAGAGTTCATCAACAGCACCAGTTGATCCAGCAGCAGTAAAACCCAGAAGAAAACACAGGATGTGTGCAGCAGATACTTGTGTTTTATTTATCTTTTTCTTTTCCCTGGTGTGGGTCCACGACAGTCCCTCTCAGAGGAAAATATAAGCATCAAGACATTTTCTCGCATTATTTGTGTCTCTCTTGTGCCTCTTGAAAACAGCAGATAATGGCAGACAAGTTCGTCCTAACATTTTGTCAGGTCAATTAAAGGCTGCTCAGACTGGGGCAAAATTAAATAAGTCATTTGGGCAGTTGGCCAGAAGTGACAGATGAGAAGTCCAGGTGTGTCACAGGTTCACGTGAAAGATGGTGTTGCTGTTTTTGGATGCTAATGGCCTCGCTGTTTATCTAATAGTTTCCACGTCGTGCGAGGATTAACAGTTTCCTGCAGAGGTCATTTCATGCACTTTCAGTTTTTCACTGCAGTCATTCCATGTTCACATTGAAAAGAAGCAAAATGAACATGTCAGATTGTGATTGATAGTCCTCACAGTTGGAACTGGTTGTGTTAAAGGAGAAATAATACAACAGTTTATTTAAGACGTTATTTTTCCTTATGCACTGTGGAATACATTTTGATGCATCAGCACACATGTAGTGGAGCAAAAACTTTTCTCAGTGCAATTGAAGCAATTAATGCAAATTCAACCAATGCCACGTACAACAACGTAATACATGTACATATGAAACTGACATTTTTATTTCTACACCAGGTTTGTCACTGTTGTTGTCATTCATCAGTGCTATTAGAATTTGGTGCTGGCTGATTTGAGTTTGAGCTCCAAACACTTGTTGCCTCTTGTGGAATAACCCCCAAGGTCTTAACAAATTAAGCATATTTTGTTAGAAATCGTGAGCCTTTTTGGTAAG
The DNA here is from genome assembly GCF_056507025.1 of Lutjanus erythropterus. NCBI lineage: Eukaryota > Metazoa > Chordata > Actinopteri > Lutjaniformes > Lutjanidae > Lutjanus > Lutjanus erythropterus. The sequence continues at coordinate 27,871,108 of NC_139336.1, read as the reverse complement.
AGCAGTGAAAACAGTGTGTGGTTTTATTCTCCCTGTAACAAGCTGCCATTGTTTTTAAAAAGAAAACTTTCACTTTCAATTCTGTTCCAAGAATGCATAATAAATTGCGACATTCATCACAGTTTTTCATAAAAGCTGCCATGAAATCAGGAATTCTAGGCCGCAACAACCTCCAAACCAGCCCGCAAAACCCTGGAGGGACTGATATAGTAACATTCAAAGCATTAGCCGACAGATATTTATGCCCCGTACACGAAATAATAACAAATATTTCTTTGAAGTGAGACTAAGTAACTTCTGAACAAAGAAATGGCAAACAGTTGAATTTACACTCCAGTTTTGCTCACGGAGCCTAACTTGATCTGCAGTAGCTTATGGTGGCTAATGTTAGCTAATGTTAGCAAACTTTAGCTGACATTGCTGCAAGAGTGACTTTACTGAGTGAGTTTGCTGACTTTGTGACTCCTCTCTACTTGCGCTACTGTCACACTATGCTTTAGCATTTACCCTCATCCCATAATTGCAACCTGTGGCCTCAGCGACCTTTGTTCAGACGAAGTTACACAACCTCTCAAATAAAAGTCCTCAGAAAACATCACATGTAACAAACTATGGGCACACGATGAGATTCAGGGTTTCCACTATAATGAGAGTAAATCCTCTATATGTGCATTATATAAGAGCACTTTATTAAAATCAAAAATGCACAACACAAAAACAATGAAAATGTTACATACAGGATACTGTAATGAAAGCCTCATCAGTCAATGATGACCTTGGTTTCAAAAAACAGAGATCTGAAGGTGAAGTCATTAATTATTTTGGGCATCCTACTGTTACCCGCCCCTGAATTTTGAACTTGAACACACCACAAACATTTTAAGATACGAGCTAGCAGGAAAACATTTGGCCTTGTTTATTCCCTAATGGTGACTAATATATTATCACGCCTGCCTCTCATGTTACTGATCTATTAGAGACAAAAAAAAAAGGATAAGCTGTCTGCTGTAACTGCACTGTGTTAGCGTGTCCTTGACAGTTCTAGTAAAACTTTTATTCTTGTTCTATATCTTTTTGCACTTCAATCATTTTTTCTTGCATTAAAGAATAAAGTAAAACGACTGTGATGTGCACTCAAGGCAAAAACTGAAAATGCTTGATATGGTGCAACATCAGTATGTCACAATTTAATGGTAGTAAATTACCCCTGTGGTGAGGTTGAAGTCACCAAGCAGGTTGAAACTGCTCCCTGACAGATATTTGACCACATTCACCGTCACAAAAGACCGAAGTGCCACAACAGACACAACAAACTTCCTTATCCAACGTAAGCGACCACAATAAGTCCAACAGCTGACATCATTTAGGTTTGATTTAGGCAGCTTGGAGCAGCATCCTGTAACTTGTGGAAAATATGTTATGACTGCAACTGCAGGTACAGAAAATTACATCACTGCATTTCCGATTTCCTCTTCTCTCTTTCAGAATTTTACAAAAGTTAATACAGTCTGTTCTCACAGGGCGGGAAATAGATGAAAACTGTTTATAGTGGTGGAGACTGGAAAACACAAACACTAAGCCTCTTAAGTAAGGGGAAAATAAAAATCTGGCTGAACACCACACACCACAAACTGGTAATAATTATGTCTCAACAACAGATAGTGTGATTTCACAGTGTGCAGCAGCTCATACTATAACACCTGCAAAAGGGGGAACTGAAAACTAAAAAGAGGCACAAAGAGTCAGAGAGGCATGTGATACGTTTTTTTTTAGTATATATTATTATATTACACCATTAAAAGTCTTACCACAAAATGCAAATTACAAACAAACAGATGTTACCTGGAAACTTATCACAGATCACATTCAGCAACGCCTTCAGCAACTGAAAATATTTCACCATCTTTATTGTTCCAGAGGATAGTTGTCTAAAATGCATCTCAATGCTGGTGCTGTATGTTGAGATGTCGACAATCCTCTGTGACTTTAAACTCTTTGCTCTGGTCATGAATTTCTCAAAGTGATGTTGGGTGTGAGACTGCATCACATGCATAAAAACGCCATTCTTAAAATAGACAACTTATTATTAATATGGCGGTGGTTTTCAACGTAAGTGCGTGGAGATAATAACTGAGAAGTGAAAATACAAAGTTTTGTCTTTGAAACTTCCCTTTTCTTCCTGCTATTGTACCAGGAAAAAAGCTTTTTACCACAAAACAGCTTCAGCAAGCCATCTGACAGAAATTCAAAAGCGCAACTGATTATTTTGACATATTTTAGATCCGTACGAATGATGTCAGTCATATTGTGGAGATGGAGCTCCTGTCACATGACTGAGATGTTGCAGGTTTAAAACTACCAGCAGCCAATCTATGTTAGTATAAGATATAGATCTGTCAAAACATCTTTGGGGAAGACTCCGAACTCACCATAAGATCAACAAATGCAACAAGTTTGAAAAAAAAGTTGGGACAAGAGAAAAAAAGACAGGGAGAGTTGTAGAAAGCTCAAAAAACACCTGTGTGAAGTACTACAGGTAAACGGGTTAATTGGTAACAGTCAATAGTGTGGGCAAACGGTCCAACAGTTTAAGAACAACGTTTTTCAACAGGAAACTGCAGGAATTTAGGAATTTCACCAACTACAATCCATAATATCATTAAAAGATTCAGAGAATCCAGAGAAAAACAACATTGAATGCCTGTGACCTTTGACCCCTCAGGCAGCACTGCATTAAATTACAACATGGTGGTATAAAGGACACTACATGGGCTCAGGAACACTTTGGAAAACTGTTGTATGCAAGTTAATGCAAGTTAAGACTCTACCAAAGAGAGAGTTTAACAAAGAGAAAGACATAGTTCACCAACATCTAGAAACGCTGACGACTTCTCAGAGCCCGAGCTCATCTCAGATGGACAGACGCAAAGTTGAAAAGCGTGCTGTGGTCTGACAAGTCCACATTTGAGATTCTTTTCAGAAATCATGTCCCCTTGGTTAAAGAGGAGAAGAACCATCCAGATTGTTACCAGCGCTGACTTCAAAAGGCAGCGTCTGTGATGGTCTCGGGGTGTGTTAGTGCCCATGGCATCATGGGTAACTGTCACATCTGTGAAGGCCCCATTAATGCTGGAAGGAAAATACAGGTTTTGGAGCAACATATGCTGCCATCCAGACAACGTTTTTTTTTTAAGAGACATCCCTGCTTATTTCAGCGAGACAACGCCAGACAACGTTCTTGGTATTACTGTGTTGTTCCAGAACACAGTGTTCACACTTCAGTCCACTGGCCACAGTGTCCATAGTAAACTTTACTCTTCAAATTTTCAAAGGCTGGACTTGTTATGACTGTGTCTCAGATGCCGTAAAATTACTCACCCAGACCAAAACATGTGGACTAGAGGATGACTACCCGCACGTTCGCTACGAGGCCCTCGGCATGAGGAGAGTTTCAGCAAGTTCCCGCTAAATACTTCTGAACTGTTTTCCCCGTTCTGCAGCGTCCACCACTCCCTCATTCTGACGGAAAACAAGAACAAGGCTTGTTATGAGACGGCAAATAAAGAGCTCTAAGAGAAGCAGGGAGAGAAAATGAAAGGAAAACACAACACATATATTCCACTGGGCTAAATGAGGCTCTGCAGTTTGAACACAACACATGGACAGTCTCTAGCAGACGGGAAGTGATGAGGGGGGGAGTCAGAGTTGTACAGAGATGTCCGTTGTCTTGTAAAAGAGGTGGTGGGGTTCGAACACGAGCTGACTATCAGGGCATGAATAGCAGCATCGGGACATCTGTACGAGGATTCTCAGATTAACACACAACTCTGTATTTTTAGCTTTTCTGGAAAGTTTTTACATAGTTGCTTGAAAAATGTGCAAAATAGTTCAGAAAATATCTTTGCAACTTTTATTCGCTGATGCTTTTTCTGTTCCTCCCTCTTGTCCTCATGTCTGTTGTCTCTGTGCACATCCACATCTGGATGTAAACCTGTAGAAAGAGTTACTGAGGAACGGGGGGGAGGTGAGGGGCTTATGAAGCAGATTCACCACACGGCTAACAATATTACTGGAATCGTGGTTATGTCTGGCAGAGACGCACAGGTACAGACACAATAGAGCTTTTGTTTTTGCTCACTCGAAGCAAAGACTTGAGGCAGCTGTGACGTTGTCTTCCATCACACTGACACGTTATAACATGTGGAAGCCCACATGGGCCTGAGCTGCAGGCAGGAGGAATAACAACAAATATGCATCAATAAAGCTGTCAGAGTATCGGTTTTTGGCATTAAATGTTTATTTTTAACATGATCTGGGCAGGACTTTTTAACACACTGCTGAAAGTGATAGTTCAGATTTTTTTGAAGTGGTATTTACCTGTATTACCTGTAAAGCAGAAGCAGCTCATGTATCACTGTAGGAGGCTAAACAATGTTGACAGGCTGTGGACAGGGTCTGCAGCAAAATGACCAATTATGTCATCTTTAATGTAAAGATGACTTTGTCATCACAGTTCGACATTAACCAAGACTAAAATGTCTTTGTATTAGGGTCGGGCAATTGGACATCGACGATGGACTGAATCCATCGCTGGTCACTTTTTTGGAGCAATATATGTCATTTTATTTTGCTAATGCAATGGTCTGCAGAGTGACAGCTGCTGCTCCGTGCCACGCTCTCATCCAGCGGCACAGTACACACCCACTCAGTGAGGAGTGCAAGATAAAAACCTGCAGAATTAGACTCTTTAGATTCTTTTCACGTGGCGAATTAAGCATTTAATTCGACCAAACCAGAGTTGGAAGAGTGGGCAGACTAACAAAGATGGTTTTGATGAGTTTTCTTTTTTTTCTATCAAGGGGGTGAAAAGATCGTCAATCGCCAATTGACGGCCTGATGATGGTCGTTTGGAAAATTTTAACATATCGCCCAAGTCTACTTTTTATTACAAGTATGTCAAGATTATTTTCCTAATCTCAAGTAAAGTGGTACATTTTGGACTCCTAAAAATGTCATTACACTGTGTCATGAATAATTTGCTGGACTTCAGCTAAAGTGGTGCAATTTGGACTTGAAGATGTCATTAAATATTATAAGGCCAATTTGATTACAGTAGTTCCGTGATGGACAGTCAGCGGTTAGCTACTTTACTTGTTGCTTCCTGCTGTCAGCTGTAGCTGGCTTTAGCCAATTAGCTTGATTAGACATGGAGCTAGCTGCCTGATTAGCTAAGTCAGCCTCGGGTGCCAGAAGCCAAACCCAGCAACAAAAACACCACAGTACTGTATTCCTTGTCATTAAACTGGCCACCATCGGTGTGTGACTTTCATAAACTCTGAACTAACTCTTTAAAACACCAAAGTCACACAATAATACAAGCAGAGTAACCAACAGAGGCAGATATTTGGCTTATATAACAGCAGTTTCCCATTGGAAAAGGCAGTATGAAAATATTCTAAATGTAGCGTACATTGATTCCTCCACCTACTGAATAAATATTTTATACAATCCCACTTCAAATAATCTGAACTAAACCTTTAAGGATTACATTATGACATTTTCGGTGTGGCCATATTTGGATGCACCTGCAAACTTTTCTAAATTCTGGTATTTTTCAAAGGATCAGAGAAAAGTAGCTTCTTAAGTGTATCTCTCACACACAGGCGGCACTGACAGAATAAAAACCGGATCTCTCTCAGTCCATATATCACGAATACATATCAGAACATCCTGCCGCTCAGGATTAGCGTGCAGTTTTATCTGATGCTGTCGAATCCTCCCAAGAATGCCAGGTATGATCTGAATACGGCTGTGTGGTGTAACGTAGCTCTGAGCCGCAGGGATCTGGGTTTTAAGACTTCAATACAGTGAACGAGCAGAGGCTGCCTTCTGCAAATTATGATGATAGACAAAATGGCTCTCACTGTTTTTTTTTTTAAAGCTGTCAAAGTTGCATGAATACCTGTAGGTAAATGTCACTCCCTGTGGTCCAACTGTGATTAATCATTCCTCTCCTATTAAACAAGAATCAACACAGGAAACACTCCCTGCTGTGTATTTGATGGAGAAACAGTGTGCTCCTCTTTCCCCCGAGCTCTAATAAACACAGGGCCCAGGCTCCAGTGTGAGTTCAGTATGTCACTCTGCCTCTCTGTGTCCCTTGCTCACTCTTTCACTCTGTTTCCCTCCTCCAGCCGGGCTGGAGGAGAAGCTGGTCACAGGCCGCAGCAAGTCGCCGCTGCTGAATTATGGGAATATTTCTTCCCGTTCATCCCCAGAGGCCACCATCCCTTCATTCATGAGAGGACCTCGGAGATCATGTTGCCGTGTGCAGGTGGACGGCCTCCAGCAGAAATGCTGTTGACAGAGCAAAGCCTGCAGAGTCTGTAATACATACCCGAAGAGAAGAGAAGTTTCCTCTTCAGTATGAAAAGTTACGTTTGGCTTCAGATTATAGTTTAAGCTTCAAAGTAAAGTCCTGTGAAAAGCATTTCCTCATTTTAAATGTGAGCTGATACAGTGCTGCAGTGGAGTTAGAAAGGAGGAGAGTCTCAGAACCTCATTCTAAATCAAGGTGATAGTGCCCTCATGTGGTTCTTAGAGGCATTACAGTCCTGTAAATATCCTCAAATATAGTCCTGTCTGACCAGCTAAACAAAATAAAATAAAGTCCAGGCTTATCTATGTTTGTCTTAATAAAATAAAATAAAGTAAAATAAAAAAATAAAATAAAATAAAATCCAGTCTTATCAATGTTTGCCTTAATAAAATAAAATAAAGTAAAATAAAATAAGATCCAGTCCTGCCTATGTTAATCATATTAAAATAAAATAAAATAAAATAAAAGTCTTATCTGTGTTTGTCTTAATAAAATAAAATAAAGTAAAATTAAATTAAATTAAATTAAATTAAATTAAATTAAATTAAATTAAATTCAGGAGCCCTTTATTTAGAAAAAGACACCAGAAACCAGATAATCAAAAATAAATGACAAATAATACTAAACAAATAAACCATCCTGACGTATTTCCCAAACTTTAGAAACAACAGTAGGAAACTTATAAGTGTTAAAATTAACAGCTGTTCCATTCTGTCGTCATCAGTGCACCAAAACTGGGTTCTGGGTTTTGAACAAACATTTATTTCAATATAAATATTCTAAACTTATTTTAATAAGCACAACACAGAAAAAAATGTGATTCATTCTCAACTTCTCCTGATTCTCACAATTTACACAACCTGTTTAATGTGCACTTGTTGTAATCTTGCAGTTGCATTTGAATATATATTGTTAAAAGTGGAAGCAGTGTGTTAATGTTGTAATAAATTATAATGAAGTTTTTAGTCTTTGTGTTCAGAGCTAATGTCCACATACAGACGGCTGCTTTATTTGAAGGTTTTGTTTCTTTCAAACTTGATTTATGAAACAACAGAGCTGCTGACAGGTTTAAATTAGTTGTGGCGACATGATTGCAGATATGCCATTTTTCATCTGGTGATTCTGTTATGGTATATTTAGAATATGTCGTACATATTTAATTATACTTACAGGTTTCATTATATTTACTGTAAATATAGTGTTCACTAATGTATGTATTTCTTTGTCCTTTTTTTTTGGCTCACCATTTTGTAATCACACTACCTGTCAGGTGACCCTTTGGACAGGTTGTTGCTCAGGTGTGTCTCTGACTTTGTTTTATATCTGAAGGCGAACACCTGAAACGTCACATGGTGGGACACAAAAGGTAGAATAAGCGGTATTTGTCAGTTGCTGTTCGTAAACGCAGCAGTTAGACGGTTGATTGTTGACTCTCATTCCCAGGATGTCAAACAGACATCTTGTGCTGCCCTGAACACAGAAAATTAATGAGAAAATGGAAGGCGAGGTCTCTGCGGACGCAGACGCTGCCACACGCTTCTGGTGGCTCGTGGGTGATGATTAAGAGGGATTATTTTTGTATTTCACTTTTTTTGTGGAAAATCCTGCATAGTTTGGCTTTAATAAATGTTAACTGGAGCATTATCGAGAGTGCAGACTCTGTTTTTCCTTTTTTGACGTGCACTTCAGCACCTATTATTTATCACATTTGGATTTGCATGCTTTTGAAAACTTTTTGCATGATTGAAAAGGGCAGAATTTGCCTAAGTATTAATTTAAACTAACATTTGCTCTAGTTTCAGCATAAAAAACACAAAAGTGGTGTATATTAGGTTTGCAAATGCCTTGTATGGATTTATAGCATCATTATAATTGCTTTTATTATGTGTTTGTATTGTAGTTTATTAATCAGCATTAGAAAACAGTTACTCAGCAAACAAGATGTTGATGAAGACTGTGAGATGCAGTTTAAAGTGCTGGTAAAATCCACTGAGTGAACCTTGAGTTAAGATTGTTTTAGGGTTGCAATGATTAATCGATTAGTTGTCAGCTGGTTAAATGCCAACTGTTTTGATAATTTTATGATTTTCTTAAGGAAAAAAGTCAGAATTCTCTGATTCAGCCTCTTAAATGTAAATATTTTCTGGTTTCTTTACTCCGCTACAACAGCAAACTTTATATCTTCGGGTTTTTCACCATTTTCTAACATTTTATAGACCAAACAATTCATCCATTAATTGAGAAAATAACTGTGAGATTAATCAACAATGAAAATAGCCCAAGATTGATTTGTCAGATTTACGTAAGCTCTTTGAAAAGCTTCATACGTTTGGTTTATTGCAGTTCTTTACACCCTGCTTTTATTAAACATTAGTTTGTCGTCAGCGCACATGTCGTCAGTGATAAAATTTAACGAGTTTCATGTGTAAATTTTCATGATTTCCTGTTTTGATTGATGGCGTCTGTGATTAACGCTCCATCATGATCCCGTTTGACACGCAGGCCTGATGGGTTGCCTCAGGTAGCCACCTGGGTGACCTCTGCCGTGACTTATGGGCGTCATATGTCACAGAGGCGAGCGTCGTATTTGCACACTGCGACGTGTGTGATTGAGTTATGATAATCACAGTGTAAGTGTGGGCAGGCAGGTGAGGCAGAGTGGGAGTAAATCAGACTGGAGGTCGTTATTATTCTGCTTAATGAAAATAAAGAATTGAATACAAGCTGTAATTGTATGATCAGTGTAGGAATGTGCTTTATCAGGATAACATGCTAATCTCACCTAAACCTCCTATATTGTCAGACTTCTTATTAAACACTAATGACTGACTAGTTACTATTGGCGGGTGAAGACAGACGTGCAATTTTAAGACTGTACTGTTCATTATGAGGGAGCCAGAGGTTACCTATAAAACTGCATGTGGACTATAAGAACCTGAAGTTGATGATGGAATGATGGATGGATGAAGTAAATTAAATTTAAAAAGAAAAAAAAAAAGCTCAAACCAACAGGCGGGTCTATGATAAGCCAAACAATTATTCCACTTGTTCACGGATGGTGATAAATACGGCAGGCTGAGCATATTACCCAGCAGGCATCGGTGTTTAAGGTTAAAGAAGCCCCAGCAGAATAATTGAGGAAGCGTATTAATCTGTGGTGCTGACATTTCAGTGTCAGGACGTATGGAGGTGGTTTTCAAATAGGTCCCCATGTCACATCAGTCATGGATAACTTCTGCTGCTGCTGCCATTGGCTGAACGTATGTGTGCAGCTCCTTCGGATAAACTAAAGGTTCAACGACCACTGGTGCAGCTTTAACTCTACTGTAATCCTGTTTATTTCAGAGGGTTGGCTGAAGCACTATAATCTATTTTTATCATCTTTTCTGCAGCTCTACTGTGCACATATTATAACAGTGTTTATGGAGTGAAAGCGTGGACTATTTTAATCCCACAACAGGCTCACAGCTTCATGTGTGCAGGTCAACTTAAAGGAATGCTTCAAAGAAAAGCAACTGGTTTGCACGTCCTCTTCATACATCCACCTAGGAGGCTGTGTTTTCAGCCAGGTTGTGTGTTTGTTTGTTAGCAGGATTACAGAAAAGCTACAGGCCCGGTTTTCATGAAACTTGGTGCAATGGTGTCATATGGGCTGAGGAACAATCTTTTAAATTTTGGAGCAGATCTGAATCACAGATAAGATGCACTAATTATTTTTCTCTTGTGTTGATATTGTGAGATAGATCAATTGTAGCACCGGTGGCAAAATGAACTGATCCAAATCGATGGTCCAAGGACAGAGGGTGTCATAAGTTGTCCAGATTGTAAAGCCGCTTGAAGTAAGTAAAAACTGACTTGAGTTTATTTCATTGCGCACAAACATTAAACGTAATTAAAGTGAAAAGTGAGCCGCAACAAAACATAAGAGCCTCTTCAAACATCACTGTAGAAACAAATGCAGCAGGTCTGTAAGAAGTGAGCGATGTCTACATTAACCTTACTGTTTTTTCCAAGTCAGTATGATAAATATAAGATTATTTAAATATATCCTGACGTGTAGGGGTTGTGCTTGCAGATCTGCACATCATAGAAGACCAGACTAGTTCACAATGCAGAGGAGTAACAAACATTAAGTTTTGATTAATGCCTGCAGGCAATATAAGACAAGACAATATAAAAAGACTATATAAAAAGATTTTAAGAGTCAAATAAATACTGGCTCACAATCTTTTTCCTTATAGGATCCACCCGATGATATTACATTTAATGCATAACAATAACAGTACAGAAACAATGATGAACTGTACAGTTAACCTGTGATGAATCCAATAACTGCAGGAAGTTTGTGTAAAATGAAAAGCTATCTGAATGAATTTTGAGCAGATTATTTCCTGTCAATGTTGCATCAGAGGTTAATTTTCCTGATATTTTTAGGAACTTTTTATACAATTCTGTCTGTATTATGGATATAAAGTATTTATATATTTAATTCTAACAACCATACATACTTAACAGGCTTGGGATTTTTGACAAATTAACTGTTTTGAGTTTGTACTTTGCCATGGACCATCAAAGAGAGAAGGCTCTGTGAATATAGCTTGTGTTAAGGTCTTCACTGCACCTTTATCCTGTGAAATAATGCAAACTTTAAAAATGACAATTTCATGGTTTTACATTCTTTAAAATCAAAAAGGCCTCACAACCTCCTCTATGAAGGTTTGGAGACACCTAGTGGGGGTTGGGAACGAGTAAAGTCAAATAAAACTGATGAAAGGTGCTAACATTTAAACCAAATCAAACACTGTGATAGTTCACACAGAGTAGAAACAAACCAGCATCATTTGTCAGAAGGAAACGAAATAATTCAAAAATCATAAACAAATATAAGAAAAAAGAGAGAGAAAAATATACAGAAATATCATAATTAAAATAAAACACATACTGTTTCACAGCAGGCTCATCTATTGAACTCAGTGGAGTCCGGGGAGAGAGAGCTCCACCCTTCTATAATAAATTAAAAAACCTCTAGGAAATAAAATTGTTTCTCCACCCAACACACACACACACACACACACACACACACACACACACACACGTAAACGCCACCTCCTACACCCACTCCACTGAACATATGATAATACATACACAAGTTTGATCAAATTAATCTGACACTCAGGATATAAATAGGCAGCTCTCTGTTCAGACTATACGTTTTGATGTATTGATTTAATTAGTGGTTGGATGTATAGTGCCCACTCTGCCTCTAATGCATCATAAATCCAGCAGGGAAAGAGCAGCAGTATCAAGGCGTGCATTAAAAGGGAAAGCAGTGAAATTGATGTTATGGATATTACTGTGGTAAGAGAAGCGTGAGTGACAGGATCCCGTTTTGCATATAAAAGCGTCGACTATCTTAATTCAGTGTGTGTGTGGTCAGAGCTGTGTGGGATGTATAATCAGTGTCCTTTCTCTGTCAGGAATTCGCTTTGTGATATGACATTTTCACAAAGGTCACGAACAGAACCTCTCTTTCCGTTCTGTCTCTCCTCCTCGGTGTATGTGTGTGTACGTCTGTGTGTGCGTGTGTGTGTTTTCCCAGAGTGCATGTAAAGTCAATAACCTGCAGTCTGTGACACAGTGGCATGCGGCCTCCTGGAGGAGTGGAGTCCTGACGGTCTGCTGCTGCTGACATTTCTCATATGGAGCTTCTGAGAGTCACATTCCTTCTTGTTGTTCTCTCCGCTCTTAGAAATAAGGCTGCCAACTAGAACCATAAACGGTTCTTTGGCTCGTCCCAGTTGGCAGGGAGTTCTACCTGGAACCAAATCAAATCTGTGGAAGGTGTCACCCAGAACCCCCTACGTGAGGTTCTACAGAGAACGCTTCTATGGTGTTGTTCTGCCACTCAGAACCCTCTCTGGGAGTTCTGTCCAGAATCTTTCCATCTTCTGAAGATGCCAACAAGAGAACCGAGAACCTATTTTTATTCAAAGGGCTTTATCTGAAACCCACCCAGGAGGTTCTACTGAGAATCCTTTTATATTCCAGGGGTTTTAGCTAGAGTACAAACTGTAATTTTGCAGAGAACCTTTTTATGTTCCAAGGGTTTTATCTCAAACCCACCTAGTGGTTCTACCGAGAACCCATTCACATTATGGTAAAAAAAAGAAAAAGAAAAGTACTGTTGAAGAAAGAGTTCTGCAAGGATTTGCAAGGAAACTTTTTTTTTTCCCAAGAAGTGTTCTTTGTTCTCAATATCTAAACCTTAATCTTCCAAAGAACCCCTTGAGGAACCCTGTCTTCAGACAGGGGTTGTTCAAAAGCAAATTGTTCTGGGTAGAACGTCAGCCCTCCAGGAGGAATCCTTTTGGAACCCTTCTATCTAAGAGTGTTGATAACAGTATTTATGAGCTCATGAGCACTCAGCTTTACAAAGGGCCAAAGGGCCTTTCAGACACACACATATATATATACAGTGAATAAGCATGAAGTGAGAAAATGGTCTATGAAAGTTCTAAAAAAGGTTCTGTATCAGCAGAACGTATCGGCTCAGGGTCTGTGTGAATCTAGTTTATGCCTGTAATGCTCGCCTGATGTACCACAGTCGTTTCGCAGATTGAATTAGGTCATGATATCATCCAGTTTTATGTTCCTCAATTTTCTAAACCCCAAAATCCAATAACCGAAGAGTTCCCTCCTCTGACGGAAAATTCGACATTGAAAACAGTGAGCCACCCACTGGCTTCATTAGTGGCATTTCCCCCAGGGAGGATCTCGAGGGAGGATGTTTGTGTTTCACATTGTGACAGTTCATTTGGGGCTCGGTGCTCTGGCACAAACTCTGGAATTATGAAGCATTTGGCGGCTTCGTGTGAAAGAGACGTTTTCAAATAGGAGCCTAAATGCATCGTGTTGACATTACACTAAACATGCACTGCGTCTCTCTTTCAAATAGAGACGAAATTATTTTTTTAATGGGTGGCAATTTTGTCGGTCCACCGCTTGTTCCAAAGTGAAATACTGAACTATTTCACAAATTGCCTTGAAATTTTCTACAGACATTGATGGTACCCAGAGGATGAATGAGTCATAATAACTTCAGTCATCCCCTGATTTTTCATTTAACATGAGCAGGTCATTTTTACTCAGCAAGTTAAATAATATATCTATAACTATGATATGAATTGACACAAAATTATGGTCGTACATTCTTGGTTACCAGATGATGAATGAGAGTGAAGCTCCACCTTGAAGTTGCTGTTTGTGGTTTGAGTGAAAGGTTTCGACAACTATAGACAACTTTTGGTTCACACATGTCCCTTTCATGATTGTTTGTGAATTCTGATGATCTTTGAACTTTTCTTCTAGCGCCGCCATCAGGTCCAAAGTAAAAATTAGTCCATCTCTTTGGTTGATGATCAAATATCTGCAAAATATTCCCATCACCCTCAGCTGTACTTTTAAAATAATTAGCAAATGTTAGCATGCTAACACACTAAACTATGATGGTGTACATGATCAACATGATAGTTGCTAAACTTCAGCATATTAGTGTTGTCAGTGTTATCATGTTAGCATGATGGTGTTAGCATTTAGCTCAAAGCACAGCTGCTGCAACAATTCAGTCCCACAAACTTGTGTCCGCCTGTTTCCATGTGCATTTTTAATTTGGGTGCAAGGAAACCTAAAAAAATAGAAATTAATCTTGAAATATCTGAGGTAGCAAAGTGCAAAGCAAAGCAAAATGCTACAAAGTGCAAAGGAAACAGGCTTTGCAAATAAAGAATGTGACTAAAAAATAGCAGGAGACTGAAACATCAGATCAGTGACTGTGACGTTCATCAAATTAATACATGAAACAAACAGCAATGTCACATTTTTGCTGTGTTTTTCTTCTCATTTGCAGTTTGACTGGCGCTCATTAAATTACATCCTGTTGTACCCTCTTCTTCTGCAACCACGCCCAAGTGGAGAACTGGCTCCATCTACTGCTTATCTCAGTGAACCAGCTCTTAATAATCATAAAACAGTAGCGGATGGAAACAAGCATTAATTTTCTTTTGCCAGTTTTCTCAAACATTGTGGTAGATTTGGATGGAAATCTAGCGACAGAGCCATTATAATGACTGTAGACTCTTGGTCTTGGTTTAAATATCTTATCTCCATAGTTACACAGACCTTGATAAAATTCTGTCATTGCAAAGATCTGGATCCTTTGACACTGCTTTATAATGAAATTCAATGTAGCAATCAACATAACTGGCCAACGGCGTGTACTGCAAAATAAATCCACACTTCACTCTAATTTCTGAAAGCAATTTATTCAATTTGAAAACAAAGACAGAGCTAGGTGCCAACTGTCTATAACCGTCCTTCCTGTTAAAATATCTCTGTCATGGAAGCAGCTAATTGGCGTTGTGGTGAAAAGCTGGTGATGGCAGCTCAAAGTCTTGCTGGCTGATACCAGTTAAGACCAGTGCTATCTCTGAACCCAGTTGGTACTCCTTACAGTTATTTACAGTATTGCCAGCAAGGCAGCTGCCGCGTAGTTGCCAAAGCCGAAGCTTGGGTTGGGAGCTGATAATAGAAGCAGTGGAAAATGATTTTTACATATTCCTTATCGAGTTCTGGAAAACTATTCAGTGTGCCAGAAGGCGGAGGCAGGACGTTGCTTAGTGTGTGATTGCAGAGGCATGGAAATGCTCATAGTGACTGGGGAAACAGTTGGCAGGTGTAAGAAGCAGTTTGAGAGAGAAAGCCCAGAGGACACATCCTTTATTCCAGAGTAAAGGGCGGAAAAGTCTGGAGTCTGAGAAAATGTCCTTGGCAGAGGTTGCTGAGATAGTTAGAAAACTCATCAGTGTTAAGGCAGTGGGCATGGAAGATACCTATCTGAATAATGTTGGGGTTCTGTGATTGAAAAGAGTCTTCGGTGTCATGTAGAACTGAGGAGCGGCCCCGGCGCTGTATTGGCAGATGCAGGAAGCAGAATATTTTGGGGTATTTTGTGCTCAAACAAATCGTAGACAACTCAAACTCCCTTCCTCTGAAAGCCTGTGACAAGGTGCTGGAAAGGAAACTGGCTGACTGTCAAATGGATTTAAAAGTAACAATGCAAACTCCTGCTGGTTTTCTAAGCAGAGGCAACATCTTTTTGCCCCTCTTGCAGATCCCTGGAAGGTCAGGAGTCTGCTAAAGACTGACAGCATGTGGCTTTGTGGATTAGGGAAAGGTCACTTGACCAGGTTTCCCAAGGTAACTTGCAGGAGGCGCTGTGGGAGTCTGAACACCTAGAGATGCAGCAGCAGGCTGTTCAGTCATTGCACTTAGAGATTCTTATCATGATCAGGTTTGTTAGAGCGAGCATTGGACACTCTGACAAGGATGCCTCCCTTCTGTCTGGGATTTACACAGACTGCTCATTAAGGCAGAGGGTCTGGAGAGTGTTTTGTTCAGCGATAGCAAGGTGAAGTCTGCCGTTTGTGGAAAAAGTGTCGTTTTACAGTTATCAGACTGTTATTTCCAATGTGCAGTGGAACATGTTGAGTGTGATGGCTAACATCTCTGAGTTAGGAGCAGTGGTTGCTGAGAAAAGAGGACTGCTGAGGGAGGAAAATGTGACCCTAAGGAGGGAGCAGCTTTTTTGGGGGGTTTATGCTTTTAAGGGTGAGGCTAAAAACTTCTTTCTTGTTTGTTAAAATGAATTAAAGTTTCACCATTTTGGGAGATACTCTTATTTACTTTGTTGCCAAGAGTTAGATGAAAAGATTGATATAACTTCCATCTGTTAAAATTTAAGATAGAGCTGGCAGCCGGTTAGCTGAAAGACTGACCTCTTGAACGGGCAATATGACATAAAGTCTTGTCGTAATCAAAGTTGTCAGGCAACCTGCTAAGACCCAAGAAATCAAGGAAGTCGCTGCTGCTAACAAGCTTCCAAGCCTGTTAACCTCGGACAGGCCTGGTTCCCACTGCTGCCAGTCTTTATGCTAACCTAAGCTGAGCGGCTAATAGTGAGAGCGGACGAGTACAAGAGTGCTGTCAATCATCTTGGCAAGAAAGCAAATAATTTCTAAAAATATTGAAATATTTTTTAAAAGGTGCAGTCTGGCCTTACTGTAGCACATGCATACAAACTTTCAAATTAAATCAAAGGAGAGGTTGCCAAAAACAACCCCAAAAACCTGAAGAGAGTGCTTTTCGTCTCAGGTCACGGATCTCATGGCTATTTCCCAGCGCTCTCTCGTTTTGTTGTTTCTCCTGAGAAACTCCCCAGTATCTTGTAAGGCATCTGTAGATACCCTCCTGCCCGCCCCCGCAAAAATAATCCTGTATTTTGAAACTTAAATGTTGGCAAGTTTGCTCATTGAGAAATTCAGGATCGGGCCTTGAGCCCCGCCCGCCGCTGCTGTTAACCAGTGTTGACCAGTGAAAGAGCAGTGTGATCATAATAACTAGTGTTAGCATTAGTGGAAACACTGTAAAGATTCAATCATACATGTTTTACCCTCAGTCAATGCTAAGTGTAGCTAGCATCTTTTATATGTTAGCTTAATAGATTGTAACTGGCAGTGGCTGACACATCTAATAGGGAAGCGTACAGAAATCTAGTGACAAACTGTGCACAGATACAAGTCAGTATAGTCAAAGTCAGACATGTTAAACATAAACAGAAGAGAAACAAATGTTTGAGTGCATGGAATCTTTAACAGTTTGTTTTTTAAGTGTTTTTTTTTTAAGTACAGCTTTGCAGCAGCACATGAACATGATTGATAGTTTCATATGTTGGCAGTCTGATCAGTGGTTACAGTCCCCTTATGTCTCTCTGTAACAATTTATTGTGCAGTTTGTGTATTTTAGTGATGGGACGAGAGCCTGTAGGAGCTCACATAATGGCTCAGACTGCACAGTGAATGATGGAGCCCATTTTTCATGAAACAGTGATTGATCAAGCACTAAATGAGAAAAGGCAGCTGCAATAACAACACGAGAGGATAATGTGTAGGATGAGTGGACATGCAATGTTGCCTGCTACACTTTTTATATTGTGGAGAGGTGTTTCTCTTAATGATGCATCCTCCACCAGCTCCAAACAAAGCTGTCATATCATGAAAAGATGATAAAGTAGCAGCTTGTGGTGGTAAATGGTTTTGTGTCTGAGCTGTGAAGGACAACAAATGGCACAACAAAACACAACTTTGTCTTTTTACACACATTTATTTGACAGCCTATGCACGCCAGAAAAATGACCTCATTGGTCATCTGTGTGTCTGTTAGGCGGCGACTGCTAGTGGCTGTGGTATTTATAATGGGAGCAAAGGAGGAAGTGAAATGACCTAGTATGGAGAGCAACAAATTCATACCCAGACCTGCAAGAGTTAGCAGGGTTTATTGGCAGAATACAGCAGTAATGAAACATAGCACTCATAAGTATGTGTTCATCATTGTATAATTACCTGAAAATAAGAATCACTACATTTTTCGTTAGAGAAAACCCTTTATAGGTTGAAGCTTTAAAGGTAGAATCAGCATGATTTGTCCGGGATATTCGTAAATGCACCAGAAAGCAAGTTTATTGTTGTGTCTCATTTAAGGGACATCAAATACTGACAATTTGGGATGGAAAGCATCTCAAGTGCAGCAAAATAATGTGAGATATTTCCACCATCACACACTTCTAGTGAATCATAAGTGATGATGGAAAAGGATTATGTTTCTGAGTCTATAGATTTTTTTTTTGTTTTTAAGAAAATGTTGCATTTTCTGCCTTTAAGCAGAGACAGATTCATTCTGTTCATGTTCAGAGGTGACAGGTGCAACTCCAGTAGGAGTCTTGCATTGTGCATGCTGCAAAGTGAGATATAGTTGGCCTAATAAAGTCAGTGATCATTCAGTGTTAAAAAGCACAACTGTCAAAAAGCTCTCACTCACTTGGTGTGAGATTTCTGATAAGTTCTTTGGGAGACTGTCTTTCTTCAGTTTTGCTCTCAGATAGCCTTAGATCGCTATAGGCTACTGCTGATTGTAAGTCTGTCATATGCCGCCATCTCCGCAAGTATTTCATACTATAAATAAAGTGTGAATCCAGTTTTCTTGTGCTATTTGAGTTTTCACTTGGAATTTTAAGATTCCACATGATGCAGCGAACCGCTTTTTGATCTTCGTTAACAGAGCGCACACTTTGCATTTTCATTGCTTATTCTTAAGTATTTCCATACAAAGCTGGTGGCTGAAATTGTGTTGTTAACGTACTTAATAACAGGCAAATTCCACCAGGCTGCACCACGTCAGCTGGAGGTGCCTGCAGCTGTTCTACACGATGCTTGTGATTCCACCAGAAGCACTTCAGCGTGTCCCAGAAGCAGCTCTCCTCTCCGCTCCGCTCCAAATACACGCCGGGTCTATTTTCGACAGATTCCGCATCAATTAGCACAGAGCAGATCGAACAGGCTAAAAGTCAGACACAGAAAAGGAAGGGGGAGAATAATTTTCAAAATAAAAGACCCTGTGCAGACTCACGATCATAAAGGCAGACAGAAAAGAAACTATTTAGCCACTTAGCCTGCTTCCTTAGTCCTCTTCCTTAACAAAGGAAGTTTGAACTCACAGTTTGAATTCATGCTGCTTTGTGTTTATTAAATAATTCATTAACGATTTTGCTCCAACATGTACACAGCTTTTGAATACTTTTTAAGAAAATACATCAGGCTTACATATTTTCTAAATATATTCCCAGGTGTTCTAAATGTTTTTAAAAAGTTTTTTCCATTATCATATTTCCTGGAAAATGGTAATTAGTTTGGGTATTTCCAGGAATTCTGCTTCCTGGGATTTCACCCTATCCCACACGCTAAAGAGGAGCAGTATTCAGTTGCAGTCAACAACTTCACCAACACTAGATGCCACTGAATCCTACACACTGGTCCTTTAACTTACATTTCTGCATTAATATAGCGTATTTAACTTACCTAAACCAAACCATGACCTGTTCCTAAACCTAACCAAGTAGTTTTTGTGCCTAAACCTAACCGAACTGCAACTGTCACACGACGTTTCCCACGTGACGATGATGGTCTCGTACTACGAAGGTCCAGTCCGCCTGTTGCTGGTACTCATATGGTGTTTTGATAAATATTCCATCATTTAGATATGAGGATGTGTTGTTATTTGATCCATGCACACACTCTTCACATCATAACCAGACACAGACTCTCGTGTGAGGAGGTGTTGCATTTTTCAAAACACTGCTGATTCAAAAAGGTACGTGACAGAAAGCAGGAGACTGTGGAATCCAGCATGTCCAAACAATAAGCTGCATATCTTTAGTATGTGGTAGATGTTGTTTGAAATATCCGCCTCATTCTCATCCATCCTCTGCTGAGAGAATTCCAGACCTTCTCTTTCCTTTTTTCTCGTGTCTTGTGTGTTGTTATGGGTCTGTGGCCGTGGGATCCTCTGGAGGAAATGCACCGCGGCCTGCAAACAGGCTGAGTCTCAGGCCAAAGAGGTGGGGGGGGGGGGGCAGGACAGGAAGCTCAGATGCTTATATAACAGCCCTATTGAGGGGATTGGTATTTGACATGTCACACGGCAATCTCATCCATCGGCCTTGCACTCTCACCCCCGTCCGCAACCCCTGCTCTCGCATGTATCAGGTTGGCCAGGTCTCAGAGAGGGCGAAGCGTCTCCTGCTACTACAGCGTGTTTGTCTGATGGAGAGACTTGACTTGAACATTCAGACTAGTGGTATGTAAACCGATTTCTGTCTGGATAAATATTTAGACGTCGCCTTTTTTTCCCCCCCACATCCAACAGGTAGTATCAGTTTTTAATTTAATCACCCTCTGAGCCCAGGTTCAAAGGGCCATTTGATGGAAGCCAATGATGTGTGGTTCGCCTTTAAGTCTTGCTGAGATTGAAAAACGATAAGGAGGCTATTAAAGACCTTCCTCCTGTAGGGAGAAACCCCCGTGTTACAGGGCTTCTTGGCCACCAGTAGCAGCAGCCTTGTCGACCCCGCGCGGCTGTATTTATAGAGCGCTGTGGATGAGTCATTTGGCCCGGTGCCCACTCTTCGTTCTCCAGATTTACAGGTCCCCACTTTGGGGAGGGCTGCCTGATTTACGATACACCCCCTCCCCCCCCTCCACCGGCTCCCACCCCACCCCTCTCACTTCCTTCACAGACAAGCAGACACACCATCTTGCCTTCGGCTTCGCTGTCTCACTCGGTTTCATTCGGCCGCTCTCTCTTCTCACTTCTTTCTTAGAAACATGCTTCCTCTGCTCTTTCAGCTCCTTTGTCAGATGTAGAGGAAAGGCTTCCTGAGAGACCGGCCGTAGCCTGACCCTGCCTCTAAGTGCTGCTGACTGCTGTGTCACATTGACCTGCCGTTGACTTCACAAGATGAAGTTTTAGGCGAAAGTTATATGAGGTGGAGGAAGGCAAGAAGCGAAGGAAGGAGGGGCAGAAAACTGAGAGTTGTGGCGAGTGTTTTAGCAGAAACAGAAGGATAAATCTACCTGTGGCACAGAACAAGAACAGATGAAGAGGTGGCACCAGGGGGCCGGCGGTCAGCAGCGACAGCGTGGCTTTTGCTCCCTCAACCTCCAGCTGAGACAGGGGCACATCTTCCTCTGCGCCCCATGGATCTTAACTCCAACCCAGGTCTGTCTCTTTACAGAACAGTAATGAACACTAAAATGTTTGCATCTGGTTTGGACCTTTTCATTACGATAGCAGTGATATTATTAGACTTTGCACTGGCTTTAGTTTCAGTTACGACTGAGGGGAAGGACAGGAAGGATTTCTTACGCAGCTTTACTTGTCTTAAACTTCAGACACAAAGCTTGCAGATGAGTTGCAAAGTGCTCTCTGTTGTGTCTTTTCCATGCATGGTCCATTCATCATGTCAGCAGATGAGTGTTTTACAAGTTACAGTTCAGAGCTTATGTTTATTGCAGCTGTGATCTCGGATAAGCGGTTTATGATGCTTACATTCCTGATTTTCCTGCTGTTGTGGCGACATTGTCACAGCTTCCTTTTTATTTGTCCTCTCAACCAACATCTACAAACAAGCTCTGTATGGATAATGGAGTTACTTCTGACAAAATGTTTTTGATTCTCAACGCAGTGATGTCTTTTCATAGAAGCTCTTCGTGCTGATGTAAATCTTTTGAAGCTTTATGAAGATTCTCCTTCATGCTAAACATGCCATTCATGTTAATTTTCAATGCATAACATGTTCGACATGCTGCAGTTTCATTTACTTCAGATCAGCGACACATGCAGATGCAGACAGACAGATGCTGGAGCACAAAGTAAAGAGCCTTAAGAGTGTGCCACTGATTCAAGAGTACCTGCAAACATGTGGACCTTTGCAGGAGCAGGTCATGTCTGGAAGGGAACCTTTGATTTGTAAAACTCTCTCTTTTTGAGTCTGAAAACCTTACACACCTTGCAAGATAATGATGTTTTAATGTGACATTGCTGTGGATCTGGAAAGGTTTAGGGACAGAAAACATGTAGGGTTAGAGAAAGATCATAGTTTGAGTTAAAATGATCTTTCACAGGTCTGGGATTCCTTTCTAGACACAACACAAAGAGCATGAGCATCTCTGGAGCGAAGTGTTTACTCTACAAAAAGACAACTTTGTAACTTTATTCATTGATTTTGTTTCAATCTGATCATGTTTTGCAGAGAAAATGTTTTCTAGATTTCCCCCTTTTTCCTGACGGACAGATAGCTTTACTTGTTTTGAAAGTAGCTAACTGCTGCTACCTGTAATCACTAGCTGCTCTTAGCTCATTCACTCAGTTTGTTGTGCAGCTAATGTTACGCTCAGCTGAGCCTGATTCTGTTGCCTGCTCACCTTGCTCTGGCGCTGGTGCACATCTTCCTGTCTTCAAAATCTGGAATCTACATTTCCCATGATGCAACTCAACCACCAGCATTTCTGTGAAGAGATGTGGGTATGTTATGCAAGTTGTGGCTAATGTAGCCTTGAGATGTTAGCCTCAAGCTAAGCCTTACGTCTTTCTTACTTCACACCTCCAGATTTTTTTTTTTTTTCATTTTCAAACTTGCAGTCTTCAGCTCCACCTCGAGTGACATCAGCTGAGTCAATTTATCAGATTTAACAAAGCTCCCTGGAGCCACAAAGGCTTTATAAATTCATATATATTTTCCCCAGAAGCAGCAGCACAGCTTAAAATGCGTGCAGAGACTCTGACGTGTGAAATCAGTGGAGGTCCCCTTTAACACTACTCCAATATTCCAGTGAGTGTAAATTTAGGAAATATAGAACCTATGGAGCATCTTATTTTGTGCTAGTGAAGTTATTTCACCTCCTATTGCGTTGGAAATGCCAGTAACCATTTGGTTAATGTGATTGCACGCTATTTGCTGAAATGAAAAGCCATTGTCAGCCACACAGGTGACTCAACAGCAGAGTGCAGAGAGACTCTGCAACAGAAAATGTTCCATCTTTGTGTTTCAGTGCACTGATAATGACATATTAATGAATAAGGAAACATCACATATTTAAGTTAAAGAAAAGGAAGACTAAATACGATGTTTAGCAGTTCCTACATACACAAATAAGTACCAGGGAAATGGTGTGAAAAGGATTTAACCATCGGAGCCATTTGAATAACTTGTATAAGAACATAAGCTTTGAAACCACATATGTAGTTTAAATGCCACCCAGGTGTGGTTGTACTTGATACATAGCTTTAAAAAATCTTGCCAGAGGAAGGAAAATCATTCTTAGCAGAAAAGCATTCTCATAGCTGGGTCAAATTTCACTTTGCTTGGCTGCTTGAGGCAGATAACAGAACAGACTCCTGAATTCATGGCTCCCAGCCTGCCTGTAAATCCATCCCAGTGAAGCTGTTCTCATGCAAAAATCTGAAGCAACAGATGGGAGAGAAATTGGACAGAAGAAATACTGTATGTGTAGAAATGAGATTTCAAGAACTGCTGGTGGTGGTGAGGAGGAAAGAGAAGAGCGGTGTTTTATATGTTTGAGATGTTGAAAACAGTTCATAATATTTTACATGACCACAGTCATAAGCCAAATCCCCTCTGCATCTGCTCGTCTCTCCTCTTATTAAAGCCTGACTTTAGCTGTCGCATCCTGGATGGATCACTGTGGACTCTCTGCGTAAATCCAGTCTATGTGACGATATGAAGCACATCAAAACTAGTGAAACAACCAGACGAGGTGTCTGTGAACCTCATTGTCTAGCAAAGCAAATGATTTGAATGCCAGTTTGTTTTATTCTGTAAAATCTGCTGGTTGAGTTCAACACATCTCTCCCATGACTTGCTTGTGAGGCAGCAAATACTGAATACAGGGGGCAGCAAAAACTTAATGCCTAATAACCATGTAAACACTTAACCTGATTTTATGCTAACTTTTATAATCAGTCTGCCTGTTGTTGCCACTTTTTAGCTAGACTTCAGAAATATTTTCTTATGTTAAGTTCCAGACTTACAGATTAATGCAGTCATTCTATTAGTTTTTCTTTTCAAAAGTGAAATCAAATTTATTTATATATTTATCAATATGCATGCCAATATGTGCACTAAACTGTAGTGATTCCATATATTCACAGCAGTATTTTTCTGTAGGATAATAACCGTCAACGATCCAATTCAAATGTTAGATTAATCTGGAATTACTTGAGAAAAAGTGAGAAACAGTTAAATGTATTTTATAAGATTATAAACATCTTATTTTAACATTAATAATAAAAAAAAATCCACCTAAAACCATCACAAATAAATAATCATAGCCTGTGGGAAAAGGCGGAAAACAAGCACAAAAATTAATCCAAAAAAAGTTGGAAACTGCTGTTTGTAATAAGTAGGGGTGCTTTGTTTCAAAATTTGAGAGCTTAAACACAAAACATTCACTGAGTTTTAGGTGCTGAGACAAAAAGTTACAACCGTCCCTGGTCTCCCCTACTTTATATTTAATTGAGTTTTAATTGAATTTATATTTTAATGTTGGGAAAGTGCAATTCGAGGCCACTTGTGACGTTTTATTGACAGAGACAGTGATATTTGCTGAGCAACCAAGATGCTTCTCCAACTGTGCAAAAAGGAACAATATAATAGTGGCAATTTCTCTGTGGTCAGTATGACCGCTCATGGCTGAAATATGTAAATAAGAATCATATTTTCTTTTGTGCAATCTATATTAAAAAAAAATATTTTAAATGAAAATACAAGCACATTTTTTTAATTCACCAAAGTTGTTGCACATATAGCAGGTTCCCCATTGAACAGAACAAACAAAAGTCCTTTAAAAAAGTCTGTCACTTTATAGGTACCTGTGCATCTTCGAATGTATAATGTGACAACACACCTTAAGATCTTTTATGAGTCACAAAGAGTAAGAGTAAGTAAGAGTAATAAATTGCATTTGTGTTTCCAGCAGATTAGTGGATGGAACCACATTGCATGTGTCAAAAAAGTTCTATTTTGATTAAATGCTTTGACGTATGTAAACACACATCTTACTGCATTATATTATTTAGCTTCCATGTAAACAATGAAGTTGGAATCTCTAATCAGAATAATTTTAATTGGATTGTAGGATGTGCAGGAGAACCTATGGTGGCAGCAAAACTGGCAAAAAAAATGTGAAAGTGCCCTCTGTAGATATAACCATCTCATTCTAAGGTAATGAAAACACAACTGCTCTGATGTTCAGTGATTATACACCAATGAAAACATATTTATGAATATAATTTTGTATATATTCTGCCAATAAATCCCCCTTAATCTTATATGCTGATCACTAAAAAAACATTACTTGTATGTGAGGTACTACTGACTGTAGTTAATGAAAGCTTTATTTATAGCAGGTTTGAACCTAAAGAGAACTGAGCGAACAACATCAGCAAAAGTTCAGCGATGCACTCTCAAACACACAAAGAGCCAACCTCCTGGTCAGCATTTCTCTGTCTCTGCACTTAGATCACCACCAATCTTTTTCTTTGACCCGGCTCGCCTGCACTCCCCCTGCACTGCGTCCCTCTCCGGCCAGCAGCGCTTTGGCCAGCTTTGTCAGAGAAAACAACGAGGATGTGGAGCGGCAACGCAGACAGGACTGCTGCGATGGCCAAAATGAAAACACGCTTATCTTGCCGAAGCTGATGGGCGCTGTCCATTGGCTGTCCAAATAATTGGGCAGTGAGTCAACAGGAAGTTTTATGGTGAATGCCTTCTGAGTTCGCCCATCACGGGAACACACGTCTACGAAAATAACTGGCACAGACAGACACAAGCATTAGTTTATTCAGACCGCTCTGTTCATTGCGCGTACAAATAACACAAATTGGACAAAATTTCAATTGTGCTGCAGGCGATGCACCATTAAAAAACTGTCAAACATGGACTTTAACACAGAAATCCAGGGTTTTTGTCCAGTGTGGTACAAAAAGTCAACATTATTTAAAGTTTTAAACGCACAGCATGTAAAAGACATAATTTGAAGACATTGTGAAGTAGAGTGGCATCATGGGAGTTATCTTCACTTTCAACAACCACGATTGCAGATTAAAATCAACATGACTGACAGAAATCAAAAAATAATGAACAAGGTAATGCTAAAGTTTTGTTCACAATATGTTTTGTTGAGTTTGACGGATGTTATAGTAACTAACAAGCTAGCAACAACTAGCAGGAAACGCTCCACTGCCTTAAATGAACTACAGTTTTCTCTAATTTGAATCATGGATAAAGATGGATGACGCATCATTACTTCCTACAACTGTACAAAAATGAAGCCAAAATATCCCGGATATGAGTGTTGCCACCTTGCACTTGCAATGTCATTGGAGCCAGATTGATCAAGACCGAGGCCGCACACGTTTGACTTCCCGCCTACACACCCCCTTGACTCAACCCCGAGCTGGGCTCAGCTGTCAATCATGACATGAAACCACCGTTTTATAGCATCAGTTATGTTTAATTTTTGTTACCATGACCGCAAAGATCACCTGATTATGAAAGACAATAAAGG
This sequence comes from Lutjanus erythropterus, assembly GCF_056507025.1. Taxonomy (NCBI): domain Eukaryota; kingdom Metazoa; phylum Chordata; class Actinopteri; order Lutjaniformes; family Lutjanidae; genus Lutjanus; species Lutjanus erythropterus. The sequence continues at coordinate 27,844,693 of NC_139336.1, read as the reverse complement.
TCGACCGCTCTATACAGCAGTTAATGGGAAGTTTTTGCGCATGACCTGCAGGTAAAATTGGATTTTTGGCGCATGCACTAAAGTAAAATTGTGTTATTTGTACACAGATTGATGAGTTATTACACAAAGGCACAGATGCTTCGTCTATAGGAACATTTTCACTATTTTTGCACCAAAATGGTGGCATTCATCTGTGTTCCACCTCATCAGTCACTAAGTGGAAATATGAAGTGGCTCATGCAGGGTGATGATTGATGAATGTCAGATTTATCTCTAGTTTCTATCATAATAATATTCACCTCTCTGACAGGCCCTTCAATCTCCTGAAGCAATTTAGCAAATGAAAATGTTGATTAATGCGTCCATGACACATGACCAGAGTGAATTCATTTTATAATGAAATTATTTCATGTGAATGGAAATCATGGGAGGCATTTTTCTTAAGATCCAGCCGTCAGGATTTTTCTTTTCTTCGCGTCTGTCTGGTTGAAGATCTTCCTAACCCACAACATATCCAGAGCTCACACGCCAAAGTCCAGACTCGAGCTATTTCCGTTTCATGTTTTATTCCTTTGGTTCTCATGGGGAAAGACTGACTAAGTTGCTCTGCCTCCAGTTCACACAATAAAGCAGAAGTCAGGTTTCTATAACCCCGTCTGGAGAGTTCAAAGGGCTTTCCTAAAGGCCAGGCTGACTCAACCTACCAATTTCAGCTGCGGGGAGTGCAGGTGTGCATCTGCCCTGAAGCCCTCATAAGCGCTGAAAGGTGATATTAGAAGGTATTAGTGAGCAGAGCAACAGGTATTTTGTCAAGTCCACTCCTTGTTTCAATCTCTGGTGTGGATAAAGGGAGGTTCACTCCCTTCTCTAAAAAGCCAGGATGTTTGTCTGTGTCTTTTCCTTCCAACATGATTGTTACTGGATGTTTTATCTTTTCTTTATCTTAGCAATTAAGATGGAGGCCGTGACATCGCAAACATTTGTTAGCAAAGATGTCGACTGGATTGAGGTGCATGACATGTTATCCTGCAGAAAAAAAATCTACTTAAATCTCAGGCTTTTCTCCATTAAACTGTTCATACTTGTTCCACTTGTGATCATATCTCACTTCCCCACACTATATGCAAGTGTCAGTTGGATGTCCATTACTGTTCATTTGACCTTTCAATACAAAAAATTGACTATTCTTTCCTTGTTTTAGTTCAGTGCCGCAGTGAATTTCTATATCAGCCCACAATGAGGCTCATGTTTCACCTGCGCTGTCAGCAGCCCAGCAGGAGAGACATAAGTAGGACACACATTTACTTTTTTTGACTGTGTGGAAATTGGATGTTTACAGATGATGATGAAGAAAGACGTTAATGAGAAAGTCCCACGTCCCAACACACCACGGAGTGTCTCTCCTGCCTGCTCTTGCCAGCAATGTTTTTGACAAGGAATAAATGTCCAGATTTACAAGACGGCACAAAAGATGAATAATTCGCCGTGGCCATTTCACTTCCCTGCTCTATATGCAAATAAACACGTTTGCAAAAGGTGCTGTTTTTGGCTGACTAATCAACACGCTAGGATGAACAGAAAATGTTTTTTACACAACGAAAGAAAAAACTTAATGTGTAACATTTGCCGAATTTACAAAATGGCTCAAAAAATTAAGAATTTGTTGTAGACAGTCTTTTACAAAGTTTGTTAAGTTTCTCTTCACTCAACAACTCTCAAAACTGTTCGTTTTTCAAAGGGAGTTTGGGGATATTGCGTTCAGGGGTGCAACCAACTTTTATTTTCATCGTTTATTAATCTGTTGATTATAAATCGAGTAGTTGTCTTGTCTATAAAATGTCAGAAAATGGTTAAAAATATCCACCAGTGTTTCCCAAGACCCAAGATAATGTCCTCAGATGTCTTGTTTGCCTCCAACCCAAGGATATTCAGTTTACTGTAATAAAGGAGTAATATAGCAGAATAATAATCACATTTAAGAAGCTGGAATCAAAGAATTTGGACTTGCTCAAACCAATTAATCGTGTGTTAACAAACCAAACATTCGCCGCTTATTTTGGCAGGTAGAAGAGCCCAAAAATGTCATTTGCATTTCAGTGAATCACATGATGAACTTACAGGACGTCAATTGAGTGGGCGATTCTTCAGTGTGGACTAAGACACATACGCGTACACACTGCTAAAGGAATGTGGTCACATGCGGCCCAGACCGCCTCCAAACGTGGTCTGAGCCATCGGACCTCAATGCAGCTTCAATTTGTCTCAGAGCTGTCCACTTGTGATCCGATCACCCAGGAAGCATGTTAATACCTGGTGTAAACAGGCTCTGTGAGGCTTAGCACTGACAACATCCTGTATCTAAATTGAAACAAATTTGGATATCAGGCTAACATGGCGGGAGATCATTTGTTTTGGGTCTCAGAGTGCACACAGAGTGTGAATTCCTGGCATGCACAGCATACAGATTTACAGTCTCTTGGCCATGAGACTTGTCGAATTGGTGATTTGTCACAGTGAGATATGTTTACATAGCCGTAAGGATGCCTACATGTTTCACACAGACACACAACATCACGTGCATGTTACAACACACACACGCAGCATAGAGATGAAAATACAAACACTCATTCTGTCAGATATATTGCAGCCCAGCATATAATGTATATCTGTTTGCTTTAAGTGCATCTGGCTGTACATGAAACATAAATTATCTGACAATATGGGGATGCTACCGGACTAAAAGCGCATTAAAAACTAGTGTCAAGTTGACTTTAAAGAGCTCAGCTGTGGAGCCGCTCGAGATTTTCCTCTTGGATCTGCATGTGCTGCACCTTTCCAGAAGCCTCCTCTGAAGTATCATTCTGCCTGTATCACTGATGTAACGCTTCAGCCTCACAGCATTGCATGCAAGCGTTCAAGTGACAACAGCTGCCAGCGCTCACCAAAACTCAACACTCCTAACATTTTAATGGGATATTAATCCCCCGCCAGTCGGTAGTCGCTGGAGCTGTCAGTGGTCTAAATGGTTCACTCGTAAGGATTTTGGTATTTTAACAAACCTCAAAGTGTTGTCATGCATGCTTTAAAGATGTTTGGAATTAGTCTAGAATTAATCTCACGTTATACTGCAAGTCACCCCTGAAATAAATAGGTTGAACAGAATGTTTGTGGTTTCGTACCGATGGCTGAGAGCTTCCATAAATGTCATTTGTGATTTTTATTTACAGTCATCAGTTTTTGGCTTTAAAACCTTTAAAACCAGGTGAAATGTTAAGAGATTATTCTGTTGTTTGGTTGCGTGTTTTATTCAAGTTGACTGAACTTAAAATGTCTATAACACTTCAGAACTTTTTCTACCTTTAAGTCTTTTGACTTGAAATGAGTCGAATAATTTAATCAAATCAATAAATTTAGTTTCCAAAGAAACATGCATATAAGCAGATTTCCCAGCAAACATGGTTTAAAATAAGTCATGTTTGCTTGTTTTCATAATGAAAACCATGATGATGGTTCGTATTTAATTAGATTGAAAGTTGATAAACTATAATAAATGTTATAAGTGAAGGTTTACTCAAGATTTACAAGATTTAATATCTTAAGCTCATTGAACATGTTTTCCCAAGTACAACTGAATTAATATCAAGTTTATTCAACTAAAGAAGTTTATTTGTTTTGAATTAGTCAACAATTATTTGAACTTGTCTTGTCGTTAAACTTTTAAGGCAGCCTGGACACCAACTTTTTTAAAGTTAAAACAAGTAGTCAGTTTTTACAGTGTACTCTACACTCTGTACAGTCATTTTTCAAACAAAACATAGTTAATTTTAGAGTGTTTGATTCAAATGTCCTGCCCTGAAGGCTGCCCCTGGTTTCTATTTCAGTGAAGCATAAACACCAACTTTGGGAAACTTGAAACTCTCCTTAGATACATAATCCATCATAGTAAACATGACGTAGATCTACTGTATTTTCTTGTTATTGATAAAAGAAGATGGCATCATTTGAAAGACACTGTGTTTGTAGTAAATGGGCTCAAATTTTTTTAAAAATCAGGTACAATCCCTCAAAATGCACCAGACAAAACTGCCCAAGTCACTTTTACCTCTGTGTTAGTCACCGGCCTTTATAATTATTTTGTCAACTTATATTCCAACGGCCGCTCTGGACTCTAAGTGAAGTCTGAGCCGTGTTTCCTTTTCCTAAAAGTTGAAACTGATTCCCCTTACATAATGGTATATTTACAGCAGCCTTGGCAGGACACACAGACATAGCTCTTTATTTAGTTGGCATGAAATCAGAACAGAGACACTTGGCTTTTTGACAGCCCTGTGACCTCCATGAACGGACTGACCCATTGCTTCCCCGACTGTCCTCATGACAACTCATTAAAGCTCTGCTCACTCATACTACTCAACAGCTGCCTTTGACTGGTGCCGTTCACTCCCCTTTGTGTGAGAACAGAGGAGTGAATGTACAGTGACTCAATCACTTGTTTTTATCAAGGAGGATGTTTTGAGATAGATTTTTGAACTTAAAGATTTGCATTGTTGTGGCTGAACTTGTGGCCTCAGAACCATAAATGGTACAAAAGACGTGGACATAGCCACTGTGACGTCACCCATTGATTCGTTTTTAAGCCTCGAATTTGATTTTTTCATGATCTTGGTTTAGCAGTTAACGTAGCTTTGAGCCATTAGCTTCAAGCAGAGGTAAGTTGTGGGCTACAGAGGTCTTTTAAGACCACTTTTTTGTTTTCATTTTCAGAATCGTAGTCTTCCGACCCAACCTTACTGTGACTTTGTCTTTGTTGGGCATCTCAAAATAATTTCACAGCTATTTAAATGTAGCAACTGAAACAATAAACTCATTAGGAAACTGTTTACTGAGTAATGCATCAAGTCAGAAGTAGGGTCATTTTCCTATAAACTTCTTTACAAACAGACTTCTTTGTGCAACCAGTGGATTCGCCCCCTGCTGGCCATTGGAAAGAATACAATTCTACATTGGTTTCACTTTTCAGACCCAGAAGCTACATGAATTTCTTTTATACGGTCCATGTTCACAACTCAAGTAGTCAAGGTATCATGTTTGCCTTTCAGCACAGAGAATTTAGAGCTGATGTGGCCATTATTCTCCATTTCTTGGTGCCATGATTACCTTCTCCCCCATGGGCACCTGTAGAGGGACAGTAGAGCCAAACAACCCTCGTCCCCTTTGACCTCACTGCTCCCATTCACTCTGTTACTCATTCAGCATCACATGGTAATGGATAGCCGTAGTAACTCTATGGAGTCTGTGTTCTCCACCAGACAATGTCTTTGGGGACTCAGGTGGAGGCTAATGTTGTGGTGTCTGCCTAAAGATTATGTCGATTGACAGGCGAGGACCACCGTGACACCAGGAAGAGAATTAGCCAGCGATACCTTACGGGGGGTCGGGTGAAACAGGACACTCACCACAGGACACCCACCACAGATACATGGAAAGATATAGCTGCAGATATACACCAGGAGACTGTGCAGCATGACGGGTTTGAAAGTTTATAGTCAGTTAAAATGATTGTTTTGAAATTTCTAACCCTTTCGTATATAAAATGTCAGAAAATAGTGAAAAAAGCTCCACATCTGAGTCTAAGGTGACATATTCAGGTTGTTTGCTTTGTCCAACCAATAGCAGCCTACAAAAATCAAAGATATTAATCTTCCAATAATTGCAAAAGATCCTCACAAAATTAGTAAAATTATTTGATTATCAAAATAGTTGCAGAATAACTTCCTAATAAACCAGTAATCAACAGTCAGATAGTAAACTAATCAGTACTTGATGACATTTCCCATTTTCGTGTCATACGACACGCAATACTAATTGTGGTTACTTAGTTTGCAAAGAAATGTCTTGTGTTAACTTGGAAATTTTCCTCCAACTTTTAAGATATTTCTTGGTCAATTATCATATTATTAAACATCATTATATATTTTTGACATTATTGGTGAATTCACAATGGACAGTGGACTGTTTTCTTTTAGAGATAACATGTTTTTTATTCCATGCATTTGTCTTTACACCCTCCCGTTAAAACCTGGTGCCTACATTACCCACAATGCAACACGGCAGCATCGACAGTTTGGTTGAGTGACAGTAATGTACCCTTGAGCTGCTAACCCGAAGCAGCAATGAGGAGCAGCTAGAAAGTTTTTCTTAAGCTCCAACTGACACTGACTCACGTGACGTCACTTGAGGCACAAAAACTTAAGTAACTTAATGAAACTTTTCTCCTCTTTTTTCCCTCTTTTTTTGTGTTGTCTTTCTCATTAGGTGTGGCTGCCTTTTTTTTAAAAAAATAACAAGTTGCAAGGGAAAACAGTTTTGCTGTCAATTAATTTTCACTCACTGAACTGTTTGACTGTTTACTTCATTCAGCACAATTCACTGTACTCTAACTTTGTCTACATTAGTTTCACTTACTTACTAAAGTCAGCAGCAAGTGCTTGATAGTTTAAATAAATTAGTTACTTCGGTTGACAAAAACAAAATATTACATCACCAAAAAATTAAAAGAATAATTGAAATGATGTAACATTGTGTCCATGTGTTTATGTACCCTCAATACTGCCTAAAAATCACATTAAGTCTGATCCTGATGAAGGCTCTTGTCGGTCAGTCGGTCTGTGTTTTATTTAACTTTGTCTAGTCATTGACCAATAAAGGCTTTTTAAATTTTTTTTTTTGGCTGCCTTGGATACTTCTTATGTTTGTCCACCAGCACTTTACAGATTTTTTCTCACAGCGCAGATAAACATATTTCTCGTTATTGCTCCATATTAAGGCTCATTTGATTCTTATTTGATTCCTCACGCGTAAAGTCAACATAACATCATTATGTTCTGACCAGTTTGTGGTTCAGATGTTAACAAAGCACTGGTGTGTGAATGGGACATCTCATGTTTGCTTATGGGGTCGTGCCCCGTGTCAAACCGGTGGCCTTTTTAAACCCCAGGCCTTCAGAGGGATCTTTCTATTGTTCCCATTACAGTGCTGGAGAGAAGTATGTGTGGGTGTGTGAGTGAGTGGGTGTGTGTACTCCCCAACCCCCTCTTCAAACCTCACCCTCCCTCACCTCCCTCACCTCCCTCCCCTCCTTCCCTTTCTCTTTCACACCCGCTCAGCTGTGCTCACTCACTCATTCTGAGCCAGGCCAAAAACTGGCAGTCAGGAACTCCCGTCCTCAAGTTAACCCGCCGGGACTTTGTCACCCATTCAGGGAGCTTCTTTTCTGGAGTGTGGAGGAGACATGGAGATGGTTCATCACGTGATTCATAGTTTACCTCAGTATGGATTATCTGACTTACTATCCTCACATCAAGGTAACAATATCAGTGCTTTATTTGATTATTTAGAGCCTGTCGGTAGCGTTGTATGTGCATTTCAACTAAAATACAATGGATGTATTTCTCTAAACACGCACTAATGTCTTTAATTCAAACTTCTTGTTGCACAGCTGCGTTTTGCAGAGGGATTAGATCATCTGGAGATGATATCACTCATGAATGAAACCCTGTGAACGAGGAAAAGGGAAATAGCGATGATTTGTTTTTCCACTTTTAATCCTCGTCATCATTCTGTATGAATTTCAGCTTGGCTTGTCGCTTGTCTGTGAGTGTCTTCCTGCTCTGTTGGAGGTATTTATGATGTGTGGACTTCTGAGAAGACTATCATTAGACACAATATTGAATCTCAACTTGCCCCTGCTTGCATGCAAACAAGAAGACTCTTGCAGACAACAGAGAACAGACACTGATGTATTCATTTAATCTTCCACCGTACACACACACACACACACACACACACACACATACACACACACAAACACACTGGGAGAACTATGACACATATTTTTGTCATTTAAAGCTAAACAAGGTAGTTACAGTGTCTGCATTGTTTTCGGGGCCAGCAGCAGCTGCTTCCTGAACTTGGCAAGCAGCACAATCAAAGTCTGGAAGAACTTAACGTTTTAAACAAGACTCCCACAAACTGTATTCCACTTTTGAATATCTTATTTTTTAGGTCATATTTTAAAACTTTAACGCCCACTCCCTTTTTGGGCAATGTCTGCCTAAACAAGACCAACGGATCATTTTTCACTGTTAAACCCGTGCAGTGAGGTAAACACAAGGTTTTCATGGGTTGTCATACAGTTGGTCTGCATTGGATGAAATGAGACGCCTTGTTTTTTAAAGGTTTAAGTCGTATACTGAGTATTGATTTAGGGTTAGGGAATATATTTCTGAAAACACACTTGTTCACTTTCTGAACAAAAGTAAGATGAGCAGACTGATACCATTTTCATATCTGTTGTTAAAGGAGAAGGCTGTTGCTACAGCCAGGAGGCAGTTAGCTTAGCTTAGCTTAGCTTAGCTTAAAGAGGAGGAAACAGATAGCCTGGCTCTGTGGTGAGAAATAACAAAAACGGAAGTTTAAAAGCAACAACTTGTACTTTTAAGGTGATTTATATCTCAGACTATTTCCTTGTGCTAAGCTAAGCTAACTTTATCTTGCCTGTAGTTTCATACAGAGTGCTACAGGGATGAAGTATTTTTGTAGGCCAACCCACAAGTTAGCATCACTCTGGTTCCCTCCACAAAAAGCCAATGGCATTTTTCTATTGGATTTTGGCTAATGCAGGAAATAAGGTCTGTGGCAAACAAAAGTTTAGGATATTTACTCATTTTGTTCAGCAAGATAATCTTCACAAATGAACAGCAACAACTTTTATGATTTTTTAAAGTGTAAATGCAATCGCCAGAAGGAAAAAGGTAACGTTAGGCTACAAACAAATAACATCACGGTTACATGACTTCAGCATCCACCACCATTAAGTTTGGCGTGATGACATTTATCAACTCTTTACTCTCATTTAGCCACATAGCAGCACCTTTTTTAAGACACATAAAAGCTTCAACAGGCTAAAAATCTATCTGAAGTTGAACATTTCACACATTATATTCTGTTAAGAAAATTGTTTACTGGCTTTAGTTTCATATCCAGAGGTCCAGCGTGTAAAATTACGGTGATCTAATGGCAGAAATGGAATATAATATTCAGAAGTATGTATTTATTAGTGTAGAATCACCTGGAAATTGCTGTTTTTTGTTCTACAGAGGGCGCAGGTCCTCTTCCATGGAGTCTGCAACATTGCACCACCATGTTTCTACAGTAGCGCAGAGCAGACAACACAGGCTCTGGATAGCACCTTTCATGTTTTTCATGTGTTTCCTGGCCACTGCTACATGCTTGGAAGGAGAGGGTAAAACGAGGTGTTTGCAATCTTCAAGATCACTGCTAGATAAATCTTCCAATTGGGTCCTTTTAACAGAAAGATTTGTTAGTGGTTTCAATCCTCTCATCTAACTGAGGAAGAAAGAGAATACATGTAGTCCCCAATTATTCCTTTTATTCCTTTTTATTATTCCTTTCAGCAAAACCTCACAAATCTAATCAGTGCATAGAGTTTATACTGTATTTTCATAGTCACATAACTTTTTATAGTACTAGCAGCCTATGAAATTTCTACATCCAGTGGTAACACTTGATGGTGAATGCTTAATACTCTCACATCCACAAAATTAAACCATTTATTCAGTGATCTGTCATCCAGTGCAGCGCTATACGTGTGGTTTGAAAGGCTGCGTGTTGTTTTACAGGACTGACTCACAGAGGTACAGGTTCAGACTGAAGAGTATCGGGGCTCCAGGTATTTGTGAGCAATTACAGCACAGTGGGATCCTTTGTTGTCGCCCACCTGTTTTGAGCCATTAGTTAAAGGCTGGTCTGCAGCTGGGTTTGGCCACTTATTAAGGCCGGTGGTCAGAACTGGAATGAACAGTTGTTAGCTCTTTGCACTCAACCCGACTCACATAGTAATTATGACATACGTACAAAAGACGGCTATAAATAATATAAAAGTTAAGAGATACTTTAATATGATGCATATGATATCTCATTTACCTAGAGGTGTGTTATTAATATGCTTTATGTAATAAAGGAGGATGCATACCATTCATTTTAGCAATGTCTTTCCATTGTTTGGACCGTATATAGTTTTGAGGTTGACTGTATTAAAGGGAGAATTAAGATTTTTTGAAGTGGGGTTGTATTCATCCATAGTCATCGTATTACCTACAGTAGATGAGAGGAAGCTAAGTAATGTACTGCTGCAGCAAAACGTATTTTAGCGTAGTATTTTAGCCACCTATAGAGGTCCCCCGCCCAAAAAAAACAATATCAGTTTAAGTGTATGTTAAATTTAGAATATTTTCACCACTTTATCTTGCCGTCAGACAGTATTTTCCCACAGGAAACCACCGTTATATGACCAACCAATACCAACCAAATTCCATAAGCAAAATCAGTCTTTTTACCTCTCAGAATACTGGAGTTGCTGGTCTGCTGCTGCTTTGCCGTGTTAGTTTGTTTGTGTTATTGTGTGACTTCAGCATTTTAAAAGGTTAGGTCAGATTCACTGAGTCACAGGAAAACTCAAGCAAACTAACCAACTGAGGCAACAGTACACTACCAACTCCTGTACTGTACTGTGAGAGGTAAAATTACTGATTTCATCCATGGAGTTTGGTTGGTTTGGAGAGAGGGATATTTGTCCTATATAACAGCGGTTTCCTGTCAACAAAGGCTGTCTGACAGGAAGGTAAAGCAGTGAAAATATTCTAATTCTAACATGCACTTCAGCTGATAATGAGTTTTTTGGGTGGGCCTTTTTTAAAAATATGTTTTGCTGCTGACCCTGTCCACAGTAGTTCATATTCCTGCTGCTTCTCCAAACTGTTATCATGCTAACCTCCATCTAGGTAATACACTGACTATCAGTAAGTATATCAGACAGCCCTACTTCAAATAGTAGTGAACTATCCCTTTAAAGTAGTGTTTCCAGTATGTAAATAGCAGAAGTTAATAGAAATAAAGTTGTCGTTTTAGTTGATGCTCCACCGAGGAAAATATTGTCAATGGAGTTACAGTTGAGAATTGACAGGGTGTGGCGTTTTCTGTTCTCCCGAACTTTTTTATCAAGTTTCAAGGTGAATAAGGAATCTCGATCTGTGTTCCTTCTTTAATACAAGCTGCCCTCTGAAGTCTGCACGCCTCTGTAAAGCTGACAATTGTTCGCCGCTGAGTTTCTAAAACTTTGGAGCAGTGTGCTGGAGCGTGGTGAATCGGGGGAATTGTGACAGCTGTCACGGTTGTCTCTTCAGGTACAGTCGCTCTATTTGTGAAGCTGCTCGACTGTCTCTGGCAGCGAAACTCCTGCTAGGATTGGTCTCATTTAAGAAGCGTTGATTGAGGGATTTTTTTTTTTTTCCAGTCACACTATAAGCAGTCTGAGAGTTGTGTGCTGGAGAATAATACTTGCTGGAAGCTAAAGAATCTGCTGAAGGAAAGCCTCCAGTCATTTTATTTACTGGACAGATAAGTTGAATTTACCCACAGGTGACAAGATGACGTTTGAGTGTTTTATCTTTCTGCAGTTAATGCTTAATTGGCTTAAATCTTTACGGCTGTGAAAGTCGCACACCAGGGATTGGAAAGCTAATATTTGTCCAATTTTCTCTGATCATCTGCTTATCTGGTGTTGTTTTAAACCTGAAGACAAATCATTGACTGACCTTTCTTTGTCAGAGATCAGGAGACAATGCTACGTTATCTGGGAATGTTGTGTGTTTGTGATTGGGCTGAACAAAAGTCTCCAAACAATTACCATTTGTGCAATAAAAGATTATTATTGCATTTGGCTACGGAGAGATCCCATAGAAAAAAATAACACTTAGAAGAGATCATCTTTGCCAAGTATGCAAATGGAACACCATTCATTAAAGCTCAGGGCAGTTTACAGCACTTATGTCATACACTAACTAATGATTCAATCATTGCAGCTGCTATTGGAGTCTGTTCTTTATAAACCCCTTTGCTCTTAGTCACAAACATGAGGCAAGCCACTTGGCTGAAAGCTTCCTGACACATTTCTGCCAGACGGTAAAAGTAACTGTCTGGAAATGCACACAAAGACAGACAGTGTTATTTTGTTGTCACTTGTATTGTTATCCTCTAAAGTAACTCTGGATTCAGTTTGACATGAAGGTCAAGAGCCTGAGAAATGATGTTTATCCATCTGCTGAAACCAATATTTGTCTGTTTCAGTAGAGGTGATTCTGTCGCTATATTTGCACAAGATTAATACTTAAGAAGATTAATACTAATACAGGTTTCAGGGCTACAGATGGATGCATAGATAGCAAATGACAATATTACTTAGTTATCGTAAAATATCGGACCAGCTCTCTCACTAAATTGTTTGCTAGCTAGCTAAAAAGTTAACAAAACATTACACTGTTTGTTAGCTAGCTAAGAATATAACAAAATGGTACATTGTTTGTTAGCTAGCTAAAAAGTTAACAAAATGTTACATGTTTGGCTAGCTAGCTAAAAAGTTAACAAAACATATTGTTGCTAGCTAGCTGAGAATGTAACAAAACAGAGGTTAACTAAACAGTACATTGTTTGCTAGCTAGTTAAAAAGATAACAAAATTGGAAAAATTTTGCTAGTTAGCTAAAAGGTTTGGAGCTTTAGTTTAATTCAAACTTCTGATACTGTATATTTTTTAACGTTCTTTAATCACCACAGAAACAAAAGGTAACTGCTTAAGTGTGATAAGGTCGACCAGGTTGATTGGCATTGACTGCTGTGGCTTTGATTAATGGATTAATAAGTGTTGTCTATTGACGGTGGCTGATCAGGCTCATTATTAGCTAACTGTACTTGCTTTCTAGCAGTGGTATGTGGTAAAATGTTGCCTTTGTGTGTGTTCACTGCTGAAAGTACAGAACAGCTTTACTGGTAATGGTTTCAGGCTGGCAGTAAAACAGGAATTTTCTTGCCATGCATCTTGCAGCCCCACTTTTAACTATAGGCGCCCATGATGACAGTTTCAAGGGTTATGTCCAGAAAGTGTCCTTGTGCTAAGTAAGTTTGACATATCGCCTGTCTTTATAACCTAAGTGGCCAGTTCAGCCACTGTGGAAGAAAGCGGAGCATCAACAGGAAATGGCAGGAGGAACAGGAGTGTGTTGTAAGAGCCATGGTATGCTGTATAATCCTGTTGCACGCTTGTTTAACAGCTTCACAACCGTCGTTTCCAGAAGGAAACGCTGTCTCTCCATGCGAGTAGTGGAAACACAGGCTGGATTGATTTTAAACGTGGACAAAAGCACTCACAGGGGAACCAGGGAATCACAATTACTTTGCATGACAATCAATGCAAACAATGCTGTCAGGGTGGAGATGCCTGTGGCTGAGAAACATTGGCGTGCCAGATTGGCCAGTGGGACTAATTGGCGTCACTGGTGTCTGTCTGACAGATTCACTTCAGTGCTCATCACACCAATCAAAAGTGTACATTAGTAAGATTTCTGAGTAAAATGCAGGACAAGAATTCCAAAAATTTCATTTAAATGTGTCATTTTCTTGATACTGGTGCGTCATCATCATTATGATTATTATTATTATTACATCAGACCAGGTCAAATCATTTTTTTCTTGTACTTTATGATGAAAATCAGGTTGGTTGTGTTTGTATTAGAATATTTTCTGAGCAGGTTCTGGAAATTGGACTGGAAAATTGCATGTTTTGCAGCAAAGTGTATTTTCCCACGCACTGCCTCATAAATTACTGCAGAAATAGCCTGCACCTGCTGTGACATGGAAACCTGAGATGTCAGTTGTAGCTAAATAGACAGAAGACTTCCTCCATGTAGTACAACAACATGCAAGGAATATATCATTATTTTTACATTTGATTATTGCCTGTTACCTATTTAAGCATGCATATACTTTTTAAAAGTTACATTTATGTCTTTTATGTTATTTTTTGTCAGTAACTTTCATAATCGAAGTGTTTGAAATGTAACAGATCTCTAGCTCCCTGTTACAAATGAAATAAGTAATGTAACTATTTTAATTACTTTATCAAAGCTTATTATATTTGATTACTTTTTTATCACTGTTGAAAAAAATCTTTTAAACTGGTCAATAAAGCTGAAAAATCCTAAAAACATCAATTTAAACCAGGCAGCTCTGTCACCTCACAGCGTAATTTTATGTGACTGCGGTTCCATTAACTTTTAGACAAACAAGCATCAGACTCTGCTGCAATGTTAGAGCCCTTTTCTTATTTCATAAGGAAAATATTGTTGAATTTCCAGCACCAAAAGGCATTATTCTCTGACAACATGGTGGCCCACCTTGGCAGATGAGAGGCTATGCAAATTCAAACAAGAGAACCAATCAAAAACAACACATGCATACATGCTCAATAAATGGAGAAAAAGAAAAAGAAAGCTCTTGTAAGCCATCCTACCCTTGCACTCCAGACTTTCCCAACAACCCGAGGTCTTCCAGAAATATGCCTGTAGGGCAAACGGATACAAAGCATAAGATGTATATTTGTAATTGTATGTGTATTTATTGTCATATAGCTTTTTACAGAAAGTACAGGCATGTGTGCATTTTCTACAGGAAACTGCACTGATCAGTTGATATTACCTCTTTTAATTTGAGTTTACTTGATCATTGTTTTCCACATTTCCAAAGTTTTTTTTTTTTTTTAAGTGTTTGCACGTTATTTTGAAGAGGAAAACAAAAAAATAACTATGCCCACATGTTTGTGAGCCATTTCTAAAGATATACAGTGCATTTTCAGTTGGAAGCAGGGGGCCTGGGGCTGACTGACCCGGGACCCTGAAAAAGCTTGTTACGGCCCTGCGCGTCGCGGTCTCCCTCTCACAGTGAACACACCAACACATCGATACTCTCTTCCTCTCTCTCTCTGAATTAAATCATTATTTATCAGCCGCTGAGGAGTTTGTTACGCGCAGGACTCGGGGTTAAAGACAATTCAAACGTGAAGTCTTTAAGTGTTTGTTTGTTTTTTTGTTTGTTTGTTTTTTGGAGCGGAGGAGCTGAAGAACAACTCACATGTGCGAATGTAAGTGAGCTGCACGTTTACCGGCTGCTGCTCAGCGCTTCGGCTCGTTTTGTTGACAAATTGCATCGCTGAAAATCTGTTGCACGTCGCGGCTGAGATGACTCGGAGGGTGTGAATTAAAGGTGAGCTGAAGCTGAATCTTTGCTTGCGAATCATTGCAAAACGTTTAAATATTTGCAGAAATGGTTGCATCGGTTTTTAGGCGGATTGCGTTGTTTTGCAGTGCTCAGGTTTAAAGATGACGGAGTGATTGAAGTGGATCAATGCTGTGTACTCCATGTGAAGTGTAATTAATGAGAGCTGTAAGGCTGAATCAATAGCGGGTAGTGACTAATCACTGGATTAGGAGCAGAGGGCATTAAGCCTGCTGTTAAAAGGAAGAGCTTGTTTCCTGGACATACATCACAATATGGGTCAAAACTTCAACTGCAAGCTTTAATTAGGCAACCTTACTGTTACTGCAGGCACAGGAGGGATGGACTGTAGTGGCTGCAGTGATGTTAGGAAACCATAAAGGCAACTTTCATCTCCATTTTTCCAGTATTGTGCAATGTATGAATGTTCACATTTAAAGATCCAGTGTGAAAGATTTATGGGGATTTATTGGCAGAATGTGGCAGAATATTCATGAGCATGTTTTCATGGCTGTATAATCACCTGAAGATAAGAATTGTTGTGTTTTTGTCACCTTAGACTGAGTTGTTTATGTCTACAGAGGGCGTGGGTCCTCTTCCATGGAGGCTGCCATGTTGCTGCACCGTGTCCAGTAGCCTATGGACGAACCAAACACTAGCTCTAGAAACAGCCTGATGTGTTTTTTTTTTTTTTTTTGTCAAAAGGTTTGCGGTCACCACACATTCTCCTATACTCTCGGGAGGGGAGGGTGAGGCAAGGTCTCTGCAGTCTGCAAACCCACCACTAGATGGCACCAACTCCTGCTCACCGCTCCTTTGAAAATAACAATCTCATACTCATAATGGATTATGGTGCAGAAAAAACATCACAAATTCTACCATATATGTATACCACAAATTCTATATTTAATGTCTTATTTAAGGATGCAACTAATGACTGATGAATCTGCTGAAAATCTCAATTTATTATCTAAATCTACAAAATGTCCTCTATCTAATCTAACATTACTTATTAGCATGGATATTAGCAGCATATTTGCTCTTTATTAGTCATTACAAAGCACTTATTAAGTTATTCTGCATAACTATTTGGTCATTAATGAAGAGTTTTCCCTCAGTAACCTTCTAACTATTGATGGTAAATAAAGACGTTGTTGCATGAATTACAAGAATAGTCATAAACCTGGTCTGTTCTTATGTAACAAAACTACTTCTTCCTTATTTAACCTTCACTTAAGAATAGGGTCTGTTAAGTGCAGTGGATGTGTGTTATAATGGATTTACTAAAAATTATGAAACTCTAGTGATATATTTATGAACAAGACCTCACCAAAGAATGAGTTAGATAGAATTTAAAGTTATTTGGAAACTATATACACGTGTAGCTTTGTGTCTGTGTATGAGAACAGATCTATTTATTAAGTGTTATTAAGGGAGAATGACTATTCTTGTGGTACAACCATTTTATAAGGCCTTAACCACGCACAGCATATTAAGATTGTAATTACATACACATCAGCTTTCTTACTTAGTATCAATAAGCAGTAATTAGGAGGTTACTGAAGGAAAATTCTTAGTCAGTGGTTGTAGAACGTGTTCATGTAAAAAAGGCATTAATAAGCGCTTTATAATGACTAATAAAGATTCAGTATGCCCTAATATGCATGTTAATAAGCAACTAGTAAATGGTTAATATGTATTCCTTAATATAAAGTGTTACCATGTCTTCAAGGGGATTATTGTGTCCAAATAAAAGTCCAAAACCCAAAGATATTCAGTTCTGCAATAATACAAAACAGATACAATCAGCAGAAGTGTTGCAGATTAATTGATTGGAGCGATTGGGAAATTCTGAGTGAAAGTAATGTTGAGGTTAAGACAGAGCAAAACACTGAATATAAGGCAAACAAACTTTCTTTAAATAGGAAGAAGAGTGGGTTCTTCCAGACTCAAAAAACGCACTAAATCACTACCTGCTGACACATGTTATTAAGCCCACGAGGTGAGGCACAATGCTAGAAACAAGCTGTTACGGATTTCAGCCTAAAGTGATAATTTTACCTGCTTCATGAGGTGAAACTACAGACCATAATAGTACACTGTGCAGTCCACAGGGTTTTTTATGTCGCAAGAGGAAGCAACATGACCCCGAATATCTGAAATTAGCTCCAGTTACACTTTTACTGTATACTGACCTCTATTTCTTTTTTACTTTCTCAGACATATCGGCTGCATCTACTGCAGGTTCGTTATTCTACACGTTTAGCTGTTTGTGAAGGGAGCCCAGTGGATAAACATGAACATGTAGAATGCCACACAGGGCAAACACCCCCATCTGCTCCCTGCTAATGAGATCTCATCAAGACTGACAGAGAGCATCAATCTCACTGTCAACATTTGGCTCCAAATATACAAATACAGTCTGCTGTCCAAGGTCCTGTTCCTCATGCAGTGTGTGGACTTAACTGACTTATACGACGCTGGTTTTAAAATCCATCTGTTGTCAGAGTAACAAGTCATTAAACCCATTAACATTTGGGTTTATTGTCAGTTAGCTCGATCATGACAACAAGGTTTTCGGTTGAACACAACATTATGTTCATTTGACACTTTTGCCCGAAGCAACTTGCAGGACCGTTCAACCTACTTAAGAACAAGAGCTGGACATCAACCAAAATTGGGAGTATCCCTTTGAAACAAATAACTAAAAACATGCTCAGCACTATGCAGTGCAATGCTGCAGTATCTGTATGAGTGCTTAGAGATTTCAGAACCTAACTTTTAAATATAAATGGCTTGTTTTCTCAGATTTATAAAGAAAGAGTGTTGCTATGATTATGACTGAATGTACTGTGATAAAATATGCCACAAAATAAAAGTTTGTTTTAGGTCTGTCCGGTTGGCAGAGGCATTTTGATCTGCATCAGTTGATTACATCCCTTTGAAATCCAAAAATTAACTGAGATGCCACGCTAGGAATTTGTCATTTGAATATTACAACTTATTGAATGGGAGATATGAGGATAGTTTACTGTTATGATCGTGTGTCCCATCAGTGCTGGTTATTGTACTCTTTGGAAATAAAAACATGGTGAAAAACTTTAACTTAGGCCTGTTCAATGATTAACTGTAGAACACACTTTGCTGAAAATTATTCATGCAATTAAAGCTGCTTCTTTTAGAGGATTTGTTATGGCTTCGTTTTCATAGCAGGCTCATGATTATCCCTGAAAAGTCTTTTGCACATTGCATTGGGAACTTTCATCAGTCATGCACCAACGTCATTCATCACAGTCTCACATATTCACTGGTAACATTTAATCTTTGACAGCAGAGCTGGGAGCGAGTCTCAAATTAGTGTGGTGACAGTCGAGCGAGTCAGGTCGGGTCCCGGCTGTAAGTCAAGGAAGACAAGTCAAGTCATTGCTGAGGTCAAGCTCGCCCACACAGTTTAACTGATTATATGGACCTGAATCAGTCCCCCAGTTGTCTTTTACATTCACAATATATTAGAAGTTGAATGTTTTGTTGATCCTGTCACTGATTTTTGTAGATGCAGACATTGCACATAGCTGTTCTTTTCTTATTACCCTCATGAACAACTTAAACCAAATCTATAATCCAAATTTTATACAACCGCCCGCTATGATAGCTGCTTCGTAGGTTGGCCTCTGCTGGTCTGCTGCATTCTCATAGGTTTAAACAGACGCTGACTTAGAAAACACCCAATCATGTTTCAAAAACAAAACATACATCTAGAAAAATGCAAACATTTAATTGAGTCCTCTATCTGAAGTCTAAGTCAAGTCTGAAGTCATCATTGCCATGTCAAATTCAATTTGAGTCTTTTATTAACATTAGTCAAGCAAATTTCAAGTCTTCCAACTTGCGACTTAAGTCAAGTCACATGACTCAAGTCCCCCACCTCTGTTTACCAGTGACGGGAGTGTGGAAACAGTGGAAACATTGTTAAGCTCAGTGCAGAATAACATTCATAAAATGAGACTAATTTATTGCCCCTGAACTCAATTTGCCTTTATTTCAAAATAAAAATGCACTGGTATTACGGCTGAACGGTTTTGAAAACGTATCTACTTGCAATTATTTTGCAAAATGATTTGCATATTTTGCGTTTGGCACATACTGCACCTCCTATTTTAGATAACTTATGAGCAATCTTAAATTTGCTTTCAAAGAATCAAATTAGCTGGAGGAGAAGCCTAATAACAGAACATTAGCCTGAATTAGTTAAGTCACATTTGAAGAACAAACTGTGCTTTTTATTAAATTTACTGATTAATTTGCCATAATTGAACAGTAGAGTTGCATAATATGGCAATATAATAATATTATTTCAACAGATATTGTAATTGCAATATGATTCACTGTTAGTGGGGATCATCATGTTTGCAGTTTTGAAAAAGAAAATACTAAAATCAAGTTACATCCGGTGAACAAGATTTGTCAGCCAAAGCATCTCTGCAGCACCACAGTACTTCATTACAATGCTCTTCGTCACACACGTTTGCTCTGTCAAAAAAAATGCAGTCTGTGCAATTTGGAGATTACACTCGGCCATATTGCAGTTCCAATAATATTTTGATTAATTCTGCACCGCTGTTGTACGGCATTCACAATGTCAGCCATCTCTAATTCATGATAGTTACATTGATAGTAGTAACCTCACATTTTGATCGTTTGTTGACCGGGTGGAGATGAGGATTTTCCTAGAACAAAGATGTTTGCAAATTAATTCCATGAGGTGTGTGTGTGTGTGTGTGTGTGTGTGTGTGTGTGTGTGTGTGTGTGTGTGTGCGTGCGTGCGTGCGTGCGTGCGTGTGTGCGTGCGTGCGTGCATGTGTGTGTAAGTGTCTAAAACTGTTTGTGTTTTGATTACCATCAGGGATGTTAGTGTAATCTCATTGTGGCGTTTTGAACTTCGCTTTAAAATCTAATAACTCTCTTTGTTTGTATCATAAAGGGATTGATTTCTGCTTCACTTTAAGTCATTAGGCCTTCATATCGGTAAACCTGATCCCTTTCATGTTGTGTTGTAGCAGTCTATAAATAATTTTTGTATGCAACACGCAGATCTCATCCTGTGATACAATCAATGGAGCAGGATCCCTGGCGGTCAAAGCCATGAATAATTCAGGCGTTGTGTGACACGCCATTTGTCTCTTAATAGCTCATCCCTTCCTACGACAGAGCAGGTGCGTCCCTGTGAAATGCCGTGAGTCCTTGTTTGTTCGTTTCATCTTTGTAAAGCTGAGGTGCAGCGGGGCAAACGGTTCTGTTGTCATAGCGATCGCCGCAACCAGACTCGGATCCAAACCCTCCGCTCAGATCAGTCCGGTGTCTCATGACAGCAGAGTGCTGATGGACGTTATCCACGAGTTGAAGCAGGACATCTGAGTCCACTGCCTCTAATGGAACACACACCTCTGTCCAGACATCTAAACATTTCTTTTGATTTATTGCAGTAGAGGAGTCAAAAGGGCAGTGTGTGTGTTTGTGTGTGTGTGTGTCCAAAATTGCCATATTTTTAGAGACACCTTGTGGTTAGGTTGAAGTAAATTACCCTGTCA
The DNA here is from genome assembly GCF_056507025.1 of Lutjanus erythropterus. NCBI lineage: Eukaryota > Metazoa > Chordata > Actinopteri > Lutjaniformes > Lutjanidae > Lutjanus > Lutjanus erythropterus. The sequence continues at coordinate 27,823,920 of NC_139336.1, read as the reverse complement.
TCCAAGGACATTTAAAGCCAGTGCTGTGTTGGTCACCAGGAGGTCAGACGCAGCTTGAAGCTTCCACTGAAAAATGTCTTTTCCTTACTGTCACTTCACTTGTGGATGTTGGATGTTCGAGCTTCACTGTGCAGAAGAATTTATGTTCAGAGTTTGATAGTAAAAGGATGTGTTTTGTCTTCGGTCATCTTTAGTCTGAGTTTGATGCTTTCAATCAATCAGCCACTGATCATTATCAGACAACATTTGTTCTAATTAGTTTGATCGGTGGTCTCTATAAAGACCAAACAGATAACGGACGGCGATATACAAAAGTAAGACATAGATTGTAGGGTTTTGGTCTAATTTATGGGCATGCTGCTGTCTGTCTGAGTTTGACACACACACAGGCAAGGACAGACTTCATGGTGCATTCAGGTGCACCCCATAAACTCTGGAATCTACACTGCTTTGTGCAGCAAAGTGCATGGGCCAATCAGAGTCCAGTATACAACTTGCACAACTGTAATGTGGAAACTTGAAGTCTTCAGCCCACGTACACTCAAAATGAACAATATTTGCTCATTTAAAGGTTCTGGATTTTTCCTCTCTTCTGAGGAAAAAACATAGCAGACCCAAGTTGTTATTCCAGTCTGGAAAACATGTCTGTTTTTAACTTCTAAAGTGTTTTCAAAGTTTTTCAGTCCCCTAAATCTTGATTGCATTGAAGAAAGCAATTTAAAGCGAGTTTTGTCGCTAGAGAGACTTTGGCTACCACCTACAGGATATTTTTTAATCATCTGTTTCTGTTGTGTTTGAACAGGGGGAGACAGAGAGCGGATGACAGCCAACCATGAGACCTACCTGCTTATGGCCAGCACCCAGAATGACATGGAGGATTGGGTGAAGACAATCCGCAGGGTCATCTGGGCGCCTTTTGGTGGAGGTCAGTGAACACAAACTTTATTTTTATCAGGTGAATGACCGGCCACATGTTTATCTTATTTGTATCACCAGTTTTGTGTTTATTTGGGTGGCTTTTAAAGCTCCCAGTGGTGCTGGAGGATGGATAAGAGTCTGTGAGTGAGTGGCTCTCACCACCATCTCTGCATCTCTGCAAAGACTGTCTTTAACTAAGGACTGAAGGTTGCCCCACACACAGTGATTATAATGTAATCTAAATCCCCTTGTGTGTGCATGACAGACTTTGGACTTTGCAGGTGCAATACCACATTTACTGCCAAGGTGCCACCTAGAAATGCGTGCATTACACTTCTGTAATATTGTGACTACATATTACAGGTTTTACCCTTTAAATAGAGGACATTTGTCAATATTTTTTATCATAACTTTTATAGTACAGTTCCTTCAAATTAGGGATGCCCAAATCGGTTAGGCAGTATTTAGTGATCGGGAGCAGGGCTGACCCAAAAACCTTTTTTGGGCCTAGAAGCTTCAGCAGCAATTATTTGATTTTTTTATTCATGCTGGTAGTGTTTTGTCTGTTCGGCTCATGTTGAAGCGCCTGCGAAGCGTGGGGCCACACGGCGCAGGAACCCGCTGAAAGAAGCAGCAGCAGCAACTTCAGCACGAGCTTGACACAGACCGACAAAATACCAGTAGCACAAGCACAAATATTTACATATATATGAATAGTCAGATATTAATTTTGCCATTCAAATACCATGGTAGCAAACAGAGCTTTGAAGTTTTCAGTACAGTACCCTAGGATTCATGCTTCACCCCAAGTACTTCACTCAAAATTATTTCTATATAAGTTAAGATTTTTTTCCTCACATGCCAGTGCTTCTATGCAAAGATAATATGAATCCAAAACACGCTATCAAGGCTTGTTGATGCAAAAACACTGTTTAAAAACTCTCAAACAACTCCTGCAGTATAATCCAAGTCTCATTTATCATGTTTTATGCTCAATACTTCCATAAACCCTTGCTAATGAAAGCCCTGAAGATTAACACTTGTGGTTAAACACCCACCTCACTCACTGTGTGCATTCACACAGGGGTTATAGCCTTGGTCACACTGCCACCTTGTGGAGATCCCAGTGCACTTCAGATCAGTCAAACTGACATAATGTTGCTACACTGCTGCATAGCTGCTAAACAGCTGCTCTATCAAAATGAAAATGGTATCAGTCATGTCTCGGGCAGTTGGGATGTGCAGAAAAAAAAATGTGTTTGGGGCATCCTTCACAGTTTTATCCATAACTCCTGCCTCCTTTTGTTCCTCATCCATGTTTTACTTCATATGCAATACTTGATTTCATCTTGATGTGTATGATGTATAAACAGCTTGAGTTTGAATAGGAATATTTGCTTTGTCTTTATGTGAAATTGTGAAATCCAGCAGATTTGTGCTGCTTGATTCTCTACTCTCATGTTTGTTTTTGCTTCCCGTTCCAGCCTGTTCGAGCTAATATACAAAGGAAATGAATATGTTAAAATCAATTACATGAGACAAATAAACAAAAAACGGTGTTCAAATACACTGTGATTCACAGCTGAAGTGCAGAGCTTTCTCATGAAGTTGTTCCTGACTTTGGTGGGCTCAGTGTGCTGATTTCTGGGTCTCCTACTGCGCTGCTCTGGTTTGTTATTGACTTTACTGGCAGACATTGGCCTACATTGTGTTTGAACGGGGCACAAGCGCAGCGTTTGTAACCGGACGGGCAGCTCAGGCCGCTCTCAGTGACACAGTGAATAGATGAGGCTGAGCTGGCCCCTCTGTTTTCAGTGCAGCGAGTTTGATGTCTATTGCAGTTGACTGCTCTTCAAAAGGACGAGCCATTTGTCAAAGATGCCACAAGAAAGGTGGCTCCAAGTTGGAGCGGAGCCGGGCTTTTCTCTGTCTCTCGCACACATATACACACATATTCCAGCCTTTCCATTTTGCAGTAGCAGCAGAGACTAACTGAGCCCTGATTGGCTGGTCCGTGCCCCTGAAGTGTGATTAAAAATTCAGTTTCAGAAAGTGACAGGCACGGAGGGAGCTCCTGTGTTTGACCCACAGAAGAGCTCGGAGCCCCCAACGGGTTCGCTGTCATGTTGTGCGCAACACTTGCTATGATGTTGAATTAATTAGCGGGCAGCTTGAACTAACAGTTGGACTAGAGAAAGTTTGAAGTCAGACCTGTGAGAGATGTGCAGCTGTGGCCTCTCCATCTGGATCTTTGGAGATTTATTTCATGGTAATTACAAATTGTTTATTTGAGAGTAAGATTAAGAGTTTGCATTTTTAATTTGAACTGTTGTAGAAAATTAAAAGATCATTTTAAACATTCCTTCATGTTAAAACACTACAGCGTGCACTCTTATTGCTTATAATGGAGACTGATTTTGTTGATGTCATCCATTTTTGTGTCATTTTTGTAGTGCAGTGACATAATAGCAGACGTCATGACAAGATTTTCCATGAATGTCCAACTATTTTGATACATGAAAAATGGTTTCAGCCAAAAATATCAAACATTTGCTGATTCCAGCTTCTTAATTATGAGGATTTGTTGCTTTTCTTTGTCATTTAAGAAGAGTTTTTTGGGTTTTGGACTGCTGGTTGTATAAAAAAGCTATTTGAAGCTGTCAGTTTGGGTTCTGGTAAATCATGATGAGCATTTTGCACAATTTTTTGTAGAATAATCAGTTAATCAATTACTGGACATTTTTCACAACACACAACCTTACATTTCTGCCATAAGTCATATTAGCTTGTTTGATTTTAACAACATTTAACAGCCAATGTTTTCAACTAATTTACAATGAATATTAACTGTAGTTTAGAGTAATGCCACACTCAAAGGCAAAGGCAGTTCTCTTCATCAGAAATGACCTAAAACTCCTCCGATCAGAAGCGTTATGATCTTTAAAGCTTAGAAAAGTTCTTCAGTCTGTTAGTGTTTGTCAGACAGGTGTTGATGTGATATTTCACATCAGCTCAAATAGTCATTACCTGCAATTTATATTCTGCCTCAGAGCTCCAAATCAGAACAGTCTGTTCTGTTGGGTTGTGATTTCACCCTGCTGGAACTGATCTCAGACGTGCTTCATTTTCCGTCCATGTCATGAATTTAAACAAATATTGAGCAGAACATTTTATCTAAATATTCAGGCCTGACAGATACTGGATTTTTAGAGTTGGTACTGACATTGAGAAGTAAATAAAATCTATTGTTCATCTATATGCTGCCTTTCTTTATACAGAATATAGAATCTATACATGAACACAGTTTTTTGCAATGATCCCTCAAACCGATTAACACTTGTGTCAAATATATGTAATGGAAGACAGTTTAACAATTAATGTTATTGTTCAAAATGACATCAGGGCACTGAAACAGTAAACTTTTTAATAATTTATATTAAAAAATACACAAAAATAGAGCAAAATATATGCATATTAAAAATGGCTTATAAACCTGACAAATAAAAACAATCTGCATTATGTTATTATTATTTTATTATTAAGTTTTAATATAGGAACATACTGGACAGCATATATGCAGATAGACCAGTGTAGCTGTGATGAGCCAATATTATCTGTATCTACAGTTATACCAAACCAGACTGTGGGGGAATTCATTTTGTAAAATCTGGTGTGTCAGTTTTCTTTTAGGCAGTGGCAAAAACTAAAGTAATCAAGGTAAAATGATGAATATTAGTTTATGCCTGGGATTTATGCAAGTTCACGCAAGAGGCACAAATTATTCTGTGTTCTTTCTTGTGAATTAAAAGTAAAATTAAAATTATTCAACATAGAAATGCTGCTTCAGTGTACTTTTGTTATTTTCGTTCTTTAAATGTCACCAGAATGCAGGAAACAAAGTCTATGAAACACAGATTTTTGGGTATCAAAATGCTCCTTCTTTTCGAGGTTGGCAAGTGTGGGTTATGTTTGACTGTAGAGTTCTATGAATATATAAGCACTGAGTAAAGTGAGGAATGCCTTATTATCAGTGTCACATCACATATTTGAGGAGCAGTCATCTGCAACACCACAGAGGGAGAAAGACCGACAAGGAAGAGGAGATAGGAAAGGGAAACATTAGACTGTGTTGTGTCTGGACCTCTGGACCCTGTGTGTGTGTGTGTGTGTGTAGGTGTGTGTGTGTGTGTGTGTGTGTGTGTGTGTGTGTGTGTGTGTGTGTGTGTGTGTGTGTGTGTGTGCAGTAGTCCGTGTGAGCAGCTGACAGCAGGTTCCTTCAACACTCTCAGGTTGAGTGTTTGCAGAGTGCAGGTGGTTCTCCTCATGTGCTTCGCGTGTCTTTGTGGTCGTGGTACAACTCATTCCAGTGGGAGCAGCAAACATACATATAAACACGTGCACACACTCTCCATAAGCCGGTCCACACACACACAGGTACATGTGACCGCGGGAAAACATTCCTAGACCCATGACCAGAACGTCTGGAGGGATGACCTCGTTTTCATCCACTCACTTTTTCCTCATTTGTTCTCTGATCCTCTTTTGCGATGCGTGAGGATATTCATCACTCTTTACTCTGGGGAACCTTGTCCTTTCTTTATTTCGCTCTGATCCGTCTAAGATTCGGAAAATGGATGCACAGCTTCAAATATTTCTTGGGGATTTGTGGCTGTTTACTGATTTGTCTTATTTGGGTTGAAGTCCCTGAAGTGACTGAGCCAGAGGAGAAAAGAAAAAGAACACAAGACTCCACCGTTAAAGCTTCTTTTCCAATATAAGATGATTAAAAAAACATTTTCTGAGAGACGGCAACGAAGACAGCTTGACTGACCTACTATCAAATTCATGCATCCCTTTTATTTCTGCACTTTTTTCTTTTTACTTTCTATCATAACTACAAAACCTGAGGCTGCTTTTTGGAAAATGCTAGAATGCAGGCACTTCAAAGTCTGCACCTCTGGTATGTTATCTTATCATAAACTTATTAATAGGAGTTTCTTCCGGATGCTTACAAGTTGTGTCAGTTTCAAGAGGGGTGAGTATGACAACATAGCATCATGTTAGTAGTGAAAAGACAGCTGTATATCACTTCATCCATTTGCATTAGTTTAGCAGAAAAGCCACATTTTGAGTTTATGGTATGCACCGATATACAGTGCAAAATAACTGATACAAACTAAATTTGACATTAAAAGGATAGTTTGGGTTCTTTTAAGTTGAGTTGTATGAGGTACTTATCTATCATCAGTGTATCAACTACCTAGATGATGGTTGACATGCACCCAGCTGGACAAGCAGCAGGTGTAGAGGTGTAGGAAGCTGACCAATGTTCTGGCGTGGACAGGATCAAAACAGCAAAACATATTTTAGCCACCTATAAAAGGTCAATCTAAGAAGATCTATATCAAGTTTATGATATATTTTGATTATTTCCCACTGTGCCTTGCTTTTCCGACCGGAAACCGCTCTTATATAAGTGAAACATCGCTATCTTCAAAGCTACCAGACTCCTTTGGAAAAACAGTAATTTTACTTCGCAGAACATGGGAGCTGCTGGTCTACCGCTGCCTCAGTCTGTTAGTTTGTTCCTATTATTATGTGACTTTTGTGCTATAAAAGGTTAGTTTAGATAAACCAAAATCATGTAATAACACAAACAAATTAACTGATTGAGGTAGTGGTAGACCAACAACTCCTGTGTACTGTGAGGTAAAATTGCTCTTTTTTTGAATGGAGTTTGGTTGAGCATGAGGGCGTGTATTATGGCTTTAATAATGATGGTTTCCCATTGGAATTGGCTGTCTGACAGCAAAGTAAAGCAGTGAAAAATTTCTCCTGTTAAATATAGCGCACACTCAAAATGATTTTTTGAAGCCTGCCTTTTTTAAGTGGCTAAAATACATTTTGCTGCTGAATCTGTCCACAGTGGTACATTGCTTAAACCCCTTTTCACCAGACAAAATACCCACTAAACATCTGGCTTCAGCAAACATAAAACAGTCAAGTAAGGCAGATACTTGAAAGTACAAACAGGGACACTGGAAAGAAACTGAAGTTCAAACCACAGAGATTCAGTTAGAAGCAACAAAAGTCCTGAGAGCTGATTGCAGAGACACTTTTAAAAACACCCGTCTCTCTGCTCTCCTGCACAGACAACTGTTTTCCAGCACAGATCAGAAAAAAAAAAAAACAAAAGGCAACAAAAACCTACATATAAGTGCTAATTTTGGTAAACTATTGTGCTGGGACTCCTCTCTGTAGGTAATGAACTGACTGGATGAGTACCTCATACAACCCCACTTCAGATAATCCCAACTATCCCTTTAACACCAGTTGTTTTTAAACTACATTTGCTGCGTCAAATGCTGTCAAAAGCACGAGGGTCCTGCTAAGCTCCGTCTAATTCAGCCGCCGTACGGTACCTCGTCGTACCACGTGTGTCCGTGTGTGTGAGTAGCCTCTGTCTGTATCTGGAGACCGGAAAAGTATGCAGATCCAAATCTCTCAGGAAGGCTGCCTTAATCCCCTCTTGTGTTGCATCCACATGAGACGGCTGCAAATGGAAATCAGCCCCCCCTTTTTTTTTTTTTTCCCCTCTACGGCGACTGCCTCAGACAAAAGGCGAGAGGTGCTCAGCAGGAAGTTAGAGATTTGATCATCAGACTAAAAAAGCTTTGTGGGTGTACATATTTTTTTTGCTTGGGCCGCCTAACCGGCCTTATCAGAATTTTTATTCCCCTTTTCAATCGATTTAACTGCTCTCTTTGAAGTGCCTTAAGCTGCACATGCGAGGTGAATGTTTTTTATACTTCTCTGAGAAAATGCTTGGGAAAGACGCTTGAATAGTTCAGGATATTAAACAGTATAAATATTTCAGAGGATCAAATATAATTTTTGTCATTTCTGAATCTTACTCTAAATAATTTAGCTGTAAAATGAGAACTAAATAATATATATGTGTGATAAAAACATTATTAAACCATGGAGACACTGCTCTCAGCATCTTGAACTCCTGAACTCCTCCTGCATGCTATGAATAAATGTTCAAATATCTGGCAAAAACAGAATCACCCATTTTTTTTTTGTTGCATTGCCATTTATTAGTCTCGTATTTTGTGTTACAGGGATCTTCGGCCAGAAGCTGGAGGAAACTGTGCGGTATGAGCGCCGGTTTGGGAACAAACTCGCCCCTATGCTGGTGGAGCAGTGTGTGGACTTCATCCGGCAGTGGGGCCTTCGGGAGGAGGGTCTATTCAGGCTGCCAGGCCAGGCCAACCTGGTCAAAGAGCTGCAGGATGCCTTCGACTGTGGAGAGAAACCCTCTTTTGATTGGTAAGGATGCACACGAGCTCAGTGCATTTTAATGTTAAGGTGATATGTCAAGTTCTGCACCTCTGAAACCTCACAGGTGCTCCTGCTGGCCGGGAACAAAACCCCCTCCAGAAGTTTACAAAAAAAAAAAAAACTTGAATGATGGAGGTTTTCAGTATCAGTTTTGCATCAGAAACTTTGGAAAAGAAAAAAGAAACCCAAAGGGACATTTTCTCACCTACTTTCTTTCTGAACAGTGTAAAAGAAGTATCTTCTACATCTACATATAATGTGCATGCAGAAATACATGTAGGAAGAAGGATGAGACCCAATTAACACCTGGTTTAAAATGTGAGCTATATCAGTACATGTTAATGCAAGGTGTAAATGTATTGTGATCTGAATATGATCTGGAGGTCGTCTGTTCAGATCGTGGTCGGTAAAAACACAATCCATACAACATGCTGACATCTGCAAACATCAAACCATTGATACAGTTCAGTCAGCCAACTCACGTCTTTCAAAATGTTTTCTGCAGCAGCAGAACTTAAATAGTGCAGTGTCTAGGCTTCGACCACATCACTCCACACAGATTATGTTTATTCCAATGGCATTGACAGGCAGAGGGTTGGGTTTTAGCTAACTTTAAGTATAGACACACCTCAAATTGCTGACTACACGTCTATTCTGTGCTGAACTGCATGAAAGAACTGCGTGAAAAATGAAAGCAATCCAGGTGGGAAATGAATGGTACAGTAAGACACAAGTGTGTTCAGCCGATCTGCTGTTAACAAGGCTCATACAGGTAAATTATCTAGTTACACAGTAGCCTACAAGCCAGTACTGCAACACATTTATGCAAAGAAAGGAATAACTTAATGTATAACGAGCCAAATTTACAAGAGAGGACAACTGAGTAATAATTTGTCGTAGACAGTGTTTCACAAAGTTTATAGCATATCACGTAACTCAACAACTCACAAAACGCTGTGATTTTTTAAGGGAGTCTGGGGCTGATTTGCTGCCACCTCACATTAGTGACAGTTTTTATAAGTGCAAATGCATCAGCGTTAGAACAGATATTTAGCAAGTGTAGGCACTGATCATGTTATACAATTAAAAGAGCCTCTGTCAACCCCCACAAATGTTTTAATCTGCTTAATTAGACCTCTTCTCTGGGCTGTGTGCATTCAGAAATCATTATTAAAGTGGTGGTTTTGCCCAGCTCTGTAACCCAGCTAGACAGCTAGTTATCCAAGTCACGTGTACAATTAACGTCCATCTCATAACTGTCCGAAAACGATGTCTCTTGTGAAGAAGTTTACGTACTTCTACAGAGGAGGGAAAATAAAAGTGGATGATGATGCACAGCTAAGAAATTACAATAGTTTCCTCCACCTTGAACTCTGTCTTTCTGTTCTCTCATTGCTGTAAAGATGTTTTGCTGTTTGGTGTGAATTCTAATGTCAAAATTAACTAAAGTGGAACTTTATGTGAAAAATTCAAGCAGATTTTCTTCTCTCTTGCATGAAAATCTACTGTTTTTGGCGATTCCACTGAAAAGTAACATAAAACCATCACTGGTTTGCATTTAGGGCAGAACAGTTTACATAATTTACACCTTTGGCAGAGGTCTAATCAGTCTAAACAAGTGAAAACACCTGTGTTCATATTTGTGCAGATGTTAATGGGTGGGAAAAAAGCTTTAATGTTTGGTAGGCTTTTGAAATGAAAGCAAGAAGGTCAAATCCTAAACTCAAGTTGTAATATGTCAGTACAAATTCTCCACAGTCTTAAAATTCTGCTGGCAACTTACACTCTGCGGTGCGTAGGCGGCTGTACTGAAAGACAGAGAGACGTTTTATAATGCGACAACCTTCATCCTTAACTGAGGATGACAGAGAAGCGCGCGAGTGATGGAACACACCACCTTCACATCTCCTTTTCTCTGCTCTTCCTCCCTCTTTCACTTCATCCGCCTCGCTCTCCCATGTCCTCTGATCACCATAAATAAAACGCAGACAGGTCAGCGTCCGGTCTATATATCAACGCTTTACCACGTCCTATATATCAGCTGCACAATGACAGATCTCCACTCTGTCTCTACCTGTTTGATTTTTGTTTCTAACTGTCCCTCACCACGCCGATCCCCTCATTAGCTGTTGTAACCTCCTGCCTGCCTCACCAGCTGCCCCTCGTTGGCTCATTAGTGCCCACAGTAGAAATCCTCTCGCCTTTTGGCAGATCATCCACATGCTCTTGTTGTTGTTGCCTTTCCTGCTTTTGTTGTTACCTGTCTGGTTTTCTGTTCTTTATCTCCTGTTTGCTTGCTTTAATTTGTCCACTTGTCCCACATAAAGTTCTTCAGTGACCTCAAATAGCTGGAGATGAAGCCTCATGAAGCTTTGAGCTTTTCTTTTCTACTTTGGCTAAAAAAAAAATTGAAGCTTCAGGGCTTTAGATTCAGCCAACACATTGACATCTGGTGGCTTGTAAAACTTACAGCAGCCCTTCAAGACTAAGGCTGAAGCACCATCACACCCCGGTGATATTAATAGTTGTGTGCAATAAAAGTCCATGAAACCTGTGTGTTATTAAATCTGTATACTTTTCAGAAGTGCTGGGATAAATCTATGATATTGTGCAATATGTTGCAGTAAAATAATTCTGCGTTGTCCAAAAAGCAACACAAAACAGGCTCATATTTTTAAACTACATGGTTGATATTAATCTGACATTACACTGACAACAGTGCATAAGACGGATGATTGAAAACACCTCCCATGTGCACAACCGAACGCAGCTCAGTGACGACTTTTCACCCGCAAATCAAACCAAAACTCGCTGAGCAAAGTCTACAACAGCCCGAGGAGTCGAGAGTGTGACATGGCAGAAAAGAAAAGCAGAACCAAGTGAGGAGCAGCTTGATTAAATTCAGCATTATTTCATCGAGTTTCACTCCTCCACCTCCTCCTCGACATCTGACGTGAAAAGAAAGTGATAATTACCTGGTTTCACGAGGATGTTCCCACAATTATGAATGTAGATTGACAAATTTTCTCGATTGTTCTCCTCTCTTCTTGTGCCACTAATGCGCCGACCACATCGTTTAGCTTTAAAACTTTCAAAACTCACAAACTGAATGAAGCACTTTCCAAAGCAACGGTGATGTCTGAAGCTTCGTCTGTCATTAGCCGGCGACTTCACAGTAACTGTGTCTGGGTTTTGTGCTAAGCTAAATGATTATTATCTGTAGCCTAATATTTAAAAGACAGATAAGAGCAGCATCAGTCTTTTCTTTTCTTACAAATGTCAAAATGTGAATGTGCATTTCCCAAAATGTAGAGCTATAGAGAGAGTCCCGTCCACACCGGAGGGGAAGTCCATCACTCTCCAGAAAGTGCCTTTCTGTCTGCTAGCAAACAACGGAAAAATACCTAAAAGGTGCCGTGTGGTGTGACGCACTACAACAAGTTTTTCGAAGCCTTGAAAAAGATTAAACTGGATCCAAGCAGTAACTGTGGGATCTGACACACATTCAAGCCGCAGTTGCTTATTTGTTCTGTAGAGGCTGAAGCTAACTAAGCTGTGAACGGTCTGATTTTGATCTTTTGTTTGATTTGATTAAATTGTTGTAAATATCAATGTATTTCTTGTGTGTGTTTCTGTGGTGTCATTTCTGGCAAGCCAGCTAGTTAAGCAAGGTAGACCTTTCTGTTAGACATAGGTTGCTAAAATAATCCCCTGACATGCTGAAATCTAATGTTGTTGTTTTTTTTGCTGGCTGCAGACATTGTTTTCCCCCCCGTGGGAGAGAATGACACGTTGCACCCTGTCTCACAAATTGAAGTGCTTTGTTTTCTCTCACTTACAATATTTACATTATTTTTCTTTTCTATTCCACCCACACCCAACGGTCCTCTCGCTGCAGGAGTGCTGATGATTTGTGTTTGCCTACGTGCCATCTACCCGTAATAAATAATAACCTCAACCCTCCCACTTTTTCTCCGTCTCCTCTGTCTCTCCAAGTAACACAGATGTGCATACAGTAGCCTCTTTACTGAAGCTGTATCTCAGAGAGCTGCCGGAGCCCGTCATCCCCTTCCACAAGTATGATGAGTTCCTGGCCTGCGCCAAGCTTCTCAGCAAAGATGATGAAACGGTGAGAAAGAGCACTGCCTCTCACACACTTTGTTCCTCTTTTTTAAAAAGTTTTTTTTTAAAGTTCAGTTCGTGTGTCCACTGAAGTTAGTGCTGAAAAGCTCCACCAAGAAATCATCCAAAGTCCTGCTCCGCGGCATTAAAAGTGACCTCTTGCTGCGCAGTCGTCCATGCTCCGCTCTGCTGTTTCTCTCACAATGACTTTGTTGTGGCTGTCTTGACTTCTAACATCTAAATAGGATTTCTTTCACACTAAAAGGCATGAATCACAGTGGGAGGCGAGTCTCCTGCCTCCTCACAGTGTTCAAAACATCTTTTTCTCATTTTCACTTGAAGGGATAGCTCAGATTATTTGAAGTGGGGTTGTGTGAGGTACTTATCGATATCGACTGTATCACCTTCAGCAGATGGCTGTTGACACGCCCCCAGTTTGGAGAAGCAGACAGGAGCACCAGCACGGAAGCTAAGCAATGCACCGCTGTGGACAGAGTCAGCAATAGGGATGTTCCTGGTGACAAATTTCCCTGTCGATTAAATAAAAATTTTAATTTAGACAAGTTGACGAGTCCAACAGTAAGAAAACCAGAGATAGAAAGTCTATAAATCATCATATTGTTTAATAACTTCCATTTCATTATAGAGTAAACATATCTTTGTACACATACATCAGGAAGTGAAAGGAATAACTTAGGGTTCTTCGTTTTTAGATGAAAAATGATTAGTCTTTTTATCACTTAGTTGTGCTCCCTCAAAGAAATAAATTCTTGCTTTCATAAAAATCTTTAAATGAGCCTGATTAATTGCTGAGAAAAACATGTTTTCTGACTTAATGTTTGTCTTGTAGTTGCCAGTTTCTTAAGCTCTGTTGAATATGTGTCTTTTTGTCTCATTTTCACTGAGTGAGTCACTGAGTTTTTCTCTATGGCCTTGTTCAGACAGCCCAAATCCATTTTTTGGCATATCCAGATTGATTTTAAGAAAGTCTGGACAGCAAAAAAGAAAAAAAAAAAGAAATGCAATTTTTGCAAATCAAATCAAGCCTCATTTGGAGGTGGTTTTAAAATGTGATTCCAAATGGATTTCTACAGATGCTGGATGCTCTGGCCGTGCAAATCTGATTTCAGAGTGTCCTCTGTGTCACTCACAACACAACGCACAATGACAGCGTCAAATCAGAGTGAGAACTGATGCTGCTGCCGGCAGAGCAGCACGAATGACAACAGTCCTCGTACAGATGCTGAAATAAATTGATGGCGGAAGAGCTCTGCACCGACATGACAGCATGATTGCGTGGAGGGTGAGATGATGGATCCACATTTCTTTTGCCCCCGCAATGGAAAGCCGCGTCCCCAGTGCAGTTACTGATGCCTTCGTTGTTACCACAGCAACCATGCAGTTCGGGCGGTGACGTCTGGACACACAGATCTGATCTGATCACTTGCAAATAGCAGCAGATGGTCCTCCTTAAAGATTTGATTTGAGAAACTGATAGGCCTGCAGTCTGAACAAAGCCTGCTTGTTCTGTGGGTGTGATTTTTTCTATTTTATTTGCTCTCAGTTTGAACTGATGCATTATTGTTCCCAATTTAATTTACGTGACCTAAAACGTGTCCGTCCTCTGCAGGGTTTGAAGGAGTTGAGAAGGCTTGTTGAATGTCTACCTCCAGTGAATTACAACTTACTCAAGTACATCTGCAGGTATTTATTGATCCTTAATGTGGATGGATAATATTTCTATTTGTGAGCTTTATCAAACAGTGAAATGTTGATTTTTTTTTTCCATGTTTGACAGATTTCTAGATGAAGTCCAGTCATATTCAGGAGTGAATAAAATGAGCGTCCAAAACTTGGCCACAGTCTTTGGGCCAAATATCTTGAGGCCGAAGGTTGAGGATCCAGTAGCCATTATGGAAGGTCAGTATTTATGCTTGTTGTGTGTTTTTTATGTTGATCATAAAGGGTAACTTCAGTCTTTTTCAACCTGGACAGTTGACAGTGACTAGCAGGGACAACATCCTTTTAAACAAAGATTCATTTAATCTAAGAGCTATTCTAATCAGAGTTTAGCAAAACTAGGTTTAAAAGATGTAAACACAGATTTTAAAATGAAGCAGAGATCTGTTGCACAATTAAAACACGATCTCAGTTGAGTAAATCCATCTTTAGTGATGTAAACTGAAAAGAGTTTAATCAATATGGAGATGCTTGCTTCCCCTAATTGAAATAAATAAATAAACTAGAAAAGTGCACTCAGTAGAGTGCAGATCCCCGTCAGGCAATGGGTGGTGAAGCACCTACTGCAATGCCACCACAACTGTCAGATGCAACCAGCGGAGATTTGCAAAGACATTAACATTAACATGACCCCCAACATACATTGGTCTGAGGAGAAACAAGATTTCAAATCGAAGCAGTCGATCACTTGCGGCCCCTAGAGTCCAGTTTAGAATAGTGAGACGTCAGTTGTCAATGATCGTATAAAACACAGCAGAATTACTGCCTCACAGTTGTATGTTTCCACCAACCAGTCAAGTTACAGTTTACACTGATAGAGAGCTGAACATTAACATGTCATGGTGAAGTTGACCTTTGACCTTTTTTAAACAAAATATCATCACCTCATCATCTTATCCTATTAGACATTTGTGTGTGCTTGGGCTATGGCAAAAAAAAAAAGTGTTTAGTGAGGTGACCTTTGACCTTTGGCCACCAAAATCTTATAATTTCATCTTTTAGTTTAAGTGAACATTTGTGCAAAGTTTGAAGAAATTCCCTAAAGGCAATCTTGAGACATTGTGTTCACAAGAATGGGATGACCTGAAAACATAAAACCTCTAGCCATAAAAAAAAGGCATAAAAGTCATAAAAAAGTTTTTTCAGGAACTTTGAATCACAGAGGTCCTTCAACAAACAGAAGCAAGTACATTATCAGCTCCTGGATTGCGCCAGGCAGAAATAAAAATGTATTTGAGTGCAGTCAGGACCTAGTAAGTATGAAAGAGGTGAGGAAACCGCGAACTTTTGGCTGCTCTGTATTCCTTAACAAAACACTGCATTGTTTGCTAGCTAGTTAAAAGGTTAAAAAAAATGTCACACTGGTAAAAAGTTAACTCGCTAGAGAAGCTCTAATTTCTCCTCCTTTGAGAACACTTGTAATAACTGCCTGAGCTTGAAAGTGGCTAAAACAAGCACTTTTAGTGGATGTACTTTGCAGCACTCTTGCTCAACACTGGACCAATTTCAAAAATTGCTGCCCCCATTACTTCATCACTTTGACAGACTGGAAAAATCAGGTCCAAGTTTAACAAAACTGAAGTTGCACTTTAACTGACTGAACATTTTGAAAGTAAAGATAATAATTTCTTCTCTCATGCCGTCAGGTACTGTTCTGGTCCAGCAGCTCATGGCCGTTCTGATTGGCCGGCACGATGTGCTGTTCCCTCGGGATGAGGACAGCCCCACAGCGCTCGAGCTCGTCAACAACAACAACATCGAGCTACAGCGGCGACAAGCCACCACAACTACCTCCGCCATCACTACGGTGTCTCAGAACGCTGAGAACAACAACACGCAGGTGGTGCGGCAGTGTGTTTGGGAAGCACCTGAATCTCCTTCGCACCGGCAACACGTAGACAACAGTGGCTCCCCACGATCAGCCAGCCCTCGTAATGGTGTTATCGGACGATTTGACATCACCCGCAGCCCGCCGCTGACGGTTAAAAAGAACCCAGCTTTCAGCAAAGGCAGTGGGATTGTTACAAACGGCTCTTTCAGTTCCTCGCCCTCCTCAGACCCCAGCCAAGAGAAGAACCAGACTCTGACTGGCGGTGGGAGTTTACCAGTGCGGCGCAGTGGGACGCTCAAAGGCTCCGGCACAAAAATGGGCACCAGCGGCGTGACGAGTGCGAACACCACCGGAGGGAATGGGACTGGAGTCGTACGCATGGGCATTTCCAGCACCGATGTGGTCACGGGGAGTCTAAACAGCCGCAATGGTCTTTGGGTACCAAACGGCTGCGTCACGTTACGCGAAAACAACAAAACGCGCGACTGCTCCAACGGGGATCAAATAACCAACCAGAACCGTCTGTCCACGTACGACAACGTCCAGTTAAACCATCAGAACCTGCAGCAGCAGAACCAGATCACCAACACGTGTCTGAACAGCAGCTGCGAGGACAAGCAGAGCGTCGACAGCGCCACCTGGTCCACCTCCTCCTGTGAAATCTCTCTCCCCGACAACTCCACCTCCTGTCGCTCCTCCACCACCACCTGCCCCGAGCAGGACTTCTACGGGGGACACTACGAAGACCTGGACGGACCAACGCAGGACGGCGAGCCTCCTCATTCAGGGGGAGGAGGAGGAGAGGGGGAGGGCAGGAACAGCAACAGAGAGGGGAGCGGAGACGGAGCAGGGCGGAGCAGTCGGGGCACCAGCAGTAGCGATAACAGTGAAGGTTTCGCTGTCGGGAACGGACCGGGCAGCCACAGCGCTCTGCACAGTTTAGTGGCCAGTCTTAAACAGGAAATGCACAAGCAGAAGAACGAGTACGAGGCCAGGATAAAGAGGTACGATCCATCTGTGAAAAAATAATAATAATAATAATAATTACATCTTAGTTTTTAGCATTTTCCCTCGTCTCCAGTTTGCTTTAAGAACTTTGGAAATATGTGGAGAAACAATCACTCAAGCCACTGTGTGTAATTTATTGAACTTTTTGCTGTTTCCTCTTGTTTTGTCATTACCTGTTCAGTGAATCCTGCCCGTTCCTCTTAACCCACCTGACCTCTTTTGCAGCTTGGAGCAGCGTAACTTGGAGCTGGAGACAGAGATGGTGAGCCTCCACGAGGAGCTGGACCAGGAGCGGAAGAAGTACACCATGGCGGAGATCAAGCTGCGGAACGCCGAGCGCGCCAAGGACGACGCCGAGAGGCGGAATCAGATGCTGCAGAAAGAGATGGAACAGTTTTTCTCCACGTTTAGCGACCTCACTGCGACCGGCACCACCGCAGCCACAGACCCCCGCCGACCGGATCGCAACAACCCCATCTGGATACAGTGAGGGAAGGCTGGGCTGAAAGACTGGAAATGGTTTATCATTATACGATGTGAACGTTACGAGGGCTCCAAACAGGATTTGGCTGCTGGTTGTAGAGGGAAAGTTGGGAAGTGACACTGCAAAGGTTAACGGCATGTTTTAATTTAAGAAACAGGAGGTTTAAGGCTATAATGTCAGCCGTCTGTATAAATGTAGACATCACCTGGAGTGATGTCACACTGACATTATCTGTAAATACAGATATTATCTGTAAATACAGTGTTATTTAAACAGCTCACAGACAACAGACAACCTGCTCAGAAACCGAGGTGGGAATCACTCATCTGACAGGGAAGTGGAGTAAAGGCACAGTTCACCACAGTCTATGATGATACACAGTACTACTATTGTTTTACTTTAGCTCCGAGAGCAATATCTACAGAAGCCCAGAGAGGCAAGTGCAGAAAAAAAAAAGGTGATCCATTGATTTAAGTCTGATCTATATTGTTTTCTCTCCTGTGTTGATGACTTGAGGACAGGTGAAAAAAAGCTTTTGCCTTTTTGCGTTCCTAAATAAATGTTGTTTTTTTTCATCTGTGAAACAGTTGAGGAATTAAAAGTTTTGGTAGATAAAAAAAAATCTTTTTTTTCAGGGGAGTTCATGCACATGACAGTAAAGGTACATAACTTGCTAACACACAAAGTGTGTACCTTGTGTTTTGAGTTGCATGGAGAAATTACGCTGCGTTCCAGTCAGAGTCGTTGAAATTTCCCTGTTGAAATTTCCTTCCACGTGCACAACACAGAATGTAAACAAAAAACATGTCTGACGGTGACAAATGTCAACAAACAGAGGGGGAAACTCTAACCAGCCTCCCAATAACTAGCCTTTAGTCCTCTTCACAACATGAGGCTGTGGCTCTCTTCAGCCTCCTGTGGAGGAAATGAGTATTACAACAACAAACACTCAGAAAAAAATGACACCTGAAGTTGTTCAACATCCTCCTGGATTATCTTGACATGTATTTTATACATGTATTTTTGTATTTATTATGACTTTGCTGTTCTGTTCTATTGCATCCTGGGAGAGTGATCCCTCCTCTATAACTCTCCCAGAGATTTCCTCCATTTTTTTTCCCTGTTAAAAGAATTTTGGAGAGGAAATTTTCCTTACCTGATCAAGGCTCTAAGGACAAAGTGTGTCGCAGACTGTACATGTTGTGGAGCCGACTGAAGCAAATTGTGATTTTTTTTTTTATATTGGGCTAAAAAAGTCTGCTTCCAAAACCTTTTTTTCCACCTGTTTCATGAAGAACAAATGGTTAAGGAGCTTAAAAAGATTATCCTGGCAAAACCTGTTTTTTCACTGTTTTTAAGTCATAAACACAGGAAAACAAAAAACAATTTAGATCAGAGTATCTCTGACTTTTTCTCGTTTGCTTCTCAGAGCTTCCGTACGCACATCGGAAGAAAGTCAAAACATTTAAAAAGGTTGTATTCAGAAAAAAAAGTTAAAAAATACCAGCCTTGGATACATAAAGACAATGAAAAAACTTCTCCCCATCTCAATCCACTTTAAAATCTAACCAGAACCATCTTATTGTTCCGTGTAATTCTGTATCTGCTCGTGTACATAGAGGGAAACAATGCAGAAAAACTGTCATATGTATGTAAAAAGAAATGAAAGCTAATACTTAAATGTTTATCTGATATTTAAACAAAGTTATCAATGTGTGATATTTTATATTAAGACTTCTCCTTGCACTTACATGTTTGTTTAGTCCCTGCAAGGTGGTACTGAATGTCCTGTCGGTCGATGTGTGTGCCATTTGAATCGGACAATATAATGTATATGTGCCTGTGCTTCTGTGCTGTTTTCATTTACCCCATGACCAAAAAAATAAGAAAGAGCCTGTACTGTAAATATTTTATAGATAATCGTAGACACTACTTATTAGTCTGCACTGTGGTTTGACGCATATTCAGACGGATATGGCACGTGTTGAGTTGATGCTGATTGAAGAATGTTTTGTAGCTCGTAAAAGTGAATTTTGAGACTTGCACGATGGGTCAGTGTCGTAAATCCCAGATAAAACGAAAATGTCATGAATTTAGAATTTCGGGTGACAAAGTGTGCAAATTAAAGGGGTAGTTCGGATTATTTGAAGTGGGTTTGTGTGAGATGTTTATTGGTTTTCAGTTTATTATCTGCAGTTGTTGCAGGTTGGCAAAGCAACCAAAGCAATATATGTAGTGGCGTGGACAGAGTCAACAGTAAAATGTATTTTAGCCACTTAAAAAAATTGATATCACTTTAAGTATTTAGAATTATTCCTTTTTTTTTCCCAACATTGCATTATTCCAAATGAGTGTACAATGACCAGCACCAGTGAGTAAATATACAAGCATAACAGAGAACAAAGTACACTAAGTTTTCCAATATGTCCCATCCCTTCCCTTCTCACAAACAAACTAAGTGATCGAAGCAAAAGTAGATCAGCAGCTCCTGTGTTCTGTGAGATAAAATGACTGATTTTGCCAGTGGAGTCTGGTTTGTTTGGAGAGAGGGATATTTGGCTTTCTGACAGAAAGGTAAAGTGATGAAAACATTCTAAATATAACGTACAATTAAACTGATACTGACTTTTTAGGTGTCTAAAATAGGTTTTGCTGCTGACCCTGTCCACAGCTTAGCTTCTCCAAACTGTGGTTTTGCCGTCCACCATCTACTGTAGATAATACACTGATTATCGAGGAGTACCTCATACAACAGCACCTCAAATAATCCAGACTATCCCTTTAACAGACATGCAGTCGACACTCTGCCTCTGAGAAGATGAGATTCCAGCTTTAAAAACACTCTCCTGTAGTCTTGTGACAATTTATCCACCAGCTGACACAACTGGTTTTCTGCACAGAATAAGAAGCTGCAGCGACACCGAGTTGTGTTTGTGGGTCATAACTGTGAAAATAAATGGGATTGCAGCATCAAGTGTGCCAACATTGAGGACATTAACTAGCCTGGTTGCTCGATTCAGTAGCAAGCGGAGAGTGCATGATGGTGCATGAGTCCACGAGGGCCGGTGTACAATAAACGAATGTCTGTAAAGTGACTGAAGTGTATTTCTGTAGCTGTAAACCAAAATGTCTACACCTGATGTGGATTTGCTAATGGGTACAAAATCTGAGTACAGACCTGAGCTGCTGGCTACTCTTCCTCTGAACACCAGGTCCCTTTTCTTAACCTGCTGCTGGTCAATGCAGGACATCTGGAATGTGCACATGGAGATGGGGGGGGGGGGGGGGGGGGTGCCTGAACAAGTGAAGGAGGGAGGAGGGAGGCCGAGCTTCTCATTTTGCACCCTTCACCGGGAAGTAATGGGCTTAAGCCGAGCTGACAGCGGCACCTCGTTCTGTGAATTCCACACAAAAGAGCAGATTATGGACACAGGGCCGGACGGAGAGAGGAGGACTGGGATAGTGGAATATTTTCATGACATGATACTTGATACACAAAAGAACTTTAAAAAAAAAAAGACTTAATATGAATAAAACTGCATTTTCATGTGAGTCTCCTTTTGTTATTTACTTTCTGAAGCCTTTAAGGTGCAACATTTTGATCTGTGATGGTAAACTGGGTTACACTACAGCAGTGGTTCCCAAACTTTTTCTGGCACGTACCCCTTTTTGCAGGGGTTTGTGCCCTGCATCCCACAATTTTGATCAATTATAAACAATAATTGGGGATGGAACTGATACAAAAAGGATTCAAACATTAGATTTTAGTGAAATAAAGGTTAACAGGATAGAATTAGCAAACTCATTTGTTTGTTTCCCCTACATAGATCATATTGATTCAACTTTGTTTCATTCTTTATGTCTCCCGTGGTCTTCCACACACCCCTTACAGTGGCTCTGCGCCCCCCCAGGGGGGCCCACCCCCCAGTTTGGGAACCACTGCACTACAGAATAGATATATTACAATATCTAACAGTATAGAAAATAATACATTAAAGTAACGCTGAAAATTGGGATCTATAAATAAGTTGAAATGTGTGAGTGGATATTAGGACTAGCACCAATTCTGATTATTTTTCAATTGAAAATGAATAGTGTTTAGTAGTTTGTAGCATGAAAAATGCTCATCATTATCCGACAAACAGCCCAAAACTAAAAGATGTTCAATTTACCAACAATATAATACAGACAGAAACAGAAAATACTCATATTTAAAAAGCCTGAACCATCGATTTCTGTCACCTTTTCTCACAATTGTTGTGGATTCATTTGCTAACGCAGATGTTCCCAATTTTTTCATGTCATTGATCCCCACAATAAACCACAGATGTCCAATTTGAGAGGATTTTGTCGGAAGAAATCCCCTCTGAGTATCGTTTTATTTTGAAGGTAATAAAGATCAAAATAGGATAATCAGATCAAATCAGGTCTTGACAAAAAGTAGTCCTGCTCAGGGACTTGTGGCTTTGCCTGCTATTACATTACACACTCAGAACTTTACCACAGTATAAAGGTATATATAAAGTATATCATCTCATGGTATATACCATCGTATTGCCCACTTCTAACGTGAAAATAACGCCGAAGTGGGAAAAGGTCAGAACGCTTGCTTTCATCTCGCGCCACCATTTGCTTTTGTATGGCAGCCTTTAGACTGTGAGCTGAGAGAGGCTGAAGCTGAATGAGTGTGTGTGTGTGTGTGTGTGTGTGTGTGTGTGTGTGTGTGTGTGTGTGTGTGTAGGTGGGTCTGCGTCACCGTGACAGTTTGGACAGATGGTTCCTGTTGAGACACAAACACTCCAGGCACACAGAAATCAAACACATTGAATTGCAAATCACTGCAGGTGAAAGAAAAAAAAAAGTACACTGTCATCCAAGATCAAAGGTTTTGTTTATTTTCAATCACATACATATACTATTTTTACATACACAGTTCCTTTAAAATGTTGTGTTTACAGTAACAGCTTTCAGTAATTTTTTTTCATTTTCTTTTGCATTTGTTTTTGACTTTATTTGAAACGCTATAGCCTGAAGCTTTTGAGATCAGCGTGAAACAGATACAATTTCTCTTTTTTTTTTTTTTCATTTTTCTTCAACCTGACAATGTCAAAAAGAATGATTCATTAAAACAGCACGAAGTAAAAGAAAACAAGAAGAAGAGAAGGAATCGTAAAAGAATCGAAGAACAACATCACCTGATTCAGATGAGCTATACAGGGTTTTTCATCATCGGAGTAGAGTTCCACATTTAAGACTCTAAACATTTTAGCATCACCTGACCCCTTTTGCAGTAGCTTGCCTCCCTGTCTGAGTGCAATAAAGTGGTTATTGCATTGTTGGATTGTTGTTATTTACAATATGACTTGAAAGAAAAGAGGTGAAAATCAATATGGTGGGGATCACAAGTACTGAGTCCAAAGATTTCATGTTGGCACAGCTGAGTACGAGATGTATCCTAACTTCATATTGGCAATAATATCATGGCTGCATGATGAGTCAGCCAAGTAAACGGCTGACGAACAGGAATTTGGCTGCACCAGAGATCATTTAAAGTCCCTCGTGACACAAATTAGGAGCAGGATTGGTAGCCGACACATTTCTAATTCTAAGCTTTAAGTGACTGAACATGAATACGCACATGAACTACTTCCAAACACATGACTGCACCGACTCTTCCATCAAACATTCTTAAGTAAAGCAATCCCACAAAAGTCCTGATCGTGTATTGAAAGGAAAAACCGGATCGCCTCTTCCAAATTCGACCTTACAGACAGTTTGTGTTCAATGCTGGTTATTCTGAAGTCTCACACAGACGCACACACTGATGACGGAGCAGAGCAGCGATGACGTGGGTGAAACAATTCTTTTCTACATTCAGTGCTGACAACCCAGCTAGAATCATCTCTACTTCCAAAAAGCACCTTTTTTTTTATTATCATAACAGAATTGTCTGGAGGGATGTTTTATTTAAAAACACATTCAGAGACAGAAAAAAAAAAAGAATCTCAGTATTTGTACTCAGTGACCAGAACATGTAAAAGAGAGGAAAAGAACAATAAAGTAGTTGAGATGGTTAAAAATGCCCTGTAGTGTAACCGCAACAGTACTGTGAGTATTTGTGTTGTAGGAGTCTGTTCAAACATTATAGACCCCTTAGTGAGAAATTCATCAAAACACAAAGAATTTCAAAGTTGCACCCTGTTTTTGAAGGATTGCCCTGGCCAGACCCTGAACAGAAAGCCAAGCTAGCCGTATAGCTTATTCTGGAGACGCCGCCCTCAGTTACCCTCTCTTAGCTCTGTGAAGGTACTGTAAGTCTGTAAGTGTGTGGTTCACTGTACACAAGCCACAGGCAGAACGAGTGTTAACAAGGTAGCTAGACGAGGTTGTGGATATAATCTTGGTGGACGGATCTTGAGACGTTGTATGTACAGCGACAGCGGCGCTTTCAGTAGACTACATGCACAAAATACTGCGCTGCAGCAGAGATACAGTAGACTGGGTCACACCAACAAAGATTACTTTAATCTAAAATTTGTTCTAAACTAGTAAAACTAGAAAACTGTTAACTTTCAGATGTTCTGTATTCCTAACAAAACATTACAATCTTTCCTACCTAGCTAAAACTTTAACAAAATGTTGCCCTGTTTGCTAGCTAGCAAAAGTTAATAAAAGGTGAGATTTGTTGGTTAGCTAGCTAAGAAGTTAACCAAACATTACATTGTTAGCTAGCAAGCTAAAACGTTTATAAAATATGGACTCTGTTTGCTTGCTAGCAAAAAACTTGACAAAACATTACACCGTTTGCTAGCTAGCTAAGCTTTAAAATGATTATTTTATTGGGTTTAAAAGTTAAGTAAATAAAATGTTATATTGTTTCCTAGCAAGCTAAAATTTTAACAAAATGTTGCACTGTTTACTAGCCAGGTAAAAAGTTAACAAAAAGTTACATTGTTTACTAGCTAGCAAAAGTAAATAAAAGGTGAGATTTGTTGGTTAGCTAGCTAAGAAGTTAACCAAACATTATATTGTTAGCTAGCAAGCTAAAACGTTTATAAAACATGGAATCTGTTTGCTCGCTGGCAAAAATTTTGACAAAACATTACGCTGTTTGCTAGCTAGCTAAGCTTTAAAATTATGATATTATTGGGTTTAAAATTAATCCTTGTTGGTGTAACCCAGGCTTTAACTGTAAAATGACCTGTGCAGTCGTCACATCTACTCAAGGATGTTTTAACAATATGATGACTGAGATCGAACCTTTATTCTAAACTAGTGGACTTACTGTGTGAGCCATGCAAGTTCCATAAATAGGAAATGTGTTGATATTCATAATAATTGTTGTAAATGGTGATTTTGACGTGTTAGAAATAGACACAGATGTCCCATTTGTTTAACTGAGGGACAGTGAACGCATCCTTGATTGTGTCCTTTGTCTAGAAACCATTTTTCTATGTTACCTGATTGTCAAGTGATAAAACACCATGAGACAGGTAAAGTAAGACAGATGAAGTAAGGCTGCAACAGTACTTTCAGTATCGATTACTCTGCCAATTACTTTCACAATTCGTCAATTCATTATTCAGTCTATAAAATGTCGAAACACTGTGAAAAATGCTCATCACAATTTCCCAAAGCGACTTTTTTGCTCGAAACATGATTAATTGATTATCAGGTAATTGTTATTCATTGCAGCTCTGAAGTAAAGTGAGAAGCAGTCTGTTTGTTTTGCTTCACACAAACACGGCTCACTGTTCCTAAAAGGTCTTTCAATCCCACCAGCAGAATTATTCCAACAGAAAGTATTTGCTTACTGATAAAATTTGATTTCTTGTTAAAGGTTCTTTGCCTGTAAATCCACCAAAACCTGCATGAGAACATGAAATATGGCAGTGGAAACCAAGATAATGAGAATTCCTTTCTGAATTCCTTTCTAACTAAGCATAAATAATATTTACACAAATCAACAGCTAATCAATCACCTGCTTGGTGTCTAGTTTGAGCATGAAAGCATGAGAAAAATCTATAGTATTACAATCAACCATTGCATATTAACAACCGTAGCTAAAAGTGTTTTGAGTGGTGAAGATAAACTATGTTTTCAAAGGGATGGAGATCAAGTGGCCTTGGTTCTGGGTAACAAACATACTGTACATGTTCTTTTTTTTTTTTCATTTTAAAGAGAGAAATAGAGCTGCCAAGCCTTTGCCAGTAAAATGCAAACAATGCATGTAAGTATTTGTGTGTGTGCTGGTGTCCCAGTTTGAGAAACTCTGGTCACACTATTTTATGGAGATTGATTCAGCTTGAAGGTGAAAATTAAATGAAATCAATATGCAAAATGGCAGAAAACCATTCATGTTGTGTAAAATTAGCATATTAAGCATAAGTATGCCTTAAGCCGTACAATCTGAGGAAAGCCGTTTGATTTCACACCACAAAACTCCACTGTCACTGGCTAAAACCAAAAGTTAAAGCACCAACATCATCTTTTTCTTAAATATTCCCACCAAATTAGGCCTGTGGGGGTTTGGATAGTTTTAAGGCAGAAAAAGAAGAAGAAGAAGAAGAAGAAGAAGAAGCAGAGGAAAAAATACCAAAAATAATATAAGCTCTGCACTTTGCAATGCTTCATTCCAAAAGGCACTTGCCATATTCAGATTCCATCTATCAAAATAAATAAATCAATAAATAATTCTTCCAGCTAAGAAATAATGTCATCAATATAACTGTTGGGAATCCTCTATCCAGTTCCTGTTTTATTTATGGCATGAGTTTTTGTGTACACTGTAAATAAAAGTTGAGAAAACTCTTCAAAGGCAACAGTCTTCATTAGATTTTCAGCTTTAAATATTGAAATATTTTACTTCTGAAGCACCCAAATAATGACAAGTCAGGTTCACTGCGAACAGTTTTTGAAAGTCAGATTTTTCAATTCGATTTTCGATTCAAGTTTATCTTAAGAGGAAAAGTAAATTATCTCAACAAAGAATTATAGTTCAGCAAACCAAAGCAGTTTGTTTCAAAGATTTAGTGAAGCCAGCTGTCTTGAGTTGTTTGCTAGCTAGATAAGAAGTTAGTTAGCCCAGAAACTTTGAATTATTTGATATTTTTTGGGTTCCTAAAACTAAAAAAAATCAAGTTTATCTAAAAATGAAGAGTAAATTATGTCAACAAAAGATTGCAGGTCGTCAAAACTAATTTATTTTTACTTTGAACTCAGAAATTTAGTGAAGTCAGCTGCCATGAAATGAAGAGTTTTCTCAACTTTTAAACAGTGTAGTGAAATGTTATACACAAGTTTACTTTGCTACGAGGTTAACACTCATCAGCCGCCTTTAAACTATCAACTGTACCATTCGTATCTCTTTCTAAAAGCCCTCTGTGTTTCAGTCAAATAAATAAGAATAGTCTCCGTGGTAACGCCACAGTGAAACAGACCAACCTCCCGTGCCTATGAGGGGTTAATGGTACACAATGACATGCAGGGCTGTGGGCCAGCCCGTGGGGTGGTGGAGGGACCGATCATACACTGCCAGGAGAAATAAAAGGGACATTACACACAAATCAGACCTTTAAAAAGTCTGAGCACAATCAAAATAATTCACTCTACTGAGTGTACTGACCCTTTAAGTCCCGAACTCAGCCCTGACATTTACTTAATGTCTTAATGGCTTGCCTGTGGTTCACAAACACACACGCACACACGCACACTCTCTTACACACACACACACACACACACAGTTCTATCCTGTGACCAGACCCCCCCCATGTCTGGAGTTAGTTTACATCGTATATAAACAAAAGTCTCTATACAGACTCATTTTAGCATACAGTGAGATTAGCATTGTTTTAAATCTAATCATGCAGGACTACAGCGATAGGCAGGGGGGCAACTGAGGTGGAAAGCAGTGATGTGGCAAGGTGCGCTAGTCAGAAAAAAACTCCCAGTGTACTGGCCGTCAGTCCCACTCTGTGTGCCCTTCAGCTGTACAGAATTACAGTATTTACAGGGGGCGCAGGGGGCGCCGCTCTGGGTGGGAGCGACTACGTATCCCTGCAGAGTAACCACATAAAAACACACGAATCAGGCAACCTTACATCGGGGGTTGTGTCAGGGAAGCCTAGAGGTTAAAATACAGCAGTGTCATCGTTACGTAAGGGTTGGATAAAGGGGGGGAAACGGTGTAAGGAGAATGATATTGTACAGAAGTAGTGATGAGCAAAATGGCAGCCCACCTTGCCACAATGACTGGAGCATAAATGCTTTTGTAAGGATTTGGGAGACCAGCAGCCAGCCAATATGCACTTTTACAGGAGATGCAAGTCTAAGCATTTGGTCGTTTTTGTCTGGATGCCATATACAAGATATGTGGGGTAATATAAGCAAAGCAACTAGAGGATCATTAACATATATCTCAGCTCATTTACTTCAGTTTAAATACCACCGCTGTTTTTGAATGACAATGCGCAGGCTTTAGATTTCATCATGTCAGATTCTCATGTTTTTGTTCTTAATATATTCGTTTTGATCTTTACTCTTTTTTTTTTTTTAGATATATTTTCAGTTGGTCGTTTCTGGTTCTTCACCGTCGGAAGAACATGGGGTTGCGCAGGCAGGCGGCTAGTCACCTGCAACACCCCAGGGGTCCTGCAGAGGTCTCCAGGCTGCTGTCAGTGTCTGATGCCAGGGTCTGGTCGGTGGACATGGAGGAGATGTCGTTGATGGAGGAGGAGGGAGGGAGGCTCTCGCTGCTGTTCACGGCTGCACCTGTGCTAAGGGAATCAACAGCAGCAGGGGGTTACAACGTAAAAGAGTCCTGGACAAACACAGGCGCAGAAATACAACCAATCAGAGGAGAAAGATTTTTGTGAGTGGCTGAGTTCGTTCCATGACATCGAGACGTCAACAACATCAACAACATCGCCTGTGAGACAAAACAATCACAGTGTGGCTGTGAGGAGACAGGGGAAGAGAAGGTTTGGGTCCAGTGGGTTTCACAGGAAAGATCGTCAAAGGCCGCCATGTTTCATCCGTAAGAGTGGAATCAGAATCACTTAAAGGTGCAAAATATGACATTCAGCCTCACTGGATGTGAGCAAACAACCATTTGCTCTGTAAAGGTATAGTGGAGTAACTGCATCCTGAAGAAATCACGCCACATCCCCTCTGTGTACGCTGTTTTCAACATGGCCGCCTGGTGAGTAACTTTCTCATATTACAGCTAAACAGTACACTAAATTATGTTCCTGTAAATATTTTAGGCAATGGAGGAACAGAATATTGATCTATATTTGATCTGAGTTTGTGTCTGGTGTGACCATATTCCCAAAATCCCAAATCGCGACCTTTAAGCGTACTGCACATCCATGCATGTGTTTATGCAAGCGCCACAGGCGTTTTCATCAGGATGGGGGGCAGTTATTTCAGTGTTTAGCGAACCTACTGACAGGCTCTGTTCCAGACTTATGGTGCATCTGAAAATAGTGAGGATGAAAATAACGTATTGGTTAAAGTAAGTAGCCCAAATCAGTCTGCAATGATCAATGAGCAAATGTCTTACAGTCCACAGTTCCTTTATTCTGTCTGAAAAGCTTCTCCTGCAGCATCTGAATACAGCACAACTGATATGTTGTGATAGTGTTATGCACAGCCGCACACAGGGTTTACCTTCATTAAATCACCTGACAACAAAACCGGGCTACCACAGTAGAACCATACAAACATCTACACATATAAGAATTTCGGTTCGAACGCCATATTTTACTTTACATATCTGCTATTCCTGACTCATGATAGCTGCACCATTATTTTTTTTTAGGTGAGATAGCCTACATGTGAGTCTTTGCTAAAATAGTGTTGGTTGGATACAATCATCACTAAATCAAATCTGAAGCATCCAGATATTTCCTGGGGTAGAGCTGTCCGATTGCAGAGCTGTCGTTGTTTCATTTACTGGGACTGACACGGATGTTTCAGGTGTTTGTGATGTGACTCACTGAGCAGAGATAGATATTTGTCGGGACTTGGGACATCCAGCTTGAAACCTGGACGGTCCCCGACAAACCAGGACTTCTGGTCCCTGTATTTCTGGAGCCTCCAGTGGAAACCAGACCCAAGATGGCGGCCTTCTGGTCACAATCTTTCTCATATTACAACTAATCAGTATTTGATCAACGCTGCCTGGTTTTGACAGTTTGATCTGAGTTTTTGACTTTCACTGGCAAATACCAGCAAATAGCTACTTTATAGTTATGTAAGTCATTGCATTTTGATGACATTGTGTCAGTATGGCAACATTTACGATTTATGTATCCCAAGAGTGGTCTGCTATGTCCAGGCCTGGTGGAAAGCAACACCTTAATGATTTTGCTCAGGCATTTACC
The DNA here is from genome assembly GCF_056507025.1 of Lutjanus erythropterus. NCBI lineage: Eukaryota > Metazoa > Chordata > Actinopteri > Lutjaniformes > Lutjanidae > Lutjanus > Lutjanus erythropterus. The sequence continues at coordinate 27,794,086 of NC_139336.1, read as the reverse complement.
CTTTGTTAAATAACAATCCGATTTTCTCATATTGATCGAGTTTTGAAGTCAAAGGTGGAGGCAGCCGGCAGTAAACTTTTTGAGATTTCATTAAAGAACTCTTAATTCGCTCTACTCAGCTGCTACTTTGTCGTTAGTAATGAGATTAACACTCCATTAAAGACCCCGTTTGATCGTTTTCTTGCATAAACCGACTCTCTCTGGACCCAGATGGGATTTGTCCGTAAACGCGGAAGGTTTTGAGTATTAATGGAGGTTTGGAGGCCGACACATCCCTTCAATGTTGCGTGGATCTGAGGACGACCCTTGGACTGGCAGAGATTTTCAAAAAAAAAAAAAAGAAGGAACAGGAGGCATCAAAAGAACCACGCTGCTCAGCTTCTGTGGGTTTGGATGGCACTTTCATCAAACCCTCAGTGAGCGGGTTCTCTCTCTTTGATAAGTTTATGAGCTAATCAATAGAAGAATGAGGCTGCTTTTGCAATGTGAGCTAGAAGAGAAAAGCCTGATTAAAAAGCATAAAGATTAGAATATAAAGGTATTTGCCAACATGAAGAACTTGCTTAAAGAGACACTTTTACTTCCAGGCGGTTGTCCTGTAATTTCTGCAGAGGACATGTACAGTGCAGGCGAACTATAAATCTGCTGTTTGCGTCTGCTCCCTGTGGGAGGTAATTGCTTAATGGAGACTGGTGGGCACTTGAGCTGACCCAAAATAAAACAGAGAACAAAGCAGGATTAATGGCCGGCTTTAACTCCAGCAGCCACTTCACTTTTAAGTTTACTTACAGTAAATACATCAGAAATATCTGTTAAAAGTCACCATGCAAATCTAATCTAGTCTAAATCTTGAAAGATGATTTGAACACAAAACCACACAAGTCATTTTAAGAAAGATTACTAAAATAGGAGATTAATTAAGATTTTAAATAATAAATGAATTAATCTTGGAAGAAACTCTGGCTGTGATGAGGGATTATAACTCTTGTGTGTGCTGCTTGGCACTAAACCAGTTCTCTCACTGCACAACCGCCTTCTGCACTCAGTGAACTACTTTACCATCTTTTGATATTTCCAGAGATTTTAAAGGTTCATGTTTGGCTATAGAGTGAGGCAAAAAAAAAAAAAAAATACTGTAGCACTGGCCTGGAAATAACTCTACAGCATTAAACCAGGGTAACACCAACAACGACTGATTTTTAAGACAGATTAAATCATGTCTTAACTGAAAATTAGGTTGCATCAAACTTTAAAACCAGCTTAAAATTAAGAGAGATCAATTTAAATCTCTCTTTTAATCTCAGTTTAGTCTTCAAAGAAAGTTCAGGGACAAACTCAACCCACTTGAGTTTTATGATGCGTCCCTCTTTGTTTCACTCCAGTTGATCCGATAAAATCAAGATTACATGAAAAATGCTTTTTAACTCTTTTAGGTCACGTTCTTTGCCATCAGAAGTAGGCTACTTAGGCTAACAAACTTTTTTTTATTAGCTAGCAAACAATGTAAAGTTCCATAAACTTTTTAACTAGCTACGTTTTACAAGGTAACAACGTAAGGTTTTGTAAACTTTTTAGCTAGCTAGCAAAAAATGTGAAGTTTTGTTGAGGAATACAGAGCAGCTAAAAGTTAACAGTTTTCCTCCTCTTTTATATTTACTAAATCCAGACAGCAATCAGATTCATTTTTAATTTGGGTAAGCAAACATTTCCATATTAATCAAACTCAATTTACATCAGTAAACTTAGATTTAATAAACAGATTTCTTTTAAATTGTGCAACAGAGCTCTGCTTAATTTTCAAAATGGATTTACTCATTTTAAACCTGATACTGAACTCTAAGCTGCTTCTGAAGGCTGTTCCATGTGTGTGCTGCTGGTGGGTGAATATGACATGTAAAGTGTTTTGAGTGGTGGATGGACTAGATAAGAATTACTTAAAATTCAGTCCTTGGAACTAATTTCAGATTAAAGTAATCTTTGTTGGTGCAAAGATGTTAAAATCTCCGACACACACGTAGCAACAGAAAACCCTCAGACCCGCCCGGTTGTGACTGAGGCATCATGTGTGCTCTCAGCTCTCTGTTTTGCTGCAGCAGTAAAACACTGCCGTACTGTCTGCAGCTCCTGCATTGCACCGTGTCTGCTACACTCAGCATCAGACACTGGACCAGTCCATCTGCTTAATTACTACTGGATGGCAAAAAAAAAAAAAAAAGGAGAAAGACGGAGGTGATAAATTACGTGGCAGAGAGTGAAGAAGAGGAAGCAGCTGTTATGCAGTTTTACGTGTTAAATTCATCCTATGAACTCTTTGCTGACTATAATGTCTAAAGTCTAATATTTACTCTGCTTGAAGAGATGTAAACAGACAGATGAAACTGTTTATGCTGTTTAAACTAAACATTGTAACAGTTGCTATTTTTGGCTGAGATGAGGAAAGCAGAAGGCTCATAAACGTTTTCTACACTGGTTTGTCCATAAGGAGGTTATAGTGAGAGACATTGTCTTCATTTTATTCACTTCATTGTATTTTTAATGCACATTCATTTGTCTTCACATTCATATGCAGCAGTTGCTTCTCCTGATCTGCAGCTACTACTTTCTCTGTAAAATCTAGGTTCAGATTGCTTTTCTAATTTTCAAAATGCACCTTTTTTTGTTTGTTTTTGTTCTAGTTTTTGTTCTCTTTTTCACATGGATCAAAGTGGAGTTTGGACGCCCTGGTCCTTGCGTTAACGTGACTCCATACTGCCTCTCTGTGGCAAATTGTGGGAACAACACTTGATGTGCTTTGATCCTACGCAGAGAACAGAAATGTCAGCAATGTCGGCTGCAGCTGAGGACCGAAATTTCCTGTGATAGACCCCAAAGGACCCAAATCTTAAGTCATGACATGTTATACATATACACACACATACACACAATCATAAAAATACACACATCATCTGCTATCAAATATTATGCACTGAGAAGCAATCATAGCAGTTACTGATTAGCTGTCCTGCAATGTCATTTAACAAATACACTGAGCACAACACTACACAACACTGAACTTGTTCAAAAACAGGAGATGCAGGACAGAGACACATGGTCAACAACACAATGGGTTTGTCTAATTACAAGTAACTCCATTAAGGTTATAGTAAATTCACTTACAGAGCGATTAGGGTTATGCACTGAGAGTACCTGAAGGTGAAGGCTGTCCCTTCACAACGCCATTCTTCGTTCTCTCCTCAAAGTTCATCACCTCTTTGTAGATTAGTTCTGCAGACAAGCAAAGTTAGCTCAGAAAGTCGCTGACAACACACAAGACATCAGAAAAAAACATATATGTTTAAAATATAAATATCAGAAAATGTTTATTTTTGTCTAACAGTGTCTTGTATATCATAAACACCAATTTCCCAACTTAAAAAAAATATTGTTAACAAAATCTTTAAAAAAAATTAAGCTGGCTCAAGTTAAAAATGTAAACTGTCTGAGCTTAGGTTGAATAATCTAAAACCAACTGACTAAAGTCCACTGAACATGTTAATCTATAATAAAGAAGGCTTACAGGGGAGCTTCAACTCACACACAATGCTCCCTGGGAAGTCTGCTAATATGATGCACCTGTAGTCTAAAAATAAATGTTGCTTTGACTAAGTTTTACTAATGTGTGTGTACAAGAAAATAATAAGGTGCTTAAAACACAGGCAACTGCTGCAGTTTTATGTTTAGAAAATAAAACATTTTTGTGTTCAGCGTAACACCACAACTCTTGTTGTAACAATGCAGTGAATAAGTTAATAATTGTTAATATTTTAATATTTCCAATTGCAACCATTAAATTTCAAGCACCCAAATAATGACAAATCGGTTCACTGTGAGCAGTTTTTGAAATACAGAATCTTTTGGGTTTCTAAAACTCAAAGATTCAAGTTTATCAAAAGATGAAAAGTAATCTCAAGTAATTTTGACAGTCCTGAACTTTTGTGTGGATGCTAAAATTCTGTTTTATCGATGAATTGACAGATGACACTTTTTCTGTGATTTCCTGTTAAGATATCGTGTCTATTTATTTTTTTCTAGTAATTTCTCACCTTTCCATTCATCAATGGAGTGTTCTCTTTCGTCCAGCTGCTTGTCATAGATCTGAGGTGGAGGCTAAAGGGAAGAGAGCACAACCGTTTTACTAAACAGTTTGATTTAACAATCCGGTCAACAAGATTCACTGAACAGGACATTTATATGGCTGATATCACTGGATACCTCCAGGTGGAATAAAAGACTTACAATAGACACAGGATTTTGCAGTTTTACATAATGATGTATCAAATTTAGCAATATGAAACTGTTAACTATCGAGATGAGAAAAATATCTGAACATGAGAAACACATCATTAACATGAACTGTATGTACACAAAGACATGCTGGGGTACGAAGTAGCAGCAGCACATGTGGATTATGGAGAAAATAAATAATGTAAATGAAGGAAAATAAAATTTGTTTATCCTTAATCACATAAAATGGTGATTGATTGGCATAATTTAAATATCAATACATTGTTTGTCCTCACACACATTGAAATATTTCAGACCTTGAAAATCAGGATTAGACGACTGACAGACAGTGAGACGAGAACAAATCTGGCGCATTGTCCAGCTAAAGTGTCTATGTCCTTCTCCCATAGGATTGTCATTTCGTCTGACGGGACACGAATATGCTGTCTGGCGCCCAGCCAACCCCTCTTATCGCTCCGTCATAGTGATCCTGCCCCAGACTCTGACACCATAATCTCACTGCAGGTGACAGGACCACCCATAATAAAGCCTCTCTCATATGACCTTGGAGGGACAGTTACAGGTCAGCATTCAGCAGAAGACAAAAGGGAGAGGTCTTCCCTCATACAAAAGTGTATTAAACTCTTTTTCTAGCAGAGGAGGTCTTCTTAACGTCCTAAATATTGTTTACATGCAGCCTTGCAGACGTAACTGCAGCTCATTTACCTGCAGCTACACACTAACGACATGTCAATGCAATGCCATATGCAGACTGTATTCTATTCTCTAAAACATGTATATTATGAGTCTTTATTTGTCATAAAAATCTCCAAGAACTCTTGATAAATTAAGGTCCCACTGCATACTTTTCTTTGATGTAGGGCGGTTGTTATTTACCATGGATATTTGGATGAGATCTCTGGCCTTCATCAGCATGAGATGACATTAGAGAAAGGGAAAACAGCAGAAAATGTGTTGAAATGCCATTCACAGCCATATCATACAAACCACATCAACTCTAACAACAATATCATCATTAAAGGGATAGTTCGGAATACTTGAGGTGGGTTTGTTTGAGGCACTTATATCATTAGTCAGTGTATTATCTACAGTAGATGGCGGTCAGCACATCCCCGGTTTGGGGAAACAGCAGGAGTGCTGGTGTAGGAAGCTAAGCAATGAACTGCTGTGGACAGGGTCGGCAACAAAATGAATTTTAGAAGCCTGAGGCTCACCTTATAAAATACTATATGATATATTTTTTAATATCTGCACTGCTTTACCTTGCTGACAACCTTTTCTGATGGGAAACTGCAGTTTTATAAGCCAGATATCGCTCTTTCCAGCTATTTTACCTTGCAGAACACAGGAGCTGCTTGTCTCCCACTGACTGGTGAGTAAATCTGACCTAATCTTTTAAACAATCACAGTCAAACTGTGACAACAAAACAGACTGAGGCAGCTGAAGACCAGCAACTCCTGTGATCTGCAAAAATTACTGTTTTTTTCTAGTCTTCTAGACTAGAGCATGATATTTGGCTTCTATAAAGACCGTTTCACACCAGAAAAGGCCGTCGGATGGCAAAGTAAAGTGGTGAAAAAGTTCCAAATATAACATACACTTAAACTAATATTGATTTTTTTTTAGATGGTGAAAGTATATTCTGCTGCTGACCCTGTCCACAGCAGCACGTTGCTCCACGGCGCTCATGTCTCACTCACGTCATCGGCTGATATAAAAAAAAGTGTGATGCTGACTCACAGCAGAGAGAGACAGAGAGTCTGAATGTGGACAGAAATGTCGACGTGATATAAAAAATTTCTTCGATCATGCAGCATGAAGTGTGAAGACCTGGGCTACACTGCAGGCTGGAGTCTCTGTTAACAGTGACACAGACAGATAGATATGCATCATATTTACTCAGCTCTTCTTCCTATTTCCCTCGTCATCTCCTTGCAGTTCAATTTGATCTGTTAATTACAGTAGTTATAAGTAATCCTGACCCTTCAAATTAATACAAAAAACTTTAGTATGATGTCATTGCATAGCCTTCAGTGTCCCAGGCATGAACTTGCACAACACTGTGTGCCGGTACTCGTCTCTGCTTCTCCAAACTGGGAGGAGGGGGGCGTGTTGACCGGCATCTACTCAACTTAACACATTTACTATGTTTAAGTGCTTCATACAACCCCACTTCAAATAATCCAAACTATCCCTTTAAAACCATCAACAACTAGACAACTTAGACAAGTGCACAGTCATGAAAACCCTCTGAAAATGACTTAATAAAAACTACAATGGAGGTGTGTTACTATTAACCAGCGGGATGTTTCACAGTTCAAAGAATAAAGCTGAAATTCATCAGCTGGTCATGCACTCATTAGTGTATTGCTGCAAGTAGAAGTGGTATCTATCTGTTCAACTTAATGGAGCTGCAGATGGCTTTTTCCCAATCTCACTGTCACCTCATACTAATGAGGCGCTGATGAAGAAATTAAGACTTCACCAAATCAACCAGAAACACCACCACTATTACATTACAAATACAGAACAATGCACTGAGTCACTCCTTTATAAGTAGCAGCAAAAACTGACTTTCTTCATCTTTGGAATAGCAAAAAAAAAAAGGGTTATTTTACTAAATCTTAAATCTTTATAACTCAGATATAAAGTGTAAAACCATAAGTGAGAGAAAAATGAAAATGGGATGCGAACCAAAAATTTAAAACACAATCATAAAAGCACTGATGCAGCAATTTTCACTGATATAGATCTACTAAAAACTGAATTCTGTGTTATAAATCACTGAATAAAATGAGCAATATTTTCTGTCCGCCGATGCAAATACAAAGTAAACAGTGCTGACCATTCAAAGACGGGAGGAGAGGACTGAGGTTGGGATTGTAATCAATATACAGCTCTGGCAAAGGCCTACTCACCGCCTCCACCTCAGCTGGATCATACCACACGTTGATGTAGGGGTGCTGTAAGGCCTCGTCCACCGATATCCGTTTAGCGGGATCGATGATCAGCATCTTAGACAGCAGGTCTCTGGCCTGGCTAGCTGTGGTTTAAAACAAACAAACAAAAACAAAACATCTGGTTGAGATCACGAGGAAAGAAAATATAATACGCCAAAGGCAGATTTGAACACAATAAGACAGAGAGGGAGGAAGACAGACAGAGAGAGAGGGAGAAACAGCAGGGATTAAAGAGAATAATAAACAGCAGCAGCTTGTCAAAGGAAACCAGAATCTCACAAAGCCTCAATCACATGTGGGTTAGCAAATAAACAGACCACTTTCACAGAGTCAGAGCTCTGGAAAACAGTATTTTGACTGTTTTTATCATGAATTATGTGGGCCTGCAATACTTCATAAACCATACAGATCTCTCTTCATTTTTGACATCATTGAAATCCAAGTACCACTGTAGAAGCTAAATAATGCACTCAGGGTTTCTACACTTTTTCCAAAGTCAAATTAAATTCAAGCTTTTCCGGCAACTTACAACAAATTACATATTTAAGTGCATATAAAGTGATAATTTCACTTTTTCATCACATTAAATCAAATGTTACTGTGCTATAAACAACTAAAATTATGTTTTGTGATAGCATTCTACAGAAGGGTGACGAGTTAAAGGTAAACGCAAAAAAAAAATCATGTTTCAAAATGTGCCACCTGCCTGTATGTAGACTTGGCATCCTGCATAACTGGGCTGAGCCAATATCTGACTCATTTTATTTCTGTAACCAAAACACGAACTATTCAGACAGCTAGAAATTTATTATGAAGTAATGCAACTGCAGTTCAAAGCACTTCATTGGAGAATCGAGGCACTTTTCAAACATTGAAAACACTACATTAAAACTCAAGTGTTTTCAAGGATTTCCAGCACCTGTAAGAACGACATGTACTAAATAAATCAATCTCAGTTCAAGTGTAGGTTATATTAAGAATATTTTCACCACTTAACCTTACTGTCAGACAGACTTTTCTCACTGAAAACGTTACACAAGCAAAATATTACTCTCTCCAAAGCAACCAGGCTCCTTTTGCAAAACCAGTAATTTTACCTTCAGGAACACAGGAGTTGCTGGTCTACCGCTGCCTCAGTCAGTCACTTTGTCTGTGTTATTGTGTGACATACAAACAAACTGACAGAGAGACAATAGACCAGCAACTCCAGTGTTCTGCAAGATAAAAATGTTTTTTTGTTGGTTTGTAGAGACATTTGGCTTATATAATGCCAGTACTACTTTTTTTTTAGGTGGGCCTTTTTGTAAAGTGGCTAAAATACGTTTTGCTGCCACTCCAAAAAAAATATGTCCCTTTAATGCAAACTCTATGTAATGCAATGCAAAATTGTTGAGTCAGTCAACGTGGTCTGAAATATTGTATGAAATCTTAGACATTATCTCCTCCCACTGGCGTCTCTCTAAATGTAGTTTTTATAAGGGCATCATTTTGTATTTTTAAAATGTTTGGCTTCTCAACATACATAAATGCTGTCTGCGTCAGCTCAGTCGGTCAGTCTCTCTTCCCTCAGGCCGTCTTGGACTGATCTGAAATGGAGAACCCTTGAACCGCACACCGTCCCTCTCCTACACACACTGACCTCACTATAAATAACCCTACAGCGGCGAAGGACTGAAGAAACACGACTGAGAAGAGAGAGAGAGACACAGACGAGCCAAGCGCACCGTCTGCATTTCTCCTCAGCATCGGCACGTCAATAACAAAAGGATGGTAGATCTGTAAGATGACTCCTCTATCACTCTCCTTGCACCTTTCCTCGCTCCTTATCTTCCCTTCTCTTCATCCTACAGCGCTCTCTGCCTGCCTCGTCCCCCTGCAGTTCAAAAAGACCAAAGCCCAGAGGATGTCTTCCTCAGTTCCTACCTGTGACAGAACAAAACATACAAAACAGGAGCACTTCAACCCGGCCTCACACCCTTCCCACTTTCTCCGTCTCTCTCTTTCTCTCTCTCTGGGTGCATTTCCTTTAACGCTGTCAGTCACAGCGGGAGGCAGCCGGAACACAAAAGCCAATCATGAGAATTTTAGCAGACAGGAGCTTTGATGGAGGAGCTATATCTCATTGGAGGGAATTTCCCCTTTTTTTAAAAAAACGCTGGGATGAGAGATTGCAGCTCTCAACTGAGACAGATGGAAATAACTGATGTCTTGGTTATCCTTCTGCATAAGAAGAGATTAAATTCACCAAGGCTCACAGAATAGGGTTCAAAAAAAAAGTACACTGTATAAAGCACTGAGGGCCAAAATACATTTCTGATCTGCTGCTACGTTATGAACCATCCAGACCTCGCAGGTCGTCTGGAACAGGTCTCCTTTCAAAGCCAAAACGAAACACGGAGAGGCAGAATTCAGTTTTTGTGCACCACGTATCTGCAACAATCTCCCAGAAAACTGCAAACTTATTTCTATTTAACTATTTTAATTGTGTTGAAATGTCTTTTTATATTGCTTTTATGTTCCCTTTACACTTTGTCTTGATGCTTTTTTATGTTTTATGTAAATCACTTTAAATACCTTGTTGCTGAAACGTTGCTTTGCCTTTATATCAGAGGTTTTTAAAGTCTGAGACTGTGAGCCTCCCTTCAGACAAAGCTTGGAAAAAAGGTGCCCCCTCAATAACCCTTAGTTTACTTGTGTGTCCTGAATGTCTACGGGATCAGGATCATGTTATATGATCCTATAGACACTCACCAATTCAGTCAAGATAGTCTAAAATTGCTGTTTGACTTCAGTCTACATCAAACAAATAAAAAAAGTCCTAAGGCATTTCTCGCTCTGGTAAAGGGGGAAAACAGTAAAATTCCCCAATCCTGCATCTCTGATTTGTTTAACCAAATCACACACATTGAAGTTATTCTATGTGATCTCCTTTTGATAACTGATGTAATATTTTTTCACTTTCATTCACTGAGCCTCCCCTGAAACTGTTTGGAGCCCCTCTAAGGAACCCAGCCTCCCACTTTGAAAACCTCTGCTATATGAAATAAACAAGACCAGGAGTCCACAGCTAATATAATGCTGTGAGCTAAATGCTAAAATTAGCATGCTCACAAGTAGCTAACATGATGTTTAACAGGCCTAAAGCTTTCCATGTTTACCATCTTAGTTTAGGGTGTTAGCATGTTAACATTTGCTAATTAGCATTAAACACATAGTACATCTGAGGCTAATGATGTCATTATTTTTAAACCAAAGTATTGGTCAATTTACAATTCAGACTTGATGACTGAGTGGAAAATTAAAGGGACAGTTCACCCCATTATCTCTTTCTTTTCCCTCTGGCCTGTCGTGCTATTTATTCATCTAGATTATTTTGGTGTCAGTTGCCAGGTTTTGGCGATATCAGCTTTAGAGACGTCTGCCTTCTCTCAAATATGATTGAACGCAAGCTAGCTCAGCGGCGCTAACGTTACAGCTCAGATAAGGGGGACGCCATTAATGCTACATCCTGCAACGTCACAAACACGAGCCTCTTGTCCTTGAGTACATGCACGCTTCCTTCTGCTGATACGGTTGGCCGGTGCAGTTCGGTAGAAAGAAAATTGTTCCAACACTAAACTGCATCACAGTGCTTTTGATTTTGGGGTGAAATGTCACAAAGTACAGCAAACCTGAGGCCAATGTGAACTTCGTTATCTTTGTACCTGCGTAGTATTTTTGAACTGCATAACTCTGCCTTCTGAGTCTGCATTTTGGGTCCATTTTGGGTATGTTAGGGTACAAGGGTTTCTGTTTCATGTTTCATTTCATAGCGATCCATCCAATAGCTCTGGGAACATTTAATCAATGTGTTGTGCGATGAAACATGCAATGTGAGGTAGTTAACACCCCTACAAGACGGGCTATATAATTCATTGAAACATTTAATAGACAGACATCATAGTTCTGATTTATAGACGACATTATTTTAACAGCTTCTCCCCAGTAACCAGTTATGTTTCCCTGCCAAAACATTTTATCTCTCACATGATTATCTTTTGTGTAAATTATTTCCTACATGAGAGATAAACCATAGATTTATACACCTTATGTTTCATTGCTTCTGTAGTTAACAAAGACGTTGGCATCAGAAGACATCCTGTGAGTGATATAATGGTGCAGGTAATTATGAATTTGTGAAATCATGCAGGAAAAACCGCAGAGCTCTACAAAATCACACCACATGGATATTAGTATGTGTGACTGTCACAGACGTGCAAAGGTTTTAAATTCGAATAGTCAATCAATAAAATGGAGGACACATACAGTGGACGATGCACAACACGGCTAAAAAACAGCCCGACTTCTCACCTTTGAGTTTGTTGTGCTCAGAGTCAGCAGGGAAAAGGCAGTCGGGGAAGAGTTTGGGGAAGGTGAGGCCTGCGTACTTTGGCCGGTTCTCGACGTAGTTCCTCACTGTGGGCTGGAGCTTCTTCATGAACTCTGGTGAAGGTGTACCCAGCTGCTCGATCACCTTGTTCCACTGGTCGATGTCTGGTGCGGTGGTGAGGATTAAGGGAAACACACAGCATCCTGTACGCCTCAGTGTCCTCTCAGGTACAGGACTACTCCGACACATATATTACGTGCATTTGGGACAACGAAAAACAGATATCTTTTGATTCTTTTGTTCCTGATTGGTTTGACTAAAGTATCATCACCAAAAATACAAGTGGACTGCTAAAAGGTATCATCACCAAGTCTCATCAAGTTACCTCAAAAAGAAGCATCCACGAGAAATGACGACACAACCTCTAGTTTCATTAAGTAAAATAAGATCATTTTAAGAGTTATGTGCCTTAAAATGCACCTGATCAATACTTTGCCAATATCTGCTAAAACCCTGTTATGATCTGTTAATGCAGCTTTTTTATTTAAATGTGTGTAAATGTATGCATAGACAGTCTGCTCAATAGTCTGCTTGGAACAATTATGTCTGATAAGTTTTTTCAGCAATAAAATGTATAATTTCCACTTTAAAATCCTTAAACAGGCATCGACTTCTTCTAGCTCATTAAAAATGAATGAATATGCAAATATAGTCATTTTCTTAAGCTGCCCGCTGGATACAAGACGTCTCCTAGTTTGCTGTAAAGCCCATTCTCAGTGTTTGTGCACTACAGTCCTGCACCAGGTCAGGTAGCCACAGGGTAACTGACCAAAAAGTTGGGTAACTTTAAAAACTATATTAAACTTTAAAAAACATATTTATAGATGGACAAGGGTACAAATGAACTAACTGCAAGCACACAGAAGGTGAGAATAATAATATAACACACACAATATTGTAATATGTTTCTTCCCCTGGAGAAATCAGAAATGATTATTTTTGACATTTAAATCCGCTAATACAGTAACATCAAGTCTAGTAAGCCTGCGGGATTTTATTGTGAAAAATTACCATATAAACTTTGACCCCACATCCTGCCAAATAATGAAATGTCACTGTTTGATGTAAGCTAGCTGCTAGCTAAAATGGATGACATGAAGGTTAAAATAGCCAGTGGAGGAAACCAACTGCAGACAAATCATCATCACAGTTTAAGTCAAGTTATCAGCGACTTTGCCGCTTGTAAAAAGTGTCGAAAAGTATCAGCTTTTGACAACAGCGTGCTCATTTAAAACAGAGATAACTGTGGATAATGGGTTGGCTCTGGTTCTCAGCTTTGCAGATGCAGGCGGGCGCGGGTTTGCAAAGCTGGATCCACGCAGGACTCTGATGTGCACTGGCAGCTTCAGGTTTCTACATCACACTTGTATGAGTTGCAGATTTGATTGAATTTGACTTCCGAAGTAGTTGTGATGTCACAAATCATGTACGTAGGCCTGCCCCTTAAAATCAGATTTTCAGTGAGCACAGATGATTTTTCCACTTTCAGCAGATGAAGTGAAAATATCCTTCTAGTGTCAAACACACGTTCTGTACAGTGAAACTCAAACATTCAACTGTAGGAACAAGAAGAAACATATTTTTGAGCGGAGGGGCGCTTTAAGGTTGTCATCCCTCTATTGCACTCATTTTCCTCAAAAACTGCGTCCAGTTTTGTGGTTATTTTTTTGGCTCCCTGGGATGAGAACATATGAGTTTTTAATTAACAAGAGACATGTAGCATGTGTAAGTGGGTGTGTTTATGGTTTTTGGGGTGTGTCAGCTTGTATAGATGATTAAATATTTCCTCTCTCACCCCTCCACAAACTCTCCCCTCCCCTCGTTCTCACAGAAGCTGCCAGTTGAGGCAGTTAGCTGCCAGAGCCGCCAGAGATCCCCATTACTTCATCTTGCTGGAACGGCACACTTCCACCTCCTTTTTGTCTCCATTGCACATTGGCCATGATCCACACAGTGCTCAGTGAGACGATTTTTTTTTTTTTTTCATCCACTAAGGTTCTTATCCATGGCTCTCTGGCAAGTTGTTTGATTCGCTCAGACAGCTAGAGGTGTTTTTCCACAGCGCGTCTGTGCCAAAATGCATGATGTGTGCAAACTGTGTTTGGAGTTATTCATGTCTGGAAACAGGGCATCACACACCTGAACGCCGCTGCTCTGGAGAACACGCTGTGGGGTGTCTGTGATGTTCAGGTGAAACAGAGTGAGGTCAGAAGGATACGGTCAGTCCCGGGGAACAGCACTGTCCCTCTTATCACCTCTCCAAAGATGCAGCCCACTGACCACATGTCCACTGGGGTCACACACAGGCACATGCACAAGCAAACACACACACCCGCATTACCAACATCTATCAAAAAGCATTTCATCCTTCTACCCACTAAATGACTTAAACATAAATATAAGTACATTCTATATGAATACATTTTTGAAGCTGTAATCGTGTTGATTGTTCATTTGTCGTGTTAAATATTTGTCAAAATCCTCTTTTTTTTCCCTGCAAAACATAAAAAAATATTCAATGAGTCATCGTGAACTCAGGGGAGGTCACATGATAAATTTATCCCATCAAACGAGCCAATGGGAAGAGAGTAAGATCCTAATTCATGAGATGCATCACCTCTACAGAATGATTCGTCAATTAATCGATTAGTCAGTCGAAAGAAAATTTGTTGCTGACCATTTTGATTATCAGTAAATGGTTTCAGTCATTTTCCAGGCAGAACCGTCAAACGTTCGCTGATTTCAGATTCTTAAATGTGAGGATTTGCTGCTTTTCTTGTAATTTAGGATGGTAAGTGAAGAGTCTTTGGGTTTTTGACTCTTGAAGCAATTTGAAGACGTCATTTTGGGCTCTGGGAAATTGTCATGAGCATTTTTCACGTTTTTTTTTTTTTTTTTTTTTTTACATTTATACACTAAATGAATAATCACTTAAGCATGAAAGATGATTTGCTTAAGAAGCTAACCTTTAAAAGCACATTACTGTCATGTTTCTGGGTTTTAGTTTAGTGTTTCCTGGTCTTTCTGTTGCTTTACTTCCCATCTTTTACTCACCTCTTTTGATTTCTGATTACTTTCACCTGGCCCTGATTAACCTTCCTTAGTGTGTGTATGTGTGTGTGTGTGTTTCCCTCATGTCTCCCAGTGTTTCCCAGTGTTATTCTGGATCTTTGCCGTGGTTTTTTTGGACTCATTTTTATGGATTTTGGATTTTGGACTGCACTTGTTGGACTTGTTTGCCCTCCCTGGACTCTGCTCAGTCTGGTTGCCTGCCCGACCAATTTGTAAGTCTTGTTTTAACTGACTTTGCTAATAAATCTTCTGCACCGACCGTTTTTTTATTTTTTCAAATTTGCTTTTATACCTTTGTGGTAGAAAATTAAGTGATGCATATCACCTGTGGGGACCAGACATCTCTTCCATGCCTGTTACTTGGCTGTTAGCTTGTGGGTAGCTAGCATGATAGCAAGCAGAGCAAAATCTTAGTAGGAGGTGTGTGCTTGGATTTCAGCTGGCAAAAACATTATATCTATGTTTTTGCTAATTTATTCATTTCATTCTCCTAACAATGTGGGTGAGGGAGGTTAGTGTGGAGGCCAACAGTCCTCTCCAGCTCTGTGTCATGCTGTATCTTCTAAGTCACGCCTGCTTTAAGCAATCAATGTATGGGATTTGATTCAAATCCCTCTCGTAACTAAACCCCGACCACTTTACTGAAGCTAAAGACACTCTTAACTTTGACTTGGCACTTCATAAATTAATAACAAACAAGACGGTGTAATACATTACTAAAATTAAGTAACGCTAACTGCATCCCACTGCCTATATTCATGCACATACACATGTAAGCCACACCTCTAATTCCCTTGCCATCACTCCAAAGCCACTTATTTAACACGCTGCTGTAGTTAATGGTCATCGAACAGCCAGTCACCCTGAGGCTCACTGTGCTGTGACCTGTGCAGACAGACCGCTGTTCTATATCATCATCTGACAGACACTCAGCAAGGTGCAGATAACTTCAGCCAGGTCAATACCGCAGGTCGAAAAGTCTATGAAGTAAATTAAGGTCAGCAGCAACGGGGTACCGGTACAGAACTGATCTATAAGCAGCAGATTAACAAAAGTGTGCATGACTACAGTTCATTGATCTACAGTGAGAAAGGATGGAGGAGTGTTAGATGATAAGAATTTCAGAGACTGAGGGACAGAGATAGTGCAGAGCTCGTTGCAGGGGTTTTGTAGTTAATCTTTCAGGGACTGCATGATCAAGGATGTACAGACATGAGCACCAGTCACAAGCACCAGCAGACACACTGGTATTGTGTCTCTCACTGCTTAAAAAAAACAACTTACGGTAAAACAATAATTTTTCAGTCAAGATCTGCTGAAAATGCATTTTTAACCCCTTTAGATTTTACTCCCTGTGAAATGATGCAGCTATTTAACAAAATATGCCAAAAAAATATTAAATTTCTTTGTATTTTTATAACAAAATGCAATAATGTTTTCTTCCTCTAAAACAAAATATGATGTGTTCTTATGTAGGCTTTAATCAGCAAATTTCAACAAATAATATCATGACATCCACCCACCAATCAATCTTCAACTTTTAGCAGCACAGAGCTAAGATTCGTTTGTTAGCTAGCTAGCAAGAGCATGCTACGTTAGGGTATGACATGCCCACTACATACTACAAAATGCTTTCTCATCTGTACTTTAAAGCATGAGCCTGGTGATATTTAACATTTTTGTTATTGTCATAAAACGCCACGAAAAGACCCAAACCGCCTAATGTTGTAATATTGAGGGACAGTCGAGAGAAACTGTGTAACGTTGAACCTCATTTTAACTAAATAATGAGAGCAGCAGTTTGGATGCCGCCACTTTTTCAGGAGCTTTAGACCGCAGTGCTAGCTGCATTAGCTCCGTTGCACAGTATGTGGCCGGTTCTGCTCTGTGATCCTCGTCACCGGTGTGTGTTTCTGTGTTGCTGCTGTATGTAAATTTACTTGTTAGACATGTCCCAATGTTAACGGTATCGCTGCTTGTGAGAAAGAAATGGTCAAACTGCAGAAACTCATTTGCAGTGTTGTTGAACTTTGACTAGCACATGGCAGCTAGCCTGCTCGCACCATAAATCTGGCCACTGGGCAGTGAGGTCATATATAACCATACACTTATCGTTACCACACAATAATATGTAAATGAAGTAATTTACAATAATAAGCAAAAGAATGACGCCAACACTGCATTGCAGTTGAGCTGTTAAGCCAACCTGGATAATCACAGGGGAAATTCTGTCACCATAACAGCCCTACGTACAGGGAAAATAGTGCATTCGTTGGGGGTTTATGTCCCAGGATTTGGCAGCATGTTGTCTCAAAAAAACTAGTTTTGAATTGTTTTCCATGGTATTGAGGAAATGGCTATATCAAGCTTTGGCTACACAGACAATAGTACTTAATAGAGGGATTCATTCATTGTTCTGGTGTTTTCATGGGAAGATTTGACAATAAGAAAAACATAAAGGAGGCTTATCCTTTAACATAAAAATGATCTTTAGCTTAAAATTTAACATTTTCTCATCCTGCCAAATGTCTCTTTTTTTTTTAACTTAACATGTAAACAGTCTTCAGTTTTAACCTTTGAACTTTCCTCACACTGCTAGGTGAGTTCAACTAAGCTGCTGTATTGACAGACGCTGAAAATTAATAAATTAATCATTCATCATTATTCACTGGAGGCTTAATAACTACGTCTGACTCACATGTGTGGGCACCCTCAGATGGCGAGATGTACCTCACGTGTTCACACATGTGCACGAGCTCAGCATGAAGACTGTTTATCCAAATCCATCCCACTGAAAGAAGTCATCTTGTGGATGCAATTACAGCCCCCTCACAGCGAGAGAGCACACCAGGTAGCATCTCCAGAAACACTCTAAATAACACACACTCCAATAATCAGAGACGGGGACAGAGACAGAACCTCCGTTTGCCAATATCTGAGACAGAATGAAGCTTCAGATCCAGACATATTTAGCTGAACATTTATGACGCTTATGCTGTTATTTCAGGTTATACCAAAAGTGTTAAAAGAACATCAGTTTGCATTTATATGGATGTGTGTTATAAAGACAGCCAGATGTGAGTGTGGTTTAGTTCACCTCGGTAACATACAGAGAACATCTGGCCAGGTACAGAGTCATATTCAAAATAGGTTAAATGTAACTAAAAAAAAATATAAAGTGATGGAATTAAAGCAAAAAATGACCAAAATACCACATGAGAGGTGCGTTATTGATAGAACTGTAAATATTAAACTTTTACATTTTTAAAGCAACATTATGTAACAATTCTAAAATCTAAAATAACAGCTTCAAAATCATTTTGATGCTACACTGACTTGTGATAGGATGAATGATGCCTCTGCCATTCTCCTGCTAAAAGTCATTTGAAAATCTGCAGGGAGGTCAAGTCGCGGTTGCAGCCCTGCCAAGCAGCACAACGAGCAAAAATCTAAGTGTAGCTACGTAAATCGATGCTTACAAAAAAAAAATGTAGAACTTACAATTAGGCGTGAGCTTTTCTGTATCTTTAAGCTTGGAGTTAAAGCAAAGATGAGGTTAATAAACAACTTTTTAGGGTTATGGTTTTGCTATCTTACCCAAAAAGTAATTTCTCTCTGAACATATACATAAATACTTAATACAAAAGTAAATAAGAGAAAAACTATCAATTTCTTTTGCATTTTATAAATTAATTAATATTTCCATTTATTTTTAATATTATTTTGGTGCATTTAATAGTATATGTATCTATTTATTGCGTCATTTATGGTTATTTTTATTATTATTTTAAAGGAATAATAGACCAGATGCCTGCAGCTGCTGTTTCATTAATTCTAAACTCGTCAAACGCTTGACTCTAAGAGTGTTTTAAAAGGCAGTTGAATCAATCTTGAGTCAGACACTTGAAACCCAGCATGGATGGTGGCATTTAAGACAAAGAAAGATTGATTTTTTTTTTAAATCCATTCCTCATTATTTGCAGCAGACATAAACCTATAAACAAAAACAGTGTTACCATCAGATGGGTGTTAGCAAGGATACAGTCCCGACCGGGGAAGAGGATTTTGTGGCGCACCATTTCTCCCATAATGCACCCCACCGACCAAATATCCACTGCACGCATAGAGGTGAGCAAAAGAAAAGAGGAAGGCAAAGGTTAGTGTTAGATACATCAAGCTTTCTGCGAGAAGAAGCAACGGCGATTAGAAACTTGCTGTTATTCAGGGAGGGAGACATAATTAGCGAGGAGCATGTTACACGGAGATAAAGTGGAATGAATTACAGATACAGAAAGAGAGCAGAAGAAGAGCTGAAGCAGAGAAAAGCAGAGCGTCAGAAAGACTAACTAGCAGCAGGAAATTCAAAGCCTCTGAGCCACCAGGCTCCCATCCATGGGAGGAATATGGCTAATGAGTCATAACTCTAAGGCTGGCAGTCAATCACATGTCTGATGTTCTGGGGGCTTTTTAATCAGTGACTCATACCTCCAACACTTCAGTTCACTACAGCTCATGCAACAGATAATACAGTGATACTTTCATTTGGAATCATTAATGGATAACGCCTGGGTAATTGCTTTTTTTCCCTTGTTTTTCAACGCAGAAGAGAAGACAGTCGCATGTCCTCCTGCAGTCGGAAGCTGCTTCTGCCTGTTCTACTGCAGGTTTTACTGCAGGTAAAGTCATCGAGTCCCACTGGTTTTAAAAATACATTACATACAGCTCACATAGACGTACTGCTGCTTTAATGTAATTCACTTCTTAAAATGACTTTGTATTGCAGTTGCTTCACAAGTTTGACTGCAGGTAGATGTTGGCTCCTAGTCCGTAATAACTTTAGTTTCACCCTACTGCCAGAAAATAGAAGAAAGTAAGTGTGCAGTTTGGGGAAAACTGAAAATAGCTCCAGTGAACTCTATACTACACATATGCACACCAAGCAGTCTCTGTGAGCAGAGAGTAAAACAAAGACTCCGGTGTTTTCCTTTAAATATCGAATATGAATTTGATCCATGCGTTATTTGATTATCGTGAGTTCTCACCGTTCTCTTTGTATCCCATGCCCAGGATCACCTCTGGGGCTCTGTAGTATCTAGTCACCACGTACGGGGTCATCATGAAGCTGGTGCCTGCAGTCCTAGCCAGACCGAAGTCCAGGATCTTCAGGGTGCAGTCTGATTTCACCACTATATTGCTTGGTTTGAGGTCCTGGAGGCGGGAAAGACTGGCATGAGAAACTGTGTTTTTAGGTAATTTACAACCTTCTTTTCTCTTGTCAGGTTTCAACTGACAGACTCTTTAAAGGATATACTTATTTTTTACCAACTGTTAGATGAGAATACCACTCTGCAGTGACTGCTAAATACTATATTGTTAGCTTTAGCTTAGCACAAAGCTGAAACAGGGGAAACAGTGTTTGATTAGCACTGTGGCTTGTGTGTGAGGGCACTGTGGGTATGAACCTGCATACCTGACCTGCACCAGCTGATATGCAAAAATATACTATCAATACTTTATGGTTAGTACAGAGAATATTTGGCCTGGGACAATAAAGAAACAGAAAAAGTGTTTGTACCCATACATTTTATATGAGTTTGTTTTTCACTCATTATGGAAAATTTATTAACTAGAAGACATTTGCTCAAATGTAACGCATGGAGTGCATCTCATGGTTTATTAGACACAAATTATCTAATGCACAAATAAACATGCATGTTGACAAATACTTTATTATGACCTTTATGCAGGAAAATAAAAAAAATATATACAGAAAAAAAACAATGGGACCAAAAATTACAATATTTTAGAGCTTCCCCTAAATTTCTCAAACGAGGGTTTATGGGAAGCCGAAGGTATAAAAACAACATTTCACCGGGGTGTGTGTGCAGGGCTATTTTTAGGCTTCACTTTGGCTCGCTGTTTCTCTGTGTTTCCAGCTTATGGACTGCTGCCTGTGACTAAACACAGTATTCACCACACAGACTTTTAACTCTCTGCTGTAAAGCAAATGAACATACTTCCCAAAATGTCAAACACTTCAACATGTCTTAGTTAAATCTGAATTTTAATCAGAATGACCTTAAACTGTAATTAGTGCAACTGGAAGCAATAACTTATATATATATATATATATATATATATATATATATATATATATATATATATATATATATATACATATATTAAGATTCATTCTCCTGTGCACTGTGGCAGCTCTCACTGTTGACCAGGGGTGGGTTTAAAAGGCCATTTGCCTCCTTCAACTGACCTGCCAGCAAGGAGCGTCACTGGGAAGAAGTAACACATGCTATATCCCCTAGATCCTATTTTCCTTTGTGTAGGTCCTCCAGCCAGTCAGTGAAATCTGCTGGCGCAGTGATCCCTCACAGGCTTCCCGCCCCGTGAACGCTGCCAACGGTGTTGGCTGGGGCAGCCAGCGAAGCCAGCTGGACGCGCCGGGGATTAAACCCTGGTCATTACAGTGTTTCCTCCGTGCCACCTGGGTGCCTTTGTCGCCAAATGGGTGACCAAGGTGATCTCAAGGTTTACAGGAAGTCTACTCATGTTATACAGGGGAAACCTCTCACTGTGGTCACCTCTGTCCGGGTCAAATCGATCATTGTGAGCAGATGATTGAACAGAATTGTTTAGTTTTTCTTTATTTCTCATGCAGATGACTATCTAACTGACATTTGTATATATATTACATAAATATAAAGTCATGCAGCGGGCAGATTTTTTTATTTTTCCTTCGCCAACAGCCCGCTCCGGGAGCATTACGTGACCGAGCTCGAACCACAGGTTTCTTTCCCCATCTGTCTCCATCACTACCAGACGTAGTTTGAGTAGACTACACATGGTGGTGTGAGGAACACAAAGTTTTGCTGCTGCATTTCATTGGCTCATTTATAGCAGATTGTCATAAGTTTTGAGGAGACTTTCTGTTTCCTGTCATGATTTCAATGCCACTCTCACGCAGCCAGATGGGCTACCATACGGCAAAGTATCATGGGAGTAAAGTAAATAAAAACAAAAAAAAGAATTACTGTCGTTTTAAAATCTATACCATTTATTGTCATGTAAAAAAAAATACAAATGACTATTTATTATTTTATTTCATAAACAACATTTGTATAGGAATGACCCAAGTCCAAGTTTTTGATCCAAATAAATTGTTAACTGAAACTGTTATCACAAAATATATATGAAACCACACAACCCAAACCATATTAATTTCAGTCTAAACAAGAAAACTCAGGCGGCTTGCTTTCCTACCCTGTGAATAATGCCGGCTGAGTGCAGATGTTTGATACCACACAGCATCTGGTAGAGCAGGTAGGACATTCTCTCGTGGTCAAGCTCCATCTGAATCACCTGGCACAAGTTGGCATCCATCAGCTCCATCACTAGGTACCTGAAAGAAAAAAGGTTTTACTGATTTGTGAGAGGTTGACAGGTGGCATTTGATGACTTAGTTGTCCACTAAAATCATTTAAATACTAGTAAGAGGGTCACAAACAGCAGCCCTTCTACAATTTCTGACTGAAAAAAAATGAAAACTGCCACAAAGACACATGAATCCCCCTTATGAGTTTGTTCTAAACGTGAACACGGTCTCATTCATCATTCAGTATGAGAACAGGATACATCCAGCAGCCTCAGATTACACCTACAGTACTTTCACTCACTACACTGCAGCGGTTGTGTTCTCACGGCTGCAGGTGTGATGGAGCACACTGTGCATAATAAAATCAGTCCCCAATCTTTTGTCGTATCAGATTAAATGAAAATAAGTAGCCCTTCTTCGCCCCTTACAAGAGCTAAATTAAATTTCTTAATGGAAATGTAATTATGCAAAGAAACGGTTCGCTATACTCACACATCCTGGAATTCCTCTAATGATTTCTGTGGTGTGAAGACATTTAATAAACTGATAATCTGAAAGAGAAGAGCATGGAGAGGGTCAACATATAGCAGCGACGTATACACTGAAAATCTGAGCTACAGCAAGTGACAAGGAGACGAGTCGGTAATGACCCTGATGAAGGACACCGCCGAGTGAGAGACAAAGTAAACCGAACAAGAAGTGAGTTGGAACAAAAGACCGCGGATAAATGTGGACGGGAGGAAAAAAGAGATAGAATAGAAGAAGAAAAGAGGACAAACTGCGGCACTGGAGATTACATTCATGCCTTGAAGTGCTCTCTGTTTCACTCTCCTGCCAGTTCGGTACATTTCTGGAGGCATGGAATTTAGCACGGTCACAACATTGCAGTCGCTCCTCTCCGTTTTGTAGCGAAGGGATTTATCGAGAACCAAAAATAGACACCAACTGGGGTAAAAAACGCCTCATTCTGACAATAGATACATTTTCATTCTTCCTGCATCGCTTCCCTCCTCAGTTACCCCTCAGCTGGGTCACTTACATTTTTGTGATTGACACATTTCATGAGCACCAACTCCCGGTACGCCCTCTTGGCATGGGTCTGGTTCTGGAAGGGTCTGCTCAGCTTCTTGATGGCTACATTTCTGTCCAGGACAGCATCATAGCCCGCACTGCAGAAAAAAAAAAAAAGCGGAACAATTCAGTATTCATAGCTGCGTGAATCATTCTGCGTGTGATTGCATGACTTTGTGACAATCCACCCTGAAAGTCATTGATCGCAAAAACAAAAGGATTATTTTTCACATCTCCAACCAAACAAAGACTCATCAACACAGACGTGAGATGACTTTGTTTTAAACTCAAAATTTTATCTGGAAAAACTTTTTCTCCACAGGTACGGTCTTGTTAGTAAGTGAGAAACATTAAAACCATATTCATCATTCATATAATTACCATAAGACCCTGGGAACATAGGATCCTGGGAACAAAGGACCTTGGGAGCCTAGCAAACTGAGAACATAGGACTGTTGGCACATGGGACCTTGGGAACTTAAGACACCAGAAACATAGGACCCTGCAACCATAGGACCTTGGGAACTTAGGACACTGGGAACATCGGATGCTTGGAATAGGAACCTAGGAACATAGGACCTTGGAAACTTAAGACACTGGGAAAATAGGATCCTGGCTATATAGGATCCTGGTAACGTAAGAACACAGGCCCTTGGGAACTTAGGATGCTGGAAATATTGTATGCTGGGAAAAGGACCATGGGAACATACGACCTTGGGAACTTAGAAAGCTGGGAACATAGAGGACAGGGAACACAGGTACACTCCCCTCTGTATTTAAAGTATAGGCATGAAATTGGCATTGATTTTCTCATTTAACCTTTAGCTTGAAAGCAAATTAGCGCATTTCCCAAAATGTCGAATCATTCCTTTAATTTAACTTAAAACCATTCAGATGCTACAGTGCACAACAAACATTGACTCCTCCCATTTCAAGTTATTAGTGTGAAATAAGCATTAAAATAATTTTTTACGCACAAACAAAGCAATGAAACAGAGAGAGAGAACTGATGGTTCTTTGTCCACAAAGTGGCTCAACCCATTTTGGAGGTCATTACAGCTGAGTGAGCTCCTTGCTGGCTCAACACAATCTCAACCCCTTGAGAACCTTTGGGATTTGGGCTCTTTGGGTAGATTTATGTTTGCTTTCAATGAAAAGCAGTGCTTAGACGAGAAGAAACAGCCATAAAGCTGCCACGCACATCACAGTCTCAGCTACGTCTTAGACTGTGCCTTTTCTGACAAATCATCCCTAAAAGATGCTACAAATTGAGTTTCAAGGCATCTGTATTCAGGCTCGCTGCGAGCCTAATCAAGACGACGCCGTGTGTGGGTTTGTGGATACGCGGCGGTTCGTCATGTCTCTGGAGACTGCAGACCAAGGATGGTGTGTGACCATGGAAACAGAGGAGCCTTCATAAAAGCATTGATCCAATGGGGATTTGAGCCTGTCATCACTTTTCTAGCTGAGTGAAAGATGATGTCATGACCAGCTAAACTACTTAAGGCCTTCATCCCTCCTAAGATCCTTCTGAAAGCTCATCCTGACCGAGCACACAAGTCATGAGGGCAGAGATGTGCACAGATTGGGATGTTTGTGGGCGACAACACTGACAAAGCTTCGCCTGTCATTCCCATGTTCTCAAGCTTTACACGGCCAAGAGCCTCCTGATTGCATAAGAAAAGCAGGATAGTGACTCACTGTGGTCATTGTTGATTGCTTTTGGATAACAGTATCGTAAAAGAAAAAAAATCAATGCAAATTCCCACTAAATTTTTGAGCTTAAAGTCCGATTCAGACTCTTATGTAAAAACTTGCTGACCTACAATCTTTTGTTGAGATAATCTACTTTCCTTCTTTAGATAAACTTGAATCTTTGATTCATCTTTAACACTTTATTTGTTATGAAACAGTTTCAGTTTAATACTTCTGCCTCTATATGATCCACATAAGCAAACAAGACCATCCAGAAGAAGATCAGCTGTTTCTCCGTGAAATCAGATGAAATGAGCACCTGTTCATTATTACTTATTATTTTCTCAGCCCAAGTTACACTGAGTAGTATGTTCATTTTATTTAGATCACTTTATTTTTTGAAGTTATATTTTGTGGTTAATACAAAACCAACAAAATATTAGAGATCATTGCTTTAATGAGAAGAGATTAGTTGATTCCACTAAAGTCCTATTTGATTTTTTACAGTGTTGTTGTGAGTGCATCTGTGTTGTAACCAAAGCTATAACAATTAATCGATTTGAGTAATTTTCTAGAGAAAAAAAGTCAAACTTGATTCCAGCTTCTTATATGTGAATATTTCCTGGTTTCCTTCCTCCTTAATGACAGAAAAACTGACTATCTTTGGGTTGTGAGCAAAAACTGAGGGTATCATCTTCTGGACATGGACCAAACAACTAATCCATTAATTTTAGTATCAACAGATTAATCAACAACGAAAATAATCATTAGTTGCGGCCCTGGTTATGACTGTCAATGGAAAGGAATTCAACTGCCTGTGCAAAATCAAACAGATGTTTTTGCAGATGTGATTATGTCATCCATTTCAGGATTAGGTTGTAGGCCATGCATGGTAAGCAAATCAGTAATTATTTCATCATCATACTGTGACAAAACTACTCTTCCAGCATAAATACACATGCCAGCATCTCATGGTGTGTTGCTGATGTGCTTGTTAACATCTAAATGAGACTATCTCCATAGTGTGTCCCA
The DNA here is from genome assembly GCF_056507025.1 of Lutjanus erythropterus. Taxonomy (NCBI): domain Eukaryota; kingdom Metazoa; phylum Chordata; class Actinopteri; order Lutjaniformes; family Lutjanidae; genus Lutjanus; species Lutjanus erythropterus. The sequence goes on along the minus strand of NC_139336.1, from coordinate 27,768,155 downwards.
TTTGATCTCTATAATCAGAGGGATATTATATCAGTCTTGGGGGTTTTATGTGGTTTGGTTGTGGTAATACCATCACCATATGACACCAGATGACAGCTGTGGGCAGAGCCAAGCAGCACACAGCAGAGCAGGTTAAATTAGATTTGCACCGTCTCCCTGCCATCCATCTCTACAATATCCTTCAAATGGGCACAATCCCAGCATTAGCAGTTACAGCCGGTCCAAGCTCCTTTGCAAATGCACAAAATTGCTTTGGAGCGGAAGGGGAGAAGGGCCGAGGGCATGGGAAGCAAAGGGAGGACAATGAAGGAGGGCGAGCGGAGGGCAGGGGGTTTAGAGCGCTGCTGAGAGCCAGAGATTCATCAAACTCTATATAAGACTCTAAAACACATCAACGCGGGTCGTCGGAGGGAGGGTCTCTGAGTCGTGCGCTATATCACCACAGTGACGCAGCATTAACATAAATATAAGTTATGGATGTGTTTGGTTGTTGGAGAAAGACTGTAAGATGCATTCCTTTAAGTGGAGGCTTGGCAGTGGTTCCACTGCATTCTGACAGGGCAGCCGTGAGATGAATTACAATGAATACGAGCTCCCTCTGCAATCCGGATTAAGGATTCACTTAAGTGCCCATCCTGTTAGGCCCTTATGGCCCGTTCATCCATATTCTAAACAGATATGTCATCAGCTCGTAGCACTGGAGAAGATATGAACCTGCCGTGAATCCATGAGTGGACGCGAGCTCCACATTTATGACAATATTATGACAAAAAAAAGCTCATCCTGATTCCTTTACTAAATATAGTGATTATTTGTATAAATGTTTGTAACATTTCTCAGTTTCTGCTGATAACTGAAGTAGCAGCAACAATTATTATCTTTAAAGTTCCCTTCCAGAAAGTATGGAAAAGTGATTAACATAAAATGAGATCAACTTTATTGATCCCACAGCAGGGACATTCACAGGTTACAACAACTCAAAAAGAAGGCCGACTGGTGAAGGAGCAGAGTGCATCAGGTCTGGAAAGGATCCCTAGTTTTGTGAGACTTGTGAAACTCTCGCAAGATGCTCTCAAAAAATAAAAATCAATAAATAAAAAGATTCTTGGCTCTAATAAACATGAAGCAATATTTTTAAGTAAAATGTAACTGAAAATTAAATGGAGGTGCATCCCAAGTCTCTTGCACTCCACCATAAAAAAAACAGTTTATTTTTATGACTTATTTATTCATGCATTTATATAATTTTTGTTTTACGAGTAGCATAAAGGGACTACAACTAGAACTCGTTATACTACGGGTGTTTCCAGATTTTTTTTTACTGGCATGGGACAAGTGGGGCACTGCGTTACACAGGGGTGGCATGAAGTATGTGTGTGTAAACACAAACACACACACACACACACACAGGCACACACGTGCATATATACGCACATTACACTTCCCATTTCTACTTGAATTATTAACATGAAAGCTTTTATATTACTGTGTTTGACATGCATGTCACATAAAGCTTCTATACTTTAATCTATAAATCCTCAAAAATAAATTCTACCTCTACACTCAGCATTCTACCATGGTTATTATTTACTATTTTTATTTATTATCTATTCACCTATTTGTTGCATATATTTTTTGTGTCTGTTTGTTTTAGTGAGCAGCATAAAGAAAACTACAACCAACATCCTAAGTTGTAAAATGATCAACAAAGAAAATTAACCTTCAAAAACTTAAAAGTATTCTGCATACAAAAGGAAACAGTTCACATTTATAAATAATAGTTGAACAGCTGGTTTAAACTAAAGTCCCGCCTCTCACTGGACAGAGAGCCAATCGTACTTGAGGATAATGGAGTGGAATTTTGCAGTGGCCAATCAGATTTTAGGGGCGGTCAGAGAGTTCCCATGCTCCCCTCTGAAACGCCTGTCTGTCGTTCTATATAGTCTAAAAGATGTGTGTTCGGAGTAAATATGTAAAGCACTTTAAGGTGATTCAGACAAAGACAAAGACAACAAAATTAGATTGGTGTCCTTCTTGCATGACTGCTGATGTGCTTCAAACTTGGCAAGACGAGAATATTTAGAAGCGGCTCGTACGTCTGCCATCGCTGAGTCAAACGCCAACCCTGAATCACTGCTGAATCAAATGCACATCCACGAGAGTTTCGCAAATCTAAGGTTCTCTTCTAGACATGACCGAGTGCATCGAGATGGGAAGCATTAGAGGAAACAGTGGAGAGATTCAGTCATACGTGTTTGAGCCTCGGACTCAGATGAGGAGTCTGTTGTGCACCAAAATCAGCAACTAGCAGACATACAACTGTTGTAAGTGTAGTTAGCATCTTTTATTTGTGTATGTTGTTTGTTAGTTTGTAACTGGCGGTGGCTAACACAGCTAATGCTAACTCTCGCTCTCTGCACAAGTCCAGTCCGCACCAGATGTTTCAGGTTTTCTCTCCTGCATTACAGTGATTGGCTTTCATGTCCGTGATGTACTGAATCTAACTTTCTGAGGAACGTCTGAATCTCACATTTTAGGGAAGCGCAAAGACATCTGAGTGACAAACTTTGCACAAAATAGTCAAAATCAGACAATTTAGGGGACAAAAACGTAAGGAAAAACATTTTTGAGTCAAAGGGATCTTTAATATAAAATAAATTTCACAATTTCTTCAGTTCATAAGAGAAAACGGGCAATTCTCAGTTGGGTGCTCTGCTTCAAAAAGGTCCATCATTCAGTTGAAATTAAAATTCACCAAAATAATTATAACATGAACAGATTCTTTTGTTTTTTGTTTTACAACTGGAGTCAGTCGGTTTCCAGAATTTGTTTTGAGGAAACAAACACATTAGTACCTCATCACTTTGTGGTTCAGCTAAAACCTAATTAGTACTTTTATTTTTTTTGTTAAAATTCAAAGTGATAATGAAGATGTTGACTTGTAATTTAAAATTATAATTAAAAATCTAGCCCTGTTTTTCTGTTGCACTAAAAACATCACTGATTGAAAATAAACATTTAGCCACATCAGAAAACATGAATTATTTAAATTTATTTGCCCTTTTAAAAGAACTTCTCCCAGATTAAAATCCAAAATATGTCCAAATGATCCTTGAGAGAAATAAAAATGTTTCTACATTCAAAAGTGTTCTGTGATGACATGATCTCTCTCTCTTTCATCACGTTTCTGAGTCATGACTGGTTCGTCGTAATGGAACCACATCTGGTTTTGCAGGAGAAATGAAAATATGACTTTCCACTTGCCAAATTAGACCATTATTTATCACGGAAATTATAATCATACAGTTTCCTAAAATTACATTTTGCAGCCCATCATTCACATGACAACAATAAGCAGATACTCTCCTCCCTTAATAATCCTCCATAGCAATAAACTGCGAGACAATTAGAAAAAAAAACAACTAACAGCTAAATGAGATAATTGCACATTAAATACTGCATAAAAAACAGAATAAAATAGCTTCATAAGATGTAAAAGAGGACATAAAAGAAATGCGCTGTTGATTGCTTACCAGACAATTCCCTGAGCTCCAGAGCCAATGGGCTTTAAATTCTGGTAACGTTTTAAAACTGTGAAGGTGGAGTCTCCCACTTCCACACTGTAGAACTGGTTGTCCACTTTGCTTTTGCTCATGTTGTAATGTTTGGCAATATATGACACATCCACTTGTTTTCCAAAACCCTGCAATGAAGTAAACACAACAGGAAAAAAAAAAACAACTCACAGTCAGTGACGATGATGATGATCTGTGTGTTTACTTACCTGGCAAGTCATAAAACAGCTGGAAAGGAAGTATCAGTTCATAAAAACAAACAGTAAAAGGTTTTATTTATTAAAGGGATAGTTCAGATTTTTTAAGTGAGGTGGAATGAGGTGTAGGGAGCAGCGTTTTGCTGCGGTCAGCAGAAAAATGTATGTTAGCCACCTAAAACAGCCCACTTAAAAAATCAATATCAGTTTAAGTATACACTATATTTAGATTGTTTCCTTGCTGACAGCCTTTTCTGACTGGAAACAGTTATTATATAAACTAAATACTGTTCTCACCAAATCAACCAGAATCATTTTACCTCACTAAACATGGTTGTTAGTAGTTAGTTAGTTTATGGATGTTATTGTGTGACTTTGGTGAACCCAAACCAACCTGAACTAAACACTGAAGTCACACAATAACCACAGCTGTCATTTACACTGAGGACGCTGGGGACACATCCCCATCGCTTTTTACAATATCCGATTTTTTGAACATACCCCTTGCACCAAGAAATGTTCACAAACAAATAAAAATAATTGTTTATTTTGGTTGAACTTGACTCATGAACTCTGATGTTTTAGCGTGCAGCATTCAGACAACAAGGCAGTTTAACTTAACATCTACGATAAGGTTGATTTATTATCTTTTGTTGATGATGTTAGCATTAGTCCATCAGTTGTTTCTATTTTGCCATATTCAGAGCAGTGATACCGGATGTTGTTATCACTGGGCTGACTGACATGCACTGGTGCTTTCTGCAGTACATGTAATACTGGCCTTGTTCCATTGATTGACATGGAGACATTTCAGTTGTGGATGTTAGTGATGACTGTTACTGGTGCTGTCAATGTTGTTTTGCATTTTATACAGAATATTTTTACACTCTTGTTTCTGTAGTGGCCTAGGCTATGACCTTTGATCTGCCCTTACACAATTTTATTCCCAATTTTATTTTTAGGTGGCTAAACTCCATTTTGCTGCTGATCCTGTTCACACCAGTACTCCTGCTGCTTCTCCAAACTTAGGGTGTGCCGACCGCCATCTACTGTTATACACCGACTACAGATAAGTAACTCATCAAACTGGGGTCTGGGGACCAAAAGGGGTCTTTACATGGGTTGTAAGGGGTCCTCAGCAAATTTTCTGAGTTGGACCAAAAACGAAAAAAATAAGGTTGGTAACTGGTAGTCAAAAATTGTTTAAAATTACTTGGAGAGAATTCTTTCAGACAAAATTGTCTCAAATTGGGGTGTGTGATCTTATATGCATCTATTGTGGAGGTCCACGCCAGGGTAAAGTCATGCCTCTGAACTATCCCTTTAAGTACCATCAATAAATCAGTTAACCAGTCGACAGTCATTTTATTCTTAGCTGCTGCTATATTATGGACACCTTGTCTGCATTTAATTTGAGTATATAAACAAGAAAAGTGTGTGTGCTGGGGGCTAAAAGGTAAAACTGGGAAGGAGCATAAACAGGACAGGACATACAGGACAGTTGAGTTTACATCGTTTCCATGCAGAGATTTAAACTCTATAATATCCACATAATGACAGTAGTGTCACTAATGTCTTTACTGTATTAACTCGACTGAACACATTATACTTTTATGAATGTGCTCACAATAATCAGGCTATAATTACTTGGGCAGAGCAGTCAAACAAATGGTGCCACTGCAAAAATATCAGTTAATTAGAGACTGGCTAATTACAACACAGCTCACAGACCAAACAAGGCTGTGTATTACTGAGGGGCACAGGTCTGAAAACACAAACGGCATGAAAAATTAATATATGTGATGTAATACGTTTAAATCCAGCATGGCTGCTAAGTCGTCCAGACCTATGATCTAATTATTTCATTGCATTGGGCTGCAGCCTTTTCTGTGCAGCCAGCGGTACCTATAGTGGCTACTCAACATTCGAGCTACACATGCATGTGTAATGCAGCCATCCCATGCAAAGCGGCTTAATAATTTGAGCTGCGGTGGTATAGCCTGTAGCGAACCACGCCACCCTCGTTATATAGGCTGCACACTTTATGAAATAACATCCCCACAGGAGTTTTTCGCTCACAACTCAAGAGGAGACGGGCGATTAAGCTTCAGTCAGGGAGTCACTTCTCTGTTTTTGTCTTTAGCTGAGATCCCACTGTCAGATAAACACTTGAAGTACTGAACTTAATGAAAAAAAAATCAGGTCTACCTGAATTATTTTTAGCTTTGCATGAAATTAATTATCATCACAAGGATAGAAACTCTTCACCCTCTGAAAAAAAATCTTTTCCGCGGGATATTTAGACTAGTGGAGGCCATTTTGCATTTCACATTAAAAATTTAACAGGATAAAGGTCCTTTTTTTTTATCTTTATCCTTAAGTAAATGTTGCTCATGTTTGTAAACTCAAACTGTTATCTTACTTTTTACACACACAAAAAAACAACACAACAATACCACAACATATAGAACAATGAAGGGGAAATGGTAGTGAATGAATACTGTACCTTTTTTACCTGTAAGGAACACACACCTGACAAAAGGCTATCTTCACATCCAGGATTGGTTGGCTGCAGTTATATAAGAAATGTCTGCTCATAAATACCTGCAAGACACAAACAGAGGAGAGCCACAGTCAGAGAGTGAGTGTGTGTGCGTGTGTGTGTGTGTGTGTGTGATGTGGACATCAGTAACAGCTGCAATTTCTTGCATATATATGAATGGAAATGAACTGACCTCCACACATGTATTCTACTGCCTGGTTGAACACAGAATGTAGATTTATCCCTTGCAACCAGCAGTGGAAAGAGTACTCAATTACAAGTAAAAGTACTAGTGTTAGAAAAAGTACAAGTATTCATTGCAACAACTACTCAGAGTATTAGTTACTTTTAACCGTTGATGTCACAGTCACCTCTCCAAATTAGGGTTAGGTAAAATTTTGTGCATTTTCCTGAACCAAGACACTGACGATTGATTAATCATTAATAATTTATAAAATACAAAACATGTTTTTTCCCTCATTTTCAACAAATGTCTCCGTCAGACAAAACAGTGTCAAATGAGGTGCAAATTACCGCCATGTCTATTGATTAAATATCCATTAATACATTTTTTCCCTCACTCCAGATGTGTGCTGCTGCAGCATTTTGTTTTCTTTTTCATCCAAATGTCCTGGTTTTCATTGGCCCATTTGTGATCAGATCACCTGATTGGCTACTAAAATGCAGATAAAATGTTTGGATATTAATTCAAATTATACTCTGTACCCAATTATGATTTTAAAAGTAACTAAGAAAATTACATCTTGTAATGTAAAGCACGATTAAAAGTACATACTTGAGAATCTACTCATAAAAGTACAAGTACCCCAAAAAACTACTTAATACAGTAATTTGAGTATTTGTAATTAGTTACTTCCACCCCTGCTTGTAACACACTATTACAGAAATCTGTTTCTGTCAGTGTGATGAAAAAAGAAGATCTTGTTAGTCATTATAATGAGAAACCTTCACGAAATAAAGACTTTATATCTCAAAATAATTAGAAACTTTCTCAACATAAGTTTCTCAAAATAAAGACTTAGATACTAATTTAATATTTTGTGGTACTACGTCATTATTTTGACATATCAAGTCATCCATACAACTTCCATACAACAGAGCAGTTTAATCTATCATGGTCTTTCTGAGGAATAACAATAAATTCAACATGTGCACAGTGATTGAATAGTTGTTTGGGTTCTTGTATTCACACCTCTGAGGATGTGGGATTGAATTCTGCCCCCAAAATTTCCCAGCTTTGTTCTCTCTACTCTGTTCCCATCATTCTCAATAAAGGTGAGAAAAACAACAAGTTAGCACCACCCACTCCTCTCTATACAAGAAGTGACCAACATATCGATTCTTCACAATATGACATGGCTACGATGACCAATGTCTTTGTGTTTCAAGATGATGGTGTGACTTATTGGGTTGAAAAATGACCTGAATATCTGGTGCTGTCGAGAAGTGAAAGACAATATGTTTGTTGATGACTTCCTGGCAAGCAGAAGCCTAATGTTCTTCTCCTCTCCAGCCATATTTTTTAGGCCTGATTGAATTATCTCCCCGAAGGGACGGTTCGACATCTTGGGAAACATGCTAACTTTCTTGCTGAGACTTAGATGAGAACCTTACAGCTTGTTTCAGTAAAATGTGGAGAGGGTATAGAATCCAGGAAGTGACTGCATGATTAAACAACCTATAAAATATGTTAATTAGTAGAAGTGTGGACCAGAGTCACATCATAAATTTGATTACTTTAGACTCGACTTGACAAAATAAAAAAAAAAAAAAAGCATTTTAACTTGAAAATACGTGATAACTTCACCCCAAATCCAGGGATTAAAAAGTTTCAATTCAATTAACAAATCAATTAACCTTAATGCTATTCATTCTGCAGATCCACTTGCTTCAGTTGGAATAAATAATACCAGATAATTTCATTCATGTACAACAACGATGCAGAAGTCAACAAAAAGTAAAAGGTGTAGGTTGAAATTTAAAGACTGCGTTCAACATTCGAACAGCTTGGTACGTTAAAAATGGTGACAGAGATGTAAATCAGCATGGCACAGTTTGACTTGACACGGCCGGAAGTGCAGATGGAAAAGCCCCATAATCCTCAGCAAGAAAGCTGAAACTTATTTCCAAAAATGTTGACTTACTCCTTTAAAAAGCAGAAAGTTTTAATATGTATACTGTGCGTCCTTACTTTTCTAAATAATGAAATCTATGACATTTGAGCCGTGCAACTCCATTTGAATAATAAAAACAGTAGCTTACAGTAAACAACCAAAATAATAAGCATTTCTTCTGTCAACCTCTTTGACACTGTATGCAACGTATTCACACTTACATTTTATCATTCTGACACTAATTAACCTCTACGATCTTCGGGTTATGAGTTGGCACTGAGCAGTTAATGCATGCAGTTTCACAGGGTTTTTTTTTAGACTGCTTGCATACATGAAGCAAGCTTTCAAAGATCTCACACCATCAGGCAGTGCATTTGCATAAAACTAGTGTGGTCATTTCTGGCCAGGTTTGGAGGCTTTTACTGTGAAGTAGCAGCTAATGGGTCAATTTGGTTTATATGTACGTTTGCACACGCTGGAGCTCTGTCGCTGGCAGATCAGTCTAAAACATTACAATGGAGGAATAAAAAGGAAAGGAAACTCGGAACAATAGTGGCTCCCACATTAAGCAGGAGACAGGCTGCAGCAACTATCATCTACAATGACTCTGGCTTCATTGGTTTGCAGGTAATGAAGCTCCCAATGTGCTACTGATCACGTCTCCTGAATAAAATTATATGAGATGTTAATGTCGGCTAATAGGAAAAAACAGAAAGGATTTTTGCCACAAATGTCCCCAAATAGTTTGGTGTGTCTTCGTCATTCACAAAATCGAGAGTAGCTGTTGAAAGGAGGCAAATCTGGGACTTTCCTGGACGTGCGTGCGTCACTCAGCTCCACCAGTCCTCCAATAATGTCACAGCCAAGGTTTTAGTGTCTCCGGTCAATCCAAAGGGAGGAGGGCAGTGTTAAAAAAGAGATGTGGGACATAAAAGCGTGAGATTTCTGGTTTGGCCTATTTAGACTGACCTTTTACTTCAGACCCATGCAGTGAAACGGCGGCTGACATTCCTGCTGTCTGCATGCTACTATTGAGTGTGCTGCGTTTGTACGAGCCATATGCCACAGCAATTTGTGCCCTCAAACGTGGAGCATTTATGAACTGAATCTCAATGAATTACAGGAGGAATCGGGATAGTCATTCACCAACTGAAATGACAGCAAAAGGGAAGAGGACTGGAATAAAAACATGAGAGCGAGGTGTGATGAATTAAAGAGTTAGAAATAATGCACACGGTTATGTTCAGGTTCTGAATGGGATTTTTGTGCAGCTGCAATCCCTTAAACTGCTGCAGTTATTTCATATCGTAGCTGTGTGTTTGACAGGAACAACATCGCTGCCACCCCATTAACCAGCACAATATTTGTTATTAATCTAACTGGTCAACACTGAATAAGCCCCGACACCTAGCTAGCTACATCTGTGCCGCTTTAATCTGTAGCCATCTGTGTACATAAGATATTAAACCTCTCACATGGTCAAAATGTTTGTCTTCCAGCAGCATACACTGTAATAACTCAAACACCACCTGGGTCTTCTCCAGAGATTATATCAGTCTGTGTGGAAAAATGTACGAAGCTTGCTAGTTAGCGCTAACACTGGACAAACATGTCTTTATTTAAAATTATAATCAGGTTGTATCACCATAAAACAACAAACTGCATGTTTTCATTTTCTGATGGATTGCATTATAATATCAGATTCAGCAGATCAGCACAGACTTCTCACCACCAACAGGGCAAATGTATGGTTTCACCAACATGAACCCTACTTGTATATACTCTAATACAGTATAGTGGCATATATAATATTGATAAAAGAAAATCTGATTATCTTTATTAAGAAACAGAGAAAAACAGATGAGGATTAAAGAAAAACAAAATGAAAAAGTGACTTTTTTGCTTCCCATTTCGGTGGATTGGGTCTCTCCTATGCACTAAAATCATGGGAGTCATTACTGCAAAAAATCCTAACTGCTTCTCCTATCTTAAAGGTATAATATGCAACATTTTCATTACATACAGACGTAACATAACTGGCATTCATTTTGAATTTAGGACAGGGACTACGCCATCCCAGCTTAGGAAATTCTTAATCTTAGAAGGCTCTGCAATCGCTAAATTCCTATCCTAAGATAAGATAGTTTCCCCCTAAATGCGGCTGGGAAAAATGTCACATCCTACATTTCATCCTGAGCTGAGATAAGTTAGGATTTCACACTCAAGTTCCTGTAATGAGGTCCCAGATTAATTATCTCAGATATGATGTCAACCCTGTAGATTTTTGACCAAAAATTATGGCGCAGAACTCTAAAATTATGCAGCATCTTAACTGAATAAAGACTACAAACAATTTTCCTCTGAGCTGTCGTTTAACGATAATGAGTTAGGAAGTGGCGGACTACTGTCATGTCATGCAAAAGATGAATTGATTTGTGTAATTATCAGGAACAACTAATCATGAAGATGCGATGAAAATGACAAATCAAATCATGCCACAGCTATTCAATCCCTTTGTGGGGCCGACGGCGAGGGAAACACTGCAGCAGACTCTGAGCTTGTTTGTCCAACCCTCTGACCAGATTCTGCTGATAGTGGTCATGGTTGAAATGCTGCTCTGGTTGCAGCTACAGTAAGACTACACTCAGCACCATCCCTTCAAATGCCCATAAATCATCCCGACTGCAACATGTCTCATCAGTACAAACCAACACCAGATCATTCAGAGGTTAATAAGCAAAAACAAGGCAGCTTGACTTCAACTAAATTCCAGTAACTTATCAAAAACGATCTAAATACACAATATGGACATTGTTTATATTTTTAACCACATTTCAGCATGCTTTTCGCTTCATTCTGCCATTGATACTATGATGGACTGTCAAAGACTGAGAGTTGAGTGTTTAGTGGTGGGAATCAAATAGCAGCAGGGGTGTGGCATATGCTCTTAAAGGGAAAATTCACCACTTTTTACATGGATGTCCAATCAGTGTTGATGGTAAATGTAGTCAGTCAAATTAATAAACTCCTCAGTGCACGCTTTATTGACCAGGAAACGTTATCCTGTTGCAAAATATGTTTTTCTTCCTGCATCCAGTGATGTCACTGTGATGTAGCTGATGTTAAAGTAGATGCTATTTCAGCTTGGATTTTTAGTCTCCACCTCTGGGTAGCCAGATGAGTATGTTAGTCGTGCAACTTTATGTTTTGGCAAACTACGTAGGAGCTATATGACAGGCTGGTGATAAACAGCAGGTACTGCCGGCATGGCTGCACAAGCAGGGCAAAAACACCTTTCTTGGTCAATACAGCAGCACTAAGCAATTTATTACATTTACCATCAACAATGACTGGACATCCACATGAAAAATGAGGAATTTTCCCTTTAGGACAGCGTCAGAGTGAAACTGTTGTTCAACTATGAGTTAATGATGCAGTTTGAATTAATGAAAGCTGTGACAAAACCATCATGTAGCGTAGCTGCATGTGTTCAAAGTCCCTAAAGAGTGGTTTGTTTGGAGGCCCTACTGACATTTTTGCTGTGTAATGTTTTAATTCCAGTGCAAATTACAGTTCCCTGAAACTTTTTTTTTTTTAGCTAAATTATCTCTGTACCTTTTTGATACCTGGCTTAGGTATGGTGCACATTTAAAATATCCTTATACTGCATACTGTGACCTTTTGCACATTCCCTGGTGAATACTTTGCTCATTTCTGCTTCAACTTTTTCATTTAAATTGCATATTATACATGTTTTATTTTTCCACATTTTATTGTCAGTTTCTATTTTCTATTTGTGCCTCTATTTGAGTTGTAGTATTGATTTTATCTTTCTTTATATTTCTCTACATACTATGTTACTGTTATGCACCAAAACACCACAACAAATTCCTCATTAACTTGGGACTAAACCTGATTTTCAGACACAGACTGTCTATGGTTGCACTCAAGATAGTCATGAGTTTTAATGTCCTCGAAAATGAAAAGATGGTGGCTAATCACATCATGGTAGCTTGATCTTAAGTGTAAGAAAAGAAGAGAATCAGGGGAAGATACCAGTATCAGAGAACCATTACATGATATGAGCATCAATCACAGTTTTTTAAAGTTTGCTGTCCTGCCTTTTGCTCTTGAGGCTTTCTCGAGCGTGTTGCTTAGTGTTGCATCAGAGTTTAGAAAGCAGCAGTGCTTTTGCAGGATGTACAGGACTTCTGGACTCTTCAGTATAGATTGTATAAAATTGCCAATTTGTAGCAGTCAGTGGGATGTTAGCAGCGCTGGCATATCCTTCTTCTGGAATTGACTGAACGTCCGATAGCGTATTTTAAATTTCTACCTGGCTGTGATCACAAAGGCGAACAAAGTCAGCACCTGTGCCAAAGCAATTTCATGCAGAACCAGTGAAGACATCCTTATCGAGCCAACACCAACAAGTATTTACTGTTCGATGTTTGGATGTGACCTGATTGATGAACATCTGGGAGGAATCCATCATTATCTCCACCCCACTTAAATCTGGAGGGGGATCATTTGCGTGACGAAAATACCTGAAGCTTGTCTGCAGCTAATCTCGAAAACTGCTGGACCGAACAGCCCAACTTTTTAGCACCTTCATGAAGAATATCTGGGGTTCAGAATTTTTGAAAACCTTTTTTTATGGCTCCATGTCGACGACTGCTGTGGCCACAGGCATTATGTTTTTGGGTCATCTCATTCTTGTAAACATGATATCTCAAGAACGCTCAGAGGGAATTTCATCAAAATTTGCACAAATGTCGACGTGGACTCAAAGATTAACTGATTAAATTTCAGTGGTCAAAGGTCAAAACTCTGTTGTGAATGTGACATTACAGGAACACTTGGAAGACGTTTCTTTAAATTTGATACAAACTGGGGCTGCACAATAAGCTAAAAAAGACTGAAATTGCAAGTGCAAGATGCGATACAATTAGTGGGAAGGATCATGTTGTCATGTTGATCATGATGATGTGTTGTTTGTCGTGGTCTGTACCAAACAAACATGTTTTCCCACATCTGGAAAACAAGATTTTTAGGGCAGGACATCTCATGCTGTTAATGCTGTTTTCTCACATATTTTTCCTTTTTCAAAAAATTGTGATTTGGATCTTGCACTTGGCCTTATTGCACATTTCAATAATATTGTGATTAACTGTGCAGCCCTAACACACACGTCCACTTTGACTCAAGGATGAACTGTTAAGATTTTTGGTGATCAGATTGGTGATACAGGAGCACAACACTGGCAAACACAATCACCAGATGCTTCTAAAAAACATTCAGAAAACACACACCAGCAATGACACACTGATTTCAGCAAGCATCTACACATACTGCACTACACTCAATTAGATTTCAAAAGGGTGATGATGGGTCTCTTACAAATATATGAAAAGCTGTTAAGTATCGAGTCCTGCACAGAAGTACACACACATGCAGCTGAAACAGACTGAAGTCACACACACTCCTACTGTCTGTCTTTCTCTCACAAACACATTCAGACACAAATGTATCGCACAATTACAAAAGGCTGGGTCTGTTACACTGATGAGACAACTGTTATTAAGAAAAAAAAAAAAAAAACCTCAAGACACTCAAGAATGAAAGAAAGAAAAAGACAGAGAGGAGGTTTTAATTATCTTGAATGGGCTAATGCTTATTACTGATACAGCAGACCATTAATCTCCAGTGCTGGTCTTGCTGATGCTGAATTGTGGCTGGTGTGCTAAGTGTGTGTGCATGTGTGTGTCTGTGTGTGTGTGTGCGCGCTCTGCAGTTGTGGCTGGTCCTTGGTATTTGGATCCCGGGCATTCTGTTACATCCGCCCTCGTGGGCACAACAACGCCTCAGGCAAACCGATGATCACTCTGCAGACTTGGGAGGCAGGGGCCGGTTGTACAGCAGTATAGCTCTTAATCACGCCATGATCTGCTGTAGCTGTGCTTCTTCGCTTTATTTCAATAATGTATAATAATGTATATAAAGAGGTAAACCACGGAGCTGAGCCATCAGTGTCAGCTCCTTGGGGCAAATCCCATAAAAGCATATTCTTCCTGATACTCACTGTATTTTGTTATTTTCACTTCTTATTACTGCTACACTTCAACCATGAATCCATTTTCTTGATTTTTGTCCGTCATTTAAAACCAAAACTGTCTTCCTGCTCATAGTGAAAGTGATTATGCTTGTTCTTTTCTTCTGCTGTGAGGTTTTACAGCAATAAAATAGTAATACTGAATATAAAATGTAGTTTAATCAAATCTCATGTACCCCCTCTAGGACTGAGAGCAACTACTATATAAAAAATATGATCTGATCAAATGTAATTAAACTGTTATGACCCAAATGAATTGGGGTCCAAGTGACCCCCAGCCCTCCAAAAGATATCTGCTTTGTCAAACAGGACAAGTGTCAATCTGTGTACCAAGTTAATTTGGTTAATTGATAAGTCAGTAAATTCAAAACAAAGAATTTCATAGAAAGGTGAGGTGTGGGGCTTTTATTGTTTATTAATTTTATCTGATGAATGGTGTTATTATTTATGTGTGTTTGTTTGTTTGGCCCCCAGGCAAAGCAAATTGAGTATCCCTGCCATAGACGCTTTCCTAAATTCAAAATTACTGCCAAAAAAGGCAGCACCAGTGTCTGCATGAGAATAACAATGAAGATGGGGAACAACACGAATGCAGAAATATAACTGAAAGGCTACTCAAACTGTTGGATGAGGCTTTTAATTTTGAATTTGATCGACATGCTGTGACCATTCAAATCTTTACCTTGGGACTATAACTGAGAAGAAAACTCCCAAAAATGTAGGGTTTTGTCTCCTCCATGACACAATTAATGCCTCTGACTTATCGAAGTTAAGCTATTTAGCTGGTGACAAATGATGTGAGACAGCCGTTGTCATGGATACAGGAAGTCTTGTGTACATTCCACACACAGATAAAGGCACAAAGGCATGAGTGCTGATTGATAAATCAAGTTTACAGCTCTAGTTAAGATTTCCCAGCTTAAGATAAGGGGTGAGTTAGGACACAGACATGAGTTTCATAATTATTTTTGTTATAGGAAGCTAGGATTTTTTCCTGTCTTTGAAATGTAAGTTAAGAAAGGACAAGCAGTGAGGAAATTCTCTGCAATGAGGCCCCTGATATATGATAAAGGCTCACTGGCACGCCTATTTAGAACTGAGATAACCTTAATGTCACGCCTGTGATATTTCTGTAATGATTAAAATGTTTACAGTAAAATAAACAGTGATGAAACAGCGAACGTTTCTATCTGATGAGATAAAAGGATAAAAAATACCCTAAAACGATCACACATTTCCGCGCAAATATTACACACAATTACATGATTATCATGTTATATGAAGTGGTAATGTAGTGAACTGTAATGGTTTTTTTATCCAGTTTATTTCTAATAACTGACATGAAGCGCTGAGAGCAAAGGTGAGAGGGTTTTTTTTTTTTTTTCAGTTTTGGCACAGCAGGTGCGTGAACACATTCATCTGATGCAGAGCTTTTCTTAGTGGTGAGGTTAAAAACCTACACGCTATTATTAAAGTACAGGATATGAGATATTTCCTGTGTGTCATGAGAAGCCATTTCATTACTTGTCAGAGAAGCGCTGCCAGGGGAGATGTCATGCCAATATGCACTGAGAATATCTCTGCGCTAAAAGATGTCTGACTAGAGATGAAATCCACAGAGACATTAGTAAAAAAAAAAAAAAAAAAAGTCTAATGTGCAAGATTTACAGGAATGTATTGGCAGAATATGACAGAAAGTGAATACAACATTTGTAAGTATGTTTTCATTACTGAAAATAAGAACTATTTTCTTAACCTTAGAATAAGCCCTTAAATTTAATTAGTATCAGTTAATTTTATTTCTGGTCTGCTGTAGAAACACAGCAGTTCAAAATAACATAACAAAAACACAACAATTCTTATTTTCAGGTGATTATACACTAATGAAAAGTTTATATCGGTCAGCCAATATATCAGCCTGATACTGGCCACTGACGATTTATTGGTATCAGTAAGAACATATAGTAAAGAAAATGATGTTTGTTGTGATTTAGATTTATCACAATGGGAAACATTGACAATTGAACCTGCCCCTAAATGACTGGCAGTATTAAAATATTATGCAATTGACTGATACTAATCAGTACTGATGTCTATTTAGCTGTTGATCAAATCATATTACCCTTAAAAAAACAGCACTGGCACAAATTACAGGTGTACTGTGTGTAGTTTCTGTGAGTTTTTGTTGCTGCTGTTTTTAAATCACATGCAGGACTTTTCTCTATAATGCAAAAGGAGCACTTGCTCAAAATGTTCGTAATGAACTCCATTATCCATAAATCATCATTAAATGACAAAACCAAATGTTTCTTAAGTCACCACTTATGTCAGATGCCCTTTTTGTGAGTTAATAAAGCACTTTTTATTATATAAAAGAAATGTAATTCTAAAGATGTGATCAAAAAAGTAATCAAGTGATGTAATCATCTGATAGTTCTGATAGTTATTTTGTGTTTATGTAATCCTGATTACATGTACAACTACCCAACCCTTGTTATTTGTTCAAGAAAACAGCCTTCTGAGTACCTTTGCACAGTCATATCAGTGCAAAATCGGTGCACACTCCACTTAGAAAAGGTCTATATTTATTTCAGCTCAAAATCAGTTAATTCTCCCCCTCTAAAATCGATAGTGGTCTCAAAAGTCTCATATCGGCAGGGCTCTAATGAAAACATGCTTGTGAATGTTATGTTCCATTTCTGCCATATTCTGCCAATAAACCCCTGCAAATTTTACACACTGGACCTTTAATAATAAATAATGTTTGGCAACAGTGTCACAGCAGCAGATGTTTGAAACACACAATAATGAGGCGCATCTTTGAGCCGCAGTTAAGTCCAACTATCATCCATTCTGCTTTCAGTTCACATTTACAGACTGTTTCTGACTCAGCGTAGCCCACAGTATCATATATATACAGGAGGATGTGTCAGTGTTGTGTGTTTCAGTCACTGTAATCCTTACAGCCACATGGGATTTAACTTAGTCAATGTTTTATGTCTACATTAAATAGGTTGATTGACTGCTCACACCAGAGGGCTGCAGATAAAGCACAATGTGCCTGTCTAAATGTCCACTACACACCAGTGTTATTGTTTCCTGTCGTATCCGTCTTTGCCTCCTCTCCTCTCGCCACTCTTCCTCCCTCTGTCATGCTTTCAGGCTTTCTGAATGTCACAAAATGTACATCCACGTCTTCATCCTCCCCTCCATCCCCAACGCTGATGAGAGCAGCCTGCGTTCTCCCTTTTCCTGCCTCTCTTTTGTCCCTCCCTCGCTCCCACCATTCCTGCTCCCAGGCTCCCAGCAGCCTCGCTGCAGCCGTCTCCCCTCCCCCTCCCTCGGAGCTCCATTGTGAGTGCTTGGTTCAGCAGCCTCAGCCTCTCCTGCAGTATGCAGCCTTGCCTTGCCTTTGCTGCGTGCAGCCCGAGCCAAACGCAGTACAACAGCCTCTCGTTAGGGCTCAGGGGAGGGGAAGGGAAAGCACTTCAAACTGCGGATCCAGCCAGAGGAAAACAAGACAGCACACCGCTGACTCCCGGGCTCCTCTACAGGCTGTGAGAATCTGAATGTTCGCTGACATCTTATTGATTTGTTTCCTCACAGCTGAAATACACTTATCCTCTCCGTCTCTGCTCACATCGGTCGTCACACTCACATCCCTTGATTCACTTTAAGTAAATAACAGACATGTTAGCCGAAAAACTGCTTACGCTGCAGTTTTCTGATGAGCCGCATGGTAGCAACATGTACAGCTTTTCGTCTGATTTACAGCTTTTCCTTACAGAATCTGAAAAACATTCAGTATCGGAAGAGGGCAGGACTAGAGGACTCCATTGAAAGCACTTCTGTACAACAGCCCTCTGAGTACTTATCTATAACACACAGGATGATAAAAATATTTTATCTGACATGATCACAGAGCTGCTGATTCCATGGTTACAGTAGGTAACGCTTTCTAAAATAGATCACTGCTGCAAAAGTATTCTCTCAATAGATTGCACCACACCTTGTGCTTGATGTATTAACATTTCATAAGCCCAAATCTCTTATATATGCATTGTTATATCAATTTAGATCATGCATGTCTTCTGTTGCTGTGAAAAAGTAATAAGACTGCACTGAGAAAAACGCGTTGATGTAAGACAGGTTTCCAGTATTGTATTTTGACTGTCACCAATCCAAATTCCGATCTAAATTCCACAACATCACGTGTTTTCTGTTTGTAAATACTATACTAAGCCATGCAAATTGAGAATTGAGTCACACTTTTCACATTTACCCTACATTAGCGTATTATATAAGGAAAATATGTTGCAACATTTCCATTTCGGAACATGAAACACCAAACCAAAACTCTCAGCAATGCGTCATGGGAAATCATGCAAATGAGGCCAGTATCCTTTGCACTTGTGAATGTCACAAGCCACAATCGCACAGCGCCCCACACCATTATACAAGTTACATTGCACAAACTAAACAAGCTTTTCAGATGATGACAAGTGATGTATTAACATGAACATTTAACATATGCCAAAATCACATAATCCTAATAACAAACTAGACTATTAATTTCTTGTTCTGCTGCTGTGAAGAAGCAATGAGAGGGCACTGAGAGAAAATGTGTTGATACAAGGCAGTTTTTCAGTGTTGTATTTAGACTAAAGATGGGGCCAATCTGATCTGACCCAGTATCAGTACTGGGGCCCAATATTCCACAATCCCACGTTTTCTTTTTGTAAATGCTATGCTAAGCAGCACAAATTAAGAATTGAGTAGCACTTTTCACGTCTGTTCTACATTAGTGTCAGAGAATTAATGAGTAAAGACAACTTTTAATAACGTTAATAAGTCCCTGATATTAGGCTTGACAGGTTGTTGACCTGAGAGGCCTCAGTGCACCTCATATTAGAATTTTTTGTCTGAGGAGTGCCAGCCTGTCTGGTACACACGATGTCTTGAGCCTTGGATAAAGTCCCAACAGCTTTTGTGGCTTTGCCATTGTTGCTTATGAAATGTAGCGCCCTCCCGTCTAGTTTCCTGATGATATGTGACCCTGTATGACACGAGGCATACTGTATAAATATGAGTGTTCCTCTTGTTTCTTTAAGCTTATGGTATGAACTGTGCCCATGTGAAAACACTGAACCAAGACCCTCTCTGTGCACAGATATGTGTTGTGTTAAACTCATACATTCAAATAAGAACAAAAGGCTCCACAAGTTTATTCTCTTGATCATAAAAGAAAAGACAGGCCAGAAGTACTAGAGGCGTCTCGTCTCATCAATTAGCATATTAGCATATAAGGGAACTGGTTGCATTTTGGAACACAAAACAGCAAACGTAAACTCACAGCAATGTATCATGGGAAATGATGAAAATGAGGGCTGTCTCTCAGCCAATCTGCTGCATATCTTAATGCCACAAGCCACAATCCTACAGCGCCCCACAATGGTCACACAAATTACATTACACAAATTAAACAAGCTTTCCAGATGTTGGAAACTGACTGGATGTATATCAGCAGAACCTTTCACCACTAACATGATGTTCAGTTTCAGCCTCATGTAATCTTACAAATAATATCAGTAATAATAATAATAACAATAATAATAATAATAACAGAAAAAAGAGCGCTAGTATCAATAATATAGTATCTGTATTATTATATATCCAAATTCAGATATTGGAATCAAATAAGAACTGAAAAAAGCGGATCACTGCATCTCTAATTCTGACTCTAAAATCCTTTTGATGGCCTCTGAGTTGCTACA
The DNA here is from genome assembly GCF_056507025.1 of Lutjanus erythropterus. Classification (NCBI taxonomy): domain Eukaryota; kingdom Metazoa; phylum Chordata; class Actinopteri; order Lutjaniformes; family Lutjanidae; genus Lutjanus; species Lutjanus erythropterus. The sequence continues at coordinate 27,747,820 of NC_139336.1, read as the reverse complement.
ATGTCTGACCCCTTAGTGACTCTTAATTCTCTTTTACAGATGTGCAGCAGGGAGATTGGGACCAAATCTAACACAGCTTAAAGTCTTGCACTCAGCTATCTGCAAAAAGCAAATAAAAGCTGCATATTTGTCAGATCAAATCCAATTATGTAACTGTGCATCTCACTCTGCAGGCACATCTCTCTGTGTGTATACTGGTAAGCAACACTGCAGCCTGGGGGAATCAACTTTTGTGAGGCAAGAATTTAATTTTATTTATAAGAATGTGATAGAAACAGACTGTAGTTTCCCACATACAGCTTTCAGATTACAGATGTAAATATGCCCAGACAATGTATTAAAACAGCAGTAATGATTATGTGCAATTTAATGTCAGCAGTTATGATCACAGGAGCATTAAAAAGCCCATTTTTATTGACATCATGCGGGGTAAATAAAACTACATTGCATGAAAACATAATAAACTAGTAAGCTCATGCAAAGACATCAGCCAGTCATACTTTAGGATGCTATTATTTCTTCCTTTTGTCTTGTTCCTGCCTAAATGACCTTTCTGCAGTCCCGCCCCTTTTCACTCCGTACTCCAATAGCAGTTGAGTTACCTTGGTAACCAGCTGAACTTAAGTCAACTTTTCTCCTTTCCTGTTTTCAGTAGAGACTCCTTAAAATCTTGGTATTTTACCCGACTGGGTGTGGTTTTGCAGGATGTCTTTGGCGAGCTCCATGACCATCTCAGTTGCAGCCATGACAGCAGTACAAGGAGTAAGATTTAAGCATATCTTAGTAAATTGATGAGCGCAAAAAAATTAAAACATTGTCTCAGTTTGAAAGTACAATCAGGTGTGAGATGTCTTGTATATTTAATCTTGTTTTTTTCAGGCAAAGGTTAGGCTAATAAACAACTTTTTAGGTTACTGTTTTGCTAGACGAGACAACGCCAAAGCCAGCTGACAAGAGTGCACATCAGGCACACAACACATCCTGTGTCACATACACACGATGTAATGGCATCTTCAGACTATCGGCAACAAAACATCAGGTTACAAGTTATTTTCAATGGAAGGCGGCGACATGAGGTCAGAAACCGATGTCCGACACTTGTCGCTGTGTGTCGAACTGGCCTCAACTTTTCTCAGCGCAATGTAGCCTGATATGTTTGGCCATTTTATAGCTGTGATGCTGGTAATGTGAACTTACAGCTAGGCAGACTTGCTAATGATTGATGTAGATTAGCAAGCTAGTTAGCCAGCATTTTGCTAACATTAGCTATCAGATGTAACTAGCTAACTAACAATTGATGCAGTTGCTAGTTGCTAGCTAGCAAATCTTCATCAGTTGTTAACTGGCTAGTCATATCTGATAGCTAATGGCAGAAACCTGCTAACTAACTAGCTTGCAAATCTACATGAATCATTAGCAAGCTATTTAGCTAGCGTTTCTGTAACATTAACTAACAAAAGACGTGAGTTAAATGTCGCTTTTCCCCCAGCACCATCTTTTAACCATCTTCAAAATGTGTTTTTCTTTTCAATATAAAGGACTCTAGCACATCGCATGTCACAGGAAACAGGAAAGAAGGAAACTGGCTGAGGTTCTGTCAGCAAATAGGGGCCAACCTCACAAAGCACAAACTAGTAGCGCACCTTCGTAAAGATGAAGCTGGGTGATCCTCCTCAGCTTAACATCTATTTATTTCTCTCATGCAAACTCTTTCTTAATCAAATTATCCATCTATCTTCATTTACTTATGTAGCATGACATAACTGTTGACTTAATGTTATTATGTGAACTACAGCTGTACATGGCGGGGAGGGATTATCAGGACCACAGTAACACACAGCCGGAACAATACTCAGCCAGGGTCATTGGGTGATGATGGACTACGGCAGTGTTCCTCAGTAATCCATCCTCTTCTAATGACGACTTTGACCTTCCATATAATCATAAGAACCACGGCAGAATGGCAGCGAAAAAAAGACTGATGAGGACATTTAAGTAATTGATGGTCAGCAAGAATTGTTGTGGAAAAAGTCCTAAACTTTTCACATTCGGCCTTCATACAGGATCTGCTGAACTGGACTGGATTTCCATGATTGTTTATGCTGTTATGAAACTTTCTAAATCTCCTAATTAACAAAGTTTAAATGGAGATGCTGACTGTGTTATTGGTGCCTTCCAGACAGTTCCATTATACCAGAATTCATTCAGATCCTGTTTCTATTGTGTTTTCTTCTTCATTCAGGTTAACCCATTCCCCTAAATTTTCAATACATTCAATTCCTAACATTTTCTCATTTAATCCACATTTCTAGGTTTAATTTTTGAACAGAAACAATTGTAGATTGTTAGTCATTTGTTAAAACAAAAGTGCCCAATGTTCCCAATAACATCACCTTCTTAATGGTGAGGATTTGCAGCTTATCTCTGTTTTACACCACTGTAAACTTAATGTGTTGTCTTGGACTGTTGGTTGGACGAATCACAACTAGAGCTGCAGCAAGCAACTGAGTTATTTTTTTTAACAAAAAAAATCCAAATTCTATCAATTCTAAAATATGAATATTTTCTGGTTATTTAGTCAGTAAACTGAATATGTTTGGGCTGGGAACAAGAAAGACATTGAGGACGTCACCTTGGGCATTTTCTGACATTTTACGACTAATCAGTTAATTGAGAAAAAGACTGACAGATTAATCAATAATAAAAAAAATCGTTAGCTGCAGCCCTAAACAAGACATCTGAAGACATATTGTTGCAAACTTTTTTACTATTTCATGACATGTTACAGACCAAATAAATGACTAATCATCAGAAAAAAAAATCAGCAGATAAATTGTTAATTAAAATAATCACTGGTTCCTCGCATGGTTGATTAATCATGCCTGCATTGTCACCATTAGATCATCTTAATGCTTTGCTTTATGTTGTTACATAACAAAGGATTAGTATACTGATGCTCCCAAGTCTGCAAAACAAAATGGAATTAAAATGCAAGCATCACCTACTGCAACACAACATTAGTGTGCTGTTGGCTGTTTCCATTGATGATTTTCCATTGGATAAACAAGCTGCCCACCTAAAAATCAATAGCAGCGAGTATCATTTTGTGTAGACCTGCAGCAGCTCAAATAAAACAGATTATTTTATAAACTGAAGGTACTCCAGCAGAAATTTTAAGGAACTATTCAAGACACAAGCTGACGATGACGAGGAGGAAGAGGATGAAGGGAAGAAGTAACCTATTTATCTATTAAAAGAGAGCTGTCACCCTACTTCAGCCGCTGCAGAAACACCCATAAAAAGCTTTGTTTAATTGTTAAGCGTGTTCCCTGCAGCACTTTCACAGTCATGGAAGCCTGCTCCTGAATAATTCAGCACCCAAGGTCACAGCGCTAAAACCTCTCTCTTTTCTCACCGGAACATGGAGAGTTTGTTGTGACACCTTTAAACCTTCACCGACTCCAGTAATTAGTCTATGACCGTGGGCATGCACCAAACAAAGTATGAGGAAGAATGCTAAATTTGAAAACACAGACATGACAAAAAAAAAATAGTTGTTTGTGTCCCTAAATAGCTAGAATATCAGTGTGATGTGCTCCTAATACCTATGCTTTAAGGGTTAAGTTGCAAAAGCGGATATCTCCATTTCCATCTCCATCTCCATTTATTTATTTTCCTGAATTGTTTTTTTGTGCGTGCAATCCAGGAAATGTCACTCAAACTGGTGTTGGTTTGTCTGTTTTTGCAAATGAACTCTTTATTTATGCATGGCACCAGCAAAGTAAGATGGGTTTACACTCAGATAAAATGTCTTTTTCGATAATCTATGTGCCGAGGAATGCCCAAAACAAACCAGATCTGGATAAATTGCCTTCCTCTGTAGCTTCATCTCTTTTAATCCAATGTGTCCTGCACAGAATGTTGCCCATATTAGGGTGAATAACACCCCATCCCCTCTGCATTATGATTGCTCCGTGTTAATGACAAAGCCTCCACAAACACTATAAAAAAAAAAACCAAACTTATATTAAACAATAAACCAGCCTGGTTATTTGCTTTTCAGGCACTTGTGATGGATGTGAAGGTGGTCCCATAGTGAAGTACTAGTGATGGTCTGCATAATGCACAAGGTGCGCAGCTGACTTCTGAGGGGGAGGATGGACAAACTCTGCATGTAGGCCTGACTGTACAGTATGTAGCCCATGTAAGCCTGGTGTTTTGAAGAGCATCATCCATTTGCACCATCCCTGCACTTCTAATCAAAAATGCATCGCGTGCAACACAACAGTCAAGTCTGTTGTTTAGATCAGATGAAATAAGATGACTTATGAGAATATGAGGACAGAAATACACGCATGATTAAACAGAAAGTCGGAATATTAAATAACAAAGAGAAGTAGCCTGGGTTGTGTGATGTTATTCTCCACAAACTCATGATTAAGCTGTGATGTTTCAGCCTATTGCAGGATGTTTGTATGGATGAGGATGGAGAACATTTTGCAGGTCAAGACTTACGCCATAATGAAATCCTACTTGTTATAAAACAGCATCCTCGGCGGCGAATGTATCAAGATGGGGTTGATTTTTTTTTTTTTCTTTTCGTCGCTAGTGGACTTCATTAACCTTCCCTTCCAATCAATATTCATCACTCCTCCACCCTCCTCCAGGCAGCTGGGGTCCAAGCAGCCTCGCATCCACCATCCGCACACATTAAAACAAACCCACCCCGGCCTCTCTTACCATTCCGTGCCAGCTGATGACGAGCCCAGTCCGGTGACAGTCCTTTTCAAAACATCCCGACGGGAAACATTGCGGTGACCATCGCTGAAGGCTTCATTTAAAAGATGGCGAGGTGGTGGTGGAGGTGGTGTTGGGGTGGGGGGGTTGTTTTAAAAAAAAAAAAAAGACCCCAAAGAAAGAAAGAAAGAAAGAGGCGATGAGGAAAAGGAAAAATAAGCAGGAGGAGGTGGACGGAGCCGAGGTTCGCTGATGCTGAATCACTCTCCCCCAGCTCACCACCACCTTGCAACCATTGTGCTGCAAGATGCTGGCTGTACCATTGTGGACCTACCAGAGCCGAGCAGCAGAGAGAGAGAGGGAGGGAAGAGGAAAGGAGGAGGAGGAGGGGGGTATAGGGAAATATATTGCCATAGCAACCGAGCAGGAGCACGTCTGACGTCAAAGCCCGAGCAGAGAGATGGCGAGAGAAAGAGAGAGAGAGAGAGAGAGGGGAGGAAGAGATCACATGGAGGATGGGAGGGGCGTGTGGGAGAGCATCTCTGGTCTGATCCCATCCTGTTACAGTCCCGCCGCCAGTGTGATCATGAGGCTCAGTGAGGATATGGAGGAGGGCTTTTTGTACTGGTTTGTTTCTCAGAGCTCTCATCGACCAGCAAAGTCAGACAACAGTGTCCTCACAGGAAAAAAAGAAAAATACACATTGACTTTTCACATTTTTTCACACATACAACAAGGAATATAAAACTACTAAAATTACTCACTACATTTATACTGTATATTTGCCAGTATTATCACGCATATATATATATATATGTATATATATATATATATATATATATATGTATATACATCTATAGACAGACAGATAGATAATTCTTTAAATCACTCTAAAAACACACACATTTATCGTAAAAAAAAAAAAAAAAAAAAAAATCCAGGAAACTGATTGTCTTGAAAACATGAAGTAAATATAACTATTAGTATTAAGTTGTGGTTACTTCATCTCTTCTTGTTACATGTACTTAAAGCTGTACTTACTGAAATGCACAAAATTCTGCCACTGCAGGGCTCTCTCTGACATCAAACCAGTGCAAAAGATGTAGCGTGGGGTCATGGGAGTTGCTGTCCTTATTGTCAAAGGAGCTGATTAAAATCTATCGACGTGACTCAGGCAGAAATCATTGTTCACGGACGGGCTACTGTATTAGTTTAAGTGTATTTATTCACGTTCCGTTTAGTCACGTTCATCAATTTCTTTTCTCACTCTCTGACGTATCCAACGTATCATGTTTTCCCCCAAGTTAGCAGTCAGTGGCTAGTATGAAATGCACCGTGGCCTTCAATAAACTACAGATTTCTCAGGGTTTGGTCAGAGTTTTAGTTATTTATTTACACACTATAGCTTTAATAATTCTTTAAACACTCTAATATATCATTCTAAAATGTGACAAGTTGATCTCACTTTAAAAAAAAATCTATAAAACTAAATTTAGTTTAGTTAGTTTAACAAGTTTACCTGTTAGGTTTAGATTAAATTTTGTTGTATTTATGTAATTGTTAAGTTGTTCCACATTAAAAATGGCAAGTGAAGAAGTACCCTGTACATGCTTTGGAGTTGTCTTCAATGTTATTTTAAAAAAGAGAGAGAGAGATGCTCATTGTTATATTTATAGTAATTTTTCATTGCTATTTAGAGATGTGCTACTTGGTTTTTATACTGTCAGCGATTTAAAACAAAGGGATTGTTTAAAACAGCCTGTTAGTCATTCTGAACCTTCTGTTTTGTATTTATTTATTCTTATGTATTTCCTATTACTACCTGGCATGATGCTTGCTATGATTCCTCTTCATTATTTTGCATTTTAGCAAGTGAATGCAGAATTTAAGAATTTAAGTAATCAAATTTGGCATGATTCATCCTGTCTGTGAGTGTATCTGGATTAACAGCAGCAGTGCAGTGGTCCTTAAACGTGTCACATCTGTACAGTTCATCAAGGCCTATATCTGAGTTTTTACCTGTTTGTCTTTCTTCAGCTGTTAGCTGCTAACTTTGTTTGTCTGCTATTTGGTATTTAAAATGTAGCCTATATTTAGTCTAGATTTGGTTTACCAGTTTCTTTGCATTTATTCAAAGCTGGTACAACACATCAACACTTCTGGTAACATGAACATATCATTTATTTCTGCAGGCAGGACGGTTACAGTGTCTGGGAGCAGAGCCACCAGCAAAAGAGTTTTTAAATTGTGCTTCACCAAACTCCATCATTTGGATAAAATAACAATACATTAATTAAAAGCAGATATTAGATGGCAGATATCAGCTTGAAGAGGACTCAAAAGGAGGTGGAATTATAATTTCCTAAAGTCAGACTATAAGGTTTCCTGGCTGCTGTCAATGAGATCTGTCCTGACCTCAGTTTCATTAGAGGATGATTAAAACATATGACACTGTTCACCTCTACAGCTCAGTGAGAGGTAATTGAAATACTTTTGCTGTGGATTTTAAGCTTAATTTTACTCCTCAGGCAGCTGCAGTCTCAGCGTGTGTTTGAGTCTGGCATTGTTTTATCAAATTTGCTTAAATTACTTGTTATCCAACGTTCGCTGTGTAGGCGTTAAATGCTGTGTATAAGCAAGGGCCAAGACCACGTATAAGCTTGTTTGAAAAGTCAGACGTTTGCCAGATTTATGTCCAAAACACAGCTAATATGAATCTGACTTCTTCAGAATATTGATTTTCAATTTGGATGATGCATCTGCAAAAACTTTAAGTCCAGATCTTAACAACACTCTTCAGAAAACAAAGCAGCTCTTGGGTCACACCAACTGGGGTATGGTATAACCCCAGACTGGCTCAAATCTGCAATAATGTACGCGGACACAACCCCTGACTAAGCAGGAAAAAAAAGGTGTTCAGACAGCAGAGGACCACCTGCCAGGGGCTCGTTCCAACCCAAACCAACCTGTGCTGGGAGGGAAAAAGAACCTCAGGTATGTCAATCTGTGCCACTGGGGTTAACTCAGCCAGACGTAGCTGCAGATCATTAGGAAACACACGCTAGACAACCACGCCAGTTCACTCTGCACAAGGTAATTCAGAATGTGACATGTTGGATATTTTATTATGTCTATCATAATATATACAAACCAAATTATGTGTGTTTATACCTTGTTTATATGTCATATGTTTAAATGTTGTGTATGTTTACATTACATTTGTGAGTTTATATTATTTGATTGGGTAGTTTTCTTCATAGTCTTAAAATTTGCACTATTTTGCATTTAAGAGATAAGATGAGATATAAAAAGAAACCATATAAAAAAGACAAAATATAAAATTATAGGGCTATATCATGTTTATATGACCTATGTTTAAATGTTATGTATGTTTATATTACATTTGTGCCCTTATATTAATAAATAAGAGTCAAAGACGTTCATAATAAAAGAAATTAAAAATGTAAAACAATGTAAATAATATAACGATAAACAGACTCAACTGAATTCACAGCATTGTACATAGGAAATATTGATATGGCACATTGAAATCATAATACACGTGATTAAAACAGTGATAGTACAGTTAAAATGAGTGAATACTGATATTGCATATCCAGTATACTTTAATAGTGCAGTCAGTTTGTCAGTTTTAGTGTGTTTGGTTTACTGGAAGCAGCACTGGTTTTAATCCTACATCCCGTTTTAACTTCTTGAAAACATAAATGTGACAAAGTTTGAATTTGGAGTAAGGAGAACGGCCTGCAGAATCAAAGCTCTCGTTGCAAAACACAGCTATATCTTGTCAGAACCACACACCTCTCACACCCTGAACTGAAATGAGGAATGTTGAAGCACTCAACATCTCCACGGGACAACCCTGCAGTGAATCAGACCCAGAGGCTGCTGCCTTGTTCCAATCTGCTGTAGAGTCATTCTGCAGTGAGGTAAGCCACTCGAAAAACTGGAAAAACACACTGGCCGATAGTTTAAGCTCACCTAATGTACCTCTGTGTTAAATTCAGCAACACTCATCATCGGAGCGCGAGAATGTCTCAAGCACAGACTACTGCTTGAACAAGACACTACGAATCCAGATGAGCATTTTATATGCCTAAATTAGACCGAGTTGGACACTTAAAGGGATAGTTCGGATTTTTTAAGTGGGGTTGCATGAGGTACTTATCCATAGTCAGTGTATTGCCTACAGTAAATGGCAGCCAGTTTGGAGAAACAGCAGGAGTACTGGTGAGATAAGCAATGTACTGCAGCAAAATGTATTTTAGCCACCTAAAAAGGTTCACCTCAAACAATCTGTGTTCTGTGAAGTAAAATTGCCATTTTTTCCAAACCAGATGGCTTTGGAGAGAGTGATACTTGGCTTATATAAAGGCGGTTTTGTGCCTGGTTGTCTGATGGCAAGGTGAAAGTGCTGAAGGTATTTTAAAAATATAAAACTGACAGTAATTTTTTTTTTCGGTGGCAAAAAAACATTTGCTGTTGACTCTGTCCACAGCAGGACATTGCTTAGCTTCCTACACTGGTGTTCCTGCCGCTTCTCCAAACTGCGGACGTGTCCACCACCATCTGTTGTAGGTAAAACACTGACCGTGGATAGATGCCTCATCCATCTCCACTTCAAAAAATCTGGCCAATCCCTTTCTATTAGGGCACAAGCTTGAGAAAACCTTGGTGATATAATCTACAAACATTATTATTATCATTATTAGTCTTTAGTGGACAAGGACCATGCACAAAAACATTTGTCTCAAATGAGAGAAGATGATTTATGTCTGATTTAGCTATTTTCCATCTGCAGTCCTTGGGCAGGTGCGCACAGAACAATCACCAGAATCTAAAAACATTCATCTGCATGCAACACCGTGACATACTTCAGTCTCTATTGCAGCAAACCAAAATTAAAATTCATTATAATTAAGAATCCGAATCACAGTTAAATTGCTCAGAAGCCATTATTTCACACTATGGGAAAATAAGCCAGCTTATAAGCGTGCACTAATTTCTTATGTTTCTCTGACACTTTATTGCCAGATGTGTCAAGTTTTTATTTTAACTCTGTGTCGACTGAGGAGCTATTTTCAAAGGCAGTGAAAAGGGCTCCAGGAAAGTTTTTAATGCTCTCCAGCTGGACCCAAAGGCTAAACTCACCAGTCAGCAAACCACATGCCTTCAACCTACCAGGTGCCCCACATTTCCAAGACCGTCAGGGCAGGCAGAGCCGCTCTTTCAAGCCAGGCGTCAGAAGAAATCACCCCTGGGGCTCAGACCAGCACTGATGAGGAGGTATTAAGGACAGTACTGACAGAAATAGAAGAAAAAAGGAAATCCCAAATTCAGAACCCTTTGGTTACACTTTATGAGACATTACTTACTCAGACCCTGTTACCCCTATCAGTCTCCTGGTGGGGCCTCTTTGCCTCAGGTAGTGTACCAGAGATTAAAAGCTCTGGGTAAAAGGAGACACAGCACTAACGGATCACTCTGGCAGCAGTTTATCAGACACTAGCAAGTTTCCAAGCTTGCCAGGAGTGAAAAGAAACAGGTTGCCCAAGCATTCCCTGACAGCTCACATACCGAGGAGAAGACCTACAACTATCCGATGACGCAACTCACTCTTCTTCTCCTTTCTTTGGAAATGTCATGATCTTGAAAACGAGAACGAGGTTTACAGATAAAAGTCTCGTCATCCCCTTCCAGTTTCTTCATTGAGTCAAAGACATTCACTACATTTTAACCATTCACCCTAGTGCATTCAAAGAACGCTAGTCACACACTATCACTGTCTGCACTGCACCGTCTCCAGTAAGTCTTGCTTAAAGCCATTTATGGAGCTGTTTCCTGTCTCTTGTAATATTTATTCAATATCAAACAAGGTAGTTAAATGCCTCGTAAGAGCTTTGGTTCATTAGTTCAGACTAGTTGCAAGTATTTGGATGAGGGTTGATGAATGTTTTACTCACTGATCCATCAGATGATGTTAAGAAACAAAGACTGTTCCAGGGCATCTGTAGCTAGATTTTACCCGCTAATGAAAAAGCAACAACCTAATTAAGCAATTAGCTTTAATGAAGACTACAATCCTAATATTATCAAAAGGAAAAGTGCAGTGATGTAACTAAAATCGTCCTACTTTTGTGTGCTCAACCATTGTATAACAGCATGGACCTCAAGGAAACATTAAGGTTTGTGATTAGATGAAAGTCAAAAGTCACAGCCAGAATTTTATTATTCTAAAATGCAAAAAAAAAAAAAAAAAAAATCTTTTTTTATTTTATTTATTTTATTTCTATTTTATGTCTGGTACTAATAATGAAACTTCAAAATGCAAAATAAAATAACATGAAAGTATAACACATGGTCACCTGTGTCCTAAGGCATTAGATTGGCCTGAATAGAACTTTCTTACAAGAAATGGCTGTTAGATTGCATTTGGAAATATAACCCAAAAATGATCATATTACATCCTAAATGTTGCATGCTTGTGCAAAAGCATGTACACACACACACACACACACACACACACACACACACACACACACACACACACACACACACACACACATACGAGGTCATACCGGAGCTAGAACACCTCAGAGTAGAGTGTACACAACAGTATAGAGCTGACATTATGTGCAAGAACAACATCAGCTTGTGTCTAAGAAAATGAATATCATCAGTCTCCATCTAAAGAGGAAACTAGTGTTAATCCAGTTTATCATTCCAGCCCATAGCTGTTGATAATAATCATGCATTTTAGTGCTGGCAGGCACAGCCAGGCAGAGATAAGCCCTTCACCACAGCTTTCATTTATATAAGGCAGAGTGTAATGACGATTAACAGCCAGTAGATGGCACAAGACAGAGCATAAATGGGGGCAGCTTTGAAGTGCACCAGAGGAAGGAAGTACTCAGCAGTGAATTGCTTCCTGACTGCTTTAGATGGCTCCCAAAGAACTTTGATGTTGTGGGAAATAGTAAAATATGGGCTAAGCTTGATTTTTTTTATTGAGTTTGTGAAATGTCAGCGCCTTCACGTGATCCTAGGGGGAAACAGACATCAGATGTCTGCTCTTGAATGACATTAAATTGCATAAATGGATCCTCATTTGTGCAACTTTTCAGAGTAATTTCGTTCATCTTTAGAGTAAAACATTTGCTGTGATGGAATATAACTAACATTTACTCAAGTACTGCACTTAAGTACAAAGTTAAGGTACTTTACTTGAGTATTTACATTTTATACAAGTTCATATCTCTACTCCATACCCCTGAGTGGTAAATAGTGTACTATCCACTACATTTGTCTGACAGCTTTGAAAAAAACAACTGTAATCGGAAAAGTAACTAAAGCTGTCAGACTAATGTTGTGGAGTAAACAGTACTATATTTGCCTCAGGAATGTAGTGGAGTAGAAGTATAAAGTTGCACAAAAACACCAAAGTAAATTTACATTTTCCCTTATAATGCAGACTAATTGAAATACACCAATCATCTTTTAATATAAGAAACATGTATCATATGTGTACTAATTAATAACACAATTAATATATTTTCACTAATAAGGAGAAGACTATATTTAATTTAATGCAAGAAGCCAGAGTGTTGTAACTGAAAAAAATAGGTCACATTTACCCACTGTATCTCAAATAAAAGCACACATCAAAGTAATCTCATTACTGCTATAGTATCAAATAATTTCTTTTTTGTATATGGTTCAAATTCTGCATTTTTTTTTTGCATGAGACTATAGGCAACTATTCTATTGGTAACCATATTTCAATTATTTCAACTGAGTTTAAAGTAATACTACATATAAATTCAGAGAAATGTTGTTATTTTTGGGCAGAAAAGAAACACAGTGTTACAACTGTCCCCGATCTGGCATTATAAATATCTCATAGCCATGATATCGCGTATGCTAGCTAGCAACACTTTTTCTGACAGTTTGTTCATGTTAATTTTTAACTAATAACTTTGAGATAAAATTGAAGTAAGTTTGCAGTCTTCTTAACTTAAAACAGCAGAAGAAAAATATTGGACACCCCAAAAACAGTATAATTTTGCCAAGTAAAATGAGCTGAGGATAATGAAGGATAGTGAAGGATAATCCTACTGAGCATGTGCAGATTAAGTGTCATCACTCTAGCTTGTTTCTGATCGTAGTAAGTGGGTACGTTACAACTGCCACCTGACACAATTGCCCCAGGTCTCCCCTACCTCAAATTTGTACTTGGGTACAGTACTTGAATAAATTTACTGAGTTACTTTCCACCACTTATATTAAATTACATTCATCTCCATTTGTGTGTAAAATAGCTTATCTTCAGAGTTGTTCACCTACATCTGTACCTCAGTTCCCTCTTGAGCTCTTTTTGTGCTTAAGAAAATTTACTGAAACGGACTTTAGTTAAATATGAGCTATAATTTTTTTTTGGAGTTTGTTGCCTACACGAACGCTAGAGAGCTACTTAGAAAACATTTAATAACAAACCTGGCTCTGCCTCCGAGCCGCCGAGCTTCACTGTACATTTTACTCCCAGTTGTGTGCGTTGCTATAGTAACGGCTAAACGACAGTCCCCCAGCAGAGAGAGCCAATGGACGGTCATAGTAAGGTGTCTGGTTACTCCCAGTCAGCCCACGCTAGCTGGGCTAAAGGAGGGGTTACACCGCTCCTCAGCAGTAATGGTGACTCGGCTGCGCTGGATAAGGGAGCTCGATGCTGCGTTAGTGGCCATCAAACACGACTTCTGAGCAACTTAAGAGGAAGAAATTTCACTTTTGTTTTTTTTAACCGAGGCGGCTCGGGAAGTTGTGCCCGCAGCAGAGTGGATTTTTACAGTTGAAGAAGACGCTGTGGAAACCTGTTGCCTGTCTGCCTGCCTGCCTGCCTGCCTCGCCGCTCACTATCCAAGATGTTGCTTTGTGGATGGGATGGCCGCTGGTCCCGCTTGTGTGCGCACTCATAGCCTCGTCGGAGTACGAATAATTCCCTGTAAAGTGGTTTGGTAGCGCTTCTCGCCTGGTGAGTTTCGTTATAAGCGCTTAAAATGCGATGTACAAAAACTTCACTGTTGCTAACTTTACTCATAACTGTCCCCGGGAAAACTGAAGAACTGGGTGCGTTGTGGCGAGGCTGGAACGCCGATGCTTTTTTTAATCTAAAAACCGTTGACACGGCTGTTAGCTAGCCACTTTTATGCTAGTTAACGGTTTGTTGATATTTAGTATGTCTCGACTGTGTGTTGTGTTAACTTGACAACAATACTGCTGCTCCTACTGATGTCTGTCATGGGGCATCTTCGACCACACCAGTAACTGTATTTTAAGTTTGGGAGGGAGGAGACAGACACCACTATAAAAATAACAGGGTGTCTAACTAGCTAACTGCTTTCAAGTTTATCCACAAGCGCTTAGTTTGTCTTGGGAAAATGGTCAACGTGAAATTAATTTTCTCCTGTGTCAGTGCAGACTGAAGGTTTTATGGGGGTTGTGAGAGGGGTTAGTTTGTACCCCCTCCCCCTTCATTACCATAAATAGGTAGTTAAGTTAAAGGGGGACTTCACCCCAAAATCAAAAATAAATTTTTCTTCCCTTGCTTGTAGCTATTTATCCATCTAGAGAGTTTTGGTGTGAGTTGCTGAGTTTTGGAGATGTCAGCTGTAGTCTGTGTTCTGCCTTGAATACAATGTGCTCAGAGCACCAAAAAAATATGAAATCGAAAATCTCTGTCATGACCTGATGAAATCATGACCCATTTACTCAAGATGATCTACAGACTTGTTGTGAGCAGTTTCATGTAGGAACTAGGATTGCATGGTATGGTCTAGTGCGATTATTTGACTGGAAGTGCAATATATCATTTTTGCACTTCAATTTTCATTTTGACTGTTAAAAAAAAACAACTAAACCAAAATTGTGATGATGTGATATTTTTTCTTTCATTTGGAGATAAAGACTTGTAGACAAGGGCATCTCTACAGCACTACAGTACTTCATTAAAATGCCGTTTTCTCACACATTTTTCCTTTTTCAAAAAAATTGCAATCTGGTTCTGCAATTTGGATTCTGCACTTGGCTATATTGCAATTTCGCTAATTTTGCAATTAAATGTGCAGCCATAGTAGGAACTATTTTCTTTCTGTCTATCATATCATTAGGCAGAAAGAAGTGTGCATCTGCTCCATTAATGTTTACATCCCACACTGTCATGAGCACGGGCCTCTCCTCCATGAGTAGATGCACACTTCTTTTGCACAATGATTCGGTTGGCGGATGGTAGAAAGAAAATAGCAGTATATTATTTTTCCCTTCATGATACAGGCTCCGATACCTAACTTTGAGCACTGATCTGATAGTTATTAAAAATATCTATATATTATTGTTGTTTTTTTTAAGGTGTATGCTACGAACTCTGTATAAATGTGATATGTTTGCTATCATTGTTGGTTGGCCTGGCTTAAGTTTAAGAACTCTGGCGTACTGGACACTGCTGAGAAGTTGCAGGGTCCAGATTTGCTTTTAATGACTCACATGGTATCAGATCAGTGTATAGACTCTCATACTTGCCGATACCAGCATTTTAGGCAGTATTGGAGGCACTTTCTTATACTGGTATCAGTATCAGAACAACTCTAGATTGTAGTTCTTACATGAAACAACAAAGTCTGTGTATTATCTCGAGTAACCTGGTCATGATTTCTGGAAAGAGACATTGCTGTTGAGTTTTTAAAATGTGGCCATTTTTTGCACACTTTGAGTGCCATCTAGTTCCATTATATTGAAGAGAATCTCTACGGCTGGTATCTCTAAAACTCGTAAACATACACCAAAGCAATATAGATGGACAAAAAAGCATTATAGGTAAGAGGATAAATATGTATTTTTGATTTTGGGCTGAACTGTCCCTTTAAGTTCAGGAGGGAGGAGACACCACTATAAAAATAACAGGGTGTGCAATTCCCTGACTGCTTGCAATTTGTGTCATTTTGGGGAAAATACTCACCAGGAAATAAATTTCCTCCTGTGTCAGTGCAAACTGAAGGTTTTATGGTGGTTGTAGGAAGGGCAGTTTTGTTTCCCCTCCCCCTTCATTACCATAGAAAAGTAGTAAAGTTAACTCAGAGTCAAAGGTCATGAGAGGTTTCAATATGTCACTCAAGACTAAAGAGGAGTGGTGGGAGTCCTGATGGAGATGGTGTTAGCGTCATCATACCTGCTTCTCGTTGCCGATACTGATAAAATAATTTCACTTTTTTTGAATAAAAAAAAAATTCTGTAACGTGTAATTTATGCACACCTAAGGGTAAGATAGGCTAAGATGTAGGGAGCAAAGATAGATGATTTAAAGGTCCAGTGTGCGGGATTTGCTGGGATTTATTGGCAGAATATGGCAGAAGTGGGACATACTGTTCATAAGTATGTTTTCATTATTGTACAATCACCTAAAAATAAGAGTTGTCGTTTTTTCGTTACCTTAGAAAGAGCTGTTTATATCTACAGAGGGCGCGGGTCCTCTTCCATGGAGTATGCCATGTTGCACTGCCATGTTTCTATAATAGCCCAAAATGGACAAAACAAACACTGGTTCCAGATATGGACATGTAAGTTTCGCGACTACCATAGGTTCTCCTTCTGCATGCTTGGATGGGGAACAGGAGAGTAAGCAAACCGCAAAATCCTACACACTAGTCCTTATATATTCCATAACTCTGACCAAAACGAACTCTTCAAATGTTCATTTATTTTTACACATCAGATACTATACTTTGGATTTACGGAACATTTTGCCTAAAAATTCAAATTAAATTCTTTGATATAATCTTCTTAAATCAGAGATATATTGACCATAATTTTATTATTGGAATAATAAATCATACTATACATTTCCCAGCCATGATATTTATCATGCATCCCTAGAAAAAAAAAATGGGGAAAATAGTCAGTGGGTTGGGTTTGTGTGTGTTGGGAAGAGGGGGGGCAGTTGGAGTGAGGTTTTGCAAAACCATGCTCTGCATGTCACGGTACTCATAGAAACCCTGTGATTAACAGAAATGGAGCGGATGAGGTTGAGACCAAAATGAGAAGTGAGGGCCGTTGGTCCAGAGCTGGGCTGATAATCATGGAATAGTCATGGCTCTCCTGGCTGAGCTGAAAAACAAAACACCAACATCTAGTGTGGCTTATTGGTTAGAGAAACCAGTCCGTTACTGGAAGGTACCACCAGGCCACTGCCTGCTGGTTGTGTCCATCAACAAGCCTGTGCTAAACTTATTGCAAGATAATTTGGGAAAGCATGTTGGCAAATTGACTAAATTGTAAAAGTGGGTTATGATTAATGAAAACCAACCATTGGGTTTTCCCTTTTACTTTAGGTGAGTCACTGCTCTTGCTCCTTTCCCGCTACTGTTTTCCTCACAAGAAACTTTCGTAAGACATACAGCCACTGTTTCATCACTCTTGTCACAGTTTAGCAATAAGGAATATACATAAAGCACTATATATTCATGGGCATTAAAGGAGGAGCTTCTTTAGCTATATATCTTAAGTATTTTATCAGTGTAATAGCACACAGTCTGGTTTTGGTTTGCTCTACACATTTTGAAAACATCAGTCCTTACATCATCATTCATGTTGGTTCAAACGATATTCTGATCCAGGCCTTCCTAGACACCGTGTGTGTTTTGAATTTGAATCGTGTGCTTGCAGGCTGCATAATACAGTTATGATTCTGGGAATAGAGGTTCACTCAGAGTTTGTTGTTGAATTTTCCTGGCATGAATGGCTTCAGGAAGATTTTCACCTCAACGTTGGCGCAGAGTGCCTCTTCTCACCGGCTTCTGTTCCAAATGTGTTTGCCAGCTGAGACCACAGTTCTGATGTTTGGAGGATATGAACAAATTCCTTCTCATATCTTATGTTACGAGTTATGCTTTTGGAAATCGAAGTGGAATCTGGTGTTTATATGGGTGCCTACTTCAAGAGTGCAGCTACTGCTGTTTTCAGAAAATATAGGATAAAAGAAATGTTTTAGAGAAAGGTGTGCATGCCTTTCTGATCTTTTTGTTCCTTAAATATGGGTGGAAGAGCAATAAAAGAAAGAAGAAAATATTTGTACCTTTCTGATATAAGTTACTCAACTGAAGTGCAGGTTCTCACAGGATTGTTCTCAAATCCATTTCATGGGTTGTAGCTGTGTCAGTGACAGGAAGGTGGGAGGAAAGGAAAAGCTTCACCTAAGTGCAGAGTAAAGACCACTATCACGTTTCCAGGATTATTTTCTTTAAAATCCTTGTGACTGTGGCCAAGACTTTCAAACACTTAGCAAAAGCAGCGGCAGCAGCAGACTAAGCCTTGTTTAGGTTTTTCCTTCTAGCTATAGTGTGGGAATACCTGGGAACAAACATCCCCACTGTTTGAAAAAGAAAAAGAGAATGAGGCGCTGAAGTGGTGAAGGCTGTCTGCTCTCGCTGTTTTGGGCCGCTGCCTCCTAAGCCCCCTCAATAATGAGCAGGACCATAGTCCAATGCGAGAGGAGCTGGCCTGTGCAGCAGCCTCAGCGCGGATAAAAAACATTCCACTGTAGGTCTCTGTTGAAATAACAAGGGCCGCAAAACAATCAGTCTTCACAGCACCCGCTCTCCCCATTCTCATGGGTAATGAGCAAGATGGGTAGTAACCCACTTCGCCTCAGACTTCGCGCCTCCCATTGACTAGAATGGTTAACCTGCATTCCTGCATAAACATTTAGGCCTGTGACATGCTTACTCATTAACTGTCTTCTACAAACTCAGATTCATAGAAAGGACTTTGTTTCACATGTTACGTTCAGAAATTAAGCTCACTAATGAGGCTGTTGACCCAGTTTATGCTATGTGTAAGTGATAGGTTCAAATTGAGCTTATAATGCCAAATCATGCCATGGTGCACTTATTCTTTTTAAAATGTTGAATCAACTTTGGTGCTCTTTAGCCATGCTAGTAACATGGCTCTAAGGATGCCAAAGTTCATTTGTCGGTCAGTTGGTCCCCCACTTAGGTTTGAAGTGAAATATCTTAGCAACTATAATTTAATACAAATGAATTCTTGAGCTTGAGAGATAAGTTCAAACCCTGCTTACTTTATTCCCACACCTGTCGAACTGCTACATGCCTGTAACTGTTAATTTTAGAGGGTTATGGAAATCTTTAGGCACAATGACCCCAATTCTGGTTCTGGAAAGATAGATGTTAGAATTTTATGCACTGGCAGCACAGGCCTAAATTTGTGGCCAGAACACATTTTGTGGCCCAAATGAAAACTTGCATAACGTTGCAGGAAAGGCAATTTAATGCAACTTAACACAGCCTTTTTTTTTAACTGTGACACATGTGTTGTCTGCTTTTCACGTGAATTGTGATGCGCTGTTTCCTGAAGGCATTGTTTCCAATGGAAAAACAAGCTGAACTTCACGGCATGTTGAGGAAGTGGCGACACACACCACAGAACATTATGTCATTAGATGTGTGAAAAACGTAAACTTTTGTTGCTCTTTTGTTTCTTCATAGTCTTCCTTTTGTGTGTCTAGCTCGTCTGAAAGGATCGCATTAGCTGTTGTGTTAGAATGCTGAACTAAACGGCGCAAAGGAATCAAGGTGTTTTTGGAATAGTGATGTTCTGTTAGCAAAGGCTCACAGTATGGGGATAAAACCTGGTGGCCACCTACATGGAATATTTGGTGTCCACAGAGTAATTTTTGTTTTGTGGTCATGGGCCATCTGGCCATGGTTAATGTTAAACTGTAAAAGGAGTTTCAAACACTGTCCTACCATCCAAAAAGCTTCTATTTGAGTGTACTGGTACCTTTAGTCTTTTTTTTGTCCCTGTGTGTTACTTTCGTTGGCTCATATCAATTGTGAAATTTTAACTTTTGTGGGTAAATGTAAAATTAATCGAAAAAAATAGTCAGCTGAGGCGACATGTGTGGTCCAAAGCCATGAGTCAGATCCACAGGCGCATCGCTGTTAGCAAAACGGCAGTATAGCAACATCACAGAGACAGACTACAGCCAAATGTCATCAGAAACATTAGGTTTGGGCATGTTGTCTCTTAAGCTTTTTTGTGTCTTTGCCAGATTTGTACACCTGCTAATCTCTGTGGAACAGACACGGCATTTTGTCACTCTTTTTGATCAGGGAGTAAAAAGAAGGCTTTTCGAGATCAGTGGTTCTATAGAAAATAAACCATGATAAAATGCATTGTCATGTACTTTGGTAGGCACCGCAGGCATGAGTGATGTTTGGCTGATCTTGCATAGGAATTATGCCTCATTTCCTGTTTGTGTGTGTTTTCACCCCCTTTGTTTTTGTGCTTTGTGCAAAATTCAGTGTGAAAGCTGTGATCTTGCAAATCCAAATATACTTTGTGCTGTGTTTGATGTGGGTTTACTCAAGTTTGTGGCAAAAAATGAAAAATGGACTGAAAAAGTTCAAAACATCACAATATGTGTCAACATTGGAAATGATATTTGTTTTCAGTCAAGGAATTATAGGGGAAATTTTTATTTTTCTCCAGTTTTGACCGTTTGGGTTAAAACCAGAGTCTCTTGTTATATTCTACCACAACTGTCTGTCTGTATCATATTTTGTGGCTAAGTATGTGGAAATTTAGAGGCTGCACTCTAAATTTTGAGTCTTTGAGGTCTGGATTGTTGGACAGGAGCAAAAGTGGAGGAATAATAAGAAGTTAATCAGTAAGAAGTTTATCAGTAAAGGTTTCCCACATTATTATGTAAAACAGTATTACCATATATAATTTTCTACTAGGAAGAAAAGGTCATTTCAGAAGTGACAATTTCAAAGGAGGTTTCATTGATTTTTACTATGTCTGTAAAAGCAAGTCTTGTTGGGCTGTGAAAACACAACAAAAAGTGAATTTGAGCAACCTTCTGTTTAGGGAGATTACAGTGTATAGTAGACATATGACCCTAATTCGCTATGAGCTCTAATAACCATCAGTTTTAGCTTGAGGTGTCCTATTCACAGAACACCGGTGTCTGGTTGTGATGTGTTGTAGTAATACTCTGCAAATACAGTGCTTGTTTTTTTTTTTTATTCGTGTGGTTCTTTTTGCTTCTAAATTCTGCTTGGCAGACTTGTGAAATAGAAAATCCATCACACTTACTTTAGGATGAGATATTGTTCATTCTCTGCTATTGTGAAATTATGATTGGCTGTTCGCTACACCAACCTCTACAGTAGTACCTGGAAGTATTATTATTATTATTTGTCATGCTAGGCATACAGGATTTAGTTTGGCAACAGCAGAAATAGAAAACAGAGAAGCACTCTGTCATAACAGGAGCTTCTGGTTTTATTAATATTTGCATCATGCCATGTCATGGATTGGGAGGATTAGACCTCACTGTCACTGCAGCACAGGAGCTGAAGTTTTAGAGAGAAACAGTGATAATAGAAGAGAGATAAACCTCACACGTGTCATTTCTCTCATTCAGGGTCCTTTATGGCTGACTTTCAGCTGGTTTATGGCATCTTAAGCTCACAAATCCCCTTTAAATTTGGACTGCTTGTTTGCCTTGTAGACAGTTACAGCTGAGAAAAGACACTAAACCCTAAAAAACAGATGTCTCATCTTTAAAACATATGAAAATCAAAGCCAGCCTGTGGGTCACATGAGTGAATCAACATTTTGCCCTTAGGCATAGCATGTTGTGGCATATGTGCAATATAAATCCAAGTACTGCAGATGTACTGCTGTGTGTTAGTGTTTCATATATTCACATATATTCTACACCAAACCAGCTGATTTTACTGTATTTTTGACATCCATATAATGATGTAAACTCCCTTGCTTGAGTTTGATCCTATTATACTTTTATGACATGTAATCAAGCAGATTTAAGACCACACTACCTTTCTAGATTAGTGTCCTCTTAAGTTTAGACGCTGCTATCTTAACTTCAGGCTCCTTTGAGTAATAAACTGCTACTTTGTTGAATGTAACTCAAGTAAAGCAGGGTGTGTGTGTGTTTGTCTGTGTGTGCATGCGCACATCATGTGCTTGTGCTACCTCCTCAGTTGCAGAGGATGATAAGACGGCTTACATTTAGATGATGTGGGAGTTTGCCCAAGGACATGAGAGAGCAAAAAATGTTGATTAGAAACTGGTGTTAAATGCATCAGTGCTCGGGCATATCATTGTGATATTACAATAAGGGCTCATTAGCTTTGATATTAATCTGTCAGGCCAGTCAGGACAAGTAGGGTGAGGATCCTTTCAGGATTGGACTTGTGTTAGCACAATTATTCTCATCTGAATTAAAATGAAACATGAAACCGTGTTTATCTTACTGTCTGTAACCAAAATTTGGGACTTTCCTGGGAAATTAAATTATTGCTCTTAATAGCACAGGAGATGTGATGTGCAGATGCTCTTGTGTTTTCCGGCCTGATTTGACCTTGTGCCAGAGCCTCCTCTCATACAGTATTATCACAACAGGAAACGAAGCATGTGCCCTTTTCTCCAAATTATGGTTAAAGCCTATATCTGCAAGTTCATTTTCTGGTGTTAATCAGTCGTTCTCTTTCTCTTCGCGCACAGGGAAGATGCATGTGTCTCTGGCAGAAGCCTTGGAGGTTCGAGGAGGTCCGCTCCAGGAGGAGGAGGTCTGGGCAGTGCTCAGCCAGAGTGCTGAGAGCCTCCAAGAACTCTTTCACAAAGGTATGCACATGTGGAATCGAGCGCAAAGATGTTTCCTAGAAATGAAAAGGCGTGGGGAGAATGCAAACCCATTAACTGACTGACACAGCTCCTTGCTGCTGCATTGCAAACTGACAGCTGTCATGGTTAATATTATCCCACCTCACACTTTTTATTTCTGACTGTCATTCTTACAGCAGACACACATGAGTTTAGTGAGTGTGTAAATCTACTACATATGAATTAAGGCTGCAAAAAGCGTCCATATCCATATTATCCATATTTTTTCGACACCCAATGCTAACATTTCATAGTAGTAAGTACAGAAGCTATAAAAAAAATCTAAATGCTCATTCATGTTCAGTCTTTATTGTCCTGCTTGAAATTTTGCTTGTGGCATAACAAAACCAGACCATGACCATTGACTTTTTCTGTACCAGCAATGTGTGCACATTTTCATTTAAAAAAAAAAATAGTGTGCCCAGGACTCATGAATCAGAAATCACATGAATTGCAGGTGGCATTTTGTGTTGACGTTGATGGGATCTGTTATTCTCTGACAGAAATGTTGCAGTGATGGATTGATTGCCCAAACTCATCCATTACATTGATGCAGAAATAAAAAGAAGCATCTCAAAATGAAACAAATGGCTAATTTTTGTCCCTTTTTCAGTCACATCCAGATTCTGAAAATTGTTGCCATCAGTAAAATCAACATTCAATCAATGCACTCTTTTTGATGTCAGTTTATTGCCTGCTAGTTCTGCGTCATTTTGTGTGTCATTTGTGTGTCATTTGTGCCTCCAAGTGTCTGTGATTGGCCTTGAAGCCACAGAGAGATAAGGCTGACAAATTCCACAGTGCCTTTGTGACTTGAGTAAACTTCAGGTGACTAACTAACAGAGGTTTAACTCTGGAGACACTGGTGAGGATGTGAGTCAGCAGCAGTGCTCTGAATTGTTCAAAGGTTTGGGTGGTGCCTATTCTCATATGAAACCACAGTGCACCTGATTACGTGGGGCATAATTGTGTCATCTAGACTGTTAATCATCGGTTGTGTAAATTTCCATGAAGCAGTAACCAAGATTTAGTCGTGTTCGTTTCTGGAGAAACCAACTTGACCTCAACTTCCAGTTTAGCTGACTGGGTCCATTGCAGACAATCCTAGCATGCTTTTGGAATTCTCTCTCATCAGTGTGACCTGAAAATATGCCTTTTATGCTGAGGTCACATTTACAGCAAAAGGATTGTTCTCTCTCTATGTCAGTCATCAAGGCTTCTGAGATAAAATTCTGCACATATTCAGGAAAAAATGCAAGGCTGGATCCTTCAAGTATTTAAGATGATCTTACTTTAATCTCAGTCTGTCGGAGTGATTGTGATTGTTAACACATCCTTCTCTTTCCTTCAGCATGTAGTTGTATCGCTATATTGGGTAAATTGTGGCCTCTCATGTACAGTTTTAGACTGCTGAGTGAAGCTAAAATTTGAAGAGCAGATGTTGGAACCAGCTATTATAGAGTCGCTGAGCTATGTAAAGAAGTATGTTTACCGCAGGAGTGGATTAATAACGTCAACTTTTTAGAATTAAATTTGTTAGACAATATGTGACATGTCCTGGTCAGCTATGAAAAGCAACCGAGGAGTTAAGTTTTTGCTGGTTTATGTTAACAAAGCATATAGCCATTTATATATTTTCAGAAATAGGTTTGTTATTGACCAAAAGATGTATTTTTAATATTTGAATATATTCTGCTCCAAATTTAAGTGAGTGGAGGGGCAGATTGTGTATACTGGTTGTACTGGTAATTTTGTGTATGTGTTGTGTATTTTTGTTCTTCTGTGCTTAGATATTTTCCCAGTATTTGTTTTTATCTCTACCCCTGCCTACTTGCGACATTCGGTGCATGTCCAAAAACAAAAAGACAACACTTCGCAGATGACACAGCATAACTTACTGGCCGTAATGTTACACTTAACTCCATATAGATTTTTTTTTAAGAAGACCTTTCATATGTTAATGACAACTGTTATTAACATTTGAAGGACAGAAAACCAATGATATATTGATCTTAACAAATCATGACTCAATATTCTAACAATGACAGAGCTGTCACTGCTAAATAAAAAAAATGGTTTAGTTGAAAATATCATGGATTTGGAGAATTGTGACATCCCCTTTATTAATGTGTATACATATATAATCCAAAATTACATAAGGGCAGTGAAACAGTGTATTTTCACTGGCGTGTTTAATAATAGACCTTGAATTAAGAAAAATTACCAAATATACATAAAATGCCGCTAATAAAACAAAAAAACAATCTGCATTATATTCTGTAAAAAAAAATATCATGCAACTTAGGCCCATACACCAATGCCAGTATGATATGCTGACAGATATATCTGTCTGGCTGTAGTGTTAAGTTAAAATTAGTAAAGACATTGTTAAAAAACGTAAAACCAAGAAAAGTCAGTGTCCTCCGTTTTGCTAAAGCAGATTAAATGTTTCAGTAAATTTCATATTCATTAGATGTATTTTGTTTCTATCCATCTGGGGTGCAGTGAAAGTGAATGTCAGGGTGTTTCCTATTTTATGGAGGCTGCCAGCGAACAATTTGCTCAGCAAACTTTTCCATGACTTTTCCAACACTTTGAGACATTGTAAATAGACTCACATTGTCAACAGCACGTTTTTTTTTCCCTTTTGTGTAAACAGTAGTGGTTAGTTACTATGTTTGTACAAGAATGATTGTTTGAACAGTCAGTGTGTGAATATTTCTGATTTGTTAGAGGAATTCCTCCTCATGGGCCTGCCTATAAAATATTTAAATATTTCAAACAGAAAACCAAAATTGAGTGCAGTTTTTTGTCTCTGCCTGCTCCTGTGTCTGGTACTCTAGCGAGGCCATCCATCTACATCTGCCAGCCTGTCGCTCTGATGGCATGTTTGCTGTGGAATTGAACGCATGGTACCTTGTATAGTTTGAGGACAGCCTCTTGGTATAATAGTTCAGAATTATTCCCTGCCCCTAGCTCAGATAGCAGCTTATCAGACTGACAGACTACATTGTTAAAGGATAAAGAGCTTACAGTCGTACAATTTGCCGTCCTTTGAAGTGAGTAAGGGATTCAAATGGTGCGTGCCCAAGTAATGTTTTGAAATTTTTGCTTTCTATTAGGTTGAACAGTCAGCTCACACCTGGTATGGTTCCTGCTTATATCTGAAGTTTAGATAAATTTGTTTGTTATCTGTCAGGAAACTAATTTGCTCTGACTGAGTCATGCATTTCTGCTCAACTGCTTATCCAAAGTTTTATGTGGGATACACCTAATAACCCAGTCTACTTTTTGAGTAAGATATCCAAATGGTCACATGAGTTTTAAACAGGAAACTTATATTTACTTAGTAAATTCCAGCTTTTGAAAGCAGATATTTGGTGCCTCAAATCCAGTTCCTCTGTTCCTCTGTGCTCCTCTCCGAGTATCAGTCAAAGAAAAGAATTTTGCAGCGCTGCTCAAACATTCCTTTGTATATTTTTAAAACGTTCCTCTGACCATAGCGCTGGCTGTGGCTTTGTAGGAAAGGAGAATTACGCTGTGTAGCCATTCCTTTCTGCTCCTATGCCTCAACAGTTATTTTCTTGCAGGCTAAGAAAGCAACATGTGTTTTTGTTTACTTCAATCATCTTGAGTTTCCATAAACGCCAAAGCCTTAGCGAGAAACATCCACTGTGGTTGGATATGGCTACAGTTGCTGCATTCAGGCTGTAAATTCTTAGACAAAATTTGATGCTAGTATCAAGTTTGAAAACAGTACTAACAGTGTGTGTGTGCATGGGACAATGGCTGTGTATTCAAATAATATTATTGTGTTTATTTTTCCTGTTTTCGCTCCTCATCTTATCTCCAGTGGTTGAATTATTGTTTGTTTCCCCTCCTCAGACCCTGCAGCGATGGGCTTCATCATCTCCCCCTGGTCCCTCCTGCTCATGCCCTCTGGCAACATCTCATTCACAGACGAGTATGTCACCCAGCAGGACTTACGAGCCTTCACAGCTCCAGAAGTCCTGGAAGGGGTGTCCCTGTCTTCTGTCTCAGATATAGAGAAGGTATAAACTTCACATAATCTGTGTGGTTACAGAACCTCACACTTGTTTAGTCTACATCTTCAGATGCTTCATGACTCTGAGTTTAATCACCCTTTTCAAAATCTTGTGTTAATGCTCATATGTTTTCAGGAAGATCCTGGTGATAAGTTTTAGTTTAAACTTGGCATTCTTTTCTGGTTTAACCATAGTCTTCTACTATTGCCCATTAGGTACCTTAAAGTAGGATTGCTCCAATACCAGTATCAGAAAATGCCTCAGATAATGTCTAAAATATGGCATCAGGTATTGGCGAGTACTGTAGCAAGTACTGGATTAGTCTGAAGTGTTTAGGGGTTGTTGGGAAAACAGTACAGACTCTTTGGCGTGTGGATTGAACTCTGGGAATTTTATTTATTTATTTAACCACACTGGTTTCGGATCTGTACTTGGTATTGGCTGATATGCAAAGTAATGGAATCTGTATCGGGATGGGAAAAAATGGTATCGTAACATCTCTACCTTAAAGGTATGCTGTGAAGTCACATTTATGTTTATCGTTTCTCACCAAAGCACGTTGTGCCTGTGGGTTGATTGCATGTCCCTCATCAGTAAACAAAAACAAAACCAAAACAAGGCTTACCTTGCCTGTTGCAGCCCACATTTTGATCTTTGTCACGATCCACTAAAGTTAGGCAAGATTGGAGACAAAAAAATCCTTGCCATGTCGCTGCTATGCTCCTATGCGGTCGCCATATTGGTCCTTTAGTAAACAAATGAAAGATGCAGACCACATTACAAAATCAACTGGAACTCACTTAATTCTGAACTGATTTTCATTAAATTTGGTTTGTTATAAATCTGAAACTTTGAACATGATTGTAGTTACTTGTTACTTGAATTAAATTAAGTTACTAGGGGTAATCTAATCAGCTATTTGCCAAAACACTAACCTTCTGAATAGCCACAGCTTGCACTGGGATGTGCCAAAATAGCTGCATACAGTTATAATGGGCTAAATCCATTACATTTATTTGTTCAAAGAATCACTGTTTCTGTCACATCTGGAAGCTTACAGTATATATTATTAGAGCAGTTTTGTGTGAAGTGCAGTATCTGTTTATTTTTTGACACTTACTACAGCTCGTAAATTTGGTCATTATAGGTGTTAAATGACTACTTGACAAGAGGAGGGTATAAAAACCACTGTTGTTGTGACAGCTTAATCAGGTGTTTTATAAGAGCGCATCCTTGCTTGAGTAACACAACACCACAAAGCTCTGTACATACACGTTCATTGCTTGTACATCTCAGTTTGTTGTATAGTTGCAACATTCAGAACTGAAGTTGTGAGGAGCCACATTATCTCCTGCAAAGCCTGACTTCTTATACGTCTGCACGCAACCACACCCCCTCTATTTGACTCTGCCCCTCTGGTAGAGGAGCTAAAACCTTGCATGACTGGATTCCCGTCTCTGGCACGGCCCCACAGACCTCAACACGGATTTGTGCTGAGTCAGTTTTCCAGGCCTGGTCCCGCCTCCCCAGCTGAGTTATTTCAGTGTAGAAAATATAATCTGTTTCTCCCATTATCAGAGACTGTGGGTAAACATACGTCAGCTGCGAGTGCCACGATTTTCCTTTCACTTTTTCTGCATTTGGACTGGTGTTGCTGCTTTTAATGGGCGGCTTTTAAATTTCCACATCTTCTGAGAGTGTGTGTGAGTGTGTCTTTAAGTTTGTACCCGAGCTCTGTTCCTGAAAGACCTTGAAGGCTATGTTGCATTCTTTGGCAATCCCTGAATTATTCTTTCCTCTACCAAGCCCAACATTCAGGGGAAGTGATTTCTCTCCCAAGCAGTGAGTGCACAGTAATAAGGAGAGGGAAATGGAAAAAGGTTTTTGGATTTAGGCTGAAAGCCCCTGTCTTTTTCCTTTCCAAATAAGAATGAATTAAACTTTTATTACACTCCAGTAGTTATTGAGCTTTAGTCAGCCTCTATTTCTTTTACACAGGGCAGTTAAGTGTCTAGTTTATCTGAATGAAACAAAGCCCTTATATTCCTCCTATTTTTATGTGCTCACTGTTGCTTTATGCTTGTCTTTTTCAATGTTTTTGTAAAATGTTTGTATCTACAATTTAGATTGAATGTATATTACTGCTTATGGAGCTTAATTGTTGTTTTTCTTCACAGATGCACATGTACTCTCTGGGTATGACCCTGTTCTGGGGAGCGGACTACGAGATTCCCCAAAGTCAGGTAAATCATTACCAAGGATACCTCCTTGCAAATGGATATGGGTTATAATATCATGGGTACATGTATTCGCCGTTTATTTTTAGTAAACGAAACAAATCATTTTTGACAAGCACTAGGAAACAGGATTCTAGGTTTCCAGCGTTAAAGGGATAGGTCAAATTATTTGAAGCGTGATTGTGTGAGGTACTTTTTTTTTATTACCTACAGTAGATGGTGGTCGACACACCCCCAGTTTGGAGAAATAGCAGAGGTACTAGCATGGAAGCCAAGCAATATATTACTGTTCACAGGGTCAGCAGCAAAATACATTTTAGCTACCTAAAAATAAAATCTGTCACTTTGAGTGTAAGCTATTTTTAGAATACTTCCACTGCTTCACTTTGTTGTCAGACAGCTTCTTATGATGGGAAACTGCAGTCATAATGTCACTGTCTATAAAGGTGCTCTCCCATCTGAAAAGGCTATCTGACAGCAAGGTAAAGTGGTGAAAATATTCTAAATATTGTGTACACTTAAACTGATATTGAATTTTCTAGGTGGCTAAAATGCATTTTGTTGCTGTCCCAGTCCACAGCAGTACATTACTTAGCTTCCATGCTAGTACTCCTCTCTGCTTCTCCAAACTGGGGCGTGTTGACAGCCATCTATTTTAGGCAATTCACTGACTATGGATAAGTACCTCATAAAACTCCCCTTCAAATAACATGAACCATCCCTCTAAGTCAGTCATTCCCAGAGACTGGCTCACATGTGGGTCATAGGAGATTTTATTTGGCTCCCCAAATAAATAAAAGGCTATGGAAGAAATTCTGCAAGGATTTCAGGATTTATATTTGCAGTACATCATGTAAAATGTGTGTATTTTACTGATGAGAGTAAAAAACAAGAGTGTGTTAATTCCGCCTAAATGCACTTGTTTTGTCTCATTATGAGGTAGGCTAAAATGTCCTACATTGTTTTGATAATGAGAGGATATAAAAGCAATGAGAAGCCTGTTAACTCAGCCAAAATGCATTTATTGCTCTTTTATGAAGTATTTATTACAATGTGTATTTGTTTTCGACAACACAAACACCAGAATGTTCATTTATGCACAGATCAACTCCCAAGATTTATTGATGAGATCTATTGTGAATTGGGTGGCAATGGCTTGTCACTTTCAAAAGGTGGGTTCCCCCCCCCAAAATTGGGAAACATTGCTCTACGTGATATCAGAGATGGTGTCTTTGTGCAGATTTGTGCTCATGTAATTTGACTCAATGCATGAAATAACCTCAGTTGTTCAATTAGCACACTTGGCCAAGGATATTAAGAGTTGAGACAGTTAATAATATTAACTGGAATAGCCACACCCAAAGTAAAAAAACAACTTTTAATACTTTGTTGTTGGTGCTGTTAATTTAAAGGAGATCAACATCTCAGTCATGCAAATGCCTCTTAACTACGATGAAAACAGGCATTGTGTTGTGCAGGCTTTTAAAATGAGGTCCATATCCGAATGTCTCATCTGGATAAGAAAAGGTGCAAGCTATAAATGCACTCTGGAATGTGTTGAAATCTGCCAAGGCATATGGAGAAGGTCTGGCTCACAATGCACTCATATCTCAGGAAGAGTCAGCCAGGTGTAAAAAACAATCCGCATTCACATTTGTGAGAAAGTACCGCCCACAGCTTAGCGGCACCGACCACTCTGCTTCACTGAAGGGCTGCATCATCCAGTCACATCATGTTCTTTTCTCTCATCCATGAAGGAGCTGCAAAGTTTGTAATAAACGCTGGGTCAAAGGCAACTTGTTGTCGTATGCAAATAAAATGGACACACAAAGACACTTAATGACCCTGCATCTACTGTGCCATCTCTGTACCCACTGCTGATGCCGATTGAAATCAGTGTCTTATTTCTAAATGACATCAAACACAAAATATGCCCTGGTGCCTTGCTGGCAAAGCTCTGCCTCCCTTTCTGAACACAATGGAAGTGAAGACGATAAGAGAGATATCAGATCCAGAGATACCAGTAGAGCTTTGTCGCTGCACAGTACATGCTGCTGTTGTCACTGCTTGTGTATTAACCATCTTCCTTCTGTTTGCTGTGCAGCCTATGAAGTTGGGGGAACACCTGAACAGCCTGCTTCTCAACATGTGTGATGATGTTACATTGAGTCGAATGTCGTTGCGCACGGTGCTGGACATCTGCAGCAAACACATCAGAAACTCCAGTGGTGACCCTCCCTTCTCATATATCAGAAAACTGGTCCGGTTGGTGCTGGGCAGCCTCTCCCAGGTACGCATTTTTTTTCCTCTTTTTTTATGTGGGTCAAATCCAACATTCCTGTGTGTTTTTCTATATTTTTATTTTGACGTCTCGCCAGAAAGCACTTCAAGTTTTATCCTAAGACTTTTATCTGCTCCACCAAAGCACAACAGATAGAGGGGCTCATGCTGACAGAACATGATGTCAGGATGGATGACTCGCAGAAGGAATGACCCTCTAAATTCTTGTTCTGTCTCTTGTTTTTTTCACCCCACCACTCTTTGTTTTTCTTTCATTCTTACTTCCACTCTGACTGTCTTTTTTTTTTTTTTTTTTTCTCAGTTGGACGGTCTGCTGACTGATAGAGAGTCTCTGCCAGAGCGGAGTAAGGAGATTCGGGAGAGATTGAGGGGCAAAGGTTTGCCCTCAGGTAAGATGAGCTGCACAGACACACAAACACATTAAACACGGAGTAACTCGAGCTGTATTTGCTTGGTGTCTTGTCAGAGGAACTTTTCTAAGGTGTAGAAAGAGTTATTTATTTCTTGACTGCCAACAGTTCACGATAAAGGCGTCTGGTTTCTGTTAGTCATCAAATACAGTTAGTGTTTTTATTATGTTTGCTATGTTCTGTGTTTGAGCGGCACAAAGTCTGGAACAAGGACAACTCACCAGATTAGATAGTAATGATGAAAACAGTTCTTATAATTAGGTCAAGAGAGCATATTATCTGTTCTTACTTTCTAATGATGAACTGAGTGGGGTTGGACATACCGTTTGGAAGTTTTGTCACTTTTATTTCCAGGGAATTGGATGTAAATGCCTTCCCTGGTCGTCAAGCTATTCATCACTTACATCCCCAGTTTTTGAGTTTGTGGGAAAGAATCGAAACACTGCAACCTCGAATCGGATTTAATTCAGGAAAATATGACCAAATCTTCCCAGTGGTTTTCTGAGAGAACTCCGGCATTTTTCCAGGCCATGGAAGGGAGAGCGGAGCACAAACATGGCTTCGTCGTCCCCGATTATGTAAGCATGGCATGGCATTGATTACAGATGCATATTTTGGAGTCACCAGTGAAGCTGCCTGTCTGCTGTTTGTATCAGTGCTTTGTTTCCCCGGTTGAGCACCAGCCAGCCCTAGGGAAAGTACATGCAAAGAGTATTACTCAGTTCTTAAGCGCCTTTCTTCTCAAGGAGCAGCTCTCTTCCTTCTGTATGTCAGTACTTCCAAGTTCCAATTGCTGCGAGGGGAACTCAGTCATTGTCTCTTTTTTTATGTTGGATATTTTATATCACTATTTTTTCATTGCTTTAGCCCAAAGACAGCTACTATACTAATATTCACTGAACAACTTGTGCCAATAATTGACTTCGTTGAAAAAAAGACATACTGTTAAGGTTTTTTTTGTTGTTGTTGCAATTTTTGCTCAATCTAGTCCTTGTGTGCTTCCCTGAGTTCTTGGAAGACAGCCTGTCGGCCTTTTGATGTGTTTCCCTGTTAAGACCGAGCATATGCTTTGTAGATTAAACCACCACATGCAGCGTTTTTACAGGACTTAACGTCTCCCTCTGCTCACTCATTTCTGCGTCTCTTCCTCTTGTTTTTGCTCTTGCTCGTGCACGTTTGCCTTCTGTTTATCTCTTTCTCTCTAAAACAAGAGCTGTCACTAGTAAGAGTTTATATACGGCGTGTCTGGAAAGCCCAACTTGAAATTTATGGACACTCAAAGAAAGCAACAGTCATTATTCAGTCTGAAGAAGAGACTCGGTGATGGATGGAGCTGCTGGATGCCTGTGCCAGAAATTGTTTGATATTGTTGCACAGTATGTTCTACTGTTTGTTTTTAAATAATGGGGAAAAATAAGCTCCCAAACAAAACAGACTATCTGCAGAAATCATTCTTTACCTGTTAAGGTCAAGAGCAGCCATGCCATGTTTCTTAATTTGCTTTTAGTTGTGCTGTTCTTGGTTCACTTTACAGTTTAATTAGTTTTATTTGCCATTAATAGCTGCTACATGGCCCTGGGGCTTTATAAGAGAAACTTCCTCTTGCTGCTACAAATTCTAATTAAATGCCATCAAATCTAACAAGTAACCATGGAAAATTCAGCTGGGGCTTATTTCAATTGTAAAGCTGGAGTGAAGATACTGGTATTATATGAAACTAGAAGACCCAAGGAATCCATAGGTGCCATGTCACGCTAGCTTGTTGGCTAAATAACACTCTAAAGTTAAACTGAATTTTTATGAGTGGAAAAGTGGCTGGCCTTTACAGACATACCCACTTTATGCGCATGTCATGCAAAACCATGTAGTCTTTGAACGCAGCATGAATATGTTATCTATAAAAGGACCTATTATGACCCCTAGGATAATCACAGGACAGATGGCTTTCCTACATATATTAACAATGAAGGGGTTCCTGAGCAATTTTCACAACAGAAGTGCTCGCTATCCAATCGCCAGTTCTTCCATAAATCTCCAAAATGTCAAAGGTTTTTGATATCGAATCACAGTATTAATTTTTCTAGTGTTCCACAAAGTCTTGGTGTCTTAATGGGGTATCTGGAAGTGATTTTGTTAAGGTAATTTTTTATTACTTCTTGGGTAGTCAAAAATTGTACAATTGTGCACCAAATGAGACACAACTGAGCATGGGAATGGCCATCATATATTTGTAACACAATGTTGTAAGTTGTTATGCTCTCAAAACTTTAAAAATATGAATAGGCACCTAAAGACAACAATGTTTATTACAGAGTTATGACTAACTTGAGACAGTACTTGACTGCATCTGATCTTAATCTTCAAGTTTCCACGACGTATATCACTTCTCTGTGGTATATACTGTTGACCTGCTATCCCCCTCAAAGATCTCCTGCCCCCTTCAAAAATGACAAAAAATAGTGTATGGTAGGGAGAGAAGGAGTGGAAGAGGTTAATGAATTTGACAGTGGATTTTCTGTAAGATGCCATCATCATCAGCATTCATAAACATGCCGTTATCATCCTGCACGCGATTGTCAGATGTTATGTGAGCAGTTTCAGGGTTGTCAATCACACTGTACATCTCTCATTATGACGGATTGGGGAATCTGAGGACATACTGTATGTCTACCCAATTATCCATTTACTGTAGCTTGCTGTCTGGGGCCATGAGAGGCCCGCTGTAGGTGCTCAGTCTGTTGAGGCCAAGCCAGGGAATCAGAGCAAATGAGGGGAAGTCTACAGTAGACAGTGCCATGTTTAGTTGTCATGTCATGCTGATGCTTTTAGAAGAGGATGCCAGGTTGGACAGGCACTTAAGCATAATGAAGCGTACTGTATTTATTCAAATCCTTGTTAATCCCTCTCTAGGTCCTCCTCTCATCATAAATACCACTTACTGTAATGAGTGTAGTGTTAATTTGTTATCTAAGGGGAGTATATGATGTATTGCAGGTTATTTCTCATGCTGTCTGTATTATGATATGAAAAATAGATGAGCTAAAAATAAATGCTTTCAGTTTGCAGTCAGGTTTATTTTCCTTCTGAATACCTGACGATATTCAAGATCAAGATTTGATGTGTTTGTTATTCTGTGCTTAGAGGCTTTGAGTTCTGGCAGTGTTCTGAGTTTCAACTCGTGGTTTAATAAAACTTCGGTTCTCTCCTGTTCTCAGGGAGGAGTGCCGCCCCGAGGGTTCTGGAGCGCTATCGAGCCAGGACTCAGGAGCAGACGTCTCTGAACCGGGGCCTCAGCCGCTCCATGGGCTCTCTGCCAATCCAGGACCTGTTGAAGGGCGATGAGGGTGCAGCCTTACACTATTCCCCATCTGACTATCACCGTAACTCTGAATCCCCCACAGAACTCTACCCCAAACCCCCCTCCCTTCAGCACCAGCACTCTTATCCCTACCTGCACCCCCTTCACCCTCAGCAAAAGGGCCGGCCCGTGGAATTGGACCGCAGGTCTTTACCCTTCCACAGTGGGGACCTGGGCCCCACTCAGGCGAGGAAGACCTGGGCTTCCTCTGTGGACTTGGCTTACATCGACCCAGAGGCTCTTCGTTTTGGGGCTTTGGAGGACGCGCGGAGGGGCAGCAGTGCTATAAGTACCCACTCCATAGGCAGACGCAAATCGCCCCTGCGGGCATCCAGGGAGAGGGATTCTCACTACCCTGAGTTTGGTGGGCTGAAGAGTCGGAAGCCTCATCACCACTCGGCCCTGTCAGTAGGCTCGGGGCTCGCCAATGCCTACGACAGGATAAAGGAGAAGCAAAGGAAGCTTCAGGTGCTAAGGCAAGCAGTGGATGGTGAGTTCACTTTCTTATCATAAAGGTGCATTAAAGAGGAGTTGTTTTCAGTCCCAAGACTGAGATAAATGTGCACCTCAGTGGAGTGACTGTGAAGAGTTATGTTTACACAGCGTCTCATGCCTCAAGTATCTAAATCAAACTGGTATGTAGTTTTGCTTGCATAGACGCCAGCATGCTTCATCAGAAGCGCTTGTCAGAAGGTTGAAAAGCTTTGTAAACCCCTCCCCCCACAACTCTCTGATGTCTGAGTTTAGGGGCAGTGTCCAATGATTTCTCTAACTTTCTGACATCGACATCCACACCCACATCACTCTGTGATTGGCCAGGCATACCGAGCTGAAAAAGTAGTCGGGGTTTGAACTGCCCTGGCAAGCTCTGCTTTCCCATTCTTTTTTTACATGTTCAGCTGAGTGCAACACTATGAATCCCCTCCAGGAGAGATTGTCTGAAAATGTGTGTGGTTGTCCCCGTATTTAAATAACATCCTGTCTTCCATCTTCACCCTGCCTTCAAGTGTGGCCGGACAACACATTGTTTCAACTAGTTCTTTTCTTGCGCAATGTCACCCTTCCTGTGCACACGACATATTCTGGCTATTCTTCACTTTTAAACTGAACAAAAAGATCACAGCCTTCTTGGCTTTTACTGACAGTTGGAGAGGAATTCACCAGTAACAAAGAATAATCTTGACTGATTGTCAAGAGTACGAGGCATGTAAAGATTAAATCATGATACTTCTAATACGATTGATTTGTTCGGTTCAGTAGCTGTCTGGTTTGAAGAGATTGGATCTCAGACATTCTTAACATCCTGGATAAGAGAATAAGTCACTTAGTCACAAAGTAATTCTCATAATGATGATTACTATTGTCGGTTTTTTTTTGGTAACTATTCTGATCACACACAAACAATACCAGGTGTCCCATATGAGACTAACACGCTACAATGTTTGTTGAACCTGTTTTTGCAGCTACAGCTTAATTTAGACCTTTTATCTCTGTCTTTTTTGTTTTTCCTCATTGCAACAGATTACACACAACAATCACCTGGTCGTAAGTATTGCAGGTTAATGGTATTTTGGTGACAGATCTGAGCTTGGTCAGGTGTCATTATTGTGTAATATGCAGTGCTGGTACTTTGTCAGAACATGCAGTGAGTGGGATTCAACATTTAACAATACTCTATTGATGTTATGTTCTGAGGTGACCCACAAGGGAAAATCCCAGCTTTACTCTGCTACTGAGACAATTAATAAAATCTCAAGTAAAATACAGCCTTTCAAAGTACCAGCTGTGTTATTAAAGGGATAGTTCAGATTATATGCAGGAAACAGGAGAGCAAAACTTATGTTAGCCACTTAAAAGTGTAAATGTACGCTAACTCTCTCTCCAAAGCAACCAGACTCCTTAAGGAAAAACGGTGGTTTTACCTCACAGAACACAGTTTGTTTGTTTGTTTGTGTTATTGTGTGACTTTGGTGTTTTAAAGGTTTAGTTTGATTCACCAAAGTCACAAGGAAACACAAATACACTAGCAGATCAAGGCAGCAGTACACCTGCAACTCTTGTGTTTTGTGAGGTAAAATGACTGATTTTGCTAAAGGAATCTGGTGGGTTTGGAGAGAGCAATATTTAGTTTATGTAACGCTGGGTTAAACTGATGTTAATTTGGACCTTTTTTAGGTGGCTAAGATATGTTTGTTGCAGACTCCGTCGGTACATTGCTTAGATTTCTATGCCAGTTCTCCTGCTGCTCCTGATTGTGTCGAACATCTACTGAAGGTAACACACTGACTATGAATAAGTAGCCCATACAACCCAACTTCAAATAATCCAAACTATCCCTTTAAGAGATATACAACATGTCAAACTGGATTGTAAAATGAATCTATCCAGCAATAAAAGGGGATACCATAGTGTGGACGAAAAGGCAGCAGGGAGCCATCGGTTTGACTGATCTGAGGGGTGAAAATGTGACAAGGATTGGATGACGTGAGCAGACAGACACCCGGACTAGTTGCAGGTTGTGTGTCCGTCTGTAACTACCATGTGGGATGGGAGCTGGGTGCTGGCTTGAATGAAGTATCGTTGGTGGTGGCTGTGCAGCAGTGTTTAGACAGAATGTATGAGTCACTGGTACAGAGGTTTCCAAATGGCTGATTCTAATTACAGGCCAGCTTAATTCTAGCCTGCTGCTAACTGTCATACACGCTATATGGCCAAGTCCCTTTACTCTTACTATTTTTTTTTTCTTCCATGACTGTAAACACACAGATATAAGCACACATACGTGCAAGGTATTTAAAACAATCTTTGTATAATCACATGCTTGGACCGAGCACACATAACACGATTGTTTAACACCTCGGCAGTCAGGCCCAAGAGCTTTAAGTTGCCCTCCGGAGCTTATTGAATTCTTAGTAAAGTCTCCATAGGCAGGTTAGTTTTCTGCAGGGTCACATGTGGCTATATGGGCCTGCTGCTGGCCATGTGGGGACAGTGGAGGAGCATGAGGGATGAATGGTTTCATATAATAAACCACTGTCTTCTACCTCTTCTTCCCTTTCCTCCTCCTGCTGGTTTCCCATACTCCCCACTCTCCGGCTCCCTCCAACCTCCAGCCTCCCTGCCTTTCTGGCAGCTATTTTTAATGCTGACCGAGCCACCAACCGACGGCATTCTTCTCCTCGACTGTGGCTTTTTATCCCCCAGCAAGTCCTGCCTCCCTTCCCTTCCCTCCCCTTTTGCCTTTTGCTGATTGTAATCAGAGGCACTTGGCAATTTTTGCTTCATATGATGGTGTGAAGAGAAGAGTTGAGCTGCTCAGAGCAGAAGATTGGAATGGTGGGTAGCCCCTGTCTATTGTCCCAACTATCACACTGTGTCTAAATGTCTGTGTGCTCTGGTGATATGGCTTTTACATAACACTTCACAAATACAGTGTATATCTCGTTATACATATTTTCTCTTAAATAATTCACCGGAAACATGATCTTGTTGAATACAATGCATTGCTGTAGATTTGGCCACTGTAGGGTGCTTATGTTTCAAGTGACATTGAAGTTTAGACAGTTTTAAGCACTCATTTGAGAGAGTCTTGAAGCAGAGAATGCATTTTGGGCACTCGTAGCTGTTGCTTACGTGTAGTATCCAAGCACATAAACAAATACTCTATGTATGCTGCATCATATTTGTGAGTTTTACTCAGTCAGGAATTTTTCAGATGTTTTTTTTGCAGCTGAGCATTTGTCAGCTGTGCTGTTGGTCTTATTTTGTGAGTTAGCACTAAATTTCAGGAGCAGAGCAGCTTCTGATGTGATGAATGATGTTTTGATTGGCAGGCAATTAGAAAGAGGGGCACAGCAAATAAGATTTCAATGTTATATATTATGTTTTAGAAACATGATTATTCTTTTTTTTTTTTTACATTTTGCTGAGGACCTCCTGGCACCACCTGAAGCCCCCCACTTTGAAAATCGCTGGATTACTCTAGACAACAGTATTTAAAGTTCGGCCTAGATAACTCGGACAATGGTATTTTCAGATCATCAATAATGTGGATATAATGACTAGATGGGTAAAGGTTAATAATAGAACAGCATGATATCCAAAATCTAGACTATATCTAGTCCCATGTCATGACATTGATGTAATATTGGTATATTGCCCAGCCCTAGTGTGTGCTTGCGTTTCTACAGAGGCGATTACGAGGATTATCTTGGTGTATATTTTGTCAATAGGTTCTGATTAATATTAAATTATGGTTGATGTTAAACACCACGTTGACGCAAAGGAATGTTTAGTCCCATCAAAACCTAACTGAGGTCAGCTATGAAGGCTGAGCCAAAATATTTTTGTGCTCCATCCCAGAGCTATTTCGCTATAGTATGAATGGGTCCTAATTGAGCGCAGACCATTTGCAGGGCCTCGTGGATGTGTTACTTGGCAGAGAACCTCCTTTCCTTTCTTTTTCTCTTACTTTTTTCTGTTCTTTTCTGCAGGAAAGTGATGGCGCAGCAGTGGTCAGTGCTCTCAGGTTTCACCCAGTCACACACTGCTTCTTTGCCCTTCTGTCTGTGTGTATTCACAAGTTGTGTATTACGTGAACTTAACTAAACATTGCGTGTGTGTGTGCATGCCTGCGTGTGCATGGGCATGTTTATACCTGGTCCCCTATGTCTCACCCAGTGATTCCACCGTCCCCCCCTCCCTCCTCCCTCCTCCTTTTTGGTGCCAAGGTGCTTCAATCAGTAGAAACTTTCCTTGCCGACCTAGAGGCTGTAATTGGAGTCATGCGTAGCGGATGAGGGAATTCCAAACATTATTGGACTTTTCCGGCACTTGGCACCAGGTCATGTGGCTTTGGGCCCGGGCGGGTCCAGCTTGGACAACAATACAGAACACTGCAGCCTCAGGGGAAGGGGAGGTGTTCACCAAAGTACAACCCCTAAAGTTTTACTAATTATATGACCACTATTTAGTTTCATGACTGTCAAAGCTTCAGCAGGAAAGATTATAGTGTTTCCTAAGGCTTTTTAAAAAGCTTTTGCCATTAGGTTTATTTATGATCCATTTTAATCAATTACCTGTCTCATTTCCTCTTGATGTTATGCTTAATCTCTATAACAAGTGCTATAAAGGTTCACAAGCAGGGTAGAAATCTTGTAAATAGACATTTTTCCATTAGAGGACTTTTTTTCTACACTGACAAAATCTCAAAATCTACAGAGCCATGTAAATTTGAGGGTATCTTCAAGCTATTATCCATTTTAGCCTGTGCTTTAGTTGAAGGGGGGTTCCTTCTTTCTCTGTGGGACCGTCAGACTTTGAATAACCTCGGGGTCTTGGGTTATGTCTCTTCTCAGCTTGCGCACCCCAACAGGCCGAAGCCTATAGAAGCTGTTTGTGTACTTGCAGAAAGCTCGTGCAGTTCTGCAGGGAATCAAGGAGAGTGGGGAAAAA
Source organism: Lutjanus erythropterus (assembly GCF_056507025.1). Taxonomy (NCBI): domain Eukaryota; kingdom Metazoa; phylum Chordata; class Actinopteri; order Lutjaniformes; family Lutjanidae; genus Lutjanus; species Lutjanus erythropterus. Next base: position 27,707,502 of record NC_139336.1, on the reverse strand, counting down.
CAAACAAGGACGTGGGAGAGGAACTGAGAAGATAAAGGGAGGAGAGAGAAGGAAGGAGATAAATGTAGGGTTGCATTAATTGTTGCCTGGAAATGATGCTTTTCCAGTTAAAATGTAGACACAGACAGACTGTTATTGCAGCAAGTGTGTGTGACTCCCTAAACTGAAAACATCATGATAGAGTGGAGTAGGAGCATTAAAGGGTAACTTAAGTATTTTTCAAACCCTATGTTGTTTTTGTGTCTAAGCACTAATGGGGACAGCAATTTTTGAAATCGGTCCAGTATTGAGGGAGAGCGCTGCACTCAGCAAAAGTGATATGAAGCTACACTGTAACCCCTCTGGACAACTGTACACCATCAAGGGAAGTTCACTTGCTCGTTTTTGTCACTGACAGGGTCAGATTGCTATTATAATGGAGGTTAGTTTGGTGAGAGCAATAAAAAACCTGTTTCTGGTTAAACAAATCATGTCCTAACGTTTTAGAAAAGGTCTGTCTCTGAAGGGATCCTTTTCATAATGTTGTCAAACAAAATCTGAGCACATCAGTGGCAAAAACAAGCACTTTTGACGGGCTTGAACAGTCTAAGTATTACTTTTGTAGATTAGTTTCCCTTCTGATGGCTACAACACGCTCTGGTGTTCCCATTAGTCACTTAGACACAAAAACATGAGAACACAGTGTCCAGCTCAGAAAGTTAACCTTTAAACTATGAATGACTCACGAATTAACTAACTTACTACTAAGTCATACAGAGAACAACTTAAATCTTAATTCTTTTCTTTCTTTCGTTGTCTTTTTGTGAATTTATGTGGGTGCACGTTTGCTTTTCACCATTTGTACTCCTTTAAGGTGGAGGAGGAAGGGATTCAGCTGATAGATGCAATACACCTTTTGTCTTCATCAGTTTTGTAATATTTTCTGGGAAATAAACATTAACATTCAGTTGGCAGGAGCACCAAGGAACTACGCAGTACATGTTCATCTGAGTCACCCACTCACCAGCCCTTCCGCTCTCTTGCTCCCAAGCTGAAACACTCACATTATCAGCAAGATATTGGTGTTGATCTCTCTAATTAGCTGTGAGCCTCTCTGTTTCTCTTTCTCCCCGTCGCTTCGAGGCATAGTGGGCGTTTTGAGGTTTCGATGAAATGTTGATCCCCAGGTTTATTTGGGATTCCTCTAAATATGCTGATTCCCCCTCAGGTTAATTGTGACTGACCATCAACCACATTAGATGATTGTGGCTCGACCAGAAACTTGAATTTTGTACGCAGATTGTTTCTCTCAGAGCTGTACTCATAACATTGTTTTTTCACCACAGCTACACTTGTGGTTCTGTTGTGCTCAATATGCAATATAATACCCCTTCATAATATATTGTAGGGTACGCTGGGTACTGCCTCTTTGAGCAGCGAGTGTTTACAACAGGATATTTACTTACAAGTACAAACTACAGCGTCAAAAATTACTTTTAGATTAACATGACACCTCACAGATTGAACTCATCTGACTTTAACTATGGCTGCTTGTTTTCACTGGTGAGGTTAATATTTTTCTAATGCAAGATTTGTTGGGGAAATATTAAATAAAACCACCCACTGCCTCTTCCTGGCCTGTGGCGAATCATTTAGAGTTTTGTAATGGAGACTTTTTAGTAGATATTAATACGTTAGTCGCTTCACTTAAATGTTGCTGTGCATAGGCCTGCCCTGTAAATTAAGTTATCGACTTATTGTACAATATATGGATATGACCTCAATCATTTTTGTTGATCTCATTATTGCCCATTGTGTTTACATGCATGTTTGTTTACATAAAAATACCAACATTTTTGCCACATGATGTCAGAATTAACAGCAGAGATATTCTTAAGAATCAAAAGTTTATTGCTCTTGAAAGGGTATACTTGCATTATTATTCTATCATGTTATCATTTCAGTTGCTTAAAATAGTCTTAAAATGTTAATAATAGTGCATATTTTATTTATTGCTTATTTATTATTTCTGGGACAATATATCATTCAGTAAAGTAGCTATTGTGATGGGCCTAGCTCTACCGTTATTATCGTTTATGTCAGGGAAAAAGTACAGTGAGCAGGTCATTATTGCGAAATAAACCCCTTCAAAGTGTGTCAAGACCCCTTCGACAGCCAGAAGGGATTTATTTAGCAATAACGATCTACTCACTGCAGATTATCATGCTTATTACACAGATACTTGCTAAAAAAAAAGGTAATTTGACACAAAATACTAATTTAAAAATTATTTCATTAATCATAAGACCTTAGAATGGTGTAATCTACCAATCAGGATCAGCAAAGCTGTGTAATAATATTTTATATATTTTCACAAAAAATCGCACTGAAAATACTTAAATTGACAAATGTCTCTCATCTTTTAGTTTCCCTTTCCTGCCTAGATGTCATCATATCATAAACTCTTCTAATTTGTTTACGATTAGCCCATTTTTAAATTTCTGTTGATAGTAGTGGGTTGTTCTTCTGACAGAAATGTTTTTTTCTCTGCATTATCCTCCCCACTTCATCCCGTAGGTCTTCAAATTCATCATAACTGCACATATAGCAACATAGCAGACAGTATAGTACAGGTGATCATGCATGTGTGTGGGTATTTGTGCATGTATGTGTCAAAGGTGTAAGTATTTGTACTTTACTCTGTGTAAATGACACAGAGGAGATTTTTCTTTTGCTCCTCTGTGTAACTTTTTAATGCAGATGAAACTGTTCTCTCATGACTCACTAACCAGCGGAAGATGGAAAGCTATTTTGGGTGACAAGTTGACCAGTCCTCCTCCTTGTGCTTTAACATAAAACAGATTGTGTACTGTGAAACTCTTCTTAACTAAAATGCCTGAGTAATGACAAGGGAATGCCACTCATTCGAACTATGTAGGTGATACTGAAGAGCAGGACTTTCAAGTTCTGTGTACCAAGAAGCAAAATGCAGAACATTGTAGGTCAGAGCTCAGACTGTTTTGAGTGTTGTTTATGTTTTTTTTCCTGTGCTACCACCACAGATTTTCAATTCATTATAGAGTTTATGACGCATTGCTCAGAGAAAAGTAAATAACTGTGGTGAGCTGGTCTGTACTTGCTGTGGTTCACCCAGTCAAGCAAGACAAAAGATTACGCCCTCAACAAAAAGCTCTCTAACCTGACAGGAGGCATGCCTGCATACACTTGTGTAGGAACTGCTTTTCAGTGTAGTTACATATGTCTTTCATTGGGAGTGTTTACCAACAGCATGACTAATAACCTGCTTTTGTGTGCCTCAGTCTACCAGTACGGGGTTACCATCAGTCAGAGAGTCCCGTAGAAGAAAACAGTAGCTTGTTGGTTCGTCTGATGCTGGAGTTATAAAACTTTTTGTGAAGTTCTGTGTCGTGTGATGTTGAAAAAGAAACAACTTTAACATCTCTCACAAACAGCAAACAAGTCCGTATAACCATTTATAAGTTGTCTCATGCATGAAGTAAATGTTTGATCCATTTCATCATTTTGCAGACGTCCACTCATATTACTGCATGGTTGATATTCTCTTGTTTATGTAAGAGGGACTGATGGTCTGTCTCTTCCCTCAGACCCAGTCCACACCCACCAGAGGTACCACAGTGACTACAGTTCATCCAGCGAAAGCCCCTCAGTGACCTCATCTGATCCAGACTACAGGCAAGGTAAAAGATGCCTCTTTATCATCATGGAGGCGTATATGGTATACTGTACCATGTGATTTACATGCGTCTGTGAGTGTATATGCACCTTATGTATGTTTAGAAACAGGTGGTAGATGCTGCGCACAAATTTCTCATCTTAGTTCTGTGGGTGCAGCTTAAGTAAAACTGAAAAACCAAAGTAGATTACATTTTAAAAATAGCCTGACTCTTCCAGTCCAGTAATAACATGCCCATTATAATTGACTAAATTAGTCAGCCTCACTCGGACTACATGGTTCTCAGCTCAGTTCCTGAGGATCCCAGTTGCATAAATCACCTAAAAGCTACTGCAGTGAGTTTTTTTACTGGTTATGAAATAGTCTCAGTTTATTAGTGATGCCTCTACATGACCCAAATAAGCAAACAAGACGATCCATGAGCAGATTAGTTATATAGTAATTCTTAATTCCTGCCACTGGATCGAAATCTCTGTGAAATCAGATGAAGCTTTCCTGTGTTTACATTTTCCCAGGCAACGTTATAGTGAGTCGTCATAATACAGCACATGTGCATTTGAGTTGCCAAGGTTATGCTTCACTTACGTCTTTCTTTAATGTTACCAGACTGCATCATTGTCAGTGTTTTCTAGTTTCTCCAAAATGGACAACAAAGACAATAGAAAAAGAAGACGAGAATGTTGTTCTCCTCAAAGAATATGGAAAACACAAGCACATAATCCAAAGTAAATTTAGCCCATGTGGTCAAAACAAATATGCACAAGCAGAAGATATGGCATGAAGCAACCGGCAAAATCGATGCAAAAAATCTTCTGTGAAAAGAACCTTAGATGAAGTAATGAGGAAAAAACTAGTGAGTTTCTTTAAAGCTAACGTAAAAATATATTGGAGTGTAGAGTGTTGACATTTGGCTAGCTAGCAACAAAGTTACTAGTGCCAATGTCAAATCTATAATCTCTGTTGAACGTTGCACATGGTTTCCAGTGGGTTTTCTCAGTCCTGAATAATGTGTCTTGGTATCTTCTCCTCCTCTTTAATCCCCATAAATTCAGCCATTGTCTTATGCTCCATGAATAATTTCACTTTTAAGATACTGTTATGGGTCCTTCAGATTTTTCTGAGGAAAGTGGTTGCTAAGGACCCTCTAGCAACAAATAAGGGAAAAGTTAAGTAGCTAAGGGCAAAGAGAGATTAAAGGGTTTTCCTTTACAACATTGCAAGAAATGCTTATGGTGATTTTGTACAACTCCTCACATTGGGAACACTCCAGAACACTCTCAATTCTTAGAAGCACTGGAAAAATCACTTTTGTTGTTTCCATGTAATTGCCACTTCAGCTGTTGTCTATCAGCTGTCTGGACTTAGATCACGTATTTAACTTGGTAGGATTGCACAAGGTAACATACCTTCACTGTCAGTGCAAATTGAAATTGTGCAATAAACAAAGACTTCAATATCGTAATAGTGTGGGAAAGTAGCTGATCTACATTGTTCAAACAAAAACTATGACTGCAGTATTGAGCAAAACTCTGCAGCTCAGATTTAATCTTTCCAAACTGAGTTACAGAAATGCCTGAAACATCTGTGGTGTGAAATATTTGTAACTGTTCTCATACAGGCAGTTTTACATGCAATGTGGCTTCAGATGTGCTTTTGTTTGTATAATACCTTCAGAGGAGGGACTAATTAAGATGAATTGACTCAAACTTGTCAGTGCAGTGGGAGACAGAGCAAGCAGAGGTCAAGAAGTAGATTTACTCAAGATGACTCAACACCCCTACTCCATTTAACACTGTATCCACAGGTTGCACTGTAGCACGAAAGTTTGACTTTGAGCTCAGACAGCTGTGGAGAGTTTGGACATACTTGTGGAAACTGTGCCAGTTTTATTTGGAAATGGCTGAAATATATTAAACATGTTCGAAAAAAAAGAAAGGTTGTTTAAAATTTTTTCAAGTGAAACATACAATAATTCAGAACTTCTAAGGTATGGAGAGGCCCTTAATGTACTAAATTGGGCAATTCTTCACTCAGTTTACAGTATGTTAGTCTGACACATACTGTTTCTGTAATTCAGTGATCTTTCACACGCAATTTGAACAGAGATCCCATTTGTGGTGCTGGTTTAACCTGATTTGGATATTCTATAACTACGCCACCTCCTTAAATGCATGTTCATGCAGGTACTTTTGCACCACAGCTTGGCATGTCTGCATCTGGAGAGGAGTGTTTGATTTGATTGTGTACATTTGAAAGCAGAATTTACTCCTTTGTGTGTGTGCAGCTAATACTCCCATATCTCTTCCAGCTAAGAAACCAGGTGAGGTGAGGAGGTATGGCTCCCAGCTGGCACTTTCCTCTGAACACGATGCCCTCTCGCTGACAGGTCACAACACACACAGGCTCAGGTAACACACACACACAGACACACCCATATGTGTACAAGTGGCAATTGAAAGCAGTGGTAAGCAGCTTATTTTTGGTGTCATTTGGGTAAAAAATCCATAATAACCTTTCAGCATATTGCAGATCAATTGGTCAGAAAGAAAAATAGACTTCTGCACCTCCTCTTGGTTCTGGTTTCAGGCTTTCTATAGGCTGTTCTACAAATGCATACACACGTTCTCTCATATGGTGAAAGCCTGATTCAATAGCAGAAAATCATGCCAAAAGAAATAGCTTGTGATAAATTTCAAATAATTCTATTGCTAACAACAGTAGACAACACGGTGTCTATAAGGGAACTCCAGACCTGCGAAAGATCTCACAAGAGTGTTTATTTTAACTGAAACTTAAAAAAAGAGAGAGGTTTAAATTCTCTTGCAAATCTTGGGTTCCCTTCTAGACATGACCAGTAAACACCAAGGGACAGACACTACGACGGTGCCACCGCAGTAACAGTAATTGAGTTTTCTCCTCAAAACTGCTGATCTACAGCTGCTCTCATCCTCAAGCAATCTCCGTCTTCATTCTGCCCCTCCAGTTTCTCAGGGTGAACTCATTTCCAAGCCAGATTTATTTTGAATCGGTTAAATCGCTGAACCCAGAAGGAGCTGTGAGAAATGTTGCATGGATTTAACCACCTGCCCCACTGTATAGGAGCGCATACGTCTTAAACCAAAATTGTTTGTATGCGTTTGCTCTGTTATTCTCCAGAGGCATCGGTGCCTACTCTACAAACCCTCCAGAGAACAGGGAAGCCACCGATAAAGCCGTCCTATTCGGTCCTCCAGCCACACACAGCTGGTGTGGCGCAGCAGGGTCAGCCCCATGCCTCGCTAGTGAGGTCATCCAATGTGACATTCACATTCAGCAATCTCTATCTCTCTAATCTCTGGCATTACAGAGAGCTGCCTGCTGTTGCTATGCCTGCAAACAATCTGCACCGCTGCACAGAGTATTTGTTTTCCCCTGATGCTAAAAGAAAACATCAGCTAGTATTTCGTGTCTTTTGTGTGTAAACACATTGTGTCTGACACATTCTCCTCATGTTGCTACTTTTAAGTAGCTAGTTGTAGAAAAAGCAAAACAGGAAATCAGCAAATAAAAGACAAATCTCACAAGGCATTACAGTTTTGTTTCCATTCTGACACCACCTTCCTCTTCTCTTCTCCCTTCAGGCAGTATGAGGGGGCAGCCGATGAAGGTCTGGTTGGAGCAGAGCTGCTCCTCCAGAAGCAGGAGGAGGAGGTGCAGCGGCTTCAGGCCCACCTGGCCAGCAGGCTGTCCAGGGCCAACCTCTACCCCACAGACGACCCCATGGCCCCATCTCGCACTTCCATGCTCGACCTTCGAGACCCCCTCTACCCTTCCTCTGTACCACTTCGCAAACCCAAGGTCTGAGCATCAACTTTGTCAACTTTGAGGATCATTTCAGTTATTTGGGGTCTTCTTTTCCCTTACAAACATTTATTTTGTTTACATACAAAACTTCCTTCATCACTATAGAGTTGTAAACACACACATGACACAGCCAACTCCAGTAAGTGCTTCAAAGACATCATTTCAGCACACTCACTGCACGGGGAACTCCCTCCCCGAGGTCGTATTGTTTATATTGCAATATTTGATGATGGATGTACAATTTTAACTCGCATGAGCTCACTAGTTTGTTGATGCTGTGCTCACTCCTTCTTCTGTAAATAAAAATTGCTGACTGGAAAACATAATTCATGTCAGCCTCCCTATGGTAATTACAAATATATGGGTTTGTGGCACATGTGGGATTTTTTGGGTAGTCTGATTTATCCCACCTACTGTCACAAATTTTGAAAATGTGTTATCAGAAGTGAGATAACGTAGCAACAAATCTGCTGACAGTAAACCTCAAATACTCTGCATCAATTATATTCCTATTAGGTTAATTTTATGTGCCAAAGGCAAGACATATTTGCTGCAGTGTGTTTGCGGATTTTTAAATTGATGTCATTTCGGATATGGGGAATTTCCAGTTTGTAAAACAGTAAACTTTGAGCTGAAGCAAAGGAATCTTGCTCCTCCACTTCTGGTGTGACTAGATTACAACAGAAAAGCAACAAGGAAGTGTGTGTGCAACACTGACAAAGCATCACCTGATCTATCGTCATTGAAACCTCATGATCAGAATCGCTATTAAAACAGGTACAAATCTGCAGTGTAGAAAGTAATTGTTTTACATGTTTCTAGTGTTGGTGATGCATGTGAATTACAGATGTTTTTGTATTGTAGATCATCACTCACAACAAGAGATTACATTTTAAACACAATTAGTTGTTATAATATAAAAAAAAAAATGAAAAGAAGGCCAGAGTATGATGCTTTAAAGGGATAGTTTGGATTATTTGAAGTGGGCTGTATGAGGTACCTATGGATAGTCAGTGTATTACCAACAGAAGATGGTGGTTGATACACCCTAAGTTTGGAGAAGCAGAGATTTTATAAAGTATTTTATAAGCTATATTAGAATATTTTCATTGTTTTACCTTGCCATCAGACATCCTTCTCTGACAGGAAACCACTGTTAAATAAGTCAAATGTCACTCTCTCTTGGTCAGCCGGGCTCCTTTTGCCAAAACAGAAATTTTAATTTGCAGGTAATACACTGACAATGGATAAGTACCTTATATAACCCTGCTTCAAATAATCCAAACTACCTTTTTAACATTTTCTCTCTGACAATTACGTTTTATCTTTATTTTAATGGCAGAACTTCCACGGGCCTGAGTTTGTGAAGATGGCCAGTGAGGCCTGTGTTGCCTTATCCGTTCCCTCTTCAATAATGGTGAGGATGCAAATTTATTCCTCTTTTGAGCCAATGTATCCAGACATTGCTTTATAACCTGTTTATAATCCTACTCCTTCCTTTTTTTCTTTCTCTACCCACAAGAAACGTGGTAAGGTAGAGGAAGTGCAGAGGAAAGTGGGTGTGGTGCTGCTGAATGGCCAAAAACTGGAGCTGAGCTGTGACATCAAGGCAGTGTGTAAAGACGTGCTTGATATGGTGGTTGCCCACATTGGGCTCGTGGAGCACCATCTCTTCGGCCTAGCATACCTCAGAGGTACTGTATGTTGCTCATGTCTGTGGTTTGAGGTGTGTGTGTGTGTGTGTGTGTGTTTGTGTGTGTGTGTGTGGGTGTGAGTGTCAGGTACATGTTCGGGAACAGAAACTAAGCAATTTACTGCTGTGAACAGAGTCAGCAGCAAAATGTATTTTAGCAACTGAAGAAAAGGTCCACCAAAAAAACAATATCAGTTTAAGTATATGCTGTGTTTAGAATTTTTTCACTGCTTTACTTCACTGTAAGACGGCCTTTTCCGACAGGAAATCCTCAAATATTGCTCTTTCGAAACCAACAGAACTCCACAAGAAAAAATACTCATTTTACCTGCCAGACCACAGGAGTTGCTGGTCTACTGTTGCCTTGATCGGCATGTTTGTTTGTGTCAATTTGTGACTTCAGTGTATCCGAACTAACCTTTTAAATCCCCATAGTTACACAATAACAGAAACAAACTGAGCAATTAAGGCAGCAGTAGACCAGCAACTTCAGTGTTCTGCACAATAGAATTAATGTTTTTGCTTACAGAGTCATGCTGGTTTGGAGAGAGCATTATTTGGCTTGTATAACTGAAGTTTCCCATCAGAAAAGTCAGACGGCAAGGTGAAGCAATAAAAATATACACTTAAACTGATGTAGATTTTTCTTTAGATGGCTAAAATATGTTTTGCTGCTGACCCTGTCCACAGCAGTACATTGTTTAGATTCCTACCCCAGTACTCCTGCTGCGTCTCGTGGCGACTGCCATCTACTGTTGGTAATACGGACACTATAAACAAGAAGCTTATACAATCCTGTGTCAAATAATCCAAACTATCCCATTAAAAACCTTCTCTCTCATATAAAAAAATCCAGGAATCAAGTCTTAACTTTTTAATTTATTCTGGAGAAAATTTCCCTTTCTAAAGTGCAGAACTGTTAGATCACATGTCAGGCATATTAGATGAGCTTTGATTCATTTTTAGTGCAGAGGTTAATGGTTTTTCCCTGTAAATTCATTTCTTACACATGATGTCTCATTAAACATGCAAAGCCTGTGTTGCTGCAGGCAGACAGACATTACTGGTTACATCCTTCTCCTTCTGACACCTCTCACCTACCCTCCAACCCTCTCTCCATAAAAATCATCCACACAGATAATGAGTTTTTCTTCGTTGATCCTGATGCCAAACTGTCCAAAGTAGCCCCAGAGGGATGGAAGGAGGATCCTAAGAAGAAGAAATCCGACGTGCCTTTTAATCTTTTCTTACGCATCAAATTCTTCCTTGACGACGTCAACCTCATACAGTAAGTATATTATTGTGGGCGAGAACCTGCGTTGGCAGGTTACGTGTAATAGAAATTCAAAATATGTGTATTATTCTCTGTATAACAGGCATGCTATGACCAAACATCAGTACTACCTACAGCTGAGGAAGGATATCTTGGAGGAGAGGATGCGCTGTGACACAGAAAATGCCATGATCCTGGCTTCACTGGCACTGCAGGCTGAATTCAGTGACTACCAACCTGAGGTATCAGCCCTCTTTAATGCTTTTAATGTACTTGCTTTTTGCAGCAGAAAGCTAAGGTTTCTGTCTTTCACATCGTCATGTACACTTTTGCTCATATCATTAGATTATGTTATGCTTTGAAAAAGCACAATGAACAAAAACTAAAGAAGATTTATGGCTGCAGATTTTTAAAAATGGTGACAGAAATAAAATGCTGCAAGCTGTCAAACAGTCAGCAGTGTTCGATGCGGTAAGACCCACCCCCAAAGTTTCTGTACTTTTGGAAAGTACTACCCCTTGAACATGGTCTTCTTTCACTCTGCACATAAGCATTTCAAAATCATTTGGATCAATATTATTTGTGTTTCTTTCCCCCTAAAAATTGATGAAAAATTTGTAATTTATGGCTCACTTTCACTTTTACCAAAATACTGTTTTAAACTTGTGAAATTGTAACTGACACCTGAACATTTAATTTCATTTATTTTATTTTGTTTAATCATAGTTTTCATTGTTTTATGAATTGAGATGATTTCTGATTATACATATTTTAGGTACAATGTGAGGTTATGTACTTAATAAAATTAAATATTAGTTTCAATAAATGAAACTTAATGAAATGACAACTTGGTCACAAAAGTAACGCTGTTAACATCTGTTCCTCAGCTCCATGGGAAAACCTATTTCAGGCTGGAGCACTACCTGCCCGTGTCGGTGCTGGATAAGGTGAATCAGACGACCATCAAGGAGGAGCTGCCCAAACTTCACAGCAACTACTACGGAGCGAGTGACTCTGAGGCAGAGTTTGAGTTTCTCAAGGTCAGTAAGACCAGAATGTATAGGAGTCATGGTTTCAGACAGAGTTTTGAGTTATTGCTACACTTGGCGTGTGGCGAGTACTGATTTCGAGCTTAAGTGTTTGTTTTGTGACAAAGACGACGATAATTTTTTTGCACAAAATGGCAGTGTTTACTTTGGCAGAAGAAGTAACAGTTCAGAGTTTACGTTTGATAATAAAACAAAGATTGCGTTTCAACTACAAACATAAGTGGTTCAGTATTTCCAGTATTTTATTCTGTCTTTGTAACACAGTGGAAACCTTTTATCACAGTGATCAACCATTTCTATGGATCAAAAATCTTGCTGTTTAAATAATTCATCTAAAGTAATCAAGTAGTCCGCTTGCATGTATATTTTGTGGTTTTTTCATACATGATAACATATGGAAATCAGTTTTAAAACTACAGAAATTCAATTTTTTTAAGATAACTCCAATGATACTATGCTTTTACCCATGGGGACCCCACAAGTGACCTGAAAAAACATTGTGTAATGGGTAAAAAATATATTTATATACATTTAGGTGCAGGCACAGATAAAATAATTGTAGGTGGGCAGCAGGTGAGAACCATAATATAACACATACAATACAATAATATGTTTTTTAATATGGTGTTTTCCCTGGCAAAACCAGAAATAAAAATGATTGTGCAAACATTTCTTAACAGAGGTGATCACTTCTAGAGGTTTCCACTGTATTTCTCCACAGTCTACTAAAGCAGCTCTGTTTTCATCATGCCACTGAACCAAATTGAATAATTTTATCATATTGTATGTAATTAGATGGAAATCAGTGCACTCACTGACCCAAACAAAAGACTTCCTCTCTGCATGAAAATTTCCCACACCCAATTTTAATCTGTCTCAAAAGACATTCATGTCCCTTATTTCTATCTCAGTACTTTGTATTTTTTTGAGAATTGAAGACTGTCTGTCTGGATCATCTTGAAGGTGAGCCAGAGGCTGACAGAGTATGGTGTCCATTTCCATCGGGTGCTTCCTGAGAAGAGGTCCCAGACGGGCATCATGCTGGGCGTCTACTCCAAGGGGGTGCTTATCTTTGAGGTCCTCAACGGAAATCGTACCCCAGTGCTAAGGTTCCCCTGGAGGGAGACGAAAAAGATTTCCTTCACAGTACGTACTCATGTATTTGTCGTCAAAAATAAAACAGTACCGTAACAGTACAGTAACAAAATACAGTTTGTTCTCTCTAACTCGGCTGCACTTTCACTTAAAATACTTGTCGTCCTGAAGAAAAAGAAGATTTGCCTTCAGAACACGTCAGATGGGATTAAGCACCTGTTTCAAACAGACAGCAACAAGACGTGTCAGTATCTGCTACAGCTCTGCTCTGATCAGCACAAGTTCCACCTGCAGATGAAGGCCCGCCAGAACAACCAGGAGCTCCAAGACCTAGGTAGGACAGAGGAGAGCAGCCACACATGTCTGAGTGGGAGGAGTTCACATACAGTAACATGGCCTCAGGCTCAGACAGATGTGAATATCTGGCCAGCAAGGAGTTACATTTATTTTCGCTGCGAGGAAGAATAACAGAAGTGACCAATCACAGCAAACCTCCCGATGATGTCAATACTCACTACGCTGTTTCCAGCCGCAGCATCTGTGTCAGCCATCCCACATATCCTCTCCAGATAAAAGATGCTGCCCACTCATTTCCCTTCTTAAAATTTCAGTTTGTTTCAATTATATTTTGTATTTGCCATAAAAATAACATTTTAGCTACCACGTTGTAACAATCAGTATGTACCAATACTCTTCTTTACAAATTTACTGCTACTGAATCGTATCATTTCTTAAATGGACATTTGACTTTTCAAAATAATGGTCATTTTTAAAGAAAGAGTGGAAAAATAACAACACATAACAAATTAATTACAAAAGCAGTAAGTGTAAAAAAAAATAGTCTAGTATTTTAGAAATACTGAAATACTATTATAAATTGATGATAAATTAAATAATTACCTTTTTGTTCAGTCTCCTTATAACCTTCAGGGTGTGGTGTTTTCATTATTGATATTTTTTGTCAACAATACAAAATAAATAACAAATCTTAGTATCAAAGTATCGATCCCACAGAATCAATCTGCTCATCCTTACTGAATTCACAGTCAAGTATCTATTATTTTATATTTAGCTCAATTTCTTTCAACACAAATGCATACTATCTTTTCCAATTTTATGTCAGTCATCATGTCCATTATCTGCCACTGTTCATTTCTGCACAGCTACTCCAATTATGTAACATGTCAGTCAAACTCGTGTGGGTGAACCTGAGTTTTTCATTTATCTTTTCGTGGCGCATCACTTAGTTTCATTTGTTTCGCTCGGCTGAATAACAAAACAGCTTTGTCTGCATCACGCCCTACACTCCCACCAGATTGTTGCAGACATAAAGTCACAACTAAGCCTGGCCAGACCATTAGCCATGATGATTAAGATGTAGAGGACAGTATGTGCGTTTCTGTCTAGACAGTAATTAGTTTAGACTGCTGAGGGCTGTAAATGACACAGATCAACACTTGAGCTCTTTGGAATTCCCCTGCTTTGTTTTTTTTTTTTTTGTTTTTCCTTCAATTTTGTCTCATGCCTTTTGTTATATTGAAGGAATATTTCACATTATTTAATGTGGGTTTGTGCAGTCGATGCCGTTGGGTCTGCTCCCAGTTTGGAGACACAGAGAGGAGTATCAGCACGTAAGGTATTTTAGCCAGTCAAAAAAGACCCACCTAAAAAAATCAAGTGTGTGCTATATTTAGAATAATTTCAATTTGCCTTGCTGCCTGACATGAAACTCCTGTTACATAAGCCAAATATCACCCTCTCCCAAAGCAACCAAACTCCATAGGTGAAATCAGTAATTTTACCTTGCAGAAAACAAGAGTTGCTTGTCTACCACTGCTTTGATTTGTTAGTTTGTTTGTGTTATTATGAGACTTTAGTGAATCCAAACAAACCTTTTAAAACACCAAAGTCACACAACAGCCCAAACAAACTAATCGATCAAGGCAGTGGTAGACCAGTAACTTCTGTGCTGTGTGAGATAAAAATGACAGATTTCACCCATGGAGTTTGGTTGGTGTGGAGAGAGTAATATTTGTCTCATATAAGACAGACAGCAAGGTAAACTGGTGAAATTATTCTGAATATAGTGAACTCTTAAACTGATATGAATTTTTTTAGGTGGACGTTTCAGTGGCTACAATATGTTTCGTTGCTGACCCTGACCAGCAGTACGCTGCGCAGCTTCTGTGCTGGTACTCCTCTCTGCTTCTCTAATCTAGGCCTGTGTAGTCTGCCATCTAATATAGGTATTACACTGACTATGGATAAGCACCTCATGCAACCCCACATTGAATAATCCAAAGAATCTCTTTAATAAACAAAAAAAATATTATTTGAACAATTCAATCATTTTCTGGTTTGCTTGTCTTTTCTGGTATTCAGAGAACTGCCCCTTAAGCAGTTTGCAATACCCCCTCGACCCTCGGAGCGGAGATGCAGCTGCGAGGACGGTGAGCTCAGGCAGCCTGGCCCCCAGCTTGTCGACACGCTCCAACCCGGACCACCTGAAGAGGATCTCCTACTCAGAGGTGGCCCTCAACAAGGCTCCGTCTGGCCCAAAACTGGTCCAAGATGAGCTCCACTTTCCAGGTTTCAATCCAGTGGCCTCCTCGGTCCTTTCCAATCCGCGGATAATGAGCCGCTCCCACCACAACCTCGGACCGCGGCCAGAGTCTCCAGAACAGCCGGAGTCCTATCGTGGCCAGTCGCAGATCAGAATGAGTCAGCCACCACCCAACCAAGTGGCCTCTCACTTCCAGCAACACCAGCGGGCCAGCTCAGACACAGACTCCCTCTCACAGCAGCAGGACAAGTGAGTCAAAAGAAGTGAAATGTCAAGAAAAAGCCAGATTTGTTCCTAAATACACTTGTAAAGAAGAGACAAGTACTGAGTTAGATTATAGCGAGTGTTAGAAATGACCAAGGTACTTTTAAACTCTTTGACTTTTGACTGAGATTTAGAGTGGCAGAAATGAGAAAACAACAAAAACAAGAATTCAATTAGATTTTTAGTTTTGGCTCCACAACAAATTTATTCAACTTAATATTTTGTTTTTACACGTGGGTGGGTTTGCACCTGTTTGGTTTCTGCGTCTGTCAATTATTTTTCCACTTTGCTGCTTTCAAAATAAGAGTCTCCTACTTCCCTCTTTGCCAGCAGGTTTGCAGCATCATCTGAATATGATAAAAATTGTCTTCAAAGGCACTAGAGAAGATTGTATGATCATTGAAGAAAATAAGTCCAGGCATTAAAGGGGAAACCTGTAATAAATCATACAATGACCACGATATGTCGTCAGAGATCAAGGAAACGTTCAAGTTGAAATACTCACTTCTCTGACATTATCGCTGCAGCCAAGTTGTCACCCTTTGAAATGTCTATTCCAGGCCGGAGTTTTTGTTGCCTGTTTCATATTAATTAGAGTTCAGATTAATGCTGAATAAGTGAGTGTCTGTTTATCGATCGCAAGAAATCATTAATAAGCTTTTAGAAGAAGTAGATGTTTATTACTGTAAAATTGAGCAATATGTTAATGAAGTCTGGCAGTCAGTAACACAGGCAGCCCCTTAACTCAGTATGTGTTTTCAGAGCAGTGAACTTTTCAGTATGACTTAACTTCACATTGACAGACAATCAACAGTTATAAACACCTGATAATAATTTTACTGTGTCAACGCCTGTTATCGTCAGTTCATGATTTTGCATGCATCCTGCACTCCTGCAGCGTTCCTGCAGCCTGCAGAGCTTCCTGAGTCAGGGGAAGATGTGGAAACAACTCGCTTCAACCATAAATCTTATATTAAATAAGATGCTATTTCATTACTTTATAATTCATGAAACTAAGCAGGAATTAGAAAGTTTTATGCATTTTGTTCCTTTGATTAGTCCTTTAATGTCTTACTTCAAGCTCAGTTAAGGGGACCTTGTGTTTATAAGTTGGCCCTCTGTGAAGTCTTCAGTCTCCAAGCTCACTTCAGTACAGACTAAAGTTACTAAATGAGGACTTGTTACTGGGACTCTAGCTCTGCCTAACACCACAGAGACACACACAGCTCTACCTCCAGCCTCTAATTAACCCTCTGGGGGTCTGTGTGTGTGTGTGTGTGTGCGTGCGTGTGTGTGGGTGCACATGCGCCCTTGTGTCTGTGTTTGTGTTTTTGTGAGATGGTGCCAACCAGTGTGTGTTTGTGTATGTGTTCCTATTTTAATTTGTACCAAACCTGTTTTTGTGCAAGTTGCTCCCTCTCATGTTAGCTGTCTGAATTTAAATTGAGGATTGTGTTTGCATAAACAAACTTAATGCACATAAAGATTTGTAGTTAGTGAGAATGAAAGTGAGAGTCAGGCTTTTTTTTTTTTTTTTTTACACTCAGCCTCCTTTTCGATCCTCTTTTGCTGAGGAAAGTTGACTCCTCAGGCTAAATTCTTCTCCACTTCTGCTTCTCAGATCATTTGGCACGGTGACCCACAGCAGCCCAGCCTGGAGTCACAGCAGATCCAAAAAGGAATCTGACTCTTCTTCCATAGAGGACTCTGGCCAAGCATATGTAGTAGGTAAGGATGCTTACCTGCGGAGGATGATGTGGCACTCTGGTAATGCATAAAACTACTGGACAATGTGCATCTATGCTCATATAAACCTATGTAATTGCAGCAGCTCTAGAATAGTTTTTCTGTTGTACCAGCAGTTAAGAGAGGATGCCTGTGCAGCTCCATGAGATAACAAAAGAAGTGGCACATTTTACCTTTGATGCTTTGCATATTTGATATAAAGTGTTAGCTGCTGTGCAGTACGGTGTGCAGCCTTCCTACAGGGGGAACAGTCAGGTGTTGTCTTCAATGCATAATTGAATTTTATCTATTTTCCTATCATGCACAGAAAGTGACCAATCCTCGTGGCTTTACAAGACACCAAAAGTACCAGTTGCACTGGTCAAACATTTTACTGCTTTTCCTTTTAATACAATTTTCAGATTATTTTACAGCCCAGTTTTGAACAAAATATTTTACCTTCTCTATTTTTATTCTACCACCTAAACATATGAAAACTGTTTTTGCACAGTACTAAATATTTTTTAACCTATATACATGGACACTGTAATTTAACTTACTTTATTGATGCACCCAGTTCTCACATACTTTTATTAGAGTTGTTACTATCTATATTCTTTTTTATTGTATTGCCTAGCTATTCCTTATTTATCTTTTTTTATAACTTATATATCTCTGTTGTTGTGAGGCTGAAAGAGCTAAATAAATAAATAAATAAAATCTGCTACAAAAAAGGTTTCCTTCTTCCTTCTTGAAGCCCAACTCACGTTTTTCATCATCCTGGCAAAAGAAATACACGTAAATGAAAGACATTGTGCGGATCACTTTCGTCCTGGTAGACAGGACAGCTAAACAAAAAAATGAAACTCATTCTCAATTTCATCTGCTCACAAATCTTCAGATGGCTGTTGTGAAAATGCACAAAGTAAAATACTTTTCATTTATGTGAAAAAAAGTAATTAATACTCATTGTTCGTGTCAGTTCTTGGCTTGAATACTGGTAGGATGTAGAGTAATCTAGGTTTTTCTTTCTTTTTCTTCCTGTTCCAGCACAAAGGCATGGAAAAAACAAGGGAAGAGCAACTTGACATAAAACCAGTTTCTTTTGTTGGCCTGTGCTGAGGAAAGGGATGAAGTCATAATAACTGCAACAAATGTTGTGTTTTATACATTTATGTGCTGATAATCTCCCTTGTGGCTGTGTCAAAGTTTATTTTCCGTTTATTAGGTTTACATAACATATTGTATACATATAATGGTCTGATCGTGCAAGAAGCTTTTGCATGTGTCCATTATTTATTGATGACAGGACATGTATCTATAACATTTTCCTTTATTTCCTATAAATGTGCAGAGAGCCATACAAGATGTTTATTTTGTATAAGGTACAAAGCTGATCTCTTGTGTCTTGTTCCCAGGTGTCAGTATGCACAGCTCCTCTGGACCACCTTCAACACCAGCCTCTGTTAATGGTATGCATAGACATTTCTACATACATAGATACCAGATTTCCAAGCTTTGTACACAGTATAACGTGACGGTGCAGGAAATGTCCAACCACTCTCCGCTATCACTCATTTTGTAACTAATCCTCCTCTTCAATCTGTCGAACCATATGCTCACCATGACACAACCTAGTACGGATATACAAACCAAAAAAAGTCTGTGTTCTAAATCAGAATTATATAATGCAGAATTGAGTCTGTGTCCTCTCAGTGCTGCCTGCCTGCCTGCCTGCCTGTGGAACTGGCTCCAGTCCCACCATTTAATAGCTTCATGCTTGGCACTGAACTCATGACCTTCCCTTTCATCCAAGCTTAACCCGTCTTTTTAGGCCCATTAGCCAACAGCCCTAAAGTAGGGGCCCCTCAGTAACACTGTATGCCTGCCCAGTCTGATTAATAATTTCAGTGTAGATATACTAATGCTCTCAGAGTGGCCTACTGTGTTTATCCTCTGAAATTCATTTACCAAAATTACCACAGAAATGTCAGCGCTAACACCATGTGCGTGTACAGTATATTCTAATAAATGAAACAAATACCATGATGTGTCCTTGTCCTCGCTGCACAGACTCACTGAGGAAGAAGCTCAGTGCCTTACCATCTCCGGAGAGAGAAATCACAACTGTAAACCTGAAGAAAGATGTGAAATATGGCCTGGGTAAGGTTTATATACGCATTTTCCTAAAATAACAACTCAATTTCACACCGTCTCGGCTGCCACCTCTCAGCTGTCAGAGTTGACAAGTATTATAAATGTCTTTAAGGCGTTTGTATTCCCCTGGTGTTTTGTGTTTAAATGTGTTTTGCGCTTGTGTGTGTTCTCCAGGGTTCCAGGTTGTGGGAGGGGAGAACTCTGGTCGTATGGATCTCGGCACAATCATTAGCTCCATCACTCCTGGGGGTCCAGCTGATGTCAACGGCTGCCTCAAACCTGGTAAGCAAGTGTTGTTTTTTTTCCACTCCTTCCTCTGATGTTGGTGGATTGTTATTTTTTGTTGTTGTCTGTTGTGATAATGGTTAGTGGTTCCTCTGTCTTGCCACACCTGGGTGTCTTCCATGTGTGTAACAGCTTTAATGTTGTTGCAGGTGACCGGCTGATTTCAGTAAATGATGTGGGCTTGCAGGGACTCTCTCATGCCAGCACCGTAGATATCCTCCAAAATGCTCCTGATGATGTTACTCTGGTGGTGTCACAACCCAAAGAGAGGCTCTACAAAGGTAAAAAAAACAGGAGTCTGATTATTGATTTGTGTAGATTTTTGTTTTTTGTTCCATTTTACACATGCTTTGCTTTGTAGTTGGTCTGGCTGGAGAAAAAACTACAAAAATTAATTTTATTTGCATCGAGAATGTTTTGACATGTTTAAAAAGAAAAATGACTATTTGGGTCATCAAATTTTTGTAACTGTGTCCATTTTTTAATATACAGTTCAACATTTTCAGTGTTTGATTTTGAAGTATTTAGATTAGATTGACCCAGACCTGCTTATCGGTGTTTTCTCTTATTTCTAGTCTTGTAGATCAACATTACTGGTCTTCTACTTCCTTGTTTTGACAGAATCTTCTTCAGGTTATGTTCCCTACCCAGCCAAGCCTGCACTGAAGGCACTTACCTCTGTCCAGAGACGAGAGCTTGACTTTGACACCTCCTCAGAGGAGCAGGTGGGAACAGGAAGCCCCACCCCTCCTCTCAACAGCGCTGGCTCGCCGTCTTCCACCTCCTCCCCTGTCCACCAGCACACCAGCGTCAGTTCTCAGGACTCAAGGGCGAGCAGCAGTGCTAAAATCAGCCAGCCCCCTCCTAATGGAGTTCAACAGTACCTAGAAAGGGCTACAGCTGCTGCTGCTGCTTTATCCACTGCCCAACATCATAGGCCAGATCCCAGTGTGGGCTCGGATCCTCCACCACCAGCTCTGCCACCCAAAACTAGAAAGCCCAAAGTGACAGAAGCTCCCAAAGTTTCCGAGCATTCTGACTGGGGGGATTCAGACATGGATGAAGAGACTTACTCCAGTAGTCAAGAGAAACTCAAGGTCAAAAAGGTGTGGACTTCGGCTTTATTTTTGCTTTTATTGATCATCCTCCATAGTTAAGGACACAGATTTTATCGTAAGTTGGGGGGGGGGGTGTGTGCAGAGGGCGGATGGTAATTACAAGCCAAGAGAAGTAGAAGATGGGTCAGTTTTAGCTCCCCTTCCTACGTTACTTCATGCTGTTTACAAAGTTTATTATTTGAAGGTAGGTCAGTTCAATTTTATGTGAATTATTCATGTTGAAGTATACTCTGCTCCTGGCGGACAGGCTGTTAAACTGAACTCCATTCTAAAAGTAGATGTTTTATGGAAAGGTCATATTTTTTACATTAAAAACTCTAGTTCTAACATCACTAAGATGCTTTTCTGACTCACTTTAATCTAAAGGCACAAGCATCTGCCACAGACATATGACTGGCCAGCTGGATCCCACAGTTTACAATTCATCCTGGCCTGAAGCCACAGATTTCTTCTTTTACTGTCCTTTTGCTCTTTGGGAGGTAAAGAAAGAGAAGAGGGTTTTTTTAATGTTTGACAAGCAAAATGTGACACAGGAGCTTTTAGGTCTGGTGCCACTGTGTTTTCAATTTAGCACTGGCACTTGGAGCTCTTGTTTTCAACCAAAAGGAAGCATGGACATGTGCCTGCTCTACAACAGTTTGGACCACTGAGCAGGAAACATAGGAAGGACATAAACAAAACCTTAGAAAAGAGTTGTCATTTGCAAATTATTTCAAAGTTGGAGTCTACTTATATTAAAACAGCAATTAATAGTAGTTGTCCACTCAAATCTGTGAATCAAAACTCACAAAAGGTTTTTTATCCCAGTGGAGCAAATATAAACTTAACAGGATAAGAATGGTTCTTCTTCAAACAAGCATTACAAGCATTATCTGTCAGATGCTTGGCAAAACTAACCGCCTGTCGTATATAACCTTTGCCTGTCATTGCACTTACAATGTCAATGCAAGGCAGTTTGTTACGTGTTCACTGCATGTCCGTCCCTGAATGTGATTTTCCTTTCCGTGCTGCCTACTTCAGCTCCCTCACTCTGTCTGCCTTCATCCCATTTTTTCTCTCTGCATGTTCCAGCTTGTGATAATTCAACTTAATACCCTGTTCTCTGTTTGCAGGAAAACATCACGGAAAATTTAAATGGTAATGCCCCAGGGGTCAATAGTCTCCATCCAGGAGAACTATTTGACGTTGAGCTGTCCAAAAAAGACAGCAGCCTGGGCATAAGTGTCACGGTACTGTTCGGCAAGGTTTTCACCCTCTTTTGTTTTGCCCCCTTTCCCCCCCTCATCTTGTCACTGTTGTCCGTTTGGGGTTTATATGTTGCTTGGTTTGTTTTGCTTTCCTAACGCTGAATGTTGTCTGATCTGGAAGTTCTTGTGGGATTATTGTCCACCTGATTCATTTTGCATGCTGACTTTTTTTTTAATCAATAAGGATTTTATTTTTTAAAATGAAGTCACGTGGCATCTTTAGTACCTTCACAATAGGAACTATTAAAAACAGGACTGGTTAGTGTGCTTTCTTATGGCTTCCTTACATGACTCACTGGAGTGCCACTAATATAATTTCTCTGTAAGGGGATTTTGAACACCTTATTGATTAGCATGGATTCATTTACTCCACAATAACACTCAATAACAAATCACTGGACTGTGTGCCTTCAGACCAGGGTTGCTTTCAAATATCTGTGTTCAGAATGATTGAGTGTTATGTTGTATGAGTAATACGAACACTGAGATAACCATGAAATTCATCTTAACAAGAAACCCATCATCAAGACCATCATAACCAAATGGGCACTGAGTAGAAATTCACATCATCTCTGATCATTTATATTTAACCTCTTGGTAATGTTTCCAGTAACATCACGATTAAGTTTTTTTTTTTCATTTTCAACTAATTCATAATTGTGACATGATAAATGCTCTGTCTAACTTGCATTAGGAATAATTTCAAACTTCAACCAAAGCAGCTAATTTAAATATGAATAAAATTACTGGGACACAACAAGGTGAAAAGCGAGTGTTAAGGTTCGTGGTATGAGGCTGCTGGTTCTACATGTTTGAAAAATGTTATTCTAAGGATGTACTAGTCTCTGTCATGACAAAAATATTTCAAGGATAAACTGTTAGAGTGAAAAAGGTCACAAACCATGGTATTAAAGGGCCAAAATGTAAAACTAAATGTTTTAAAACATTCAGAAATTTGCTAAAATTATCATCAAGAAATGACAATTTTGATATTATGTCAAAGACTTTTATGTGTAGTGTTACAGGGGTAGCTACTGAAGTTAGCATGCTAGCCAGCTACCCCCGGTTTTTCCTGTTTCATAATAAGACTGTATCTCAAGAGGCGACAGTCTGATAGAATAGACTCTAGTTTCACGCCTCTCCTCTCCGGGCCTGCCGTGTCTTTGTCATCCCCAGAGTCAAAGACTTGGTAAGAGCTGCTGTGAATCACCTCGGTGCTGTATTGCCTACTTTCAAACTGGCCTCCATCATTCGTGGAGGGTGGGTTTAGTTCCAGTCTGGCTTCTGAGCCGGTCTGTCGCCTGGTCGCTTGGCTCCATTTCTGGTGTTCATTCCCACCCCATGCCCCACTGGGTCTTCCCTGCCCAAGGACTGAAAACCTTCTCCTCCCCACTAGAAGTCTAAACACCAACACTCCCCTGGTACTCTGAGCTCCCAGTCCATTCAAAGTTGGCCAATAGGACCGCAAGCTGCAGGACTAACTGAGCCAACTGGCTAATGGCAGCTATGTTTAGCTGTTAGTTACTCTGGTGATATGCTGCCCCCTGTTTGTTTGGAGCATGAATTCAACAGGTAGCTAATTCTTACTTGCTTGAGGGAAACTTTGGTCTTGAATGTTTTGCCTTCAAATGCTTCTCTTGTGAACTTTGGTTGATATTTTTTTATACGCATAACCTACCAAAATTATATTTCTGAACCCAGAGTAAAGACAAAGCATTTATCATCTAACAATTAACACTGGAAATGGAAAAAATATCGTCAACACCTGCCATCAACCCCCATATAAAAGTACACAATGAACTCTTTTCTCTCCGGCTGATGAGACTTAAGAGGTTTGTTCATTTCTTAGGGGGGCGTCAACACAACTGTTCGCCATGGAGGCATCTATGTGAAAGCCATCATACCAAAAGGAGCCGCTGAGCTTGATGGAAGGATACAGAAAGGTAAGCCATGTTAAAAATAATGTCAAAACAAAACAAAAGACTTTTTTATAAGTTTAATTGTAATTATTGTAACAGAAGTGTCTGTCTTTATAAGTCTAGAATCTTTGTTTTTTAACCCCCGTCTGTCCACTGATCAGGTGATCGTGTGGTGGCCGTCAATGGAAGAAGTCTGGAGGGAGCCACTCATCAGCAGGCTGTGGAGGCTCTCAGAGACACTGGGCAGGTGAGGGATGACATTTACCACAAGCGCCACGCTGACAGGCTGTTTAGTTGCCACCCAGCTGGCCACTAACGCTAAGTGAATCGCTTTTCTCCCTCAGATGGTGCATTTGTTGCTGGAGAAGGGTCACCCACCAGCAGACAGTGTCCATGCTCCCCTCACACCTCAGAGCACTCCACCATGTGCTGGCAGCGACCGAGACCAGACCAAGAACAAAGAGCAGCCGCTCGAGGTCAAAGAAAGACCAGAGTACAGCTTTGTTACACCAGGTGAGGCGACAATAACCAAAACATGAAGCAGCACCCTGATGTGTCAGTTAATCTTTTCTGTACATTATGCACCTGTTTTCAGGTGTGTGGGTTTTTTTTTATTATTTTGGTTGCAAAACAGCTGACAGTCCAGGCTGTATAAATGTTTGCAGTCTACACAGATAGTACTCAAATTAAGCAGGAAAACATTCATCATTGAGGTCATACGTTTGTCAGCAGTGATACACTAAGACACTGTGTTCTCTCTGCTCTAAACAAAGTATCTTGCTGTTGGTAATCTAATTTGAAAGAAAATGGACATGTGTGTACAATTTATTAGTGGCACATTGCTACAAATTTAGAGCTTATTAGCTGGAGCGGATGTTGCTTTCCTAGAACTAGATGCTTTTGTTTTATTAGAAGGGGAAATTTAGCTCTTTTCATGTGGCTGTCCAGATGATGATGATAAATGTAGAGCACCCTTTCTGAAAAATGATGTACGTTTGTACCATTTTCAATACAAAATCCACCACAGACATGTCTTTCATCACAAGTCCATCCCACCATTTGTCCATCCATCCTCCATCCATACCCTCTTAATCTGTGGAGGTTTGGTTTATTATCTTTTTGGCAATTGTATTTGTGTCTGTGGCAAAAGTCAAACAAATACAACCACAACAGCTAAGGCATTATAGTTAAAGACAGTCATCAACAACAAAGTGCTTCCTGTCCAAAAGACTTGGTATACCCTGGCCAGGTTGCCAGTTTGTCACATGACAAGCAAATAAAAAAATGTCCAGGAGTTCACTGTAGATGCATGTCTTTGTCCCCACAGATAACGTGTTCGAGGTGTGTCTGCTGAAGAACACATCGGGGCTGGGTTTCAGTTTTAGTCGAGAGGAGAACATCCCAGATGAACCCCATGGCTCCAGCATGGTACGGGTTAAAAAGCTGTTTCCTGGCCAACCGGCTGCAGAGAGCGGTCGCATCAACGTGGGAGACGTCATCATGCGGGTCAATCAAACGTCCCTCAAAGGACTCTCGCAACATGTAAGTAGGATACCTCTCCTGCTGCACTCACACCTGGAAATCAAGGTGTTTGAAAGCATTATTTATGTGGAATGGTGTGTCCATACAGGAGGTGATATCAGCCTTGCGAGGAACAGGACAGGAGGTGACGTTGCTCCTCTGTAGACCTGAACATGGGGTTCTTCCTGAAATGGACACTTCAGCTTTGGTGAGCCAGTAAATAAGGGTATTGTGTCTCTGACTGCTGTGTAGAAAAATGCCAGTAATTGCTGGAAACCTAATTTGTACTTATTTATTTCCAGACACCAATGCCGTCACCCCGAAAGGAGCTGGTGACCCAGCCAGAGTCCAGCCTGACTTTTGGCAGGGCAACATCTCCTCTGGCTACGCAAGGCAAGAGGAATCAGGGCACCGTGGAGGACGCCCTGGAGAGGCTGCTGAAAAAAACTCCTGGCCGACACAATAGCTACAGCGACAGCACTGACGGGGATGCAGAGGTGGAAGAAGCCTTCAGCCCGAGTGCTGTGGAGCAGAGCAGGCAAGCTTGGGAGCGGAGTGTGTACCACACCCCCAGCAGCAACCTGGGGCTTGGACAGTACGACAGCACCAGTCAGCTGGACGACACCATCCAATCAGCTTTCTATTCCCCCAACCTGTCCATGACGAGGTCAGACCTCAGCAAGAGGTACTTGGTCGATGTTAAAATAACGCTTGTATGATCTGAATTAATTTTATACTCTGATATCTCATACTTTTGTCTTTGTTGTTTGGACAGGGGTCCTTCATCCCCCATGACAGCTGATTTAGAGTCACCCTCCATACCTATGGTGTCCTCCCCTACTGCCCCAAGCCCAGATCCTCTGCCTCCTCCGCTGCCTCTGCCCTTAAACCTCACTTTGTCTGGCAATGGACAGGATATGGAATTTGTCCCGGTAAGGACAGAGGAAGTTAGTGATCCGAAAAGTCCGACTTATTAAGGGGTATCACTGGATTTTAATTTTTAAAGATTTACTCAGATTCCTGTAACTGAGATTCCTCTCTGTTGTTAGGAAGTCGAGCTTAAGGTCTCCTTGGTGAAGTCAGAAAAAGGCAGCCTGGGCTTCACCCTCACCAAAGGTAATGATCACGGATGCTACATCCATGACATCGTCCAGGATCCAGCCAAAGGAGACGGAAGGCTCAGGCCCGGGGACCGAATGATTATGGTACGAATTCATCCTTAATCCCTTACTCTGGTCACAGCCTACAGCCTGTGTTTCAGCCCATGTTGCTGATGAGATGCACCAATTTTGGCTGGTTCCATTTTTTTTTTTTTTCTAAAACCTACAATTAACAAAATACACAGCCATATTTTTTAACTTGTATTTAATAGAAAATTTAACTGTATGTTCATTGACAATTAAATGACTTGAATCGTTAAAGTAACTTTAACCATCAGTGAGGCCTTGTCCTCTTTTCTCTCTCCAACTTTTCCTTTTTTCAACCTTTCTTCTCCCATCTTCTGACTTGCTGTCTTCTCTCACATTTTCTTGCCCTCTCTACTCATGTCTTCCCCTTTATTTCTTTCACTCTTCTTTCT
The DNA here is from genome assembly GCF_056507025.1 of Lutjanus erythropterus. Lineage (NCBI taxonomy): Eukaryota > Metazoa > Chordata > Actinopteri > Lutjaniformes > Lutjanidae > Lutjanus > Lutjanus erythropterus. The sequence goes on along the minus strand of NC_139336.1, from coordinate 27,680,477 downwards.
CTCCCCTCTTCTTTTTATTATGTTATTGGCAGTGTGTCTCTTCAGTGACTGCAGTGACTCCTCTGATTAGCTGATTAGCTTAGCTTAGCATAAAGATTGGAAGCAGCGGTAAACTTCTGGCCTGTTTGTCCAGAGTTTAGTGTTTGGCTTAAACAAATGAAAAGCGGGGTGCTAATTAGAAAACTTTAGAAGTGTTGGTAGGCAGATATTTTTAAACTTTGGACAGAGCCAGGCTAGCTTCTTACACCTGCTTCCTGTCTTTATGCTAAGCTAAGCTAATCACCTGTTTTAGTGCACAGTAGGAGACTGATATCCATTTTCTCATCCGACTCTCCACAAGAAAGCAAATAACTGTTTCCGAAATGGTCAAACTTTTCTTTTAATTTCAAAACGTCTCAATCGTTTATTTTCTATCTCCAGGTGAACAACACAGATGTGAGCAATATGGGCCACACAGAGGTGGTTAACCTTGTGCGCGCAGCCCCCCGCGTGGTTGACTTGGTCGTAGGGAGGGTCCTGGAGGCTCCAAAGCCCCCAATAGAAGCCCACCTGCTGCCTGACATTTGCTTTAAGGGCAGCCAAGAACCACTGGGTGAGAACCAGCCCTCATTAACAAGATAAAACATCCCTGGCACATCTGAAGTTCAAACACTGCATATCTTCTGTTCATAGGTCTTGCAAACTGATGCAAAAATAAGTACTTTTAGTCAAATCTAAATGGTGTTGCTCCTTGTTTTATCACCAGGTTTGGTCCTAGACGGTGGCAGTGACAGTGTGTACGGTGTCTTGTTTGTGAAAGAGATCACGCCTGGTTCAGTGGCCTCTGAGGTGGGCACCCTGAAACCACTTGATCTAATTCACTACATCAACGGTGCTCCCACCCAGGACCTGACGCTCAGCGAGAACACCAGACTGCTGGAGCTCTCCCTCAATGACCTCACTCTCAAAGCCACGAGGTAGTCTTACAAATAATGACATCTGTTTTTCATGTTTAGTTGATGTGGCTTTTTGATTTCAATGTCATTACAAAAGGTTATTTTTAGCTCAAGTTACTATATGTAGCATCATTTCAAAAACCTTATTTTTCTTCTTTTTTCTCCGACTCAAAGGGATGGAAAGCCGGTTTTCCCTGGGCAGAAAAGTGTCTCTTTCCTTAACAACAACATCAGCCCCAAGGTTTCATCCAGCATGAATGGTACGGTTTTAAAGTAGCTAGCACTAGATCCAAAAGAAGATCAAATGAACTATTTAATTATTTACAAACTCACAAATATAGAAACATCTAATCCATAAATCTAGAGAGAAATCATGAGAGAAGCTTAGCGAACTATTTACATATTTACAAGCTATAGGATGGTCTGAATAAGTCACAAATTTTGTCGCCAGTCACCTTTTAGAAATTTGGTAAGGGCGTCTGAAAGGTCACTAATTCTAGTGAGAAAATCAACAGTTTGGCAGCGCTTCCCACACTTAGTTCAAGATAAAGAAAATTTTATTGTTTCCATTGTTTTGCATATAATGGCAACATTTTTTTTTTGTTGGTTTAAGGGTTCCTTAAAGGAGAAGATCCAAGAGATGCAGAGCGTCTTGCAGCACTTTGTCCTTTAGAGGTAAATAATTTTTATTTTCTATATTCCATTGATGTGCTTGAAAAAAAACTTGTACTGTTGCATTTATCATAAATTTCAGACATACAGCTGTAAAAATGTTTGTGTGTGTTAATGGTAAATGGTTACAGTGATGAGCAAGATAACCATATATTATACAAATATTGTTGTATGTTATTCACAATAATATTTTAGTACCTCTTTAACTTGCCATGTATCGCTTAATTGTTGCATTTTCTTACCTTAATTTTATAATGTACACAAGAGTGTCTGTGATATTTAGTTATTTTCCCCTGTATATATGTTTATATTATTTTTTATATTGATATTCCTCCACTTTGCCCTGCATGTAATTTTATTTTTAATTTTTCTTATTCAGGATTTCTGCCTGCATGGTTGCAATCTCTTTTCATTACTGTTGTACGTCCACAAATCTGCATGTGACAAATAAATCTCTTGAATTAAAAATCTGATTGCTGCTATCAAAAATTAATCTCAAATTAAAGATGATTACACGTTTGTTTGTTGAACGCGCAGGAGGAGATCATTAAGCTGGATCTGGAGAAGCCGCACACAGGAGGTCTGGGTTTTTCTGTGATCGGAGGGGAGCGGGGGATCTTCGTCAAGTCCATCACACCAGGAGGGATCGCGGAGTCCTCAGGCCAGCTGCAAGTGGGGGACAGGCTGCTGAAAGTGAGTCACGTTTGGCTGTTTGACTCCTCTGGATGTTCTGAGCCTGCTCTTAAAGGTTTTGATTGTGACTGTCTTTTCTCTTGCAGGTAAACGACGAACTGATGACAGGCGTGTCCCACGCCAAAGCTGTCACCACCATCCGTAAAGCTAAAGGCCTGGTACATCTGATAGTGTCCAGACCGGCAGACCAGAACCCAAACACATACCTGGCCTACCTGCCCATCAACTCTGACAAGTGCAATGGAAACACAGGTACAAGCAAAGAAAACATGGTCTATCTATGCTTTTATATTCTTTTTCCTGTTTTAATCATTTACAAATATCTGATTCTTTTGTATTTAAAAATAAATTGTGTCTAGTATTAGTATTTGATTTTTTAACACTCCCCTTCATGTTGTTTTCAGATCTGAGTGAGGACAGTGGAGCGAAAACTAAGCTGCGGAATCTTCACGATGATTTGAAATCTGGTGGCTTTCCTCAAATACCACCAATAGGTAATAAAATACAGGCTAGAATAAATGCAGTTATACAGTTATAAACTTGATAAACTAGACTTCATCTCCATGTTTCACAGATTATGATGATGGTCCATTAGAACAGAAAAGAGAAACGGAGAACAGCGCAGAGCTTTCAGAGGACACGGACTGTGATGGTTCTTCTTTACCTGAAGATTCCCCTGAGGTGCAGATTTCACATCAGACTTAATGAAACTATATGAGGGCTCTGCCTGATATAATACTGTTTTGTTCATAATTTTTCCCATAACAGAGTTCCCGGAAAGTGGAATGGCAAGAGGAGAGCGTCGACGATCCAAGGAATGAAAAGTAAGATTTTCTTCTCAGGACAGTGAATACATTCGCAGCTCTTCTTCTCTTCCTCACGTTTCACCGTCAATGTTTCCGAATCAACAGCTATCTGCAGATGAGTGCCGGTCAGCCGGAGGAAGATGAAATCACATGGGGAAGCGATGAACTGCCAATTGAAAACATGAATTCCAAATCAAGAGACGGTAAGACCGACTTCGCGTTTGAAATTTGACTCTAAAGATGTTAATTCTCTACGACAACGTAAAATGACACATGATCTAGATTTGATTACGTAATTAGTATTGAGTAGAGAGGAAGGAACAGGTCAGGAAAATGTTATTCCAAACCAGTCCAGGCCAGTCCATTTTTTCCTTCTTAGCATCAGTGTCTGTAAGGTCAGGTAGGTGCAAAATTTCAGGTTCCTCATTTTATTCACACTTTCTTAACTGACAAATAAATACGCCCTTTTCTGCCAGTGTGATGAGGGGAAAAAAAAGATCCTGTAAGTCATTATAAAGAGAAACTTTCCAAATAATGAGTTAAGTACTAAGTCTTTATTTAGAGAAGGTTTCTCATTATTTTTACTTTTAAGATACTCAGTCATTATTTTGTGAAAGTTTCTCATTATTTTGAGATATTAATCCACTGCAGAAATGTTTTTTTACCCGTTAATTCTGTCTTCCCCCAGATGGACCAATCATCACAGAAGATGAGCTGACCTCTTTGCCCCTGGTCAAAGTCGTCCCAGACGGCCAGTACACGGGTCCAAAGCTCAACACCGTGGTCCGCATGATGAGGGGGCTTCTGGAGCAGAAAGTCCCGCTGCAGGAGTTCGAGGTAAGAATCTACTTTGAATTTCAAGGCCTGGGAACTCGGCGCAGTTCATTACATTTTTATGAACATCTGTTTTCCCTCCTGGCAGAATCTTCAGAATCTGCAGCCTCTGGATGACTGTTTAATAGGTCAGACGAAGGAGAACAAGAAGAAAAATCGCTACAAGAATATTGTTCCATGTAAGAAAAGTCACAAATGTGTCAGTCCATATTTTGCACAGTGAATTATAACAGGAAACCTGAAGCCTTTTTTTAATAAATGTTACTAAATCTGTAGTTGGATTCAAATGATGTTTTTTGTCCTCATCTCTCCTAGTTGACACAACTCGAGTGGTGCTTGGCAAAGACGGCGGCTACATCAATGCCAACTTCATCAAGATGTCAGTGAAGGATGAGAACTACATGTACATCGCCTGTCAGGGTCCCTTACCCACCACTCTGGGAGACTTTTGGCAAATGGTCTGGGAGCAGAAGTCCAACGTGATCGCCATGATGACGCAGGAAGTCGAGGGAGGGAAAGTGAAATGTCAGCGGTACTGGCCGGACACGCCGAGGACAGCAGAGATGGTGGACGACAGGTTACAGATCACGCTGATCAAAGACCAGTATCTTGACAACTTTGTCATCCGACTCATCGAGGTCAAAGATGTCCAGGTTAGTTTGTGTAGAGATTCCACGCTCATTTTCTCATGTTAATTTAAAACTTAAAGGGATATTTCAGATTTTTTGAAGTGGTGTTGTGTGAGGTATTCATCCATAGTCAGTGATTAGCTGCTGTCGATGGCGGTCATGGTGGAAACTGCCATTATGTAAGCCAGATATCTTCTTCCACTGGTCCTCCTCTCTGCTTCTCCAAACTGGGGTTGACCACCATCCACTGTAGGTAATACACTGACTGTCGATGAGTACATCATATAAACCCACTACAAAAAATCCAAACTATGACTTAATAGACTCATTAATGTAAGAGTGTCTCCCTCCTCAGACCAATGAAATCCATCGTGTGACACACCTGAACTACACGGGATGGCCCGACCACGGAACGCCCTCACAGCCCGAGCAGCTGCTCACGTTTATCTCCTACATGAGACACGTTCATCGATCAGGACCCATAATCACACACTGCAGTGCAGGAATCGGTCGATCAGGGACCCTCATCTGCATAGACGTGGTTCTGGGTCTCATCAGTAAAGATGCTGATGTAAGTAGACAATCTTATACCTTGTTTATAATGAAGCTTCTATTCTTTTTCTTATTTGTTCAGTATGATCACAATCTAATACACATTTTCTTGCAGTTTGATATTTCAGATGTTGTAAGGAACATGAGACTTCAGAGACAGGGAATGGTCCAGACAGAGGTGAGTTTTAATGTTCTCTTTTAATGTTAAGTAGCTCAGTTCTTAAATGTGATGTTAAAGGGATAGTTTGGATTTTTTTGAGGTGGGGTTGTATGAGGTACTCATCCACAGTTAGTGTATTACCTACAGCACGCACCCCAGTTTGGAGAAGCAGTGGGAGTACCGGTGTAGGAAGCTGAGAAATATTGTGCTGTGAACAGAGTCAGCAAAAAACATATTTTAGCCCTTAAAAAATCAATATCAATATAAGTGTGCGCTAAAAAACTGCAGTTATATGAGCCAAATATTGCTCTCTCCAAACCTAACTCCAAAATAGTTTTACCTGGCAGAACATGGACTTTGCTGATCTACCGCTGCTTCGATCTTTTAGCTTGCTTGTGTTGTTGTGCGACTTCAGTGAATCCAAACCATCACAGAAGTCACACAGTAACTCAAACAAACTAACACATTTAGGCAGCGGCAGAGCAGCAACTCCTGTGTTCTGCAAGGTCAAATTGCTGTTTGGTTTTCCCATCATTTTTTTGTGCTTGATAATAATAATGTGTTCCGTGGTATTTTGTACAGTACATTTCTTAGCTTCCCACACCAGTACTCCTGCTGCTTCTCCAAACTGGGGGTGTGCTGCCCACCATAAGATAAGATAATGCATACAACCCCACTTGTCAAATCCGAACTATCACTTCATCTCTTTACTGTTTTGATTCTGCACCTCTTTGCTTCACGTTTCTGACACAGCTTACCTTCGTTCTTCCAGGACCAGTACATTTTCTGCTATCAAGTGATCCTCTACGTCCTCAGATGCCTTCAAGCAGAAGAAAACATCTCAGGATAGTAGAAACCACATATCATGTAGAGGCTGGGTGACTGTTTCACAAAAGCAAAACAAAAATGGAGGCGAGTTGACACAGGCAGAAATTGCCAAATTACACTACCATATTTTTTAAAATGCCTTAAAATATTCAGTTCTCTTGAGAGTAAATCCTTTTAAAGAAGTCTATATTTTTATGTTTGCTTTTTGAGTTCTCTCTCTTTGGCTGCTACTCCCTTTCAATGCATTTACGAGAACTGCTGATTGTATTTCTTATTGTCACCTACAAGAGAACACTTATGTTTTTTTTTTTTTCTCCAGATTCTTGGATATTTTAAAATAATTATGAAAGTGATGATCAATGACATCGTATTTTATGTGGAACAAAATTGTACTTGTGTATTTTGAATCCTATTTTGATGCTGGAACATGCCTTGACAGAATACTATGTCAGTATTTGCTTTGTAAATCTTATTATACAGTAATTGCTCACTGCCTGAGGGTAAATGATGAAATTAAAAGTGTACATATTCATCTCCTGAAAATTAAACTGGATACTTTTTAAATGTTATGTAGAGGGAAGTTTCCTTTGTTTTGAAAATCAGAAATATTTTTCTTGACTTTGTCATTTTAGTACTTTACCTTTTAGGATACTTTTAAATGACAAACTTTGTCAGCCTTACTGTTTGCGTTCATGCTGTGTAAAAAGGTTGCCAACACATTGCGAAGTTCATTTACAGAAGCGGCTTTTCCAAGGTTTCTGACTAACAAAACCACTGAAAAGTCTGTGGAAGAGAAGCTACATCTTGTGCACCTGTTTAAGGGTTGATGACTTGAAGAGGACTTCATATACACTACATAGGTTACTGCACAATACTGGAGTAACAAAGCTTTTAATGTTGCCTCAAAAGTGATCGTAGAATTGAATCAAAAAGTCTGTACAAAGATCGAACATTGGAGCCTTATGTATTTGTATTTTGATTGTCTGTTTGCATATTTTACAGGAGCACATGTTACTGTCTTTTCCATGTATGTTCTCTTTAAACAATCGCCCTGAATGAATGCAGACCCCTGAGCTATCTGATGGAACAATGTAATAATCTACAAATGAGGAAAAGCAGACGGCAGTAGCTGTTGTTGACAGATATGTTGTCTTTTTCTAGTTTCACCACCATGTGGTGCCAAAATTCATTATCACATCACTGTAAAATAATTCTGGAAGATCTTTAATTATAGTTTTGGGCCTCAACGGCTGATAAGCTTCCCATTTAAACAATAAAGCTTATATTGCTCACTGTGGTAGCCATTTTCTTTTGCAGGCCTGGTTTGCTTTCTGACTCACTGCAATGCAAAATTCTGCAGAATTCACCATGAAAGAAAAGCATCTACACTTCTGCCAAAACAATTTAATCTCAGACAATTATAGTGAAGAGAATCATAAAAATCTTTCTCTTATGAAAAGTTCCTTTCTATGGAAGCAGAGAACGGATGAGATCACAAGTTAGAGAGGCAGGAAGTGATTCTGGAGAAAGATAGTTGATTGTTGAGAAAGATAGATGATTGTGCATTCATGTGGTGTTGGAATAATGGAAAAAATGACTTCCCGACTGGGAAAATTCATGTGAATGCCACCTCAAGTTGGAACAGCAACATGAAAAGTCAGAAAATTTTGTGACAGAGTTGTTGCCTGTTGATGTCATATGTTTGGTTGATAACTTTTTATGAATTCACATACTGCATATCATTTCTTTTAGTCACATAATTTGTGATACAGTATAAAGTTAGAATGGTTAGTAGCTGCGCACAGATTAATTAGAAATGTCATTTATTATCATTTACACTGTTAACAAGTCCCCTACTTTACCCATAGTACCCTCTAATCCAGTGGTGGGCATTTATTTTTCATGGGGGACCACATGAGAAATTGATCAGACTGCCATGGGCCAGACACAAATGTGATATAAGGTCCTAATAATGGCTGCACCTCTAATAATGAAATAGTCAGAAGTGTTCTGTATAGGGCACAGTGGCACACAGCCTGTGAGTTAATAGCTGGGTAACACAATAATGCACTTCTACTGTTGGATACACTCTCTGAATTAACTTATGATGAATTGTGGGATAATTATTTTTGATGGCAGCATCCAGAACTTAAAATGAATGCAACACTATTGAGTGAGTAAAATTAGAGTCTAATATAAGAGATACAGCTCAGTATCATTACCATTAAACACAGCACTTACCTCTTTCAGAATAAAAACCCAATAACAATTTAAATAAAGATGAGTAAGTAAGAAAAATGATATTGATTTTGAGCTTTTGGGCCACATGGTACCTTCTAGTGGGCTGCATCTGGCCCCCAGACCCTATTTTGTCCCGGTCTGCATATTCTAAGTTGTATCCATGTTGTTTCCACTTTATGACATAAAAGCACATGAACACACCAAAGTCGGAATAATGACTTCCCATCTCTGAAACTGGAACCATCCAAGGAGTACATGGATGCACTGTCAGTCCCAGGTTGTCAAGTGGGAATGAGACACAATCAGGTACCTTACTGACCTCTGATTGGCCAAAGTCTCCCATCATGGAAATGGAAACAATGGAAACAATGGAAACAATCTGTGATTTATTTTATCACTGCACCAGAATCTTTTGTTTTTTTCTGTACAAACTGTTAATGTGCCTACATGTGTTTTCTAAAATTAAATCACAACTTAACGCAGAATCAAAAACAAAACACGTCTCTTTTAACAAAGTGTAATGTAAAATGAAATTTGATCAATAAAAAAATAAACTACAAAAAGAAATTGCGTCTTAATAAATACGCAGTAAAATGTAATGCAAAATTAATTTGATCAAGAAAAAAAGATACGTCTTATTTAATAAAATGAAACATAAAATTTACTATGGTAAATAAAACAAAATAAAAATTAAGCACGTCTCCTTTAATAAAAGCGGAAGTGACTGTGCCGTCGCCGGACGTGACGTAAGGACTTTCCGCTGCTAGTTAAATGGCAGCCTACACTGTTGCCACGCTTGCCTTGTAAAAGCAGCTGTTTTCCATTTTTATTTCACGACATACTCACAGAAACATCTTGAACCATGTCCGGGCGACAAAACAACAAACTCCCGAACAATTTGCCTCAACTGCAGAATCTCATAAAAAGAGACCCGCAGTCTTACGTAGAGGAGGTGAGTGTTGTTAGCTAACAGTGCTAAAGTTTTTAGCTTAGTTTTTTACTCATAGGAGAGCTTTCTGTGTATTGCAGTTGTGAATCAGCCGTGGTTGTTGTTGTGTCTTGAACAGTTTCTGCAGCAGTATCGACACTACCAGTCCAATGTTCAGATCTTCAAACTGCAGCCTGACAAACCCAACAAGGAGCTGGCAGAGCTGGTCATGTTTCTGGCTCAGGTAGTGTATTGTAGGCTGTGTTTATGCTAGTATCCACCGCTGAGCCTGTGTATGCGCCGTATCAGCCATGTGAAGTACTTTCCTACCTCCTTTGTGTTGTGTAGTTAAAGTTTTTCTTGTCCCCCAGGTTGGTCACTGCTACCTGCAGCACCTGTCTAGCTTTCCACAAGAGCTGTCTGAGTTATTATTGAGTTACCACACAGTCCTGGAGCCAGACCTGAGAATGGTGAGAGCATCTTGATCATAAGGGATGGGTATCGTTACGATTTTATTGATATCAATACTGATACTGCGGTACTTGCGGTACTCTTGTTAATACTACTACTTATCATAATTTGGTGCAAATGACTTGTCATGGAAATACTCAACAGTTATTTCATTTATTTATTTTTACTGAAATAACAAGTTAAATTGTTTTCAGAGTTATTGCATTTATTTAGATACCAATAATTGTATTGTTTGTCCAGGATCTTATCAGTCTTTTGGTACTGAGCAGTCAGGACATGGTTCTGTTTAAGCACCAGTTCTCGATACCCATCCTTATTGATAATAGTTGCGACACATGGGACATGACCTTTCTCTGATCACTGAACTGTTTTTGTGTGTTGTCCTGTCTGTGTCAGACCTTCTGCAAAGCGCTGATTCTCCTGAGGAATAAAGACCTGATCGACCCCTCTGGCCTCCTGGAGCTCTTCTTTGAGCTGCTGCGATGTCACGACAAACTTCTCAGAAAGGTCTGAGCCCTTGAATATCTACAGCTGCATGTCTTCCTTGGCAGTGTTGGTTACTTTTGAAGTTACGGATTACTAGTTCCCCTGTGAAATATTTTAATTTCTTCATCAAAGTAATTCAGTTTATTACATTTTAGTACTTTTCTAACAAATTTAAACCAGGTAGCCTAAACCTCACAACTGTATTTCATATGACAGATTGCAATTACATTAACTTACCTGTACATTTCCTCTGATTTGACTTGGAGCGTTTCTAATAAACAAACAAGCCTAGCACTGTACAGTAATCTTTGAGCCCCTTTCTGACTTCATAAGCAAAAAGATGTTTGCTTTCTTGCACTAAAAGGCATTTTTCTCAGATGACATGGCCATTCGTCTTGCTGTGGTCGACTGGTCGCAGGCATGGCAGCCAAGAGCAATGGGCAGTGATTTGATTGGCAGCTGAGAGGTGGTGCAAATTCAAACAAGAGAACTGATCAAAAACAACGTCCAAATTTTAAGCACATACTTGCCCGGTGAATGATTGATGGTATTGCTCTTGGATTTGTTCCAGTGGCTTTTCACTTGTTGTCAGGAAATATGCCAAAAGATCAAAAACTAAAAACGAAAGATAGTATTTACATTTGCCACGAACTTACTGGAGAGTATTACAGTATTTCAGTAGAGTTCAATAGAGGCCTTTCAGGTCTAAGGAGAGAGGAATCTATTTGTGTAATTTGTCTAAAAAAAGGCTAAATGCTTTTCTAGTGTTGTATGGTTTTCTGCGCTCGTATATTGAGTCTTTTGCTGATTTTTTTTCCTCTAGAATTAAACTTTTTTTTTCTCTCCACAGACACTCTACACACACATAGTAACAGACATCAAAAACATCAATGCGAAGCACAAAAACAACAAAGTCAACACAGTAAGTACACACACTCACATGTTTGACTGTGTGTGATATTGTGTGAAACAGCAGCTTGAGTCAGTCACTGCTCTGCTTTCTTCTGTGTCATACTGTCGTGTGTTTCAGACGTTACAGAACTTCATGTACACCATGCTGAGAGACAGTAATCCCATCGCGGCAAAGATCTCTTTAGATGTGATGGTGGAGCTTTACAAAAGGAACATTTGGTGGGTTTGATTTTTACGCTGAACTTTATGAAATAAGTGATTTTTTTACGCACTGTTTTAACCTGATTGTCTTTGTGTCACAGGAATGATGCCAAAACAGTTAATGTCATTACAACAGCGTGCTTCTCCAAGGTGACAAAGGTACGTTTATTTTCTCACTGAAAGCAACGTCTTACTTACTATGTTGTATAAGTGGCAGCCCTCTACATCCTCACCTGCTTCTCTCTCTGTTCAGATCCTTGTTGCAGGTCTTAAATTCTTCCTGGGCAAAGACGAAGATGAGAAAAACGAGAGTGATTCAGAATCAGAGGCAAGTGCAAGAGATTTCTTTGTATACTGCACATGTAAGATATAAAACTGTGTTGATTTGTTCTGCTGTTTTTGTTAAGAATGAGTCTCATATTTCAGGCGGAGGGACCTTCAGTCCGAGACCTGAAGGTTCGATTCTCCACTGGCAAGAAAACCACCAAAAACAAGAAGAAGCTGGAAAAGGCGATGAAAGTCCTCAAGGTGCCGCTGCTGTAACTGCTGCAGAGCTGTGACTCATATTATTATATTTGTTTTAAAATTAACTGAGTTCATTGTTTTTACTCTTTGGACAGAAACACAAGAAAAAGAAGAAAGCGGAAGTCTTCAATTTCTCAGCAATTCACCTCATTCATGATCCTCAAGGTAGACTCACCTGTCTTCTTCTGAACAACTGCAGCACGAAGAATATGTCTACGGTTGATTGTGCTACTATTTATAGAAGTATAAACCATCAAATGTCTATTTTTGTTAAGATTTTTCAGAGAAACTCTTGAAGCAGCTGGAAGACTCTAAAGAGCGCTTCGAGGTGAAGATCATGATGATGGACCTCATATCCAGACTGGTTGGAATCCACGAGGTGAGAGACGAGGCTCTCGTTAGATCGTTTGCACACGTTTTTAGAGTGATGGCAGATGAACTGACCTTATACCATATACTGCTTGTGAGGTAATTATTTTGTCCCACACACATATAAAAAAGTATACAGAATTAATGTTAATTCTGGGTCGGGGGGTCTGGGAGAAGGCATTATCCCCTTAGTGACTTTTTTTTTAAAAGCATTTAAACACTAAAACATAGATCATTAATTTGAATGTTTGTGTTTAAATACAGAAGGAACACCACTAGGAGGACACAGAATGATCCAAAACCTCAAAAATGATCAAAAATAATGCACTCACCCTTTAACAATAACTCATTTGACTACTTTTATGTGAAAGGAGTCACTTTAGACCAATTTTCATATGTAGTTTTGGTCATTAACAACATCTAAACACTTCTTGCTGTGCCTGGGTTATGAGAATCATGACTTTTCTTAAATTTAATAAAAGCATAAATGAGGTATGACTGAGATGTTTTATAGTGGGTACAATAAATACTCTGTTCTTTTCCAGCTCTTCCTCTTCAATTTTTATCCCTTCATCCAGAGGTTTTTACAGCCGCATCAAAGAGGTAAAAATAACTCACAGTTCAGTAAATCTAAAAACCTAAATTTAACCTCTGTGGACGAGACTCATTTGAAACGAACTGTTGTCTTTTTCAGAGGTGACAAAGATTCTCCTGTGTGCTGCTCAAGCTTCTCATCAACTCGTCCCACCAGAGGTACAGTAAGATCTACGCATTCACTCTGTGAGTCCGGACTTCATGTAGGGGATTTCATTGTAAACCTTTTCCTACATTCTCACCTGCGCAGATCATTGAACCTGTAATCATGACCATCGCCAACAACTTTGTGACAGACAGAAACTCTGGCGAGGTCATGACTGTGGGGTAAGTTTCAACTTCCTGGTTGAAGTTAAAGACTACCATTATTATTTTACAGTGTTATAGTAAATCTGATCCCTTTTTTTGTACTCTAGTATCAACGCCATCAAGGAAGTCGCAGCCCGCTGTCCGCTCGCCATCACTGAGGACCTGCTGCAGGACCTGACCCAGTACAAGACCCACAAAGACAAGAGTGAGCGACTGCCAGTCCGCTTTTCATGTCACAGTTCTAAATGCAATAATTACAGACGATGTATGCACAAATGTTCACTCACAAAAAAAAACATCTTTTTGTCTGTATTTGCCCTCAGATGTGATGATGTCTGCCAGAGGACTGATCCAGCTGTTCAGGAGTCTTAACCCACAGATGTTGCACAAGAAGGACAGGGTGAGCCAACTGAAAAAGACACCGCATACAAACAGTGTCCTTACATACAACAACAGCAAGTTTATTTTCAGTCATTTATAAATATATTAATTCAATTTAAATATTCGTTCAGAGTCTAACAGTGTGCAAACTTTTCTCCTTTGTGCTGTGCTGATATTTTTTGTGGAGCATCAGAAGATTTCTGTCTGGATGTGTGCTTCTTAAAAATGCACAAATTATACTCAGTTGTATCAACAAAGATTAATTTAATCCAAGTCCAAGTCCAAGTGTTAAATTAATACTAGATCACAGTTAAGTGGCTTAAGCAGAGGTTTAAATTTCAATCTTTCTTTATTTTTTTTAGCTTTAAAGTTTGGTGCAACACCATTTAAAGTTAAATATTATCCTTGTTGGTGCAACCCAGAGTTATAATCCCTCACTGTACAGTTTTTTGGGGTTTTTTTTTGGCATGGTCCTGCGAGCTTGAAACAGAAAGCAGGTGCATGTAACTGTAAACCTGTCACTTGTTGTCCAGGGGAGACCCACAGAGGCATCAGCAGAAGCCAAGATCAAAGACTATGGAGAACTTGAGGCTAAGGACTACATCCCTGGAGCCGAAGTCCTGGAGGTGGAGATGGAGAACAAAGAGGGAGAGGAGGACGAAGGTGAGCAGCTAGATTGGATTACAGTGGTTGACTTGATCTGTAAAATAGAGCCCAGTTTCGCTCTCAGTTGCGCTCTATTTGATCAGTATCAGGGTAATGTGCATATTTTTCATATTGCACCTCAGATGGTTGGGAGAGTGCCAGCATCAGTGATGATGATGAAGATGGGGAGTGGGTGGACGTTCACCACTCGTCTGACGAAGACACAGGAGAAGTGGTGAGAATGAAATTGCACATCTCATTAAACCGCTGATGGTTAATAATGTATTGTTTTAGTGTAAGAGCCCTCTGTGTTCTTGCCAGGCGGAGAAGCTGCAGAGCATGCCCGTCGAGGAGAGGAAAGCCAAGGCGGCGGCGGTCAGTGCGAGCAGGCTCCTCACTCAAGATGACTTCAAGAAGATCCGACTGGCCCAGATGGCCAAGGAGGTCAACGCTGCACCGGGCAAGGGCCAGAAGAGGAAGACTGTGGACAGCGACGACGAGGAAGACAGCAGGTTAGAAAGTTGTAGCATCATTTACGTGTAACTCTCAGGTCTCGCATTCCTTGATTCAGGCTTTAATCTCTGTGGTGTTTTTAGTTTTCTGATTAAAAACAGGTGATCATACTCAGTTTTTGTATTTTTAATTTGTTTGTTTTTTTCAGAGGGGAGCTGCTGACATTGAGGAATATTGAGAAACTCCATAAGAAACCAAAAGCAGACAAGGAAACACGTCTGGCAACAGCAATGGTAAAAGTTTTTGCTGACTGTGGTGATTTGAGCTCTTCGTAGTTACTGGTCCAGTGAAATCACGGTTCCTTAACTGTTGACTCTGGAAAGTCATTCATGTGCAGTTATATTGTGACAGTAAGGCTGAAACTAACTTAATTATTTCCATCATATTTTCGCCTGCCAATTATTTTTCAATTAATCATTTGTATCTGTTGTCATTTACTGTCATTAGAGACTTAGAAAATGAGCAAATATTCACATTCAAGGCTTTTTCAGGCTGGAAACAGATTAGTTTTAAAACCTTTAAAATTGTTAGCAAATTATCAGATTCTGTTTTATTTATGTTTTATTCAGTGTCTCAGCTTTTTTGGAATCAGGGTTGTATTTCATATTTTTTTCTGGATATATTTTTTTTAAATTTATTCTCATATAATGCCATTTATTTATTTTTATCCCTTTATTTTTCCTGTTTTTTTCTCTGTTTTGCCTTTCTACTGTTCCTTATTCTTGTCCTACTAAAAAGGAAAACGGAAAAATAAAAGGCTAAAAATAAATCAACGATATTATATTAAACAATAAATAAATGTAATAATTTGTATGCAGGAATAACAAAATATATTATTATATATACACATACACAAAAATAGAATTGTATATATAGATATAAATGTGACAATAAATGCAAATGCTTAATTTTTATTTTATATTTTTCTTACTTGTTTTTATATTTCCACATTTTTATTTACTTATTGTTTTATGTATTCATCTTTATATTTTTTAAAACATTTTTATGGCACTCCTATGACTCCATAGATTTGCCAGAGTAATTTGCAAATCTGCCAGCTCAAATGAAACGTGAGCTCGCAGGTTTGCCTGGTTCCCAGGCTGCATTTCGGCTGTAATGATGCGTTTGGTTTTCTAGGCGGGACGGACCGACCGGAAGGAGTTTGTCAAGAAGAGGACCAAGCTGAACCCACACGCCAGCACCAGCAACAAGGAGAAGAGGAGGACGAAGAACTTCATGATGATGAGACACAGTCAGAACGTCAGAACGAAAGGCAAACGCTCCTTCAGAGAGAAACAGGTGAGTCACACCTGTCACAGTGAAAGCTGCTGTATTTGACTGTGGATGCATACAAATAACAGTAAAAAACAGTCTTTGCACTGCAACTGAAAATATGTTGCGTTTCTCATCCAGATTGCTCTACGAGATGCACTCCTGAAGAAGAGGAAGCAGCACAAGTAGGACACCTGGACCTAATGTTATATTTGGCCACCATGAACCTGATCTTTGATTGTCTAATAATATTGTACATCTTTCAAGCAGCCTGTAAAATTTGGTCAATTTATTAATGTATTATTTTCAGATGATGAAATGCATACATCCACACTGTTCTGAAATAAACATTCTTTCATAAGTGTGTGAAAGTTTCATTGTTTCAAAGGTCCCTTCGTTATATTTTGTATCTCTGCAATCTTAAATATATTCATCCAGGTATTATTTTGGACAGCTTTAGTTTCTCTAAGGTTTAATAGACATAGTATCACATTTATCTGAAAATAAACTCCTCTATAGGCAACGCAGGAAACAGCTTTGATTATAAACATAAAGTTAAACATAAGAGTTGTTTAGACGGGAACTGATCATTTAAAACTTTGCTTTTACTAACTGTTTCAACAGTGTCGTAGTAACAGCTTCTAGCAAATTAATATTTCAGGCATCTCTGTTTATGGCTTAAGGGTCTTGGCCTGACCAACAGTATTTTATAACTATATTGTTATTTGTTGTACTTCAGACTGAGAATTTAGAGAGAATAAAATCTGATTGTATCTCTAAATGTCCTGTTTTCAATAATTCTGCTTGGTGTTTCAGGGTTCAAAAATTAACTTGTTTGTCCAGTGGCCAAGTGGCCAGTGAATGTTTAAATTTTACCAGCCACTCAAGTGAAGCAAATCTACCAGCCACTTGTATATTCTACCAGCATTTGAGTGGTGGTTAATGTTAATTTTGGTACCTGGTGTTTGCAAGTTACAGCAGAAATATGCGGACGTTGCACAGATACACAGTGAATAAAAATCACAATGTTGTTAATGTATAATTTTAGAAAAACTGTAACTATATAAAACAATTAAGTGTAATGAACCTGAACCTGTCTGTTATTTACAAGACAGTGAGGCAGAAGACAGTAAGACAAAGTTACCTCAATCTTAAATATAGTGGGGGTTTTCTGACAACTCAACAATGTGGCACTATTTATGTGTCTGTCTGCCATGAGTGTTTTTTTTTTACAGTATTTAGAATTTGTTACTGCACAGACTGTGGATGTTTTAGAAAAATTAAACTGAAGTTACAGTTAGAGATCTTGGAGGAGACAGGTGTGTGTTAGTCATTTATCTTTGCGTAAGGAAAGCAATAAGTAAGTAGTTTTTAACAGTATTTAACATTACTGCATGCCCTCTGTCTAAACCAGTGGTTCTCATATTGCATTGCATTTATATTATGATTAGACACAAACAATTTCCTCTTCACAATAGAATTTATATGCCTATCATATTCAAGTCCTAGGCCAGGCCTATTGTTCCTATGGTTTTTATTAGGGCTATTTATATATATATATATATATATATATATATATATATATATATATATACACATACATATATACATGTATATATATACATGCTGTCAATGCATGTTTAATATCTTTCTAATGCATTTTTCTTGTGCTGTTCTTCCACAACACTAAGTGTAAAAGAAAGAAAATTAAAAAAAAATTCTGCCTTGTAAATTGAGAACCTCTGGTCAAAATATGTTAGAAAGTGTGTAAGATTTAAGAGAAAGTTTACAGAAACTGAGCAAGTAACTATCCTAAAACTATTCATCTTTAACAAGCATGGGGAGCTTCTAAAAGGCATTATATTACATTTAGTTTTAAGTTCATTACGCAGTTGTTCAGGTAATACTTAAAAACTACAATACCCATGAAGCACCTGGAATCACAACAAACGTGCTAATGCCAAACATTCCGCTCAATGAAGCCGGCATTTTAATTCTTGCTGCGACATGAGGTATCAAAATTGAATGTTTTTGACTTAATACAGCGATTATCCAGTGGTTTGTAGTAACGTGTGACATTACACGCTCGGTATTTTCGCTAATTTAAGGGTTAAATCCTTTACGGTCCCTGCCAGCTAACATTAGCTCTCGCGCGGACGCTAGTTTTGACTGCTAGTTGCTAGCAAACAAGCTAACCGTTAAAATTAATCTCGTTACTGTTAGCCTAGTTGTGCTAGTTGTATCGTTATATTTTGTTTGGTGTTAGAGAGAGAAGCTACTGACTATGTGGTTTAACGTTAGAAATACGACGTTAACATGCCGCAGTGTTTACTACCATAACCATGTCCCTTGATAACCCGAGCTCGTCCTCATAAACTGTTGACGTGTGGTTGTTTTTCATGCTTCAGATTTTATCGCAGCTTTTGTCAACTGTTACGTCCGTTACTTTGTACTAACCTGGCTGCGATACATAAACATGAGTATTTCTTGGTATCGCACCCTAAAAGTGTGTGTACGTGAGATTTTAAATGACATCTGAAGGTTTTAGTTATCATTTACACCAATTATCTAACCGAGTTGTCATGTTTGCTGGTATCCTATCTTAAATATTTACATCTCTGCATCCTCTTTATAACGTTATTTTCTATTGTTGTTACACTGTTAAAGCTCCAGTGTCACATACAGATAGGTAACTTTATTGTACATTCTGGACATGTTCAGGAAAAAGTAATCTGCACAGTTTCATACTTGACTATATTAAATGTTTGGTACGTAGTAGGATTACACTTGAGTAAGGTACAGTTATTTCAGACAGCAAGCAGCATTTACTTTGCCACATAGACAGGTGCAAAACTGTTCTGTAAGCTGCTTATGTGATTTGATAAACGAGGGCTTTGGTAGATAGGAAAGATCAAATGGTAAAAAGTGAATGTGTGGCCAGAAGAAATACAATACATGATTATACAAAAGGTGGAATAGATTAGGGCTGGGTGATATGGCTTACACATAATATCTTGATAATTTTGGGTTATTTTATTTACATGTCTCTTGTGCTATGCTCCTTTAACAGGGGATATTTGTTATGTTTTTTTGTGGCAGTTTGCTTTTAATGCATTTAAGTGAAAGTAGAGGATATTTTATTGAATTATTTTCTTATTGCTATTGATGAAGTGTCTATTGCAATACTATGCAATACGAGTTCACTGTTGTTTTATTGCCCAGGCCTATCTCATATCACAATATCAAAAACAATATATTGTTCAGCCCTGTTTGGTACATAGTAGGATTAGACTTGTGTAAAATACACTTCTGTCAGATAGCAATTGGTATCCACTTGGTAACATAGGTATGGATAGGTGCAAAACAATACTGTGAGCTGCTTATGTGATTTGATAAACAAGGGCTTGTATAGTTAGATAGGAGATATCAAATGGAACAAAGTGCACCTGTGTTTAGAAGAATTACAGTACACAATTATACAAAAGGTGAAATAGATGTTAAAGATGTAAAATACTACCAGCTGACTCCACAACAAATAGTGCACTTCACACTTATAACTTTTTTTATTAGCTGCCTCACCCTCAATCTCTTAAAATAATAAAAGGTGAGGGAAATATAGTAATTCAGTGCGCAGGAAGCCAGCTCATTAGTTTGGTAATTACTGTAGTGTCACTGATCAAAGGACAAACCATGGAAGCACAGCTCTTTGCTGCGAGTGTAGCTGCATTGTGCTCTCCGAGGAGTGGGTGAAGTAATGTGACATGACAACAGTAGGCTCTCATGAGTGCACACGCATCTTCCGTGTACCTTTGTACTTCGTGTGATATGCTAGTTGCTTAGTGGAAGTCCCTTTTGTATGGTGGACAGATACATAGAAAAAAATATGTTGCCTATGGATTTAAAAAGAGGTTCTTCACGTATTGTTTTTCCAGTTTGTAGTCAGTGGAGTTGAGTAGTTGTGCGATACATCTCTGTTGATAAATTATTGACTGTCTCACTCCTCATAAATATTACAACACGAGGAATGGGGATGTTATCTTTTTAAGGCCATGAAAGTGTTCCAACTCATCCTGAATGAGTCTTTGAATTATATCACAGCGTCCCTACATATGTTGAGGAGCCATGAGATAAACCACAGACCTACAAATGGAGAGAGCCTTTGATCACTAGTGCATATGATGGGACTTGATGCTGCTGCTCTTATAGCTGAGAGGACTAGTGATGAGGGGGCGATACACTGAGGCTATTCAGAGTCAGAGATCTAGCTTAAAAGAGAGACAGTGCAGCATCTGTAAGGTGTGGGTGGAGCTTTGCCCTCTGGCTGTCTGCTCTCAGTTCCTCTGTGACATTTCAACTGTGGAGATTTTTTCATCACATTCAGCAGTCGGTAGGAAATTTTATGGGTTTGATTGCACTGTATTCTCATTGTGGCATGCCATGTTAGCTTGGAGGAATCTGCTTGTCCTGTTTTTTTGGCCCCATTTGGCTCCAGTCTCTGCTGAACGAGTAAAGGGGAAGTGACACTGAGAGGCAGAGCAATACTGACCAAACTTGCTCAGCTGGCAGGCGATCTCCCCCACCACAGATTTCCCTTTTGTTTCCCCTGAATGTTATTTGCACTGAGTTGTGGTTTCTAACATGAAATTATTTTTACATGATGTAATCACATGCAGTGTAAATTCACCCTGATTTGCCTATCAACAAGGATGGGTGATTATTTTATTATTCACTATTGTTGTTAGCCTCTCCATATTAATTTGGTCAAATAGGGCAGGAAATTATTATTTTTGTTCTCAATTAATCTGTTGTATTCTTATTCTTATTCTTATTTATTTGTTTGGACTACAGAATGTCAGAAAATAATGAAAATGCCAAAAAGTTCCAAAATTGAGGACATCTTAAAATTCAGCTCATCAATATGGTACTGCACAAGTGGCAGCCTTTTATATGTGTAATATCTATACTTCCTACGTGCAATAATGTGAATTCAACTGTTGAGTTTATTTCTTGTTTATATTGTTTTTCTTGTTTCATTTTCATTTATCTTGTTTATATCTTGCTTGTTTACTTAGTTGTTATGTCATGCTTTTTATTGATGCTTCTGCTGTTGTGCTATCCTCTTTTGCTGCTTTGGCATTGGAGATTTCCCCATCATGGGATTATTAAAGAATTATTTTATGTTAAATTTCATGATTTTGATTTTTTTTTTTCTCTATATACTTTATGTTGCTCTCTCACCCAGGAATGCTCTGATTTAATGTGAAATGGTACTCTGTTGATGTAATTTGATCAGGCCCCTCAGATGTAGCTCAAAAGTTATGTACCCAACCCTGCTCAATGGGATAAACATGAGTGTAACTTTTTGCTAGCTGATGAAGAAAACTTGAGATTCCAGTATGGAGATTATGCAGTGATAATTATTGTAATAATGTCTTAGTCCATATCACCTACCCCTCTGTAAAAAAAAAATTTCTGTCAAATTTCATTTTTTCCCTCACTTTGTAGGTGTTGTTTCCTGTAGCCAGCTATGGCACCAGGAGATGTGGTGCCAGACCATGCCAAGCAGCTAAAGTCCAAGGAGAAGCGACCTGGAAACAGAGCCTCGAAAGCAGACTGTGAGCCTGATGGGTCTTTTGTTTTTGAGGCTCACGAAGCTTGGAAGGACTTCCATAACTCCCTGAGGCATTTCTACGAAGTAGGAGAGCTCTGTGACGTCACGCTGAAGGTGGGTCACTCTGTCCAGACTCCAGAAAAGAGAGATTTGTTTGTGTTATATTTAGGTCCCAGCTGTGATATTTGTTCATGTTTCCTGCCATTTCAGGTTAGAGGTTGTGATTTCATGAAGATTATTTCATAGATGTGAGCGTAATCATTCTAAAATTTGAGTATTGTGTGGTTGTTTGATTTATTTTCTATGCCAAAATATAGCTGCCAATATCCCAGTACTCTGTCTGAACAGTCAAACGCTGGAGATGAATAAGACATCAGCTGGAAATTCTGGTGTGCCTTTTTTTAAAATATGTATTTTTGTCTCTTTTTGTAGGTTGGCAGTAGGTTGATACCATGTCACAAGCTAGTGCTGGCTTGTGTGATCCCTTACTTCAGGTATGTTCTATTTTTATGCATCATTTTTTGAACCAGGCCAATAATAGCAATATCCAGTACAGCAGAGACAGATAAGAGGGTGTGTTTTCTTAGAAGTGGACACTGAATCTCCATAATGATTCAGTGGAACATGTTGGTCTATTGCAGTGTTTTTTAGGTTAATTTGACAAAATTCACACACCAAACTTAAGAATCTAACAACTGTCTGTAAACTGTCTTCAACCTAAACAAAAGGTTGCAACGTCATACAAAAAGACTATATTTTGTCATATATCTGTTCAGATCAGACATGAGTTCCCTCTTTTATATTAACAGTTGAAAAAATACATATATACATCACAGATGATAGGCTTACACAATAATTTGAGCACATGCTATTTGCAAATGCAATACTTTGTATAGCAGTATAGAATAAAAATATGATAATTTGCTTTAAAACATTGTGACATTTCACTGTCGACTGAAATGTCATGACCCGAATCAGTTGACATGAAGTAAAAGTAAAAGTAAAACACACTTTGAGTTGAGGTGAAAGTATGAGGTTGCAGAGGTTGCGTTGACTGATTTTTTTCCTTCATTGACTGAATGTTTTTTTTAAAGATGATGGAAAAATCTGAAGGCCGTCTTTCATTTTGATAGATTAAAACTGTGAGGGCGATCATCCATAACAAGTGGTTGTATCAGTTGCAGTGGGAGTGTGACCACCTCAAGTAATAGTTTTATAGTTTATCAAATGTAATTGTGATCAAGTTGTTTTTGAAAATAAAATGCTCTTAATTAGGCTTTGTCCTATTATCATTAAAAATGAAAGTTAAAATAATGATCATGATGGATTACGACAGAATTTTTGCAGACCACAAAGCTTTGTGGAAGGAGTTTCAACTTGTTCTTGTCTTAAGTTGCTGATTCTTCCCTCAGGGCAATGTTCCTGTCTGAGATGTCAGAGGCGAAGCAGGAGCTGATAGAGATTAAGGACTTTGATGGTGATGCCATCCAGGACTTGGTGCATTTTGCCTACTCCTCCAAGCTCACGTTAACTGTGGACAATGTCCAACCCCTGCTTTATGCTGCCTGCATTCTTCAGGTAAACGAGCACAAATACAACCAGTCAACGAGCCACGCAAACTTTTAGTTCTCTCTGTAAAATGTCTTTATTATTGCCTGAATGTATCAGGTGGAGTTGGTGGCGAGAGCCTGCTGCGAGTACATGAAGGCCCACTTTCACCCCACAAACTGCCTGGCGGTTCGGACCTTTGCCGAGAGCCACAATCGCGTGGACCTGATGGACATGGCCGACCGCTATGCCTGCGAGCACTTCACTGAGGTGGTGGAGTGTGAGGACTTTACATGTGTGTCTCCACAGCACTTACGCACTTTATTGTCCTCCAGCGAGCTCAACATCCACTCAGAGACACAGGTGTACAATGCGGCAGTGAAGTGGCTCAAAGCAAACCCGCAGCACCACGAGGCCTGGCTGGACCAGATCATGTCTCAGGTTAGAGAGTGAAGGGAGAAAGTGTCTCATTATAATGAATGACAGGATCTGCTGTTTTTCATCACACGGGTGGAATTGGTCTTCCATACGTATATGTTCACAGCTTTATGTGATCAAACTGGTCTCTCCTTCAGGTGCGCCTCCCCCTGCTCCCTGTAGAGTTCCTGACTGGAACGGTGGCTAAGGACGAGATGATCAAAGGTAACCTGAGTTGTCGCGACCTGATGGATGAAGCCAGGAACTACCACCTGCACCTCAGCAACAAGGTGGTGCAGGACTTTGAGTATTCAGTCCGTACGATACCCCGGAAACACACTGCAGGTAGTGCTTATATGGCTTTGAACACGTAACCACTGA
This sequence comes from Lutjanus erythropterus, assembly GCF_056507025.1. NCBI lineage: Eukaryota > Metazoa > Chordata > Actinopteri > Lutjaniformes > Lutjanidae > Lutjanus > Lutjanus erythropterus. The sequence continues at coordinate 27,656,564 of NC_139336.1, read as the reverse complement.
CTTTATGGCATTTGTAGTAACATTCAGCACTTTTTCTTATCATCCTAAAACAAATGCCTTTCTGGGTGTTCATGTGTTGTAACAGGCTTAGTGTCATCTTCATAACATAAGCTAATGTAATCTATTACATAATTGCTTTTTATATTTTTCATCTTTTGCTTTTGTGCACATAAAGTATGATCACTTTGCCATGGTTTTCCTTTTTCCCCACCTCTTCTTCAGGGGTTTTGTTCTGTGTGGGTGGCCGGGGGGGTTCTGGTGACCCATTTCGCAGCATCGAGTGCTACTCCATCACCAAGAACAGCTGGTTCTTTGGTCCTGAAATGAACAGCAGGCGGCGGCACGTAGGTGTAATATCTGTAGGAGGTAAGAGGGGTCATAAATAATAATGACACTACAGAAAGTAAAAGGCATAGAAAGAAGAACAGTTGGAAAAGTTACAGAAATTGAAGGGCACCTATCATACACTCAGTTACCAGTTTTTTTAGACACACCAAGCTTAACTAATTTAAGGTACAAGGCAGATTTATTAATTATTATACGACAGGGTTGTACATTCCCTTTTAGCTCCTCACAAAAACAATATTAATATTATACACAGTAGAATGGAGTCTAATGTAACAGTCTTGCATTAAACTGTACCTTCACGAAGGTTATAATGTTCGGTTTTTGTTGAAACTGTTTTAGAGAGGTGTTTAATCAACTTAATGATCGTTTTGGAGGCTGCAGTTTGTGGTTCTTGTACAGGGAGATATTTATTTACATAAACTGGCAACTGGGTATGTGCTGTATATACATTTAACTAAAATACAATACCCTGGTATTTGAGTTTTGATAAGATAATTTAGAAAAATATTTGAATTACAGATAAACAGTATAAACATACTGTAACAGCTGCAGGTCACATGATCATTAAGGCTCAACTTCATATCTGTTTAACGTTGGTTTCTTCAGGTAAAGTTTATGCTGTTGGGGGCCATGATGGAAATGAACATTTAGGCAACATGGAGATGTTTGACCCCCTCACCAACAAGTGGATGATGAAAGCCTCCATGAACACCAAGAGGTACACACACTACAATATACTAAATATGAATGAGAGTTTCTTCTTTGGTTTACTGAAAGATATTAAGATTCCATTATTTTACAACCTCCAGCTTTTTATGTGGTCTCTCATTTTGAGCATCATTGTTTAGATTAGTACAAGATTATATTTTATGTCATGCATATTAAAAGAAAATTAAAACATTCAGCAGAAATAAATAATTCAAAGGAAGAAGTGGAGTATTGAGTAAATGGCAGAAACACTGCTTTGAGATAAGGATGAACAGTTAATGGAAATTTTATCAAAATCACATTTTTTAAATAGAAAGAGGTGCCACATATGTGGCAAAATGTTTATTAAAATATCATTTTAAATTAAATATTGTTGTGCTGCAGTTTTCCTGGCCTACACATCATATTCTGCAGACGTAAGAAAACATCTTTGTTTGGTACAGATGCCCACAAAAATCACACCATAATCATTTTAATATGTTTTCAGTGAAAATGACAGTAATGATATAAAAATTGTAGTTCCCTCTAATATCATAAAATCATATTGCAACTGCAATATCCGCCAAAACAATTGCAACCAGATATTTTTCCAGGACCGTTCAGCCCGTCTTTAAGCAGGGATGCATGTGTTTCTCAGGAGGGGTATAGCCCTGGCAGCACTTGGTGGTCCTATCTACGCTATCGGAGGTCTGGATGACAACTCCTGCTTCAACGACGTGGAACGTTACGACATCGAAAGTGACTGCTGGAGCGCGGTGGCTCCGATGAACACGCCCAGAGGAGGAGTGGGATCTGTGGCACTGGGGGTAAGGTTGAAGAACAAAAAAGTCAGTAAGTTGTGACTTAAATATGATGTGTACTCTGGACTTCACTGCTTTGATTCCCTGTCCTTGGCAGAGTTTCGTGTACGCAGTGGGAGGCAACGATGGGGTGGCGTCACTGTCCAGTGTTGAGCGGTTCAACCCTCACCTCAACAAGTGGACGGAGGTCTGCGAGATGGGCCAGCGCCGGGCTGGAAATGGAGTCAGCAAACTCAATGGCTGCCTCTATGTAGTGGGTGAGAATAAATAAACTAAGATGGATTCCAGACACCTAAAATATTCATCACTTCAGATCTAATCACTTGGCTAGCAAGATATTGTTTCTTGAAACCATATACAGTAATTAAAAGATGTATTTCATCTGTATTTGTTTATGCTTTAATGGCTGAAACTGATTTTTTCAGGTTTACAAAGCTATAAAAAACAGAAAATACATAATGCAATTACAAATTTTAAATGAGTTCAATGCAAAAAGATAAAAAAAAAATATTTCTCTTAATAGATAAATGAAAAAGAGCATAAAACAAACAAAGATCTATTAAAAGCCATTTTATAAACATGGAGGTAGTTTGTCTGATTCTCTGTTGAATGTTATTGTAATTATTTTACTGGTGTTTGCACCTCTTATGTGGGTTCTTCTTTCTTTGTTTGTGGATACGTCCAGGTCACATGCTTCCTACATACACACCTTACAGTTTTATTCACAAATGCATGAATCAGGAAAGATAAAAGTTCATGTTTTGTAAAGCTATCCGGTAACTGATTTACAGAGCGTTATGATGAGATTTTTATTGCACCACCTGAATTTAAAGAGTCACTCAAGGTTCATTTAAACGCCTGTTGAGGTATTTTGCCTCGTCAGCCTGAATATGGGCACATGAAATCCTCTTATGTTGCGCCTGCTCCTTTTGTAACAACATAATTCTACTCAGAGCAGTTTGGTGGTTGTTACATCTGAGTGTGTTGTCTGTCAGATTACATGTGTCCTTATTATTCCATGTGACTGTTTGACCCTTGACCTTTTTTCTTAAATTCATCAGAGGTAGACATGTTTATTTTGATTTTAAATAACTGTCTGTCACGTCTCTCCTGAAGGTGGTTTTGATGATAATTCACCCCTGAGCTCTGTAGAGCGCTTTGACCCGCGAATGCACCGCTGGGAGTACGTGTCTGAGCTGACCACGCCCCGTGGAGGAGTCGGGGTTGCTACTGTAATGGGACGAGTGTTCGCAGTTGGGGGTCACAATGGGAACATCTACCTGAACACAGTGGAGGCTTTTGAGCCTCGAATGAACAGGTGAGGAGGAGATGGATGAGGACTGTATGATGTGATGTGTTGTGGTGGGATTTGAGATGTTTTAATAGCCTTTTTCTTTGAAGACAACTGGTTGTAATTGTGAAATATTTAATTTAAATCAAAATGCTCAAAAAAACCCTCAAGGGGTATTTTGAGGCAAGCAAGTTTGCAAACACAAATACACACAAACAAGACATAAGAACAATCAAAAAATACAAAATAGGATTATATAATTTAGCAATAGCCAAGCCAGAGCTAGACATAAAGGCATATTACATCAAAAAGTACAGGTACATTTCTGAGTAATATATATTATATACTATACACAAACCAAAATCACCACCTTTGAACTGCAAAAGCCTCAGTGCTTCTGGAATAAATCGAAATATCCTTATATTTGTTTTACGTGCATACAGTCTAAAACACATTTCTGATGACTTTAGCTTAGAGAGTCACAAAGAACATGTGTGCAGCCATTTATCATTTTATATGCTTTTTTTTTTTTTTTTTTTTTTTTAACTTGCTGAGTGAAGGCAGAATGAGGAGGATTAAGGGTTGCAAATTTTGTGCAGTTTCCTTAACCGATAGTTGAACATGTTAACAATCAATTGATTAATCAATAACAATTAAGAATATGCAAAAGCATGTCTTTTTCTCATTTCAAGTGTTATTTAAACAATTCTGGTGGCACATTAGTAATGTGAAAAATCAGTTCATGAAGCACCAGCTAGCTTAGCTTTCTCTTGGATGCATGATTATGCTCTGGAAACTGTTTTCTACATTTTTATCCTGCTCTCACTCAGGGGCTGCATAATTAATTGTAATGTTATTAAACTGGCAATATGGCCACTACTTTACTGTGATAAAGTAAAAATGTGTCACAAGACAGCATTGTAATGAAGTACTGTAGTGCTGCAGAGATGTCCTGGCCTACAGATCTTGTGCACCAGATGTAAGAAAACACGTCAAATCATCATCATTCCAACATTTAATTGCAGTGAAAATTTAAATTGTGATGCAAAAAACATCATACGCATTTATTGAGAATCTTTGCAATATCTGTCAGAATAATCACACTATGATTTTTTTTACCATATCATGCAGACGTGCATCAAACATAACTCGCTGTCATTGGCTGAGGGCTACACACCCACTGACCAAAGGTCGAGGCCCAGAAATGTCAGAACACAGCAAAATAAGAAAATACAGGCAGAGTGTAGGATCTCTGCAGATACACACATCGTTACACACTTCTAGTCGGCTGTAAGTGGTGATTATTTTGAGGGATTATTTTGTGTGACATGCTGTTTTTTAGAAAAATCCTATCATTCTGCCTTTAAGCTGTACAAGGGATCTCTGTGTGTTAAAGTGGCTGAGGGAGACCATTGCATGAAATATAAGACAAATACAGATGAAACCCTGCAACATGCATATTGGATGTTTGACCTGAGTTAAAGATCCAAATCAAATATATCATGTTTAAGAGATGTGTGCAGTCATTCTCAAATAAAACATGAATTATGTTCCTGAGCATTAAAGCTAGATGAAACCTGATGATACCCTGCACAGTAGTAGAAAAATACCCCTGTGTCGTTTAGGACTGTAACTATGTCTTCTTTTTCTTATTTACTTGTGATTTATATCTGTTTGCCGTTCAGATGGGAGCTGGTGGGCTCAGTGTCTCACTGCCGTGCCGGAGCCGGAGTGGCTGTCTGTTCGTCTCACGTCAGCCAGATCAGGGACGTCGGCCAGGGCTCCAGCAACGTGGCCAACTGCATGTGACCGCCAGCCCACTTATTACCAGGTGACTGACTGCCAGGCCACCATCAGATCTGATCACTGCACAAGCACACGACACAAAGCACACAGACAGTGGCGGGGGGATTTTTTTTTTTCACCTAGCAACTTTATTACTGTCGCCACTGTCTGAACACCAGCCTAAATGAGATTAAGGCTGATGTTCAGCTTGCACACAGTGATTGAGGAATATTAGGGAGGTTTTACTGACTTGAAGTGCATATCTGACAAATCTGAAGTCTTCTCTGACAAAATGACACGTTCAAGACATGTTTCTTGACTCCTGCTGGTGTTATTTGCAATCAGTGATGTAGTATTTTGTACTGTACTTTCTTCTGTTTGACTGCCTTGCCATAGTTTTGACTTTTTTTTTTTAAGGGAAAATAGCAGCTGAGCCTTGTATTTAAAACTAGCATCTTGAGACTGAGAGGTAAGTTTGGGTTCTGAACTAACTCTGCACATTATGAACAGGGACTTTATAGTGGGCCAGTATGAAGCCATTGCAAATGTCTCTTTTTTAAGACTGTCTCTCTGGTTTACTCTTTAGCTCTGCAGTTGTTTTCATTATTCAGAGAGTTGTGATCATACTGGATTCAACACCTTGTTTACAGTGCAGCGTGTGCAGTTAAAACACGCAACATTTTCATCAGTGATCCTGAAATATGATGTTAAAGTGATAGTTTGGATTTTTTAAAGTGGGATTGCATGAGGTATTTATCCATAGTCAGTCTATTACCTGCAGTAGATAGCAGTCAGCACACCCCATTTAAGTTTACGCTATATTCAGAATATGTTCACCACTTTACCACGCCATCAGACAGCCTTCTCCAACAGCTCTATCAGCCAACCCTAACCCTAACCCTAACTAACCTTATAAGTGTTTCGAAAGTATTCACAATACACTCCATATTTGTTTTGTAAATGTAATTAATTTGGTGATAAATCAATACACGCTGCCTTTTGATATGAAGTGTATCTCTCCCTTACAAGATAACTCGAGTGTGTAAACGCTGTCAATCGATTTTTAACACTTGTCAGGTGATTCAGAATCTTTCACAGCTGCATATTACAGTGCATCTAAGAATTCAGTTTTTTCCCCCAACCCCTACTAGCGTCTTACACTGGTGTTCCTGCTTCTTCTCCAAACTGGGGTCGTGCCAACCGCCATCTACTGTCTGTAGGACACTGATTATCAATAAATTCCTCATACAACCACGCTTCAAACAATCAGAACTAACCCTTGAAGATGTCAAGTACATTTCCACGATTCTTGTGATCTTATGTTGGATTGAGTGAAAGCGTCTGTTAGAGCAGTGATACTTTTTAAAGGTGCTTTTCAGAGTTATTCTGTCAGTAAGCTGGATCGTATCCCAGCAGTTGTTGCTTCTAGGGTATTTGCCCGTAATCATGTTTGAACAATCACGTTAAGGCTAACTGGGACGAATCTGTCACTGGTGAGGATGAATTTAACCGCTGCAAAGTGCCAAACGCAAAATCGCGTCAGCTGATGCAAATCTGGTTCAACGGCCTGCTGAATCCTGAGTCTCCACCTTCACCTCGACCTCAGACTTGAGAAAGGTTCGATCACCTGAGGGTCAAGGGCTGATCAGAGCAATACGACGCACCTCTCCAGTTCTTTTTTCAGTTTTACATTATTGTATAGAGTTCTGTTCGAACTGACAGGAACAGATCTGCAAATTTGAGATTTGTGTTTGACGATAGCTGGACTGTCAGAAATCCTAATCAGAGTGCTTTCAGATGTGTATGAGATTCAGCTGAGGTTTGTCTCTGCAGATGGTTTCGTTATATTTTAATATATGGACATTTTGTATAATAAGATAGGTGTATCTTTGGTATTCTTCTTTACTACACTATCTAATCCATTGCTGTGCACTATTTTCCTAGAATAGATGTGAAGTCTGAGTATATTTTTGTCCTAAATGGAGAATTTCATGTTATTCATGTCTGAAGATGTTTATTTAACACTCATGCCTATTTCTGCCCTATCTAAGAAAAATGTAATAATTTCTGGCAACAGTTTTTCAGAATAGGCTGACAGAGTTTAAAACAGAAAAGCTATATACAGTTTATACTAGAAATACATATTATTATTGCACAGTTTGTGTCCTGCCGTTATTAATAATAGTGTATATTATCAACAATATATTCTCAATATTGTTGCCGACTTTGTTAGCAAATGAGCCAGGTACTGAGTCTTTTGTAAACTTTACTGTACTTTGTGTTCTTCCTCCTCCTCTTGACTGCTTCCATCTTTTGCTTTTTATTTACATGGTATTGGTATAAATTGGTACAATAAAGTTAATGTGTAAAGTTCACTGGTGGGATTCCTCTCTTTTTTTTTCTGTATATGAAATTTTGTTTTGTTAATTTTCTTGTGCACAAAACACTTTCTCCCCAACAAAGATTCATAAATTTGCACTTTTCTGAAAAGTTGACATTTCATACACTCAAGACAGTCCATGGATTGAAAATGCGTCAGGTGATCTTGGAAAACAAATAATAAACAAATACAATAAACAGGAAGGCGATGTAGGAAAACATAGTGACAACGGGGACGGAAATATGAAACGGCTTTTACCGTAGCGCCGGACACATCTGCTGAATAATACAACGCACAGATGAGAATTTGATTTTAAATTTTTGCGTTTATTGTTTTGTAACAGCCCATTAAAAAAAGTTAAAAAGTAACAGTTTGAGGCAGATGTTTGGCAGTATATTAAAGTTTATTGACAGTTGACATGTGGTTGTTATAAACTGTCTTCTGGACTTTGTGATTTCACTGTGTCAAATGTGATGTGTGAACTTCCATAATCAATATGACATTAAAGGGATAGTTTGGGTTTTTTTTTAAGTGGGGTTATATGAGGTACACATAGTGTGTTACCTACAAACGGAAACTAAGCAATGAACTGCTTTGAACAGGACCAGCAGCAAAATGTATTTTGGACCCCTAAAAAAAATCAATCAGTGTAACTGAATGCTACCTTTGGAGTATTTTTGCTGCTTTTCCTTGCTGTCACACAGCCTTTTCTGACAGGTAACTGCTGTTGCAGAAGCCAAATATCGTTCTCTCCACAGCCGCCAGACTCCTTTTGCAAAAACAGTATTTTTACCTCACCTAACAGAGGAGCTGCTGAGCTGCTGCTGAGCTACCTTGATGAGTTTGTGTTATTGTGTGACAAACAAAGTATGGTAGTGGTAGACCAGCAGCTCTGTTGTTCTGTGAGGTTATTGGAACGTAGTTGCTTTGGAGAGAGACATGTTTGGCTTATATAACGCCAGTTTCCTGTCAGATAAGGCTGGACACTTTTTTTTAAGTGGCTAAAATACCTTTTCTGGCAGATCCTTTCCACCCTTTTACTCTTTATTGCCTCTCTAAACTGAGGGCATGCCGACCACCAGCTACCAAGGTCAGTAAAGTTGTCTGAAGTTTTTGTTGTATACAAATTGTTTGCATTTACCTACATAGTTTGTGTGACCCCTTGTGTTTGTTGGTAACATCATCATGAACACTGATATGATGCTGGGGATCAAAACCTCACAGCTCACAGAATTTCTACCATTTTCAGCTTTATTATTTTCTTCCAGGACTGAAATGGCACAGAGAAATTACGTTCATTGACAGTACTAATCTCTTGATTAGTAAAGTAGATTTCATTGAGTGTTAAGTGCTTTAGAATAAAATACATTCAGCAAGAAGTAAAGATCATAAACACAAAGATAATAATTATTTGAATATAAACATTAGAAAAAGTTATAACCTTACAAAATATGTCACTTTTGCATTGTTGTTTTATCCCTGATATTGCACTTTTTTGAATCAAAGCAACCAACTTTGTTTTCAATCATTTAAGTTTTATTATTCAGTAGCAAACTACTGTGGGTTGTAATGTAGAAAATGAGTTAAGAGGTCAAGTGTTTGTCATCTGTGTTTTACTGCTGTCACTCTTTGGACCCTGGACAGATGCTGAAAAGAGGAGACTTACAGGGAAGATGCTCAGAGGTCTGAGAACTGGGAGCTGGAGCACATCACTCACAGACAGACAGACAGACAGACACGGCCAGGCTCAGGGGAAGTTTGGAGACAAACGTAAAGATATTAGGATGTGTAGAAACACTCCTTAAGAAGTGTAACAGAGAAAAATAGACATGGACAGAAGACAAACAATGCTTCTGCAGCTGCTCATCTTTGCTGCCTTTCTGGCCTGTGGTAAGTCTCGTTTTAATTCCATAATATTAATAAAAAGATCGATAGAAAAATCAACTGTCAATTAATTCCAACAGTGGAAAAAGAAAAATCTCTAAAAATTCATATCTACTTAAGCAGTAATTGGAACAGTATTTCAATTTATGGATATCACAGAAGCTTTATTTTTTTGTTTTATGTTTTTATTTTACACTAACCATACGGTTAATAGTCTGAACTTAAGATTCATGATGTTTATTGAACAAACAGTACAATCGTGTGGAAAAACTTTGGGTGGAATCTATAATCGCATTTATAAAATATACAGTAATAAAAGAAAAATATCTAAGACAAGGTAGAATAAATATAAGAGTTCCTAAACCTTTTGTTCTTTGTTTTTAAGCTAATTTTTAATCAATATTTACTACTTTCTGTCACAATATCTAATAAAATTAACTGCTTATCTTAAAAGTATGAAGAAAATGTCTTAGGACACTGCAGTACTTTACTGAAATTATGCTTTATACTTTTAAATCTAACTGACGAAGGACTGATGTATATTTTATATTCTGAAGTATTTTGCATCAGAGAGTGATTAGTTTTCGGAGGTGCCGATGGCAGTTTTTAGTATCTGATGTTTGATGTTTCAGGTGACGAGGAAAACACTCGATTAATGTTTTGCAGTTGCTTCAACTTTGTATCAGTGGTGGTTTTCTTGCAGCCCTTCAGCCCATCACAGATGTGTGCAAAACATGTGATTCTATAGTGTCTGTAAAAGTTGTTAAAGTCAAACATTACCCAAAGTTTTGTGTGAGCTGCTGAGAGGTGACTGACACCGCTGGACTGTGGATCTGTCATGGGACTTTTATGATTGATCGATGGGCATTCAGATGATTGATGTGAAAGTCCACATCAACTGGGCAAAAGGCCATTTTTCACTACACTATTATTGTTTCCAAAAGAATTTGCAGTAACAATATTATTGCAATATTTATAGAAGTTTTGGAAAAAAAAATGTCAGTCAAATTCACCTTTAATTTTGTTTATTGTCTGTTTTGTCTCTTTCTGGTTAAATGCTTTAAACTCAAAATAATAAAATTAGTGGAGAGTCTGTAACTGATTTAAGAGCAGCTTTAAGAGGCGCTGGATCATTTACGTGATATTATAGTGTATTATTAACATTATGTCAGTGTTTCATTTTATAAATACCGTCAACATGGGTATATTAACTTATCAAACATGAAAAGTATAAGAAACTGCTTTTTATAATATCAAAAACATATGGTATGATAACACCATGATAAAAAGTCTGCAATACAATATTTATAATGACCTTTAACAAAGAAAAATGCCGACTTGAAAAAATGTCTGATTAAATCATAAATCCGAGTTGTGCAAAATGTTTTGTACATGTAAATGTTTTTCCTTTTAACTTAAAGTGCTTCATCTTTCCTTCTTTAATAAGAACAGACAAAAGTAGCCAGACATAACATAAGCATATGCTGAACATTGTCTTTAGCAATGAATATTTGAATTATGCAGTTCTTTTACAAAAATAATGATAATAAAAAAATGTAGCCATGTCACAACAACAGAAAAATAACTGATCTGTCCAAGAGGAGGGTATTTATCCTGACCTGTTTTTTTTCTATTGAGTACGTCATGTTTTGGTCACATACATGCACAGTAACAGAATGTTGTTGTGTTTTCAGCCCATTGCCAGTGTCAGCAGGGCTGGAGGGAGTACGAGAATAAATGTTACTTCTTTTCAACCGATGCAAAGTCCTGGATGGAGGCGAACGCTTTCTGTTTGGAGCAGGACAGCAACCTGATGAGCATTCAGGACATTCACGAGAGGGTGAGGCGACACGCACACACACTTTGAGAAACAAGATTTGATAACTGTTCTTTTATCGTTACACACGCTGGGTTAATGCATTTTTTTAATGTTTTACTCGTAGTTGTGGGTGAGGACACAAATCAGCTCAGAGATCTACTGGATCGGCCTGAATGACCAAGTCACAGAAGGTGTCTGGGAGTGGAGTGACGGGAGTCCTTTTATAGAGTACCTCTCGTATGTAACTCTGTCACCACTCCAGTACTTTATAAAAATCATTAGAGTATACATGAATAAAAGTTTCATCATTTTTTTACTGAAGTGATTTCAAAATGGTCTCTCTTCTGTTTTAGAAACTGGATGCAAGGCCAGCCTGATAACTGGGGTGCTGAACCCGGAGAGGACTGTGGTCAGGTGTTAGGATCTAACTTTGGACAGTGGAATGATGAGAACTGCAATGTTCAGAGGAAATATATCTGCAAGCACCTCAACCGTAAGTCCACCAACTCACGTCCATTTTTACTTGTTTTACCCAATCCGCTGGTCTCAGGGGAGCAAATCCCTCAAAAATCCAATTCCAAAGGAAAAAGTTTATTTATATATTATCACTCAGACACAAGGCAATTCAAGGTGCTTTACAAGAGCATAGAAATACATTAAAATAAAATGTTAAAAGAACATTAAAATTGCATTTGAGATCATAAAAACAAAAGCTAAAAGCAAGCCAATAAATGGTTAAAATGTAACAGAAAATGCATTTTAAAAAAACAAAAATATTTTAATAAATGCACGCACACTATGGAGAATCAATGCACAGGCTCATCAGCTCTGCACTGATTTAAATCATGATGAATTTTTAAAAATACAAATATTTTGAAACCACCGTTTAACTGTATTTTTCCAGAGTTTTCCCCCATTTTGCAGCCTCAGATTATAGGTCAGCTGCTCCATTTGATGGACTTCATTCACAGTATATATAAAAGTGTCCACCGGAGGTCAATGTTTCTGAAGCTAACACTTTCTAAGTGTTTTCTTGCTGGCTGCAAAAAAGCTCTTGTATGTTTGACTTCTGGGGTGATTCCAAGGTAGACCTTAATATCCAGTGTTTTGGAGAATATTTTCAACACCTGTCTTGATTAGGGGACAAGTCCAGAATGTGTGTGCATGATCAGAATCTCTGCATTAACAATAACAGATAGTAAAACAGAAAGGACACTTGTTTCCTAAAAGTTTCATGTGAGACCTATCAAAGCCCACCTGGGTTTGCAGGGAGGGAGTTTGCCAGGCTCAGACCCACTAACAGGCTGATGAGGCCACATTTTATCAAATTACTCTTCACCTTGGGGTCTAACTACATTTTAGACATATTTTGTTTTCTGCTCTTTAGCAAATCCTGGCCCACAGTGTGACTTAGCCAACGGCTGGGAACAGTACGGCTCCAACTGCTACAAACTGAAGGCAGACACCAGAAAGAGCTGGTCAGAAGCCAGACACGACTGTGTGCAGGACGGAGGAGACCTGGTGTCCATTACTTCAGCAGGAGAAGAGCAGTACATCACAGGAACACTGGACCCATCGCAGTTTGACCTCTGGATTGGACTCTCCACACTGGTGAGGGGACATTTGCTTCCTTTTTACTGTTAAATCACTTTACCTTTTGAATATTCTGTACATCAATATGAAGATGGGCTTTTTTCCCTCCAGAAATGCACCAAAATTTCATGTCAAGTCGAAGCAGGAAGCACTCAGTTCACCTGGTCTGATGCTCAACAATTGCAGTACACAAACTGGGCTGCCAATGAGCCTACAGTGTAAGACATCGTATCGTACATCTGCCATTTAAACCTGAATATTTATTTGTGCAATTGAGCCTTAAACACGTTTTTCCATCAGTGATCCACAGGGCAGCTCGTGTGCTGCAGTAATCAAAGACGCAACAGATGAATTTGGGAAATGGAAAACCCATGTGTGCAGATACAGACGTCCTTACATGTGCAAACGACCACTGAACAGTAGGCTGGATTGTTTTTGCGAATACACAAAGATAATTTTTAAATTTTAATCATAAAATGATGATTAGATTCTTTGTTTTTCCTTCTAACCATTCCTCCGACGCTCCCCTGCAGCTATCTGCCCTCCCGGCTGGCTGAGCTTCGCTGGCAGTTGTTACTGGCTGGTCAGTAATATCGATCTGTTGACCACCTGGCATGAGGCCGTCACCAAGTGCTCCGATATGGGGGCCCACCTGCTGATTATAAACAGGTAGGTACAAACTAACTGACAAACATTTTTTCTTTTAAAGTGACACTGAAGAAACAGCACACGAGTCTTGCTAGTAGTAAAAGCATCATCACCACCCTTTAAGGTGGCTAATGTTGCCTGATGTTAGACAATTTTAACAACATTACTGAGACTTTAGGACTGCATAGTGTTTTTTAACATGTCACAAATTTTCAGTGGGTTTATAACAAAAGTTAAAGCTGCTTTAATTGATTTTTGGATACTTGGGACAGCAGAACAAGCTGAAAAACTGACATATTATTGTCTTATGTCGTTTTTCAATAACATTGAATGTCTTGGCTTGACTCGAATCTGCTTGCTTCTGGTGTTTCCCAAAGGTTAACAAGTCATTTAATCATTGACAAATATAAAAAATGTTACAATGATTGCTACAGTAAACTGACTTTAGCAAAGTGAGGTGTTTGTAATAACAGTATAAATTTTGCCCTGCCTGTCATTTTTGTCCTGTTTCTCGTGTGCAGTCAGGATGAACAGTTCTATATTAATGGGAACCTCCCAGACTTTCACCAAGTCGACATTCCTGACATCTGGATCGGTTTATCAGGTACTCTACATGCTACATGTTTTGATTCTCGCTGAAACGATCACAGAAAGGTCTCTTTACAATACATGTGATTTGCCATTCATTCGATTTGCTCTGTGTTGTTACCAGATAAGGACCAGGACGGCGATTTCAAATGGGTGGATAAATCTGCAGTTACGTTCTCCAACTATGGTCCTGGTTGGCCCAGAAACACTGCAAAGGTGTGGGACTGTGGACAAATCTTCACAGGTAGAATCGACACTCTGAACCGACACGTTCATATCTTTTCAGTCAAGGCTGGCTATCAGACGAGTTTACGCTCTCTTCCAGGAAATTATGATGGCAAATGGGAAACAACAAACTGCTTCAAGAGGCTGGGTTATATTTGTGAGATGACCGGTGGACAGAACCCCAAACCGACTTCAGCTCCCGGTCAGTCAGTCAGACTTCGGTTTCCCTCTTTACATGTTTCACGTACATGAATAACTGCGTAATAACCGTGTCATTATTTTGCTTCAGATTCCCACTGTGACGCTGGGTATTTGTTGTACGGGGACTTCTGCTACCAGTTTCAGACCGAGGAGGTGAAAAACTGGCAGGACGCGGAGGCTCACTGTAACACAGAGCAGGCTCACCTGGCCAGCTTCCACTCAGAGGAAGAACTGAGTTTCCTAACTGGTGAGCAGCTAAAAAAGTTCTCTAGTTCATTCAACTGTCGTCAAATAATAAATCTAGAAATTATGTGGATGTAAATATATATTTTTGAAATTTAAATTAACTTGATGTTGTTGTTTTTTATCTGCAGCTCACATGCCAGCAGAAGCCTGGGTGGGACTGAATGATATCAATAATGAAAACCAGTTTGTTTACACAGATGGAACTCCTGCAGTAAGTAATGAAGAAGCTGTGAACATACTTTGTGATGCATAAAACCGGTGACTAAGGAGCTTTATTCACTGATCCACTGGGTGGCCTGTGATCCAGGTTTTATTCTAAACAGGATGGATGTAAATTTCAAAACACGGCTTGAGCGAGGTCTGAATATTTATTTGGATCCTCTTTAAGAAATCCTCACTTCAAAGCCTCCAAGAATTGAGGAAGCAATATGACTTCAACAGCCGGGATTTCTTTAGATTCTTACAACTAAAACACCACATTGATAAAATATTTAATTAGGGATGTCAGCATTTTACTATTATTGATTAAATAATCAAAGTTAAAGCCAGAATCAGTGATTCTACCAGCATTTATTTCCTCTCCAACTTGTGGCATCTGGCATGAGTCTGAAGAAAAAAACAACACTTCAAAGATGACACAGCGTAACTTACCATCGTTATATCACATTTTATGCAATAGAGACTCTTTTTGAAGCAGAATTGAAACACAGTTGACAGTTGTCTTTACAAAAGTCGCTGTGAATCGTGAACTTTGAAGAATCGTAACACCCCTAAATTTAATAAAGAGGAAATATCATGATCCATACCTTTTATATTAAGAGTTTGAGACCTAGAGATGCACTAAGATTCACAGCTGCTGGAAGATAATCAGAGATAGCATTAAAAAAAGTTTTGTTTTCAGTTCAGTATAAAAAATGGTTAGATCCAGGAGAACCCTCATTAGCAGTTTGGTTTAATGTGACATAAATATGACATTTCTTAAATGGAAAAATGTTATTGCAAGTGCAGAGGACAGTGTGTGAGAGTCTTGTTGCTTTTTATTGTCGATCCACGGTCTTCTCCTGCACACCTGTCACCTTATGAGTGTTACTTATGTCCCCCATACACCCAAGTAAACAAAACAGACAGACGAGCAACAAAAACCTCGGTGCCTCATCATGTAAAAAGGCTGCAGTGCGACTGTGAATCTGCTCATGTTAAAAGCATCTTTTCAGTCTGGGCTGTTTTTGTCTCTGGATCTCAGGACTTCCTCCCGTGGGGGCCCAACCAGCCAGACAACTGGCAGAACAACGAGGACTGTGTTCACCTCAGAGGGATGAACCATCACGAACCCGGAAAACTAAACGATGATTTCTGCACCACCACGAAGGAATTTATCTGCAAAAAAGGTCTGACACACTGTATTGTTCATTCATGTTTCTCTTGTGTTGTTTTCATTCTGTATTCTCTAGTCACTCTTCGTCTTGTCTGTCCACAGCTAAGGGACAAGGACCTCCTCCACAGCCTCCAACATCTGGACCAGGTTGACTTCATAACCATTTCTCTTCAAGCATGATCTGATAATGTGTGTGTGTTTATCTAGATACGTGTGCATATGAACTGTTTTGTTTTGTGTTTGCTGCAGGATGGAATCAGAAATGTGGTGCTTGGATGTCCGACCCCTTTAACGACTTCTGCTACCTGTTTAACTACCTGTCGATGAGGACGTGGGCAGAGGCTCGAGCCGACTGCGTCAACCAGGGAGGAGACCTCATCAGCATCACCGAACCCTTCGAACAGGCCTTCATACAAGGTGCAACTTTTATATTCCAGTGTCCTGATATGTATGTATGTATGTATGTATGTATGTATGCATGCATGTATGGTCATATGTATGTATGTATGTATGGTCATATGTATGTATGTATGTATGTGTATGTATGTATGGTCATATGTATGTATGTATGTATGTGTATGTATGTATGCATGGTCATATGTATGTATGTATGTATGTATGTATGTATGGTCACATGTATGTATGTATGTATGCATGGTCATATGTATGTATGTATGCTCATATGTATGTATGTATGTATGTATGTATGCATGGTCATATGTATGTATGTATGCATGGTCATATGTATGTATGTATATATGTATGTATGCTCATATGTATGTATGTATGGTCATATGTATGTATGTATGTATGCTCATATGTATGTATGTATGTATATATGTATGTATGTATGTATGTATGCATGGTCATATGTATGTATGTATGCATGGTCATATGTATGTATGTATGTATGCATGGTCATATGTATGTATGTATATATGTATGTATGCTCATATGTATGTATGTATGCATGGTCACATGTATGTATGTATGTATGCATGTATTGTCATATGTATGTATGTATGTATGTATGTATGTATGTATGGTCATATCCCTCTATGGTACACATTATGATGCCAGTGAGGGAAATGTGTTTTTATGTCTCAAAATAGACTAAATAAACATAATCTGAAGAAATTTTATTTTTATTTTTATTTTTATTTTTGGAAGTTTTTGGGGTTCGTTGCCTGTAGGCAACATTGTACCATAATGGTGCGTAAGTGAAAAAGAACGTTCCTTTTCCAATTTGAACATTGTTTATTTCATAAACATATGCAAAAATATTCAATAACATCAAGAAGTCACAGTTCATTTTAAATTTTAAATTAAAAAGAATTATAAAAAGAATTTATACATATATATGTATGTATGTATGTATGTATGGTCATATGTATGTATGTATGTATGTATGTATGTATGTATGTATGTATGTATGTATGTATGGTCATATGTATGTATGTATGGTCATATGTATGTATGCATGGTCATATGTATGTATGTATGGTCATATGTATGTATGTATTCTCATATGTATGTATGTATGTATGTATGTATGTATGGTCATATGTATGTATGTATGTATATATGCTCATATGTATGTATGCTTGTATGTATGTATGTATGGTCACATTTATGTATGTATGCATGGTCATATGTATGTATGTATGTATGCATGTATGCTCATATGTATGTATGTATGTATGTATGTATGCATGGTCATATGTATGACCATATGTATGTATGTATGTGTGTATGTATGTATGGTCATATGAATGTATGCATGGTCATATGTATGTATGGTCATATGTATGTATGTATGTATGTATGGTCATATGTATGCATGTATGGTCATAAGTATGTATGTATGTATGTATGTATGTATGGTCATATGTATGTATGTATGCATGGTCATATGTATGTATGTATGTATGTATGGTCATATGTATGTATGTTTGTATGCATGGTCATATGTATGCATGTATGGTCATAAGTATGTATGTATGTATGTATGTATGTATGTATGGCCATATGTATGAATGTATGCTCATATGTATGTATGCTCATATGTATGTACGTATGTATGTATGCTCATATGTATGTATGTATGTCTGTATGCTCATATGTATGTATGTATGCTCATATGTATGTATGTATGTATGCTCATATGTATGTATGTATGTATGTATGTATGGTCACATGTATCTATGTATGCATGGTCATATGTATGTATGTATGTATGTATGCATGGTCATATGTATGACCATATGTATGTATGTATGTGTGTATGTATGTATTGTCATATGAATGTATGCATGGTCATATGTATGTATGTATGTATGTATGTATGTATGTATGTATGTATGCATGTATGGTCATAAGTATGTATGTATGTATGTATGTATGTATGTATGTATGTATGTATGGTCATATGTATGTATGTATGTATGGTCATATGTATGTATGTATGTATGTATGTATGCTCATGTGTATGTATGTATGTATGTATGTATGTATGTATGTATGTATGTATGGTCATATCCCTCTATGGTACACATTATGATGCCAGTGAGGGAAATGTGTTTTTATGTCTCAAAATAGACTAAATAAACATTATCTGAATAAATTTTATTTTTATTTTTATTTTTGGAAGTTTTTGGGGTTCGTTGCCTGTAGGCAACATTGTACCATAATGGTGCATAAGTGAAAAAGAACGTTCCTTTTCCAATTTGAACATTGTTTATTTCATAAACATATGCAAAAATATTCAATAACATCAAGAAGTCACAATTCATTTTAAATTTTAAATTAAAAAGAATTATAAAAAGAATTTATATATATATATGTATGTATGTATGTATGGTCATACATATGTATGTATGTATGTATGGTCATATGTATGTATGTATGTATGGTCATATGTATGTATGTATGCTCATATGTATGTATGCATGGTCATATGTATGTATGTATGCTCATATGTATGTATGCATGGTCATATGTATGTATGTATTCTCATATGTATGTATGCTCATATGTATGTATGTATGTATTTATGCTCATATGTATGTATGTATGCTCATATGTATGTATGTATGTATGTATGCTCATATGTATGTATGCATGTATGTATGTATGTATGTATGGTCACATGTATCTATGTATGCATGGTCATATGTATGTATGTATGTATGCATGTATGCTCATATGTATGTATGTATGCATGTTCATATGTATGACCATATGTATGTATGTATGTGTGTATGTATGTATGGTCATGAATGTATGCATGGTCATATGTATGTATGGTCATATGTATGTATGTATGTATGTATGTATGTATGATCATATGTATGTACGTATGCATGGTCATATGTATGTATGGTAAAATGTATGTATGTATGTATGTATGTATGCTCATATGTATGTATGTATGTATGTATGCTCATATGTATGTATGTATGTGTATGTATGTATGTACGGTCATATGTATGTATGTATGTATGTATGTATGTATGTATGGTCATATCCCTCTATGGTACACATTATGATGCCAGTGAGGGAAATGTGTTTTTATGTCTCAAAATAGACTAAATAAACATAATCTGAAGAAATTTTATTTTTATTTTTATTTTTGGAAGTTTTTGGGGTTCGTTGCCTGTAGGCAACATTGTACCATAATGGTGCGTAAGTGAAAAAGAACGTTCCTTTTCCAATTTGAACATTGTTTATTTCACAAACATATGCAAAAATATTCAATAACATCAAGAAGTCACAATTCATTTTAAATTTTAAATTAAAAAGAATTATAAAAAGAATTTATATATATATGTTTGTATGTATGTATGGTCATACATATGTATGTATGTATGTATGTATGGTCATATGTATGTATGTATGTATGGTCATATGTATGTATGTATGCTCATATGTATGTATGCATGGTCATATGTATGTATGTATGCTCATATGTATGTATGCATGGTCATATGTATGTATGTATTCTCATATGTATGTATGTATGTATGTATGTATGGTCATATGTATGTATGTATATATGCTCGTATGTATGTATGTATGTATGTATGGTCACATGTATGTATGTATGCATGGTCATATGTATGTATGTATGTATGCATGTATGCTCATATGTATGTATGTATGTATGCATGGTCATATGTATGACCGTATGTATGTATGTATGTATGTGTGTATATATGTATGGTCATATGAATGTATGCATGGTCATATGTATGTATGGTCATATGTATATATGCATGTATGTATGTATGGTCATATGTATACATGTATTGTCATAAGTATGTATGTATGTATGTATGCATGGTCATATGTATGTATGTATGTATGTATGTATGGTCACATGTATCTATGTATGCATGGTCATATGTATGTATGTATGTATGTATGCATGGTCATATGTATGACCATATGTATGTATGTATGTGTGTATGTATGTATTGTCATATGAATGTATGCATGGTCATATGTATGTATGTATGTATGCTCATATGTATGTATGTATGTATGCTCATATGTATGTATGTATGTATGTATGTATGGTCACATGTATCTATGTATGCATGGTCATATGTATGTATGTATGTATGTATGCATGGTCATATGTATGACCATATGTATGTATGTATGTGTGTATGTATGTATTGTCATATGAATGTATGCATGGTCATATGTATGTATGTATGTATGTATGTATGTATGTATGTATGTATGCATGTATGGTCATAAGTATGTATGTATGTATGTATGTATGTATGTATGTATGTATGTATGGTCATATGTATGTATGTATGTATGGTCATATGTATGTATGTATGTATGTATGTATGCTCATGTGTATGTATGTATGTATGTATGTATGTATGTATGTATGTATGTATGGTCATATCCCTCTATGGTACACATTATGATGCCAGTGAGGGAAATGTGTTTTTATGTCTCAAAATAGACTAAATAAACATTATCTGAATAAATTTTATTTTTATTTTTATTTTTGGAAGTTTTTGGGGTTCGTTGCCTGTAGGCAACATTGTACCATAATGGTGCATAAGTGAAAAAGAACGTTCCTTTTCCAATTTGAACATTGTTTATTTCATAAACATATGCAAAAATATTCAATAACATCAAGAAGTCACAATTCATTTTAAATTTTAAATTAAAAAGAATTATAAAAAGAATTTATATATATATATGTATGTATGTATGTATGGTCATACATATGTATGTATGTATGTATGGTCATATGTATGTATGTATGTATGGTCATATGTATGTATGTATGCTCATATGTATGTATGCATGGTCATATGTATGTATGTATGCTCATATGTATGTATGCATGGTCATATGTATGTATGTATTCTCATATGTATGTATGCTCATATGTATGTATGTATGTATTTATGCTCATATGTATGTATGTATGCTCATATGTATGTATGTATGTATGTATGCTCATATGTATGTATGCATGTATGTATGTATGTATGTATGGTCACATGTATCTATGTATGCATGGTCATATGTATGTATGTATGTATGCATGTATGCTCATATGTATGTATGTATGCATGTTCATATGTATGACCATATGTATGTATGTATGTGTGTATGTATGTATGGTCATGAATGTATGCATGGTCATATGTATGTATGGTCATATGTATGTATGTATGTATGTATGTATGTATGATCATATGTATGTACGTATGCATGGTCATATGTATGTATGGTAAAATGTATGTATGTATGTATGTATGTATGCTCATATGTATGTATGTATGTATGTATGCTCATATGTATGTATGTATGTGTATGTATGTATGTACGGTCATATGTATGTATGTATGTATGTATGTATGTATGTATGGTCATATCCCTCTATGGTACACATTATGATGCCAGTGAGGGAAATGTGTTTTTATGTCTCAAAATAGACTAAATAAACATAATCTGAAGAAATTTTATTTTTATTTTTATTTTTGGAAGTTTTTGGGGTTCGTTGCCTGTAGGCAACATTGTACCATAATGGTGCGTAAGTGAAAAAGAACGTTCCTTTTCCAATTTGAACATTGTTTATTTCACAAACATATGCAAAAATATTCAATAACATCAAGAAGTCACAATTCATTTTAAATTTTAAATTAAAAAGAATTATAAAAAGAATTTATATATATATGTTTGTATGTATGTATGGTCATACATATGTATGTATGTATGTATGTATGGTCATATGTATGTATGTATGTATGGTCATATGTATGTATGTATGCTCATATGTATGTATGCATGGTCATATGTATGTATGTATGCTCATATGTATGTATGCATGGTCATATGTATGTATGTATTCTCATATGTATGTATGTATGTATGTATGTATGGTCATATGTATGTATGTATATATGCTCGTATGTATGTATGTATGTATGTATGGTCACATGTATGTATGTATGCATGGTCATATGTATGTATGTATGTATGCATGTATGCTCATATGTATGTATGTATGTATGCATGGTCATATGTATGACCGTATGTATGTATGTATGTATGTGTGTATATATGTATGGTCATATGAATGTATGCATGGTCATATGTATGTATGGTCATATGTATATATGCATGTATGTATGTATGGTCATATGTATACATGTATTGTCATAAGTATGTATGTATGTATGTATGCATGGTCATATGTATGTATGCTCATATGTATGTATGTATGTATGTATGTTTGCTCATATGTATGTATGTATGCATGGTCACATGTATGTATGCATGTATGGTCATATGTATGTATGTATGTATGTATGTATGTATGTATGTATGGTCATATGTATGTATGTATGTATGTATGGTCATATGTATGTATGTATGGTCATATGTATGTATGCATGGTCATATGTATGCATGTATGGTCATATGTATGTATGCATGGTCATATGTATGTATGTATTCTCATGTGTATGTATGTATGTATGTATGGTCACATGTATGAATGTATGCATGCTCATATGTATGTATGTATGTATGCATGTATGCTCATATGTATGTATGTATGTATGTGTGTATGTATGTATGGTCATATGAATGTATGCATGGTCATATGTATGTATGGTCATATGCATGTATGTATGTATGTATGTATGGTCATATGTATGCATGTATGGTCATAAGTATGTATGTATGTATGTATGGTCATATGTATGTATGCATGGTCATATGTATGTATGGTCATATATATGTATGTATGTATGTATGTATGTATGTATGTATGCTCATATGTATGTATGTATGTATGTATGTATATATGTATGTATGTATGCTCATATGTATGTATGTATGTATGTATGTATGGTCATATCCCTCTATGGTACACATTATGATGCCAGTGAGGGAAATGTGTTTTTATGTCTCACAATAGACTAAATAAACATAATCTGAAGAAATTTTATTTTTATTTTTATTTTTGGAAGTTTTTGGGGTTTGTTGCCTGTAGGCAACATTGTACCATAATGGTGCATAAGTGAAAAAGAATGTTCCTTTTCCAATTTGAACATTGTTTATTTCATAAACATATGCAAAAATATTCAATAACATCAAGAAGTCACAATTCATTTTAAATTTTAAATTAAAAAGAATTATAAAAAGAATTTATATATATATATATGTATGTATGTGTGTATGGTCATATATATATATATATATGTATGTATGTATGCATGGTCATATTTATGTATGTATGCTCATATGTATGTATGCATGGTCCTATGTATGTATGTATTCTCATATGTATGTATGTATGTATGTATGCTCATATGTATGTATGTATATATGCTCATATGTATGTATGCTCATATGTATGTATGTATGTATGTATGGTCACATGTATGTATGTATGCATGGTCATATGTATGTATGTATGTATGTATGCATGTATGCTCATATGTATGTATGTATGTATGTATGCATGGTCATATGTATGACCATATGTATGTATGTATGTATGTGTATATGTATGTATGGTCATATGAATGTATGCATGGTCATATGTATGTATGGTCATATGTATGCATGTATGGTCATAAGTATGTATGTATGTATGTATGTATGTATGTATGTATGTATGGTCATATGTATGTATGTATGCATGGTCATATGTATATATGGTCATATGTATGTATGTATGTATGTATGTATGTATGGATGGTCATATGTATGTATGTTTGTATGCATGGTCATATGTTTGGCCATATGTATGAATGTATGCTCATATGTATGTATGCTCATATGTATGTATGTATGTATGTATGTATGCTCATATGTATGTATGTATGCTCATATGTATGTATGTATGTATTTGTGCTCATATGTATGTATGTATGTATGTATGCTCATATGTATGTATGTATGTATGTATGCATGTATGGTCATATGTGTCTATGTATGTATGCTCATATGTATGTATGTATGTATGTGTATGTATGTATGTACGGTCATATGTATGTATGTATGTATGTATGTATGTATGTATGCTCATATCCCTCTATGGTACACATTATGATGCCAGTGAGGGAAATGTGTTTTTATGTCTCAAAATAGACTAAATAAACATAATCTGAAGAAATTTTATTTTTATTTTTATTTTTGGAAGTTTTTGGGGTTCGTTGCCTGCAGGCAACATTGTACCATAATGGTGCATAAGTGAATAAAAACGTTACTTTTCCAATTTGAACATTGTTTATTTCATAAACATATGCAAAAAATATTCAATAACATCAAGAAGTCACAATTCATTTTAAATTTTAAATTAAAAAGAATTTTAAAAAGAATTTAAAACGTTTCTTGGCTAAATGTTGCCTGTAGGCAACATTGTACCATTTAGGAACAACCCATTGAAATAAATGTGTAAAGTATAAAACTTTAAACTACTTAAATCAACAAAGATAACCATTACCATAACCATTTGAAAAACAAAAACAACAAATTCCAGTGTTTGATCATCACTGCTTCATTTCAGTGCATGTTTTGTGTCAGTCCCCTGTGTCTTTCCTGACATGTGTTGCCATCACTTGTGGTGTTGCTGCTCAGTGCTTATGGAACTCCATGAAGCAGTTTTTTTCAGGAGTGAAGCACAGGCAGGTGACACATTTTGTGCACTGTGATTTCACTATACCCTTACATCCAGGGTATCTGCATCTGCCCTTTTTCTCCACCCAAATAGGCCAGTGGTCAGTGTTGTGTTTGCTATAGTGATTCCATAATGGTTCACTGTTGCAGGCAACATTGCAACTTTCCATGATGGCATGTTGTTGCCTCAGGGCAACAGCTGCATTTTAACAAGTTTCCACTATTAAATTAGTAAATAAGTTGCATGAAACTATCAAAACAAAGTTTTCTCACCTATTAGTGTGAAGACATTTTTTTCCAGGTGGAAAAGGGACAAGAAATAACTTTTTGAGAGTCTTTTTTTGCAGCAAGATAGCAGAGCTGTCTCCTTAGAAAAAGCCCGCCAAGAAGGGTTTCAAAATCGCTTCCTGGAGGTCATGTGACAACTTAAAGCATTGTTAATGGTTTCCTATGGTTTTACCTCTTTTTAAAGTATCGCATCATTTAAAGGGATGCATTGTGGAGATGTGACAAGGCAAAAATGGGTTTGTTGCCTGAGGGCAACATGGTACCATAGAGAGATATGCTCATATGTATGTATGTATGCATGGTCATATGTATGGCCATATGTATGTATGTATACTCATATGTATGTATGGTCATATGTATGTATGTATGTATGGTCATAAGTACGTATGTATGCATGTTCATATGTATGTATGTATGCATGGTCATATGTATGTATGGTCATATGTATGTATGGTCATATGTATGTATGTATGTATGGTCATATGTATGTATATATGGTCATAAGTATATATGTATGTATTTATACTCATATGTATGTATGTATGCATGGTCATATGTATGTATGTATGTATGTATGGTCATGTATGTATGTATGTATGTTCATATGTATGTATGCATGGTCATATATATGTCCATATCTATGTATATATATGTATGTATGTATGGTTGCATGGTCATATGTATGTATGTATGTATGTATGCTCATATGTATGTATGTATGCTCATATGTATGTATGTATGCATGGTCGTATGTATGTATGTATGTATGTATGTATGTATGTATGGTCACATGTATGTATGTATGTATGCATGGTCATATGTATGTATGTATGCTCATATGTATGTATGTATGTATGCATGGTCATATGTATGTATGTATGCTCATATGTATGTATGTATGTATGTATGCATGGTCATATGTATGTATGTATATATGTATGTATGTATGTATGGTCATATGTATGTATGTATGTATGTATGTATGTATGCTCATATGTATGTATGTATGTATGTATGTATGTATGTATATATGTATGTATGTATGCTCATATGTATGTATGTATGTATGTATGTTTGTATGTATGCTCATATGTATGTATGTATGCATGGTCACATGTATGTATGTATGTATGCATGTATGGTCATATGTATGTATGTATGTATGTATGTATGTATGTATGGTCATATCCCTCTATGGTACACATTATGATGCCAGTGAGGGAAATGTGTTTTTATGTCTCAAAATAGACTAAATAAACATAATCTGAAGAAATTTTATTTTTATTTTTATTTTTATTTTTGGAAGTTTTTGGGGTTCGTTGCCTGTAGGCAACATTGTACCATAATGGTGCGCAAGTGAAAAAGAACGTTCCTTTTCCAATTTGAACATTGTTTATTTCATAAACATATGCAAAAATATTCAATAACATCAAGAAGTCACAATTCATTTTAAATTTTAAATTAAAAAGAATTATAAAAAGAATTTATACATATATATGTATGTATGTATGGTCATATATATGTATGTATGTATGTATGGTCATATGTATGTATGTATGTATGTATGGTCATATGTATGTATGTATGTATGTATGCATGGTCATATGTATGTATGTATGGTCATATGTATGTATGTATTCGCATATGTATGTATGTATGTATGTATGGTCGTATGTATGTATATATGCTCATATGTATGTATGCTTGTATGTATGTATGTATGGTCACATTTATGTATGTATGCATGGTCATATGTATATATGTATGTATGCATGTATGCTCATATGTATGTATGTATGTATGTATGCATGGTCATACGTATGACCATATGTATGTATGTATGAGTGTATGTATGTATGGTCATATGAATGTATGCATGGTCATATGAATGTATGCATGGTCATATGTATGTATGTATGTATGTATGTATGTATGTATGGTCATATGTATGCATGTATGGTCATAAGTATGTATGTATGTACGTATGTATGTATGTATGTATGTATGTATGTATGGTCATATGTATGTATGTATGCATGGTCATATGTATATATGGTCATATGTATGTATGTTTGTATACATGGTCATATGTATGCATGTATGGTCATAAGTATGTATGTATGTATGTATGGCCATATGTATGAATGTATGCTCATATGTATGTATGCTCATATGTATGTACGTATGTATGTATGTATGTATGCTCATATGTATGTATGCTCATATGTATGTATGTCTGTATGCTCATATGTATGTATGTATGTATTTATGCTCATATGTATGTATGTATGTATGCTCATATGTATGTATGTATGTATGTATGCTCATATGTATGTATGTATGTACGTATGTATGTATGGTCACATGTATGTATGTATGCATGGTCATATGTATGTATGTATGTATGTATGTATGCTCATATGTATGTATGTATGTATGTATGCATGGTCATATGTATGACCATATGTATGTATGTATGTATGTGTGTATGTATGTATGGTCATATGAATGTATGCATGGTCATATGTATGTATGGTCATATGCATGTATGTATGTATGTATGTATGTATGTATGCATGTATGGTCATAAGTATGTATGTATGTACGTATGTATGTATGGTCATATGTATGTATGTATGCATGGTCATATGTATGTATGGTCATATGTATGTATGTATGCATGTATGGTCATATGTATGTATGTATGTATGTATGTATGCTCATATGTATGTATGTATGTATGTATGTATGTATGTATGCTCATATCCCTCTATGGTACACATTATGATGCCAGTGAGTGAAATGTGTTTTTATGTCTCAAAATAGACTAAATAAACATAATCTGAAGAAATTTTATTTTTATTTTTATTTTTGGAAGTTTTTGGGGTTCGTTGCCTGTAGGCAACATTGTACCATAATGGTGCATAAGTGAAAAAGAACGTTCCTTTTCCAATTTGAACATTGTTTATTTCATAAACATATGCAAAAATATTCAATAACATCGAGGAGTCACAATTCATTTTAAATTTTAAATTAAAAAGAATTATAAAAAGAATTTATATATATATATGTATGTATGTATGTATGTATGTATGTATGTATGTATGGTCATATATATGTATGTATGTATGTATGGTCATATGTATGTATGTATGTATGTATGGTCATATGTATGCATGTATGGTCATAAGTATGTATGTATGTATGTATGTATGTCTGTATGTATGTATGTATGTATGTATGGTCATATGTATGTATGTATGCATGGTCATATGTATATATGGTCATATGTATGTATGTATGTATGTATGTATGTATGGTCATATGTATGTTTGTATGCATGGTCATATGTTTGGCCATATGTATGAATGTATGCTCATATGTATGTACATATGTATGTATGTTTGCTCATATGTATGTATGCTCATATGTATGTATGCTCATATGTATGTATGTATGTATGTATGCTCATATGTATGTATGTATGTATGCTCATATGTATGTATGTATGTATGCTCATATGTATGTATGTATGTATGTATGGTCACATGTATCTATGTATGCATGGTCATATGTATGTATGTATGTATGTATGCATGTATGCTCATATGTATGTATGTATGCATGATCATATGTATGACCATATGTATGTATGTATGTATGTGTGTATGTATGTATGGTCATGAATGTATGCATGGTCATATGTATGTATGGTCATATGTATGTATGTATGTATGTATGTATGTATGTATGGTCATAAGTATGTATGTATGTATGGTCATATGTATGTACGTATGCATGGTCATATGTATGTATGGTCAAATGTATGTATGTATGTATGTATGTATGCTCATATGTATGTATGTATGTATGTATGTATGTATGTATATATGTATGTATGTATGCTCATATGTATGTATGTATGCTCATATGTATGTATGTATGTATGTATGTATGTATGTGTATGTATGTATGTACGGTCATGTGTATGTATGTATGTATGTATGGTCATATCCCTCTATGGTACACATTATGATGCCAGTGAGGGAAATGTGTTTTTATGTCTCAAAATAGACTAAATAAACATAAGCTGAAGAAATTTTATTTTTATTTTTATTTTTGGAAGTTTTTGGGGTTCGTTGGCTGTAGGCAACATTGTACCATAATGGTGCATAAGTGAAAAAGAACGTTCCTTTTCCAATTTGAACATTGTTTATTTCACAAACATATGCAAAAATATTCAATAACATCAAGAAGTCACAATTCATTTTAAATTTTAAATTAAAAAGAATTATAAAAAGAATTTATATATATATGTATGTATGTATGTATGGTCATACATATGTATGTATGTATGGTCATATGTATGTATGTATGCTCATATGTATGTATGCATGGTCATATGTATGTATGTATATATGCTCATATGTATGTATGCTCATATGTATGTATGTATGTATGTATGGTCACATGTATGTATGTATGCATGGTCATATGTATGTATGGTCATATGTATGTATGTATGTATGGTCATATGTATGTATGTATGCTCATATGTATGTATGCATGGTCATATGTATGTATGTATATATGCTCATATGTATGTATGCTCATATGTATGTATGTATGTATGTATGGTCACATGTATGTATGCATGTATGCTCATATGTATGTATGTATGTATGTATGTATGCATGGTCATATGTATGACCATATGTATGTATGTATGTGTGTATGTATGTATGGTCATATGAATGTATGCATGGTCATATGTATGTATGGTCATATGTATGTATGTATGTCTGTATGGTCATATGTATGCATGTATGGTCATAAGTATGTATGTATGTATGTATGTTTGTATGTATGTATGGTCATATGTATGTATGTATGTATGCATGGTCATATGTATGTATGGTCATATGTATGTATGTATGTATGTGTGTATGTATGGTCATATGTATGTATGTTTGTATGCATGGTCATATGTTTGGCCATATGTATGAATGTATGCTCATATGTATGTATGCTCATATGTACGTATGTATGTATGTATGTATGTATGTATGCTCATATGTATGTATGCTCATATGTATGTATGCTCATATGTATGTATGTATGTATGCTCATATGTATGTATGTATGTATGCTCATATGTATTTATGTATGTATGCATGTATGGTCATATGTATGTATGTATGTATGCTCATATGTATGTATGTGTATGTATGTATGGTCACATGTATGAATGTATGCATGCTCATATGTATGTATGTATGTATGTATGCATGTATGCTCATATGTATGTATGTATGTGAGTATGTATGTATGGTCATATGAATGTATGCATGGTCATATGTATGTATGGTCATATGTATGTATGTATGTATGTATGTATGTATGGTCATATGTATGTATGCATGGTCATATGTATGTATGGTCATATATATGTATGTATGTATGTATGTATGTATATATGTATGTATGTATGGTCATATCCCTCTATGGTACACATTATGATGCCAGTGAGGGAAATGTGTTTTTATGTCTCAAAATAGACTAAATAAACATAATCTGAAGAAATTTTATTTTTATTTTTATTTTTGGAAGTTTTTGGGGTTCGTTGCCTGTAGGCAACATTGTACCATAATGGTGCATAAGTGAAAAAGAACGTTCCTTTTCCAATTTGAACATTGTTTATTTCATAAACATATGCAAAAATATTCAATAACATCAAGAAGTCACAATTCATTTTAAATTTTAAATTAAAAAGAATTTTAAAAAGAATTTAAAACGTTTCTTGGCTAAATGTTGCCTGTAGGCAACATTGTACCATTTAGGAACAACCCATTGAAATAAATGTGTAAAGTATAAAACTTTAAACTACTTAAATCAACAAAGATAACCATTACCATAACCATTTGAAAAACAAAAACAACAAATTCCAGTGTTTGATCATCACTGCTTCATTTCAGTGCATGTTTTCTGTCAGTCCCCTGTGTCTTTCCTGACATGTGTTGCCATCACTTGTGGTGTTGCTGCTCAGTGCTTATGGAACTCCATGAAGCAGTTTTTTTCAGGAGTGAAGCACAGGCAGGTGACACATTTTGTGCACTGTGATTTCACTATACCCTTACATCCAGGGTATCTGCATCTGCCCTTTTTCTCATTTAAAGGGATGCATTGTGGAGATGTGACAGGGCAAAAATGGGTTTGTTGCCTGAGGGCAACATGGTACCATAGAGGGTTAATATATCATATAAGCATCTTGAGGGACTGTATTACATAATGCAGTTTAAAGCAACTATGTCTCAGCACATTAGGGCTGCTGTTGGAGGAAAAAAAAGAGATTTTAAAGTTGAATTATTTAGCAAAAAAATCTAGACTGTCATGAGAAATTCTTTATATTGTATTAAATTTCAAGAATAAAGTTGTAATATCCCGATATTTTTAAATATTCAAGCAATCTGTCAGCTTTTACATGAAGTGAAAACTAATCTTGTAAATGATCTACTCTACTTTTTTTTAAATGTTACATGTTTTTTCTCATGGTGCTCCGGCTGTAATAATAACACTTCTGACACTTCTGCATTTCAGCCTGGTGTTTGATTATTCTTTAAGATATTAAGATTATTTTATTGTATATAAAGTTGTGAATTTGTTCCCACATGCTGTGTGTTTTTTGTTGTCCCTAGATCCAATGAATAAACGTGTGTGTTTTGTTTGTTTCCTCTCAGGTGTGATCCAGCAGAGTCCTACAGGGATCTCTCTGTGGATGGGTGGTCATGACTCCATCACTGAAGGAGGCTGGGAGTGGACGGACGGCTCTCCTTTCAGATACATCCGCTGGAATGCAGGTTAATTTAGAGCCAGAAATATAGTCTGCATGATTTCTGTGAGACTGCAGTCAGAATCAAAACATATAAGGATTATTGTGACAACTGAACTGAACCTTTCTTGGCCTCATCTTTCTTTACAGGTAACCCGGACGACTTTTACGGTGAAGACTGCCTGTCCATACTTATTAACAACGGCTACTGGAACGACGACAAGTGTGAGCACAAGAGAGGATACATCTGCAAGCGCAGGGGTGAGATATGTTGCTTTAATTGTTGTTGTTGACAAACAGAAGAGTCTGGACACATGTTATTAACACTATACTCCTCTTTCAGGAAACACGCCCGAGCCTCCTCCACCTCACGATGGTAATGTAGCCTCATCATTTGACATGACTTCCTGCATAGAAACTCCTTAAAACAACAAAGAAAACATGACGTGTGACTTGACGTGTGATCCTTCCCGCTGCAGGTTTCATGACGGCGCTGGTGTGCCAGGGCTCCACCGCCGTCCTTCACTGTCCAGAGGAAAGTGTCATTAACATCCAGTCGGCTTTCTACGGACGAAAGAGCGACGACATCTGCCCTCACCTGGACGGATCAGGAGGAGGTGCTGCACAGTAGTCACTCAAAAAAGATACAAATGACTGTATTTCTCTGCATTTGATAATTAAAATGCTTCTTCTTTTGACTGATTGTTTACTGCAACTCATGTCAAATTAGAGACTGGCTCGACTAAAATTGATGAAAGACTTTTCTTTAAAAAATGACTCAAACTGATTAATCGATCATCAAAAATGGGAGTTGATTTAATAATCGATTAATAATCAATTAATCTGTGCAGCTCTATTGTCTTTTAAGTGATTTTAATTTGGAAACGTGTGGGGATCTTCAGATTTTCACATGACTTGACTTGATTTGCTTGACTTACAGCAGGGACTCGACTTGACTTGCTTGATTCTGACCACAGGAACTTGGGACGTGCTCGAGACTTGCTTATGACTTGTACATGTGTGGCTTACTTCCACCTCTGGTAAATATTAACCAAACACTAACAAAACACTGTTCTGCAGGGAGCTGCACAGTGGACGGTATCCTTCCTTACTACAGAAAGGCGTGTGACAACCGTCCCTTCTGCTTTACATATGCCCACACGGAGGTGGACCCTTGTCCCACCGTGTCCAAATATCTCGAGATCGTCTACAGCTGTGAACAAAAAGGTGAGCTCCTCTTCATCTTGTTATTTGGTTCTTTCAGTAGTTTGAAATACAGCTCACCTGAACTGGTTCAATCATAGCTTACGGTTTTGTTTTGTGATTTGGCTGCTCACAGTGTGTCTGCACGGCCTCGGTGTGGAGAACAACAACATCACAGACTCTCAGCTCTCTGCTTCCTCCTTCATCGGTGCCTTCTCTCCCAGCAAAGCCCGTTTGAATGGAGATTCCTGCTGGATGCCTTCAGGAAGCGGTACGTACCGACCAGGGCAGTCACACATGCAAAATAAGATAAAAATAGAACACATATAAAGGCATAAATATATCAATAAACATGTAAACAAAATCCAAACTATACGCAACGTAAACAATATAAACAAACTCAGTGATAAGGATGATAACTTAAGTTGCCTCCTGGTGAGATTAATAAAATAAGATAATCCTTAATTCTACAGTGCAGAAATTTGCAGTGTCACAGCAGTAAAGTGGACAGCAAATAGATCAAAGCATCATATTTTTAAAAAACAATAAATAAGTAAACAAACGAGCAAATAACACAATAAGATCAGTAAAAACAAGAAACAGACTCAGTAGGTGAATTTACAGCATCGCACATAGGAAATATTAGCATTGCACAGTGGAAATAATATTTTATCATGTTGATGATTAAAGGCGAAGACAGAGATTTGATGCTGAATCCTCACATTGATCTCATACTGCATTTATTGTTTCCTCCTCCAGTGACCTCAAGCTGGATCCAAGTAAATCTGGGCCAGACCAGAAAAGTCACAGGGGTAGTAATCCAGGGTTGTCCCCAAAATGACCACTGGATCACCAAATTTAAGCTCCAGCACAGTATGAACGGGATGACTTGGACTGACTACACTGCTGACGGGGAGGTGAGCGTGCGGAGACGACCTTCCCGGTTTAAAGCTGCGAAGTGAAGTACTGCTTGTAAATTCTGTATTTTGCTTGATTTCCAGTTTTTGCCAGGCTCAACGGACAGAGACACTCCCGATACTCAGCTGCTGGGGACACCTGTGTCAGCTCAGTACGTCCGCATCCTCCCACTGGAGTTCAACGGTCAGGCAGGCCTTCGCTTTGACATCTTAGGATGCACGCCAGACTGTAAGAACACCACTTTACCAGCATCAGAAATCTGCTGTGATGCTGTTTTCTACTTTCACAAACACTGATGGTCAATAATGACAAGTTTTGTTTCAACAGATGCAATCGCCTGCGCCGATAAGCCAAACTTCAACTACGCCAGTGATCGAATGACGTGAGTGAAACCTGAAATAATATTTTTACGCACGTCGCACTGCATATTATACACCGTGGACGCCAAATTACTCACTCTTTTTCTGATATATCCATTCTTCCACACTGATGCATTTAATTCTCATGCATCTCTCAGTGTCCACTGTCCAGCAGCCTGTGCCAGGGAAACTTACATCGTGTACGGTACTGCAGAATATCGTGGGGTATGTGGACGTATTGTCTCATTCGTATCATAACGTCTATACAATGTTAAAGGAAAGATTTAAAACAAAAATTATATATAAATATCTCATTGCTGTGTCTCCTCTGACAGGACTCAAACATCTGTGCTGCAGCGATCCATGCTGGAGTGATCCTGAATGAGCTCGGAGGAGACTGTACTTTGTTGAAAACTGAGGGGAAGGACTTCTACGCCGGCTCCACCAGGAATGGCATCACCTCAAGACAGTAAGAAGCCGAGTTTCAAACTAAATCCTTTTTTTCTTGTGTAGTTCAACAGTCTTGGCAGGCTAATACAATAACAAATGTGTTTTTCTACAGATATGATGGAAACTATGCCATGTCTTACACTTTTGCAGATGGAGGTGAGTTGACGTGCATTTATAATCCCTTAAATGAATCCCTTAAATGCTATTTTTTAAAATAAAAAGTCGAGCTCTTTGTGCATTTTTCATATATTTT
Organism: Lutjanus erythropterus; assembly: GCF_056507025.1. NCBI lineage: Eukaryota > Metazoa > Chordata > Actinopteri > Lutjaniformes > Lutjanidae > Lutjanus > Lutjanus erythropterus. Next base: position 27,621,205 of record NC_139336.1, on the reverse strand, counting down.
AATAATTCCCTACAGAGCTGAGGTGTGCAGGGCCTGACTGGTACGAGTTTGGAGAGTTCTGCTACAAACCATTTGGAGACAAGAAGACGTGGCACAATGCTCAGGCCACCTGCAGGAGTGTGGGCGCCGAACTCGTATCCATCCTCTCGATGACAGAGCAGAGCTGGCTGGAAAGCTACCTGTACATGGGTAAGGATCTGGAGGAAGTGGTGCTGGTTTAAAGAAAGTCAGAAAGCAGGAAAGAGATACTTTTTTTTTAATTTCTAATTTTTTAAATAAATAAATAAACCACCATAAACCACTTCAATCTCAAAGAATATTCAAGCTTTTTTCTTGTGAATTTGTGTTATTTCTCGTGAAATTACCACTTGATCTCAACAAATATCTGTTTTTTTTTTCTTGTAAATTTTCTGCTTTATTTCCAAAGAATATCTGAGTTTTTTTTCTCATAAATATGTGAATTTTTGTTCCTAATATTACCACTTTAAATGGAACGAATATTCAAGTGTTAATTTGTGCCTGTTTTCTACTAGACTTATCACCGTAACCTTAATGAATATCAAAGTGTTTTTCTTGTAAATTGTTGATTTTTTTTCTTGAAATTTTTGAGTTTTTTGTCTTGGAAATTTACCCCTTTAATCTCAAAGAATATCTGAGTTTTTGATCTTTTCAGTTTATGATTTTTTCTTGTAAATGTATCACTTTAATCTTGGGCGTTCTGAATTTCTTAGAATATTACTACCCTCAGTTCTTTTTTGTTGTTTGTTGTTTTTTTTAACCTATATTTCTATATTTTTTATTTATATTTTTTTAACCTGCCTCTAATATGCCATTGTACTACTAACAGCATATATTAATGAAATACATGTTTTTTCGTCCTTTGCAGCCACCAGTGACGTGTGGACTGGTCTGAATGACCTGTTCGTACCCGGTATGTTCGCCTGGTCTGACGAACACATAGTGACCTTCACTTACTGGGCTCCAGGGGAACCGAACAACCACCTCGGCTTCAGTGAAGACTGTGTTGAGATGTTGCATCAGGTGAGAAAAAATGGAAAAAACAAACATATCATGCTCTGCTGTATGTACACCGTGCATGGACAAATCCAAAACTGCTCATATTATTCATTCTCTGAAGTGAATATTTTGATATTAATGTCTTCTCTCCTCCAGACCGGCCGATGGAACGACGTGGCCTGTACAGAACTCAATACCTACATATGCAAAATGCCCAAAGATCATTATCCAGCGCCCTCTGTTCAACCCACCGTGTACGGATGCCCTCAGGTAGGACAGACTCTCACCAAACATTTTATTTTTCTGTTTTTTTATTGTAGTTATGATGTCTGTTGAAAGTGCTTGCTGTGAGATGAGACAACTACTGTCATATCCTCACCTCTGTAAAATGTGTCAGGGCTGGGGTGCTTATGGCTACGCCTGCTACTGGATGGAGGAGACTCCCAGGAGCTGGTCGGACGCTAAGGAATTCTGTGAAGGGCAGGACAGCTTCTTGGTGCACATCGGCGACATGTGAGTCAGAAAAAGTTATTAAATTAGAAGAAATGTAAATATGAAGAAACCTGTATCACAGCTGATAAATTCGCACTATAGATTCAAGATCCTGATCCTTCAGATTTCACACTGTATGTGCCACTGCCTCTGTCCCAGTCTGTAGTGTTTCCTCTAACACATCCGCCGCACGCAATCCAAACATTTCCAAGAACTTTCTGATTAGATGAAATCATTTCCAAAATTAATTTTCACTGCTGTCAAAAAGCAGCAGCAAAATCCAGAGATGCTAGCATGGCCGTGGACTGTTTTTCTTTTCCTCCTTTACATTTTGATTAACCTGCATCTACTCCTCTTCCTCTGCACCTCCACTCTTGCTTTTCTCCATACCCTCCCTTTCTTTTTAATGAATACATTAATTTAAAATTTAAAATCTTAATGTTGTAACTAGCGTCCAAGTACTTGCAGCCAGTGTTGTTACAGTCCATAAAAGTTTTCTCATTTATTTTCTTATCCTACTTTTCTGGATAGCAGTAGTATTACTCATTATTTGCAGGGGCTCAGTTGTGTTTGTTGCATCTTTTGGCAAGTTGCTATGACTTTCAAAACTGTGATTACCATGCTTTGAAAAATGCACAGTCAACACTGTCCAGCATAAACCAAAATTAACAACAGTCAGACGCAGGCAAAGCAACGTTGGTTTGTTTTGCATCAGTGCAAACACTGATCTGTTTTCATAATGCGGCTTTAATCTTGTTGGACTGAGTTTGTGATTCACTCGCCTGACTGTGTTTCACTGCAGATATGAGCAGGCACATTTCACCGTGGATCTGTCAGGGAAGACTGGTTTCTGGTGGATCGGCCTGCGCGCTCGAGGGGTAGGAGGCGGAGGAGTGGACTACATCTGGGACAACGGCTTACCTCTCACCTTCACTCACTGGGACAAAGACCAGCCAGGTGCAGACCACTGACTGTAAAATAAAGTCTAAGTCAGGCCTGTTCAATTACTTGATTTTAGAAGAGCCGGATTTGAAAAAGTGGCTGGACGTTCACATTTCCTGTGTCTGTCCTGGATAGTTTGGAAGTTAAATGTGTAAGACAGTTTTTTATTTTTTCTCCACTCTGTTAGTTTTCACATTGTGTTTTAATAAATGCAGTGTTGCATTTAACATCTTTCTTTCAGGTTTTTGATCTTCTGCTAAACAGTGCAAACACCCATAAACTTAGAATGTTGGCAGGTTATTTAACTAAAACTTAAAAATTATATATATTTATTTAATATTTATAAATGATCAGAGGGCCGGATTGAGGTGGTTTAAGGGCCAGATTCTGCCCACGGGTCACCAACTGAATATACCTGGTATAAGTAATATATATGTCAGTGGTTTGGACCAACACTAACCTAGTACCAGCTCGACAGAATGATATTTGCGCTCTGAAAAACCCCAAATGTTCTTTTTTTTTTTTCTCCAGATAGCGGGGATGGCACCTGTGTGGCAATGACCTCAGGTCAGATTGGTGGCTTCTGGGATGACAAGCAATGCTCAGAGGAATTCGCCTTCATCTGTGAGAAACCCAGACCCGACATCACCCCACCCACCACACCCCCGACTCCTCCTGTCCCAGCGGGCTGTGCTGACGGCTGGACCGGCAAGCCTCACTTCAGACACTGTTACAGGGTATGTTAGTCAGTCAATTAAAGGAGAAACCTGTCATATATTTACTGTTCTAAATCATAAAATGACCATGATACCTCATCAAAGATTAAAGCAACATGCTAAGTTGAAATACTGGCTTCTTTGACAACAACGTTACAGCCGGCATGTTCTCCTTCTAAATTACTATTCTGGTGTGGAATGTTTGTTATTGTTTCGTTGTTTCACATTTATTAGAGTTAAAATGAATGCCGATTGTTCGCTGTATGAATGAGTGTCTGTTTATGAGTTGCAACAAATCACTGATAATCTTTTAGAAGGAATAGGTGTTTATAACAGTTAAATTGAGCAAAATGTTAATGGAGTCTGGCAGGAAAAAGGCAAGCAGTCAGTGAACTCCAACTTTCAGAGCATTGGGCTCTTTTTCATGTTTTTCAGGACTTTTTTTTTTTTTTTACCATATTGTGCAGCCCTACTTTATATTGACAACTAATTGACAATTATAAATTGTCAAACAAATCGCTTCAACTGTAAACATTAAACAGGGTTTCAACCTATTTAATATACCATCTATGGCTCCAACTTGTTGCAAGACTCATTTTTGAACACTAGTCTTACATTTTGCTCCTGTGAACAGCTAAAATCGTGATTCTTCTCAGGGGCCATGAGATCAGTTTTCCCGTGCTGATTTACTGGCTGATTTATTGCAGCTCTTCCACAATGTGGACTGGTCCCAGAAGAAGAGCTGGGAAGCAGCAAGCGAAGACTGCATCACCAGAGGAGCTAATCTGGTCAGCATCCACAACCAGGAGGAGGAAGAGTTCTTGGCTCTGTACAGCAAAGGCAGCAGCAAGTGGATCGGCCTCAAGCACAACCCGACAGAGGGAGGTGAGTAGAGTCTGTGTTTTATAGAGTGGACCCTGGTGGAAGCTACAACTAAAGACCGTTCCCCGTCGTGCAGGCTATTCTTGGAGCGACGGCACTCCGCTCTCCCACACCAACTGGGGTCCCGATGAGCCCAACAACCACGAGGGCCGCGAGGACTGCGTGGAGATGGTGAGCAGCACCAACGGGACCTACTCCTGGTGGAACGACCTCAACTGTGACGCTCACCAGGACTGGATATGCATGATTGCTAAAGGAAAGACCCCCATCGTGCCTCCAGTGCCTCCACCTCCTGTCCCAGGTAAACCGTCCCCACAATGCACCTGTCCTACCTGCATGAACAAGTCATGCTTTTGTTTTCCTAGTACTAGAACAGTCTTTAGTGTAAATTGATATTATATGGCAAAAATAAATAAATTCTTGTTAAGAAAAATACATCACAGGTAAAAAGGAAAGAATAGAATAGTTTCCTACTCAAATAGTGGCGTTGTTAATTTATTGTAATGTTTTTCTTACTTGAGTAGAGCATTATTGGCTGAGCAAACAGCTGAAACTAAATTACCTTAAGCTAAAATATTACAAATTACAGTGAACAAAATAAAGCCATAATACACCTTGATACTTGAGAACAGGTGCACTAAATGCATAAAAGAAATACTTCAAAATGTGAAATTATAGTCTACTAGAAACACCTTTACAGCTTATATGAAACCCTGCAATGATGTTTCCTTTGAACTTTTATGATTTAAATGTCATGGGGATGAAATTCAACTTGGTTACCAAGAGTTGCATGTTGGGCAATTATAGTAATTAGGATAATGAGCTAATTAATTGCAGAAAACTGTAAATGGCTTTGATTTAGCTTCTTGCTAACTAGAAAGTTGATAAAAGAGTCCAAGTCCATGTTTCTGATGTACAGAAATATAAAAAAGATTTTATGAGCAATCATGTGCAGTCCTCCCTCTCCTTCCCTTCTACCTCTGGCATCACCTTCTGTGCCAGTGGTTCTCAAATAGTGGTCCGGGGACCCTCAGGGGTCTGTGGCACTCTGCCAAGAGGTCTGTGAAAGGTTGCACTATGTAGACTTTGTGAGTCATCGTACCAGGAATCCCCGCCCAATGAGCCAATCATATCATCTTCGTGTTCGTCTTCTCCTGTCTCATCTCTCAGCTCCAGAATGTGGCACCAACCCCGGCTGGAGGAAGAACAACAACATCTGTTATTACTACAACGACACCGACGTCGTGGACTTTCACACAGCTATGATTCGCTGCTACGATGAGAAGGCCTCGCTCGTCTCCATCCTCAACAAAGACGAACAGGCATACGTAAACAGCATGGTAAGTGTCTTTTCTTTTACTTCTTTAGAACGGAATATGACGTTTTATGTCGCACTAAAATAAGTTTGTGTCATGTCATCCTGCTCTTCTTTCAGGTGGGGACAGGTGATGTTGCTGCAGCTTGGATTGGAATGAGGATGTTTGGCATCGCAAGTGGACAATACCAGTATGTGTGTTTCCGATAACTGAATTTAGAGGGAAAATTACCCTCAAATTAGATTTCGTGTTATTTTTCTGATGTTGTAAAGCTTTTTGTTAATTTGACGGGTGTTTTCTTAAAGGGACAGTTCACCCATCTATTCACTCACATGCCAACTGACGGTCCAGTTTAGTTTTTAGTCCACAGAACGCTGCTGGAGTTTTACAGGATGTCATTTACGCCATGTTTTTAGCCCAAATCCTCACTGTAGACCCTTAGTTTAGAGCCATGTTCATGTGTGCATGCACACTGTCTGAATTGGATGTGTGTGGCGTGACGCGCAAGTGAACGGCATGTCTGGGCTTTAGGGGACTTGGATTATGCTAGATAAGCAGTATTTCTTTTGTTTGTTTGTTTGAAAACTCAACATCGTTCACTTCAGTTGTTTGGGAGATTCTGCGTCGCTGTTTTCCTGTGTGCAGTGTTTTGTGGACTAAAAAAACAAACCTGACCTTCAATCAGCATGAGGGTCAGTAGATAATGACTGAATTTTTAATTTTGGGTAACTACCCCTTTAATCTGAGCACTTAGGACAGCTCTCACAATGAATTTAGTTAAATATAAAGGCATTTTCTAATTCAAAGCTATAGGATTACATTTAAATAAAAGTTTTTATGATTTGATATCAGTAATTATTTCAATATCAGTAACAAACTTCTTTGATTTGCAGCTGAGAAACTCTGTTGATTTTACTGTTCAAATCATGTAAATTCTGCTCCGGAGAGGATTTTCTTTTTACGATGTGCACACAAAAGTTCAGTGCTCATTTTTCTCTGTTTTACCTGCACAGCTGGGTGGACTTCTCCCCTGTGACGTACACACACTGGGGTCCAGGTGAGCCCAACAACGCCAACGGGGAGGAACAGTGTGTTCAGATGAACAGACACCAAGGTATTTAAATTCCACTCGTCGTGCATGTTTACTGAGCGGACTCCGTGGTGATGAATATTCATTATGAACTCTGGCTCGTTAAGGTGGATGGAACGATGCCAACTGTGGTCGGTTTGCTGGTTATGTCTGTAAAAAGTTCCCCGGAGGTCACATCACACCTCCTCCACCCACCCAGCCCTGGGAGGGCAACTGCCCTGCAGGTAACACGCACTTTTTAAATATAACTCTAAAATGTGTTTTCTCATGTGTTTTCTTTATTTATTATATTTATTAAAACATGCAGGTTATGTGTTGATGGATGACCTGTTCATTATTTCGACTCTTCACACTATGCGCTGCTGCTGGAAATACTCACAAGAGCAACAAATTAATCCGCAGCTGAAAATAGTCCCCAATAAACCACTTTCTTTGAGTCACGTTTGCTAAAAACTACCGCAGCCAGCTGTTTGAGGACCTGACTGAGCCTTTTTTCAAAGATGGAACAATATCTGACCTGTTGCCAAAGATTTAGATCTTCAGTAGGAAGTATAAGCTGGAGAAAATACATTATTAGTTTTGGTCTTTTTACGGGATTTGTTGACAATAAGTATAGAATGACTCAAACCTTATGCTTTAAAATACCATCTAAGATACAAATCAACAGGAAAAATGTGCTACTTTCAGCGTTAAAACTTGTGTAAACTGAAAATGAAATAAATACATCATGTTTCACACTGTTCAACAATCAACCTACACATGCCGTCCCATCTCACGCCAGTTCCCTGCTGTCCAGGGATTATTTTTTAAAATTTGTTTAAATCTATTTAATGTTGTACATGTTTTCATTTCCTCTATACAGCTGCAGAAGCGCATGACTTTTGGCATTAGTCCTCACTGGCTGCGTCTTGAACGTACAGATTCTTCTCAAATTGTGTTGATTTTCTCTCATTTGAAACAATTTCTGATCGTCTTATACGTTATTTGTCAACCCAAGTCTTTAAATTTTACTTCTTTTACTTTGACGTTAATTTGACAGCTTGAATTAATGTAATTAATTTTTGTATCTGTCTGGTTAAGTACCTTGATTTATCAGGTATTTAATTCAAGGGATTACCAAAAAAGACACATTCATGTTTATTTTATTTATGAACCACTATTCCAGAAAATTTATCACAATATAAAGTTAGACACGATTTTGGAGGATTTTATCCATATCGACACATTAAAATGGGCTTTGCTGTCCGCTGCTTGCCGCGCCTTACCTATCGCTTATTGTGTATCATGTAATATCATTACTGCATATATGATCAAGCTGTAAGTGATTATAATATGATGCAACCTGTTTACCTTCTTTCCCTGCAGATTGGCTGCGTTTCAAGGATAAGTGCTTCCTGTTCAAAGGGAAGAAAGACGACATGAAAGCCAGCTGGTCTGATGCTCGGAGTTGGTGCAAAGATCAAGGAGGAGAGCTGGCAGTTATTGATGACCAGTATGAGAACGGTGAGCTAAATCTGAGAGAATCTAAACAGACCAGAGGCTCCAGGTCAAAGAGACTGCTCTCTTTATATTTTGATCCTCTCTCCTCTCCTCCAGACTTTGTGTCTAGCTACCTGAGGGACCTGGAGCTCCCCACGTGGATCGGCCTGTCAGATCTGTTGGCAGAGAACCAGTACGCCTGGAGCGACGGGGTCAGCCCGGTGCTCTACACCAACTGGAACGACAAGGAGCCCAACAACGCAGGAGGAGCGGTGAGGAGACTTCAGAGTTAAAGCAGGCAGCCCTAAAGCTCACGTTTATAGTGAGATCGCTTGAAGTACGGCCACAACTAACGATTACTAAGGAAAAATGTTCCAGTATTTATTCTCTAACCAGTATGTGAGGAATTGAAAGTAATTTTGCATTTATTAAATCCAGGAAAATGTAGGAAAAGCTCAATTTGGGGAAAAGATACTGAACCACTTTTGATCGCTCGTCCAGAATCGGACGCATACACAAAGGGACTGATTTGCAAGATATGGAAAGCAAACTTTGTATTTTATGACATTTATATTAAAACTACTAAAAAACAAAGACACAACAATAAACAAACAAATACGGTGATAAACAAATGAATGAGTGGATGATTAAATGAAGACCAGTGCGTAAAAGATGGAAAATGGAGACAAAATCGATAAAAATCATCTTTGCAACACCATTCAGCAGCGGAGAGGTACCCGGAATCATGGGTAAAACATTACCTAATACCTCTAAATTAGGCTAATAGTAATCTGATTCAGAACCATCAATCCTATAATTCTTTTCTTTATCAATAAATTTGTTTGTGATTAATCATTTAGTCTATAAAATGTCAAAAATGCTCATGCAAAAGAAAATTACTTTCTTTTGCATTTAAGAAGCTGGAACCATCTTTTTTTTTTTTTTTTTTACTTAAAAAAAATTACTGATGCAATTAATCAATTATCACGACAGTTGTCTGTTAATAAGTCCCGCCCCTTTGCTCTGTGCTCCAGTGACAGTTGAACAAGGTTGGTTCCCAGTAGAACCTGATCTACTCTCTCCATTCCCGTTTCATGTACTTAGATATGCAGAGAGCTGGGCTGCCTGTATATTGACAAGAAAACCACATGTGGAAGCATTTGAAAAGATGTTTTTGAGGGACCTTTAAAAGTAACATATATAGTGACATCTTATGTTAGCAAAATGCTAGCTAACTAGCTGAATATTACTTTGTAGATTTATACATAATGGACTAATTTCTATTCGCAGACTGAAATAAATTCTAGCTGACGACTGATGTGGACTAGCATTTTGCTAACAGTAGCTAGCTTAAGATATGACTATACAGTATTTGTTGCTTTTACAGGTCCACCAGCAACATCTTTTGACCATCTTCAAAATGAGGTTTTCTTTTTAACACAGACGAGACCAGCACACAGTGTTTCTAAGTACATGAAACAGGAAAGGAGAAATTGGTCCGAGGTTCCAAAAGAGGCAGGACCTAGAGAGAGTCAATTCATTTTCTTTCAACAGATTAATCAGCTAATCGTTGCAGCTGTAACTTTCTTGTCTCGTTCTCAACAGGAACACTGTGTAGCGATGGCTCACAACCACCTGGTGAGCGGCAGGTGGAACGATGACGCCTGTAATAAGAATCACAGCTTCGTCTGTTTCAGGAAGAAATGTGAGTAAACACTGCAGATTTTGTTCTTTCCGCTCAAATAATTTTGATTTCAAACATATAGCAGCTGAATCCCTGTTCAGGCCTCACTTAAAAAAGACATTTTCTCCATCTGCTTCAAATCAGCGAGCAGCATCGACCCTCCACCCCCGACTCCAAGCCCCTGCCCGACTGGCTACATCTCCTGGTACCTGAACTGCTACAAGATGGTGCAGGAGCCGGCGACCTGGGACAAGGCTCAGGCAGCCTGCAGGCTGGAGGGAGGTCACCTGACCAGCATCGACATGAGCTACGACCAGGCCTTCGTCGCCGGAGTGGTGCTGCAGGGCAAAGATGATGCCTGGATCGGACTCAGACGCCAGGTACTGTCAGACGGGGGGACACACATTAGATAATCATTAGATAATTAGCTTTTTCTGATAGGAAAATAAATTAAGGAGGAAATATCTATTTTTTCATTTACCTCTAGTAGTTTCAAAAGAGTGCACTAAGGAAACTGCAGATCTCTGCCAGGCAACAGATGGTGAAGCACCTACTTAGCATGCATAGAACAGTGAAATGGTATTTGTGTCCCCGACACTCTCTCAATTTAAACATTGTTAGAACATTGTGTCATTTATTTAGAAGGTTACAAGCAACCACGTGACTTTACAACAGTATAATAGATATAGAAATCTACATTTCTGGAGAAACTCAGAAGAGCTAAAATCATGAATAACTTACGCCTGATGTTTCCATGTCCCAGTGGAAGTTGTACCTGTTCAGAAGATTAATTATTTTGGCATAGAGTTGATTAGATTGGCAATAATCTTCAGTGAGTGAATTTAATTCCAACAAGTAATCACTATCTTGTTCAAATGGGTACTATGGGAACTAACAACATCACACATGAATACAGTTGTGCTCATTAAATCTACAGGAGCCTCAGTATGCAGATATATTGAAATAGAATAGGTGAAAATAACATATTGATACTGTATGCAAAAAAAAAAAAGCATGGTTTTTGCCCAAGACTGTATGGGATTAGCATAAAGTGTACATGCTTGTAAAGGGGAGACTCTTGGCTACCCACAGAACCCCTTTTCATTCAGATATCTTGAGGTGAGAGGTCAAGGGAGTTTGGCGCCTTTCAACAAACTAGTGTGACATGTTTGGCATCAATGGAGTCATTAGATCATCTAGTTTGATGATACCAGAACAGATCTGTGTTGTATTCGAGTGAAGGCAGAAATCTCAAAGACGAAACTCTGAAACTTGAGTTAATTCAACCAAAACTATCAGTATGAATAGACCCCATAAGTGGCAATTGGGAAAATATATATTTTTTGTCTCTTTAAGCACTGAACCCAAGCTTATATTTTCTTGTAACGCAGGAGGACGGCTCCTACACGTGGTCAGATGGCTGGCCAGTTTTCTTCACTCAGTGGGGACCAGGAGAGCCCAGTAACATTAAAGACGAGGGCTGCGTGAGCATGCACGGCTCACGAGCGTTCCACGGGACCTGGAACGACACCAGGTGTGACCTCGCTAAACCCTACATCTGCAAGATCTCCAAAGGTATGAAACACACACCGAAGCTTGTGCTTTCCCCACCTTTTATTCGCAATTTCTACCCTCGTCTGTTAGACCCAGAGTGAGGATTTATATTTCACACAAAAAAAAGGTTCAGTCTAACCTTAGCTAACTTATGTCGTCTCTCAGAGACACCGCCGCCGACTCCGCCCCCTGGCAACGGGAACTGTCTGCCATTCTGGGTTCCATACGGCCGCCACTGTTACTTTGTGTACGACGGTCAGGAGGGTTTCTCTTGGCCGGACTCCCGCCACTACTGCGAGTCCATGAAAACAGAGCTGGCATCCATCCACAGTAGAGCGGAGGTGGAGTTCATCAGGAATCTCAACTACACTAAACATCACCACCTCTGGATCGGCCTCACCAGGGACAACAACTGTGAGTGTAGAAAAACAGTGAAAGCAATGTTTTTGTTTGAATTACACCTCAAATATCAGGAAATGTGCACCAACCGTTTCCGATGCTGAAACCTTGTCTGCTTAATGTTCTAGTCGGTTGGGCCTGGACAGATAAGTCGCCTCTGTTCTTCCTCAACTGGGCTCAAGGAGAACCCAATGCCGCCTTCCACCCCGGGGATGTGGCTGAAGAGAACTGTGTGGAGATGTACCACGATGGACACTGGAATGACAACAACTGCATGCAGAAGAGAGGTTTCATATGCCGCCATTTCCAGCGTAAGGATTCTTTTTTTTTTTTTTTTTTATCTTTTTTAATTTTTTGATGAAATATAGAGCTCTGCAGGCTCATTTCTGCAGCTTTGATTTTTGGTTGATTAACAGCTTCTCTGTGTGTGAAACTCTCTTTCAGACCATACAACAGACCCAAGTCAAGTTACTCCTACTCATCATCCAAATCCACCAATCAGCGTCCACGGTAAGTCTGCTAAATATAATTTCTTCACAAATTGAGCAGTACCTTTGGGTTGCGTTTAAATTCCGTTCAGACATTCTTGGTCCCCAGATGACAAATCCTTTGGTAATCCCCTGATGTTTCCTCTAGTGCCAACAGCAGGATAAACGTGATTTAGAGACTAAGGCCTTCTCAGACATGATACAGTTTAAGCAGCACTTGCCACTGGGGTGTAAAGCTTGGTCCCAGAGTTCAACCTGGTCGAACTGTAGGCAGGCGCCTGCTGAGCTGTGCGCAGTGAAAAACCGTTGTGGAATGGCGCAAAATAATGTGCACGAGCTAATCGATTTTCTCAGCAGAAAACCGTTTGCTTCTCCAACTTGCCGAAAACAAAGGATAGCAAAGGGAGTGGGAGATGACACTCACCGGTTTCATTCATGTTACGCTCAAAACACACCTATGATTAATTAACAAATTAAATACAACCCCTTTGCGCCCAGCGTCTGACCCGAGTCTCAAATTACCAGACAATCACCGCCTATTGATCATCTGAGACTTGCAAGGTAGTTACTTGAACATCACTGAGACCAGCCCCTAAACAAACCTACGATTTGAGAGAGAAGCCTTATGGGAAACAGCGTTTCCCCCCCCTCTTCTCCTCAATGTCACTGCCCCAATACGAAGGGCAACCTAAAGGACCAATTAACTGTTTCCACACAGTTTTAGCATGAAAGTCGTCCCCAGTCAGTCAGCTAATTTTTTAGCTTTTCTCTCCCGGCGTGTGCACCTGGTTGTCAAACCAGTGTGGATGTGCAACCAGTAAGACGTTTGAATGTCGGAAACTGTTGCACTTCAGTTCAAAATAAAAATCGCAGTATGTTTAACCCTGATGCCGCTGTGTTTCTGGATCCGTTTTTACAGACGAAGGGGTGATAGCTGGTGTCATCATCGCAGTCGTCATGGTTGTCGCCTTGATCGGCGGGCTGCTGTACTACGTCTTCAGTGTCCGAGGGTATAAACTAAGTGGCTTGAGCCTGCCAACAAGAACATCCAACAGTGCAGCCGGTCACGTTGACGTGGTGAGTTATTGATTAGACTGTTGCGGTCAAGTGTGGTTGAGTTTTTATGACAGTGTGAATACTAAGTTGTGTCATTCTTTTATTGCAGCCTGCTTTCACCAACCCCAACTTCTCAGGAGAATCAGACACATAAACCATCATTCAAGTTTTGTACAGTAAATTGAATTTGATATATTTTTGTAAACAAATTGGTGATAATGAAGTTTTAAAGTCTCTTTTATATGATTTGACTCTATTGTAAATATTGTAATACACTGATAAAAATAAGATGTATTGAAAGATAAAACTTTTTCCCTGTGTTGCACTTACATGTCTTAAGTGCAACAGTTTTTGGTAATGTTTACCGCAATTTGTGATAAATAGCAAGACTAATTAAGAAATGTTCACGCGTTATTTACCAACCTTAAAATTGTGCGAGTCTCGTTTTCTTCCAGATAAATAAAAGTAACGAACAACAAACTCATTTCCAGTGTTTATTCATCTCTGTACACTGCAACACAAATTCTTTACATATTTAACAAAAGGGAAAAAAGCATCCTTCAAAATTTTCCAGTAAATAATTATTTGGACAGGAAGTGTAAACTTGTTGCAGAGAAAATCGTAGATGAAGCACCAACAGTCAAGATGATGAAAATTAAGCCACAGGTTGGAAAATACAAGAACCAAAAAAAAAACTGCTGAAGTCGCACAATTTATGAATGTCGAATGCCAAAATGACCACAAGTGCAGAGTAGACATCCGCGTTAAGAAATATCGTTTCTATTGCAGCCTGCTGATGATCCATACATAAAAATAATCCTAAATGCCATGGCACCAGTGTACTCGCTCCTTACTTAAAAAAATATCATCATTTATGTGAGAAAATAAAGTCAGGAACACTTTGTGATCCTTGTTTAGCCCTTTTATCGTGTAATTGCACAGACACACCAACTGATTTAACAAGCGAAACATTTCAAGACCCAATGATACTCATTTCAAGAAATGCGCTGAACTAAAGCAATGTTTCTTTTCCTGCGTCACCATTTCATATTTTTGTGTCCCCCAGTGAATCAAGAAGATAAAAATTGGAGCCAAAACTCATGCTTTTATTGCTTAGAATCAAAGTTACAATATAAACAAGAGCAAAGACTAGCACAGTCCTGCCGGTCTTGGGAACGTGGTCTTTTGTCCACAGAAATGAACTACAAATACTCAAAAAAGTACATTCTTTTGTAAGCTATAGTTTGGCCATTTATTATTCTGCTCCCACAAATCTAGTAAACATTTTGCAACTCAACATTTGCTACTCAACAAAAGTGTGGGAAACACAGAGGAAAGCAGCATACTGATGCAAAAACAAATAAAGGGAACACTACTGTAGTTTCATATCTGTTGGTAGTTCCACTATACTTGAAGAAAGGTAACTCAAACTGATGGCCAATGTGAAAAGCTACATCCACCACTTTACCCCAGAGAAAGTCGGGGATGTAAAATTATTTCCCCCATTTTTTGTTCTTGCAAGTAGTTATAGACAAGAAACCTCTAAAAGTAATATGTTTAAAGGGATAGTTTGGATTATTTTAAGAGGGGGTGTATGAGGTATTTATCCACCGTCAGTGTATTTCCTATGGTAGATGGTGGTCAGAAGTACTGCTGTGGACACGGTCAGCAAAATGTATTTCGGCCACATCACTTTACTTTCCCATCAAACAGCCTTTTTCAATAGAAACCACTGCTACGCAAGCCAGATACTGCTCTCTTCAAAGCCACCAAACTCTTGTCAAAAACAGAGGTTGGTGGTCTGCTGCTGTCTCAAAGTGTGTGACTTTGTCAAAAGGGTAGTTTGGATTTACAGAAGTCACACAAGAAGTATTCTGGAAGGTAAAGTCACTGTTTTTGCCAATGAAGTCTGGTGGCGTTCTATTCCTGTCAGAAAAGGTTGTCTGATGGCGAGGTCAAGTGTTGAAAATATTGTAAATACAGCACACACTTGAACAGACAGCAGTGCATTGCTTAGCTTCTGTGCTAATATTCCACTCTGCCTCTCCAAAGTGGCGGCTTACAACCATCATCTACTGCACTCGATGCACCGACTATCAGTAAGAACCTCGTACAACTCCACTCTGAATAATCCGAACCACCCCTTTAATTTACTTTGACGCTCGTATAGTTGTTCAATTTAGAAAGAGGCACAAGTGCAAGTTTTTTTTAAACAGGATGACAAGAATAAAACCCAGTCTGCTTTAATCTGACGAACCAGTCGCTGCCTGTCAAAGAGTCACATCGCCTCTGCTACGATCCTGAGCTGCAGCCGCCGACCGTAACGAAACCACACCACAGATCCAATAATCAGACTCAAAGCGTCATTCACGCCGACTCAGACGAGAGCCAAGACACAAACCGGCGTCTTACAGGAGCAGACAGGCAAGAAGTTAAAGTTGACCAGTGCAACAGTTACACCTCATACACAATGACTTCTTCATTCATTAAAGACCAATTAACCACACAGCCAGGAAATGCCTCCTAATTATGATGTGAATGTGTCCAGATTCATCTTTGTTACGTGCAACACTCTCGACAATCTATACAAAATTCAACCTACATTCAACGTGTTTTGTCCTGAGAGGACTAATGTCTCATTAACAGTATGGCACAGGTTTTTCTTATTTTATCCTTATAAATGCACTCATTTTTGATTATTGCACAGGAAGTCTGTTTCAATCTAACCAGAGCTGAAAATCTGGCAACACTTATTTGAAAAACCGTAAATACAGATTGGTTAAAATGAATGAACTGAATGCCGTTTTTGGCAGAAACAATTTCCCCATATTCGACTCCTGTTTACCTCCTACACAGTCAAATTTGTGTCACCAGTTCAAATGTTGATCTGCACTCTTAATTCTCAGTGGTTATCCTGTTATTTGTGGGGAGAAATACAATGAAGAATTTAAAAAAAATACAAAATCCCTGAATCTAAATCAAACCAATATTTCCAACTGAAACAGGGAAACAGAATCTCTTTTTGAGACAAATGAAATAAAATCAATGAGCAAAAACTGTGTGGCAGAAGAGTCTAAACATGAAACTTTTGAACAATAATTTAAGTGCCCGTAGTTTTACCGCTCATAATAGTAACATTAATAACACAAGCTGTGAAAATAAATAAGATCTGTGTCAGTACCTGCACCACAACCATGTGATAAAATCATAGAGCCATCAGATCATACTTTTGGTTAAATTTGATATACTTATCATCCAAATTTAATTAAAGGGGTAGTTTCAATTATATGAAGGGAGGTTGTACAAGATACTTTTCCATTGTCAGTGTATTAGCTACAGTAGATGGTGGTCGACACGCCCATCAGTTTGGAGAAGTTTGGTCAGAAACAAAAGTGTTTTAGCCACCTAAAAAAGGTGCATCTAAAAAACAGAAAACAACATTAGTATCAGTTTAAGTACATGCCAGATTTAGAGTGTTTTCACTGCTTTGCCTTGCAGTCAGACGGCCTTTTCCGACAGGAAAGCCGGCGTCATACGAGCCAGATATCTCTCTCTCCAAACCAAACAAACACCGTTGGCAGTAATCAGGCAGTAATTTTACCTCAAAGAACACAGGAGTGACTTCAGTGATTTAAAAGTTCAGATTCACTGAAGTCACAAAATAACACAAACTAACTGATAAGGCAGCAGGAGACCAAGTTCTGCAAGGTAAAACTGCTGATTTTGCCAATCGAGTCTGGTTGCTTTTGATAACGACAGTTTAAGAAATGGCAGTCTGACGGCAAAGTAAAGCAGTGACAATATTCTAAATGTAGCGTACAATTAAAGTGATATTATTCTTTTTAGGTGTGGCTAAAATAGAAAATAGGATGGAAAATATTCTACTGACCCTGTCCACAGCAGTCCACAGACTCCTGCTGTTTCTTCAAACTGAGGGTGTCATCTACTGTAGGTAACACGCTGACTGTGGAGACGTACCTCACGCAACCCTACTTCAAATAATCCGAACTATCCCTTTAAAGCTACTCCGGGATAAAGCCCTTATTTGCAAATGATTTCATGACATCAGCTGACTGACAGAGGAACAGGAAGGTACAAAACGGGTGCAAGATATGAAAAATGTGGATTACAACAGACGTAACCAAAGTTCATAAAAGTGCCAAAGAGGAAAGAGAGAGACACCGAAGTGGACATGAGAGTAAAAAAAAAAAAAAAAGTAAAATTAATACCAAGTGCAATGATCAGTGCGGTATCCTCGAGGACACACAAGATGACGTCCGGTGTCTACCTTTGTCATGAGATGAGTTCATGTCCGTGTGAAGTAAAGAAAAAGACGACTGAAGCCTGAGGGACAGTTCAGGAGTGAGACGCAGCTCGAACGTTGCAGGCGTCCGGGTGCAGGTTGTTGGTCACTTTACCTTTTGGCTGTTCAGTCTCAGCCAGTGGACACCCTGTCTCGTATAACGGACCATAGCGCTCATGCTTGATGTCAGACTCAGTGGGCCCATAACTGTGTCCAGCTCTGTCAGCAAACCTGAAATAAACAGGAATATTTAAAAAAAAAAACAAATGCAAACGACACTTCCTGGGTTCATTTATCTATTAAAAAGTAAATGCACCTTAGATCTTAAGAGGCTGACTGCAAACAGATGTGTGTAATGTGTCCTGTATTATGTTTTATCTGGCCAAATTTAAGAACTGGAGGTCTAAACATTTCCTGCAGTTAAAGGACTCAAATTTAGAGATCATGATAATGACCCCCTCTGGTTTCAGCACTATTATTATCAGTCTGTCATCAGACCGGGTGTCTAATCTAATGATGTTTTTAAAAATTCCTATCAATCTTTGACTGTTTAGATGCTCATGGAAGTTAAGTGATGCAGTCCTATTTAGATATTTAACAAAGATTAGCTTATTCCTTTCGATTTGCAGCTTTACAGAAGAGTCTCACGCTTTTATCTTCTCTAGACTTGACTACTGCAACGCACTTCCTTCTGGTCCAGGGTTCCTAAACTTCTTAAGCTTTTGCTTTTGCAGCACCTTATAGCTGCGGTAATTTACATATTTATTTACAAAATGATTATTTCTCCTCTTCATTACATTAAATCAGATGATATTGATATGATGATATTCATTTTTTTCTTTCTTATATTAAGTATAATTTTAATTTTTCTTATCCAATTAATGGCTCATTCAGACAAAACAATGTCAAACAAGGGACAATTACTGCCATTTCTAGACTACTGATTAATTATCAATTAATAATATGTTTAATCTGTGGAATTGGGAGATGAATAACTAACATCCCTACTTCCTGTACAATCTGGCTCAGCAAATATCTGACTTATTTTATTTATTTAACTAACTAGTTCAGTCAGAAAGCAATTTATTATAAAAGAAATGCAATTGCAATTTCAAGCACTTTTCAATCCTTGAAAACACTGCAATAAAATAAAAAAAGTATTTTCAAGGATTTCCAGCACCCGTATGAACCCTGCCGGTCCCAGCAGGCAAAACATCCAAAGTCACCCATTCTTACCGCTGCCTTTGTGTGCCAGCTCCTCCGCCTGCTCCCAGATGTCATGAGCGCTCAGGAATAACGTGGTGATGTTGACATAAGTGAATGCCACTTGTTCAATGGCCTGTGGAACCGCGACGGTGCTGCCGACAGGGTCCACGACCAACACGCTGCCAGCACTGTGGTTGGAGCCGGGACCTGAGCTGGTGGTGGACGTGTTGGCTGGAGACGGCATGGGGGACGGGGTGTTTGTCACTCTGAAGGAGACGGGTGAAAAGATGTAGGGTTTTTTTTTTTTTTTTTATGTGCTACATTATTGACGGTTTAATGCGAGAAGTCCAAACAGAGAACGTCACACACAAACTCAATGACTTACTTTGATGTTACGACGGGAGAACTGTGTGTTTTCTGAGCTGAGTTCTGAAAGAGGTCAAACTTTAATTAGCGAGACAAAATATTAACTTATGCGTCTATGCAGAAGTGCTACTTTCCCACCACAGTAAGACTACTTCATTAATCATAGCAGTACTTCAGTTAATACTTACACTGAAGTGATCAGTGAGGGTCTTCGAATACTTGAGAGCAGTTTTGTGTTTGTGGCGAAACATGGCCATCTGCAGGAGAGACTGGCACTTCAAACTACAAGAGACAATTACATGTTATTGAATTGATCATAATTTACATGATTCATCACAGAAAACAAATAACAGACCTGTGAACATTTTGTTTGCCGTTTTTGCACCTTCTTACTCATTTTCAGTCCTTGCTACAACAACAACTGATGAAGTTTGGCGTTCGGGATATTTTGTTTGTCAAAGTGACCCTGAAACCAATGAGACATCAGATTCCAAGAAAATTTAACTAAGCGAACACACAGGCTCTGACTTGATATTAATGTGAGAACTGAGAGACAAACTGGACAAATATTTCAAGATTTTACAAATGAATGAGACTTGCACACTAATCTAATATTAACACCTGATACCTAAATAACAATTAATGTCACAGACATGCTGTATGTATAATCAGTTTCACAGTTTAAATTCCAAACCAAAGATTTACTGTCGACTTTAACAGTTTTTTTTTTTTTTTAGTTTTCTTATGTTATTTACATTTTTAAAGTTGCCATTTTCATGTTTTCAGCAAGGTAGGGCAGTCGTTTCTGCTCAAAGACAAAGCAATAAATAACTTTATATTAGACATGATGCTACATGTCAATGTTATTTCGCACATACAAATTGCTGGTGTTAGTGTTTCTCACTTGAAACTGACCCGAATGCTTCAAAGCTGACAACCAAATCAGTATTTGAATGCTTCATTTTTCTATTTTTTAAGAAAGGAGACGTTGCACCGGCTGCACTGGAAATACTGATAAAGAGCGAAAACACGGGTACATGCACGTGACACAAGTGCACAGAATCACGTCTACTAGAGAGAAATCATCCTGCTCCACATGTACATGTGGTCCCTCAAACACGCGGCTGTGACGAGGGTGAACTTGACCCTCTCCTAACCCTGTTCCTGTCCCTGTCTCTCATTAGGCTCATAATTACAAAAACAGCAACATATATAATAAATAATGTCGTTTTAGGAAAGTATGAGTTTTGAAGATTCACGGTTAATTTTCATTTAAACTTCAAAGCCCAAGGAATGTTTTTTGAGACGGTCCTATAACTACAGCCTCCAGAATGAAAATGAAGTTATATCAATATCTGAATGACAACAAGTGAGATTTCAAATTGAAGATGGTGTTAAGCCTGAAGGCAAATAGAGAACTAAAACAGGAAGTAAACCATAATCAGTAATGTCAGAAAAATATCATGAGACATTCTTGTGTGTGGATAAACAGCACATGAAGTATCGTCTACCATCTTACCATAAAGCTAAAAAGTCCTTTTCTGAGGGTGGAGCAGAGGGGTCCACTGAGTTTTTAAGTTTCAGTACAAACCTGTGAGAGTGGAGAACGTGGCAGTAAAACTAATGCATGAATCAAATTCAGTTATGGAGTCAAAATCTTAATTTTTAACTTCAATACAGAAAAAAAAACATTTCAATGTCTGTGACCATGACAGGGTGGAAGAGTCTACCCTGCACTCTACGGCTCTGCAGGCATGCAAAGTAACAATTTACAAAAAGCTACTAATAAGTGCAGATAACCGATGATAAAAGTGGATTCGTACTTGAGCAGTTCCACAGTCTCTGCAAACATAGTGTAGGAAGACATTGAAATCTGGGGATCTTTCTCCATGGCAATGCCGCTCTCAACGAAGAACATGGCCGCATCCAGGTAGTTAAAGGCTTTACTGAGCTTATCTGACTACAGAGAGAGAGAGAGGGAGAAAAAAAAAACAAACAATCTGGTGAGACAGTAAGTTACTGAGTGAGCCACAGTCATTTTAGTAAATGAACAAACCAAAAGAGAAGCTTACTTCTGCATCTGCCTTGTGCTTCAGTTTTTTGGCCTCCTTTATATAATGCTTCACTGGATACGGCCTGCAGGTGGAAGAAGCTTTATCAGATGAGTAACAACAACAAACAACTAACAATTCAAAATAACAGAAAAGTTCTCATCACTGACACATCATTTATAACTGTGGCAACAATTTTATGAAAATCAAAGGAAATGCCTTCAATGACAACCAGAAATGTTGCTCTGTTTTCTTTGGACTGACATCATTAAGATCTTTTGACACACTTTTTAGACCCACCAATGTTCTGTCTTTAATTGGCACCAAGAATATGAGCTTTATTTGTGATTAATCTTAATGACAACCAAGTTACAGAAAAATAAAACTTAAACAAATAGCATAGAAAGAATTTCTCTGTTAAATGCACAATGTTTAAGCTCAGCCACTAGGGGTCTCTTACATCAGATCAAAGCTGGAAAGCTCATGTTTCAGGGAAAACATCCAGCTAGGTCCAGACACTTTAAGGGGGAATAACATTTTTTTACAAATACATTTTTAGATGAAGGAAGGATTTGTACCTGTCCTCAAATCTGAGCAAAGGCCTGTTGGTCAAAGTGTCTCTGGCGGGCTGTGAAGATGATGGGACGGCGAGGCTGCTCTTTGGGGGTTTCTGTTAGGATTGCAGGACAGATGTTTGGTTAATATTTGAATGGTTTCACTTCTCATGTAATAATTCATTAATAAGCCAGTAGTTACTAAAACTTGCAAGAGCTCGTCCAGCGAAAAGAAGCGACGCAATAGGTAACATTCATAAACCCGCTGCTTCTAGCCTGACAGTCACCTTTTCATTGTTCGGGTGCTCTGAGTGCTTTCCATTGCTCTTCTTGTGCTTGCGGGAGTCTTTGCTCTTTGCAGCCTCCTTACTGGTCTCCTGCGTCTCCCCAGAGCTGCGTTTGTGGGACTTTGAGTCTTTCGTGGTGTCTTTGGGTGTCAGAGGCTGCTGCAGAGGAACAGGATTTTTCTTGGCCTTCTTTCGCTCCCGGTCCTCTGTTGAATTGCTGGAACTTCTGTAGGTGATGAGAGGAGAGGAGAGAGCCTGTGTGATCCAACTGAACCGACTCACATACACAACCATAATGATAAACATTTTATTTATGTCATCTGTGGTGAAAAAAACATGCTCTGGATGCCTCTGATTTAAGGGACCTACTCCTGTTTAATAGAAGCAAGAGATGATGAGGTATTCTTGTTTTCCAGCCTCGGTTTCTTCCTGGGAACAGTTTTACTGTCTACCTCAACCTAGAAGACAACAAATTACGCATTTAAGCAAAAACAGATGTCATTGTGTAAATGTATGTACGCAAGCCCATTTCAGCCAATGTGATGACAAAAGAAGATCCTGTAAATAATTTTAACGAGAAACCATCTCAAATTAATCGGTTAGAATCTCAAAATAATGACTATGTATCTCCAAATATGGGAAACTTTATCAAAATAATGAGTAAGAATGTTAAAATAATCAGTTAAAATTTTAAAATAAGGAGTTAGTAACTCAAGATAATGAGAATCTCGCTCAAAGTCATCACGTTATTTTTCATCACGTTGGTGGAAATGTGCTTCCATATGTGTGCGAACTACAACAGCCCTTCATATTTCTCACATTTTGAGGTATACTCTTTTTGTTGGTTTTGGTGAGTTTGTGTGTTGTAGACGCATCACTGCCCCCTCTGTCCTGCTCTGTGACCACTACTGATCTCTTTGCATCGCCGGGTGTCTCCTGGCGGTTGCCGGAGGTCTGGGGGACTCTTGAGAGCAGACTTAAATCAATCTTCACCAGCAGAGATCTCGGAGGCCTCTTGGCTGTGTGCCCGGTCTTCTCCGAGTGCTTGTGGGTTGTTTTTTGGGGAATCTTCGAGCCCTTCTGGCAGGTCTCGGACTTTTTGCTACAACTGACTTTGACTGGTGGGGCAGGAGACAGCTGGTCAGGCCGAGCAGGACTTTGGGCGGGGCAGGAGCAGGGGTTCGGATACTGCACGCCACACGATGGACAATTACCGTACGGGACCGGCTCTGCTCCAGCCTTCCGTTTGTCAAGTGACGTGTGTTTAGAAGTCCTCTTACTGTCTTTTTTAGTGTCACTGCTGTCCTTGCTTTTCTTGCTATGTTTCGTCTTTACCTTCGGTCTGTCTGTGAAACACGGGTCTTTATCACGTGTGGCTACAACTTCCTCACACTTCACACTGGTAGCTGCTTCAGTGCAACCTGCCTTTGCTGGTTTCGAGGTGCCGAATGGATGTTTCCTGCTACAGCTGCTCACATCAACAGAGGGGGATTTTTGGCTACTTTGCTGGTTGTACTTGTCCTGAGGGTTTTCTCTGAACTGCTGGGGTTTTCCAGCGTTATCAGTGAACTCTTTGTGGAGAGAAGAAAGCTGAGGTTTAGACTCCCTGGTGGGCTCGATCACTTCTACACTGGAGAGCTTGGAGCTTTGAGTGGGTGGTGGCTGTTTGCGAGCGGGGCTCTCGGAGGCCTGTGCAGCGCTTTGACTGTCAGTGCTGGAGTTCTGCTGGCTGGACCTGATCCAGTTCCCCAACTGCCAATCCACATGGGTCACTGCTGGAGCATCGGGCTATAAATAAAAAAACAAAAACACAAATAGCTCGGGAAAAGGTTCAAAGAATGGATTCTTGTGTCCTTTATTCAATATAAATATTCGAAGGGCACAAGCAGCAAATTACCTCTGATTTAACAGAGTTGCTCACTGGGGGTTGAGGCGGCTCCTCGGCGGTGCTTTCACTGTCCGACTCTGATCTTGAGCTACTCTCTGAGTCGCTAGAGCTGGCGGACTCGACCCCTCTGGAATGTGCTGCTTCAAATGAACTGCAGCACAGACACACAGAACACCACAATCATTTGACAGAGTGCTGTTACAGTTATAATTAAATTACAAAAAAATATTGTGACCCACATGCCCAGGCAGGGCTGGTAAACAATTCTTCTGGCTAACAATATATGTGAGGAAGAGACTGAGAGAGACATGTTTCAATTTGGATTTTCGACTCCATTAAATAATAGGTTTAATCAATTACTTAACTGACAAGAAATTGACAATTTAATTTGGCCACAAAATAGAGCCCTGATATGTGCTTGTTTGAAGCTAGGAGAGTGATTGCATTTAGGAGGGAGATGTGGTTACAGAAATAGCATCCTGCCTTGCTTTGAAGAAATTAACCCATTTAGTTTAGTTTAGTTTATTTAGAGAGAGACAGTGGAAATAAACTCGTGTTTAGAGGGAAATCAAATACATTCAGGGAACTAAGGGACACTTTTATGCCATTCCTGGAAAGAGATCAGACTGATATTAATGAAACTGATAAGATGGCAACATCTATTAAAAAAGTACTATTCTCTTATTAATATATATTATATTTTTTAACCTAACATGTTTATTCTCGCTCCCATTCATTCCTCTTTTTCCTAAAATATTTGATGTTAACGGTGAGATGAATGGGGTGTTAATAAATTTCAATTTATGTATGGCTGTATGGACTTTTGATACAAAAAAATAACCCAATAAATATTATGTTAAATGTTATTATGTAAATTAGATATTTTCAGAATTAATTGTTATTAGTCATTATTCAAAAAAAAGCAAAGCAGTTTCCAGCTCAAAAGTGGGGATTGTCTTTGTCATTTGTAATAGTAAAGTTTACGCCTATTGGTTTCCACTAGTTCCTTACATTTTATACATAAAACAATCAAGCAAAATAATTAGCAGATTAACTGATGATGAAAATTATCGTTAGTTACACCACCTAATGAAAATATTTGTAGTTTTATCTTTTTATCTCCAATGTCCTCTGATTGTAGCATTTGAAAAATGCCTCTTAATGTGAACTGATGTCTGATGTAACAAAGTTTAATTCACAGCATCCAGCTGATTCTGAGTGGCGGGTTGAAAACGTCTCGTAAAGCTTTTGGCAGAAACTCTGAGGACGCCAGCTTATTTTGTTAAGACTTTTTTTGACTGAACTGCATTAAACAGTCCTCGTGTTGGCAAATCTGATATTCTGAAATCAAGGTAGAAAACTGTCCTTTTGAGAAGTCACTTACGATGAGGAGCTCTGCTGGATGAGCTGGGATGAATCTGCAGGAGATGAGTCATAGTTTTCTGGAAAGAAACCACAGAGGAAAAATAAATATTAATAAATATTAATCCAACAAGGGAAGCAACCCAAAAGAATATGTCGTTGTTAAAAAAAAAAAAAAAACACACCCACACTAATGTGGATTGGGCTCCCATTTATGCAGCACAGCTTTTTTTTCTTCGACCACTGATAACTTCACAGGTTATAACTTATTAACCACAAGAAAAACTGAACTTTGAAATACTAACCTGCAGTCAAAACTGATGCCTTAAGACATCCCAAGAATGTTTGCTGTTTGCTTTCTGATGGATCCAACATAATATAAGCACATGCAATCCATTTCAACAAATACAGATCATGTACAGCTACATATCCATTGATGCTGCACTTTATTAAGTTATGAATTATTCCGGACACCCACATCCCTCACGTAAAAAAAGATTTGACTGTTGCTTCACTTCTATAATTCAGTGAATTTGCAGTTTGATCATCTTACACTGACAGGGTAACCCGTTCCTAAAATGTTCTGTTAGCATTTCTTAATTCCTCACTGCTCACACTTCCCTAAATTCCACGAATGTTGCACAAAAGCTGCTTTCTTGCTCAAAGTAATGTTAAATAGAGCACGCTATTTTTGTAATGCATACAGTAGCCAATGCAGCCACAAAACTAATAACTGGTGAGGCAGACGGTATCACTTTGGGAATTTATTATCTGACTGACTCAACAACTGGCTTCTAAAATCTCCTTCATACCGAGGAAGAGCTGGTACAACTTAGGTGGGTCTGCCCCCCCTTCCATTCTCTCCCTGTTGTTCTGTATCTGAGAACACTTACAACATCACCTACACAACATCTGTTCAGGCTGTTGCTACGACGTAGAAAAGTCTGCAAATCGCACAACCCCAGTAGAAGTCCACTTCTTTGTTTTGGCACAGTTAGTTTTCACACCTGATGTGAACTGTATCCAAGAAAACATGAACTGTACTCGAGACGGGCACGGCTCAACGAACCGCGCTCAGGTACGGTACGCAGTGTTCACACTAGTCAAACAAACTGGACTTTGGAGTCAATTGTACATGGATCTTGGCTCAGGTCACTGATATGAAAGAACTGTAAGTCAAAGGATAAATAAGATAATATAAGATAAAAGGAATGAGCAAAAATAGGTAGAGTAAGAGATGATGAAACCAAAAAAAAAAAAAAAAAAAAACAAGTGTGAAATGAAAGAGATTAAAGACATAACAAGACTAATATTTCACATCAGTAAAAGAGAGGGTCTGGGAATAGTGAGAGATCACTCCTCCTTTCTTCCTTTTAGCGGAGGCTAATTTGAGATTAAATTGTAGGGTTGTTTCTCCCCTCTGGTATTTTGTGGCCAGTTCACAGGACTGGGCACAGCGGTTACACAAGTTGCCGTAGAAACAGAAGAAAAAGAAAGGAGAGGGAGCAGAAGAAGAAGAAGAAGAAGAAAACAATAGAGAAGGGAAGAGGGAGTGAAGAAGGAAAGAAGAGAGGAAAAAGTGAGGAGAAGGTTTATCTAACTGTTTAGCAGATGCTTCATGATGACGGATCAATCTGCAATCACAGACTCTAACCCTGGGTTTCATTCAGCATTGACTTTCTATTACACCAAAACTTCTCACTATTCTTTAATATCTTGTTATATCACTTTGTTATATATTCTTTGTCCATCTTTGTTCTGTGCCTGGATTGTGCCGTTTCATTCCCTCATTACTCACTTTGTCCCGGACATGAGGAGACACGCTCTTCTTCCTGTGAAAAAAAAAAACAAACAAGCAAATTTTAATTTGTTTGAATTAGATTTGTACACGTGCATCTACATTTACACTTAATTAATAATTTAGACAGATTTTGCTAATATTAGAGCTTTCGTAGTAGCAAGGGCACAAAAAACTGGACATGAAAGAGGTGAGACACAAATGGCCCTGGGGTCATTAAAATCAAAAGGGTTTATATCTTCCAAGGGTCCTCATTAAACTGCATGTTAATTTAATAGAGAAAATATCTAAAATATCTGTTCAAAAGTACACTTTCTCCAGATAAGGCTCAATAGTCAGCAAAGACATCCTCACTGTACCATGGTTTTCCACAGCATACTGAATAAAAAATTCAGCCATGCACGAGTCCTTTTTGTGTAGCTGACAATCTGACCCTGGGATGACACTACAGGAAAGCTCATAAAGCATCCAGAATGGAAAGTGTTCATCCTTTGGAAAGCATGACTGTGTTTGGTAAATCATCTGATAATGGAGGCCACTGCACAGCTGCAGTGTTTCTAGCAGACTGGTTCTGGCATGAAAGTCCACTCGTGACAGTCAGTGAGAATCCTTCCACCAGTCTGCAGAAATTAACCTTCATTTGGTAAAATCAGATAGGAAGTTCTGTACTTTGGAAAATGCCTACTTGATTTAACTAAATTACTAAAGATTCATATCAGCTGCTGTTAAATATTGGAAAACTTTTTGTGCATCAGTAGTATTTTGTCCTCTGTTCTCTTCTACAGTGGGGCTTCATCTGAGATGGAAGTGGGCAGCACCAGTGAGCATAAAGCAGAAAGATTTCAATAATTTTCAATCTTTAAGCTCTTACCTTGACAGGGAACGGGGACTTGGAGGGTTCACCCGTGCTAGGCGTGCGTATACCTGGCAGGAGAGGGGGCCATGACTGGGTCATTTCCTGTGGAGGGAAATAAATTGTCAGCAAAGATAAAGACACATTCAAAGCAAAGCAGCTTCAAAAAGTACCAAAAGCGACCTTGTCGGAGGAATCCAGGTTCCTTTTGCATCTTGATAAATGAAGGGTCAAGTTACAAGAGTCCATGGAACAATGGTCTTTGGTGTCAAACACTACAGGCCGCTGGTGGCAGTGAGATAGTGTAAGGAATAAGGTCTTTTCACTGATTAGAGCCTGTGATACCCATTCACTAATGTCTGAACTGAACAGCAGTGGTACAACAGGATACTACAGTAAATATCTAATAAATGAAACAATTATGTTTAGGCTGCACTTTGAGTGGCTCACATGCTGATCTTTGGGAACTCGGTGGAGCTGTGAGGTGAGCGAACAATTGAAAACATGCAGAAGTGCAGCGATAAAGAAAATACTGCAGGTCCAGACCAGAAGAATGTTGTAAGAAAGCTAAAGAAAAGCTTATCGGCAGTTGCTCAAATTCGCAGGGCTGTTGAGCAACTAGGAACATTGTGCGTTTGTTCTTCTATGATTGAAAATGCAACATTATCCCAGTCTACTTTTGTTACAGCTACAGCATCTCAACATGACCTCTCAAAATGAGTAGGCTACGTACATTTGAGTCAGTGATCATGTATGTTTGTGCAAACGAGATGTTTTGAACTCAAATGTAAGCTGTAAATCGGCCAACTGTAAATGAAACTTTTACCAGCTGGACTTACCTTCAAGATGTCCTCAACACACTGAGCTTCATTTGGTTTTGTCTGTACAAAGGAAAGGAATACAGATGAGTTTCCAAGAAAGACCTGAAAAACCTGTATGCAGTGATAACACGAAGACCAGACATAAAAATATTTGTTTGGCAACTTGACAGGCCAAGCTTTCAAGAAAAACAATTGCATCTGGTTTATTTTATTATTTTAACCCCCATTCACAGTACATCTCAAATATCTTACTCCTTGTTGTCAATGTTTTGCAGGCGGTCAGTGCAACTATATCTCATCCGAATATATATCCAGCTATATTAGAGACAGCGAGAGTCATTTATCTTAAAAACTGCAATGTGACAGATCATCTGTAGATAGAATGTGTAGTGAATTAAAAAGTTCCTGTAGCAGAACACTTGATAAAATTTACCTAAAAATGCCTAAATAAAAACAGATAAAACATAGAAAAAAAGAACATAACACATATGCATTTCCTTTTCTCATGTTAAAAGGACATTTTTTAAGCTTTTGCCTTTAATAACTAAGTGAATTGTTTTTCGCTGTGACATGAACTGCCGTCCATGCTGCATTAAAATCCAACCAAAACACAGAAAACAGTGGTGTATTAAAGGTATGCAATACATTTGGATATTGCATTTCAGTGTTGTCCAGCAGGGAGAAGGATAGACCTGACAATACTACATGCAAAGCATTGTCATTAGCTTTCGTGAATAGGTGGTGAATTGTCAATGCCAAAATGAAAAAAACTACTGACTGGCCACTCACAGTTTCGGGGCAGAACCACTGGCAATTAATTGATTTTAATGTGACATGGACAAAAAGCAAAGTAACCGTCCTTTTAACTGGAGGTGCAACAGATCACAAAACTCAAAATTCTGATTGTATCACATTTTTAAGTCAGAGATCGGATCATCTTTCGGATAAGCAAAAGAAGAAAAAAAAAAGTGAAAACGAGGAACTTCATTTTGGGTTGATTTTGGAGGCCCCTGTGGACAAAAGTGGTAGTGTTTCTACCATAACTTCATAGGTCATAGAGGCATTGCAGTAGCTTTAAATCAATTTAAAAATGGTTCTTTGGCTCTGACGTAGCCACCTCTCACTGTCTGTAGTTACCATGAACTGTGTGGATAAATAAATAAAATCTTAATTCAGTCTATGGTGGTCACCACTCTGTAGTCTGGCTCAATGCCCCGCCCTCAGCACTATCTGATTGGTTACACGTCACGAGTCATAGCCTTTCAACACTGAAGGCTGTGCAACAGACAGGCAAGGAGACTGACGCTGCTCCGGGGAGCGAGCTGAGCTGTGTGTCTATGGGAAAACTGCAGCTGTTACTGAAGCTGCAATAAACAATCATAACAATCTTATGACGTAATCCTATGAAGACAAGTAACACCACTCAAAATACCCAAAGTCACAGCCCACGGGATTCGTTTTAACTAACTACTGTGCAAACTATGTTTCCGTCACACCACTACTTTTATTATACGAAATATACCTTTAATTATGGCACAGCAAATGTATGCGTAAAAAAGGAAATGCATATAATAATGTGTATTCTATTTTGCTTTATTTCTATGTTAGAGATGTTTTAATTTAAGCATTTTTAAATCCACAGAACACCAAATTAATAAAAGATGCTGAGACAAATTATTTGTAATGACAAATGCTGAAAATGCCCATTTTGAACTTGACATTATTGGCCTCTAAGCACTGAAAAAGTCTTGAACCTGAGAGGAGAAAAAAGAACAGACTGGCTTAACAATCCTACATCATATGTGTGAACACAGGTATCGTCTCCCCCATGTGTATAAAATGCAGGTGGACAAATATTGCAAAATAATGCAGTCCTGTACTACAACAACACTAAATGAGTGACGCAGGCAGCAACACAGACCAAGCCCACATAAATACTGTGTGTGTGTGTGTGTGTGTGTGTGTGTGTGTGTGTATACGTGTGTGTATGTGTGAGTGAGTATGAGTCAACAGGCTACATTTCAGTTTGTTTTTGGGCCGGTCTTTCAGTTTTTCCTTCTGAATGGACAGTGTTTGAGATAAGGTCAGAGTGAATGGGCCCCCAGAGCAGTTACGTAAGTTGGTGACAAAGCTCATTTATTGTTCTGCTGAGCCCAGGGGTGAAGTTATCAGAGGCAGCTGAGGTCACACACACACACACACACACACACATGAAAACACAAACCACAGGCTGCTTGCTACACACACCAAGCCATCCACCTGGAGAAGACATGACACCACTTGTTCAAATTCAGTTACTACACTGCTGCCAAGCAGTTTGATCTCAACAGGTAATACTGATGTATTAATACTAATTAAACGCAGTATCGTGCAGTACAAAACAACAACTCCCAAAACAAATCTTTCATCTTCTGACAGAAGGTTTTCTCAAACTGCGTGTTTCTAAAATGCCATTGTGTGTTTCTCCAGTGTTTATACTTGGTTTTATTGATTTGATGCATGAAATATTGTGTTTAGCACTTCAGGACATGCAGAGGCATGGAAATATGATTATTTGCGACTGTGTGTGCACAAGAGAATCTGCTCTCTGACCCATTAAGAGCTGCAACGATCAGTCCTAAGAATATTAGTTGCCAACTTTTGATAATCGATTAATCATTTCAATCATTTTTCAAGCAGTAATGTCAAACATTTGCTGGTTCCAGCTTCTAAAATGCGAGGATTTGCTGCTTTTCTTTATCATTCATGACAGTTAATGAAGAGTCTTTGGTTTCTGGACTGTTGGTTGGACAAAAAAAAAGCAAATAGTAGATGTCACTTTGGGCTCAGTGAAATTGTTATTTTGGCATATTTCATATTTTTTGACATTTTATAAATAAAACAATTAATTAGTAGTTTAACTAATAATGAAAACATCATTTAGTTGCAGCCCTGAGCGCATGACATCTTTGTTTTGACTCACTATGTTAGGAATAGCAATTTACTGTAATCACATTACTTCTTCAGGTTTTGCAGTACTGACCAAAACAAGATCCCAATCATCTTCTCAATGGTGCACTAGGGGTGCAACAACGTCAATGTTAAATGAAAAATTGATTTAAATGAGGGAAATTAAATCAAAATCAAAGGTCAGTATTGTGGTCCAGAGAAAAAAAAAGCCAAAACTTCAAAAGATGACGCATGTCATTATTTCACACTTATTAAAGAAGAATTTGAAAATGTTAATGTCAGTCGTCAGTACAAAAAATGATCTGTTGATCTTTGCAAATCAAGACTTCATAGCTAGATTATACTATATCCACAAATGACTTCTTTTTATGCAGCTAACGTTCAGATGTGGAGCTCAACTCAGGAGTGGAACGTCAGTGAGAAATAGAGGAATGAGTAACTGCCTAGCTATCCTGCACTGGACAAGTCCCAGCAGTGAAAACAGCCGCACATTCAGCACTGCTGTGTTGCTGCAGGAGGGTGGAGGGGGAGGTGTGGAGCGCTGCAGGTGCAAGGGTTATGCGTGTGTGTGTGTGTTTATGTGTGACAAAGAACAGATGAATAGAGTTGAACTGGAGTTCAGCCAAACTCTACAAAACAAAGCGTCCTACCTGAAACGCCTGAACAGTCAAGCAAGAAAATTAAAAAACTACGGAGAGGTTTCAGAGAACATCCTGAGATCAGGAGACGCACAATCCTCTTAACCCACAGTGCAGCACAGTTCAAAGCACAGGAAACAGTGCTGAGAAATAATAAGGAGGACGTCCCTCTTCCTATCACCTCCCCCACAGTTCGTGGAAGCATCAAGATGAGTTTCAGTGGTACAAGATATCGCAACACAATTACGTGTGATATACGGCTGCAACTAACGGTTATTTTCTATGTTGATTAATCTGTAAATCATTTTGTTGACTAATC
Organism: Lutjanus erythropterus; assembly: GCF_056507025.1. Taxonomy (NCBI): domain Eukaryota; kingdom Metazoa; phylum Chordata; class Actinopteri; order Lutjaniformes; family Lutjanidae; genus Lutjanus; species Lutjanus erythropterus. The sequence goes on along the minus strand of NC_139336.1, from coordinate 27,588,695 downwards.
GATTCCTTATTTGGTCTTTAAAATGTTGACAACGGTGAAAAATGTGAGTCAGTGTTTCACAAGGCCTCATTTTGTCCTCAACACAAAGAAATTCAGTTTACTGACATAGAGGAGCAACAAAAGCTGAAAATATTCACATTTAAGAAGCTGGAATCAGAGAATTTTGACTTTTTTTCTTAAAACATTACTCAAACCAACTAACTGAATAACAAAATAGTTTCAATCAGTTTCTTAGTTTACCACCAATCACTGCAGATTTAGTCCAATATCCATGTTACCGAAGAGGAAGAGTCAATCAATCATATACTATAATAATGAAGCATCTACACCGTACTGTGCTTCAGATCCTACCTTTACATTTAACAGTGTACTAGTGTTAAACAAGTGGATTTCATTTGTTTGAGCCCCAGCAAAACCTGACTTCCAGGTTCCTGTTTTAAGAAAATTCAATTCAAAAATCATGCTCATATTTGCAGTGATGAATATTAGTAAAAGTCCAGGCCTGCAACCTAATTTTACTCACTAATAAGCTGTGTGGTTCACTTTATTTGTCTATCTAGGGAGGGTAATTTCTTTGCAAAACTGTTGTTTATTTAGGATTTCTGTAATAGCAGCCTTTCAGAATCACCGCTTCCCACAAGCCAATGGCCACCGCGGGTTTAAAATCGTCAGCTTGTCAAAACGAGGCCACTGTTGGCCTGGAAATGGCATCTGGATTTCAGTTCTGTTACTACTTCTACTACTACTACTGTTGCTATTAAAGGAGCAGTTTGACATTTTGGAAAACACTTATTTGCTTTCTTGCTGAGAGTTAAGTGAGACAATCAATTGCAATGCTAAATACAAGGCTTCAGCAAGCAGCCGGTTAGCTTAGCATATCATTAAGAGTGGAAACAGAAGGAAACAGACACTCTGGTTCTGTCTGAAGGCAACAAAATTCACCTACCAGCCCTTTTACAGCACTCTAATTAACATGTTATATCTAATTTGTTTGATTCATACAAAACCAAAGTGAACAAACAACAAGTTGATGTTTTAAGTGATGCATAAGCAAGGCTATTTTTAGCCAGGCTAGTGGTTTCCTGTTTCCATTCTTTATTCTAAGCTAAGATAACCAACCATGTTACATTTTAAAACAGAAGAGTGCAGATCCCTGTCAGGTAACAGAAGGGGTTTTTATATAACAGTGTAGTGTGAACTTTCTTATCTAAGAGTATGCAAAGATTTTAAAGTTAAAGTATTTTTGTTTTATATAGTCCCAATTTTTTTTTAGGTAGAATAGTGTAATGGTATTATAACTGAGCATCCTGGGTCCTTAATACTGTATAAACTTAACAAGGAAACAATGATAAGTCTTTTCCATTTATATTTATATTCATATATGGTGAATATTTTGTCATTAATGTAGAACATTTCAAGCAACCAGGCGGCTTTACAGCAATATAATACAGAAATCCATATTTTTGGTGGAACTCACATAAGCTGAAATCTTAAATAATGTACACTTGATGTCTATTGTTTAGTCACAGACCTGAATTTTAGTGAATCAGGTATTGATAACCAGAATAAATGTACTGAAAAATACTGAATCACTGGAAAAGGTCCTTGAGCATATATTTTTTGGCTCACACACGTGACCTATCACATGATTTCCTGCAGGCTTACAAGATAATGATATTTTACAGTTGTGAGTGCAAAGACAGTTCACTTACCTCCAAATATTGTGGCAGTATCTTCGCCTTTCCCAGGTCCGATTTGTTGATCAACTCCGGTAGAGGCACATATGGCTCTGGTGAAGGCTTCAGTTCAGGTGACTCGCTGACCACCTGGTCCTGACCGTCCATGGGCCGCACGTACGCCGTTGGTTTCTGGGTCATGACCACGCTGGGCTGCTTCGACAGGAGTGAAGGGAAGGTCTGGGAAGGTAGTGCGTTGCCTTTGTTGGCTTGAGACAGAGGCGTATCTTTAGGGGACTGTTTTATGTTAAACGTGGAAACATCCGTGGTGCCAGCACACTCAGAGGAGTGGTCTGTGGACCCTTGAAGCTGATGTCTCTCAAAGGTGTCCTTAGTGTCCATGTCAGTGGTGTCTTGGTCAATGAAGGGCAGCGGCTTAGCATCAGGACACTGGGAAGACATTTCCTGAGGAAGGCTGACACGCTCCCTGAGACCTGAGTGGGCTTCGCTCCTCTTCTGTTGATGTGCCGAGTGGCTGAGCTGACTGTGGTTCAAAGACGCGCTTGAAAAAGTGGATGAATGTCCATGGTGAGTAGGAGAAGAAGAGGCAGTGGACGTCCTCGTGGGCTGAGAGGAGTAACCGTTACTAGAGGGGGCTTTCTGACTTTGGGTGGACATGTAATGGACCTGGTTATGGAATGGAGGTTTGGTTGGTTTATCTGCGTTTGGTTGACCCTGATCCGACTGAGAGAAGGTTACATAAGAAGGAATGGGTAAAGGCTCAACGGAACAGGGATAGGGATTATTCACATCTTCATAACTGCCCAGCATCCTCTGGATCCGATTGGAAAGCTCGTCCCCTTTGTTTGTCTACAAAAAGAGGGGGCAAACAGTAATGTTAGAAGAGGACAAATACTTCAACATACAAAACTTCTTACTAACATAATTACTCTAAAGGAAATGCAGTGTTTCTCCTACCATCTCCTTGGAGGGGAATACAACATTACTGGCACAGACAACAACTAATGTTATTCTAAGTACAATAAAAGCTTCCCACCAACAGTCACATATTAACGTAATCTGTCTAAGACCAAAGATCAACCTACAAGCCAAAGCTAGTAAGCAAATGAGCTAGCATTGGCTCCAAAAGACAAGTGGATCTTGCATATTGCATCAGTTGCACACAGCAGGGTTAAGCGATTAGACAAATACATCAGCGATTGGCTGAGTCCAGCGAGGGGTTGATTTTTGTCATTTTAATCTGCTAATTTAATGGTGTGCACAGTGAGGACTGCTGCTCATTCAGCTGTAAAGCACACACCCACTGAGCCGGAGGACAGCGAGAGACGAAAACAGCCTGTAGACTATTTCGCAATGAATTATTGTGAACAAGGATTTATTTTTGACCAAATCCAGGGCTGGCGAAAAACCATAAGCACTTTGTTTTTCTGTCGAGTCTGAATGAAGCGTGTTGTACGATGAGTTAACGGGCAGTTTAGCTCGTCTCAGTTCAGTTAACTTAAATTCTGAAGGTGTGCAGTTGTATTTTCTGTCAACGCAAAAAGTTTATAACATAAACTAACAGCTTATGTGTAGCTGCCAAATAAATGACAGTCATTGATAAAAAAACAACCCCAACCCAACACTGCATTAAATGTACTTAATCTCCAAACAAATATACTACATCACACTGCTGAGGGAACATTTTAAATATAAAACAAGCATCAAAATTTCATTGATGTTTTCTTCCTCTACAATTCTTCCCTTGTCAGAAATATCTTATTGGTTTAACATCTGAAATCATTAGAAACTGTTTCCCTGGCTGACTGCCGATGATCTACCAGCTCCCATCACCAGACTTGCAAGAGCGCATTGATAAGCTGACAAATATTCAAAGTAAAGATTTATAAAGCAAATATATCTGTCCTCTCTAATTTACAAAACCTTTTTTTTATCCTGCCAGCATTTACATTTTCAGCCTGATTTGCTTATTAAAATATTTCGACACAGTGTCCTCTGACTGTCCACACGCCAAAATCCAGATAAGAAAATCAGAGGAGTAAAAGTTGATAAGCTCATCTCAGTCACTTTCACTTATTATCATGAGCTGACAGCAGTCGCACTTACAGTACAGTAATTAGGCTTTACAAGCAGCAGTGAGGGATTCACTGACCTACCTTGACTCTCGGGCTACACAGAGGTGGCCCTATCTTATTAAATGTATGAAGGCTGTTGGGGCTTATTTGCAGCCTCAGAGGAAAAATGCAGACAACTGCAAGATGCAGGAACTGGCCCTATGAACTGGCTATCTGTTTAAATAATTTTGCCAGATTTTCCTTCACCATTTCCCAGTAATGTTTAGTAGTAGTAATTGTAAAAGAGCCTCTTTGGTCTTTAAAAGGCCTCAAAAAGTCTTAAATTAAACTCATTAAATGCAGCAAAAACCCTGATGTTGCAATTTAAGCAAAATGTGTGAGGAATCTCAACAAAGGCCAGTGCAATTGAAGACCCATTTCACATGCATACTAGCAAAATGGTAGATTCACAGTGTGCACTAGTGGTTAATGGTTGCGTGTTGGTTTTGTTTTGTAAATGTTACAGCATGATCAATACCCAAAGACATTTAAAAGTGGGACTGAAGTTAACAAAACTTTAGAAAAGTAGCATTAACTTCATAATTCAATCGATGTTTAAGATCCGTTGTAGGAGAACAACAGAGTTGTATTTGAGACATTTTAAGGCCTACAATTCATATTTAGACTTTTTAAGATCAGCAGAGACCCTGAACACTTACAGTATTGAACTTTTACAACCTTTTTTTAAAAATTAGTTGAAAATAAGCATATGTTAGTGGCTAACTAACTGAGAGTGTCCTCATTTCACTTCCACTATGCGAGTCTTTACCTTGTATGGTTCCCCAAAGAGTGGCACATTCTCAGGGTTGAGTTCTTTGGCTTGGTTTGTTTCTTGGTTCCTCTGTTCCCATGCTCGGAGGCGAAGAAGGTTCCTATCTTCATTGTATACACTGTAGAAAATTATATATATATAAAAAAAGACAGATCTTAACTCATTGCATTTACAAGTGCAACATTTCATCTGTAACCCTGAATACAATTACCCAGTTAAGTACCAGAGGTAAAGTCACAGTAGGTGCCTTAAATAGTAAAATTTAAATTCTACCACCAAACTAAAATACCCCACCACTCAGTGACCAATTGCAAGACATTTTGTTCTTCACATCTGTATTTTTGTTTTTATGTTTTCTATGATTTTACACACCCTCACAACAATGAATGTGTCTGATCAGTTTTGGCCAAATAAGGCAGAAAATTTAGAGACTGCAAATTTATGGCATCTTATCACAGACTTATCTACCCCGGGGGCAGAGCAGCAGTGTCTAATGGGAGAAGACAGTGCCCATCATATCTACAGACAAGTGTAATTAGACTCACAGACGCCATGAGGATTCACCACAACATTCACATCTGTTCTTTCTAGTCCCTAAAGATGGCGTGCAGCCCTTGCACATATAAAACGGATGATTATGACTACTAAGCAGAAAGAGCTACTGTACTATAATAAATTGCACTGTGTAACAACAGCAGGCCCCATCTCACCAGATCTGTTTAATATATATTTAGTATAATAAAAAGCACTGAACACTCATCAACAATTTGAAACTTTGCAGTTCTCTTCCCAAAAAACAGTGTTGCTCATCCTCTGCAGCCCCAGTGGGATGCTTCCATGGCAACAAGTGGAGCAGCACAGATTTGGGACTTAGCCAAACAGATGAGCTCTTACTCATTAATTTAGGAGAGGTAAGGTAAGGTAAGGTATACTTTATTTTCCCACAGGAAAAGGAAAGACACTGGCCAAATTACTGGTACAGCACAGACAGGCACTGCCCAGTCACAGGCTCCACATCGGTGCTACCCAGGGCTAAAGCAACATACTGTATCTGTATTAAACTTAAACACTGGTCTTAAATAAAGTTGTTGATGCAGCACAACCCCTTTTGGAGAAATAATTAGACACAGCTCCTGAGGGCAATATCAGGGGTTGGATTACTGATGAAGCTGGAACATAAACCGTCCAGATTTAGCACTCACACAGTGATTTAATCTTAATGAGGCCAACCTCTAATCATTTAATAATTAGTTACATCTGCATTAACACTGTATTTAACGTGCTCGCTGAACATTAACCCCTTTGGACCAGTGTCAGTTATTTTGAGCAGTCTGGCTGCCCCTATTGGCAGTTGAATGGCCACGTTTCCTATCATTTAAGGACCAGTGTGTAGAATTTAGGGGCATCTAGCAGTGAGCTTGCAGATTGCAAACACTTCATCTCATTCTCCCGTTCCAAGCGTGTAGGAAGAATCTAATTTGGGCACAGAACATGCACAAAAACATGAAAGGCCCCATCTAGAGCTAGTGTTTATCTGTCCTGGGCTACTGTTGAAACATGGCAGTGAAAAATATCATCCCAGTCCAAGGTGATATCTTTTGTCTAATTTTGTCAAAGACATTCAGTTTAATTATATCTAAAAATAAACAAAGAAAAGCTGCAAAACCTCCACAGTTGAGAGCCTAAATACAGGGTTTTCTGCCATCTGCCATTTTTACTTTCATAATTAATGGATTAACCAAATAGTTTATTTCTTACCACTTGCCCAGTCAGGCAAGTGACTTGCCAGATTTACTTGCCCAACATGGCATTGGTATGGCATTGTTAAGCCCTGCCTTTTATATTCCATTTATGCCATATTCTGCCAATAATTCCCAATAAATCTTGCACACTAGGTGTTTGAAACTAATCCTTACTTGCTTTATGCCATGCCATCTGTGTAGAACCTTCCAGGTGAATTGACAACCTGTCCACATCACATAGTAACCCACATACACATTGGACAAAAACATTTTTCTCTTCATCTTGCCATTGTTGCACAAAGAAACTATGCATCACTTGGTGTCTTAAGTAACCTTTGTTTCAGTGTCCTCATTCATACGTAAAAAAAGAAGGCTCTGTGAGTACACACCAAATTATTCTGCAACTTTCAATACACCAGAGTGTAACAAATGTGACAGCTAAAAGGACCTTAAGAAACAAATAACTTAAGGACATTGTACTCTTTAAGAATAACAAAACACAAGGCCACACACATGCAAAGTCTGCTACACAGTTCAGCAGCATCACAGGGAGGAGGTGAGGGTTCCTGGTTGAGCGTGTCCTCAGACATCACCACGAGAAACAGAGAGGCAATCTGAGAGTGGTTGAGTGATGCATTTGGGACTCCATGGGATGCTTTCAATTTTATAAATGTAGGAAAAATCAATGCTGTGACCAAATGTATTATACTAGAAGTACAACAGTTATTAACTATTTTAAAAATAGATTAATGGATCAATGCCAAACATTCACAATTGGGGCTTTCAATTGAGAGATCTGCATATATGGCAGTCAGTTGTAGTAAAATGAATACATATGGGGTTTGAAGCTGGTTTGACAAAATAAACTATTTGCAAACATCACCTTGGACTCAGAAGATAATTTGCCAAATTGTCAAATGATTATTTTCTATTTGCAATTATAAATGTTTTTATGGCAGAAACATTTTCCCTTACCCACCAGCAGCGGCAGGCTAAAAATCCACAACAATACAGACCACAGGTTTCAGTTTTGGTACTTGGTTAGTTAGCTGATAGACCGAAAATTGACTCTCAAAATTTTTGTTAATGAATGGTAGCCCTTGGAATGTGTGATAATATGTAATACATTAATACAATTAAAGATTAACTGAATAACAAATCAACAAGTTTCACTTGTTCTCTGCACACAAGGTCCACTTCCACAAATATGGACACCGCTGAAGTGGTTACTGTGCACAAAAGATTGCATTATGCATTTTTAAATTTCTTATGTAATAAAACGGGCACATACAGCGTATTTTAAAGGTCGCCACCACAATGACTTTTATGCTCTTCTTCCCACAACTGATTACACATTTCTGAACAACTGTTGTGCAATTCTGCTGCCAGTGCAATCCATACAGGTGTTAAACTTTCAGAAAAAACTGTGTCCTGACAATGCATATGAAACTAGACCATGTTGGTCTGCAAGCAAAGACTATAAAAGAAAAGCAATCTGTTTTTCACTCCGCTCTCACCAGTATATAACATGATATGTACAAGTAAGTCAGAGCCACAACCGATATAAAGTTGTATTCTACTTTTATTTGTCTTTAAAAGTTTAACACTCACAGACGCACTTTTTAATTCGTCTGCTGTAGATTAACAGGACCTTCTATCCTGTCTGGCAGCTGTAAGTCTCATATTGCTCTCTAAATAAATCTGAAGCTGCCATTTATCTCAACAGTCTGCAAGAAAGTTTAGCATTATATGAGTAAATACAAATGACGTTGGTCATAATAATGTAGCGCTTTTAAGTTGAAAGTGTTTTAAGAAAAAAATCCAAAATAAATATCTTTCTTCTTACCTGTGGTGCTATTTATCCATCTAGACTTTTTTGGTCTGAATTGCTGAGTTTTGGAGATATTGGTTGTAGAGATGTCTGCCTTCTCTCCAATGTGAAGGAACTAGACAGCATTTGGCTTGTGGTGCTCACGGCCCAGACAAAGTACTTTTGAAAACTCAACAGCAGCTTTCTCTTTCCAGAAATCATGACCCAGATACTCAAGATAAACCACAGACCTTGTTGTGAACGGTCTGATGCAGTAACAGCTTTCCTTCTAGAAAACTGCACTCACCAACAATATAACCATGCAGAAAGAAGCATGCATCTACTCATGGAGGAGAGGTCACAGCTCAGCCGAGGAGGACGCCATTAACGTTTACATCCAGCGCTGTTACGAGCATCCAGCTCAACATGGAAGCTCCACCTGTACATGATTCCCTTAAACCACTAAAATGTTGCTTTACCAGACATGTTATCAGGATTAATGTTAATCAATAACTTTTCTAACTGATCTAGGTCACTCTGTGTGGACAGCAACTTAAGTTTACATGAAATGATAAAAAGTTATTAACCAACAACTTTCCAAATTGTTGTTCCTTAAGGGAGGGTTCATGTCAGTTTTCCCATTCAGGAACTAATTTGTCCCATAATTCCGACACCAGATGAATGTTGAGTTTTTAAAATCTATTTTTTGGCTCTTGGCACCACAAGCCGAGTGTCATCTAGTTCCATTTAGAACCCAACTGATACCAGTCTCTTGAGGCTGGTACTGATACTAAGGAGCAAATAAAAAAATTCTGATACTGACATATTGGCTGTAGGGTTGCAACTAATGATTACTTTTAAAGTCAATTAAAGGGTTGAATATTTTCTTGATTAACAGTTGTTCATTTTAAAATGGTGAAAAATGTCAATCAGCCTAAAATTACGTCCTCAAATGTTTTGTTTTACTCACAACCAAATTTTATTCGGTTTACTGACATAGAGGAGTAAAGACATTAAAAAAAAAAAAAAAAGGCTCATTTAAGAAGCTGAAATCAGAAAATTTTGACTTTTTCTTTAAAAAAAAAATCTTGATTAATTTGTTGCAGCTCAAATTGGCTGATATTCCTCATACAGAATATATACAAAACTGAATATAGAATATATACATAAACACACATTTTTTGCAATGAACTATTGTGGTAAAGATATGTAATGGAGACAGGATATTTTAGTTTAACAGTAAATGACTGTAACATCCAGTCCTAAGGTAAACGTTGTGCTGAATCTTCAGGTATTGCAACACCCACTCCTAATAATGAATCTGAAAGTGTTCAAAATTATATCAGGGCACTGACAACTGTACACAGTAAACACAAGTAGAGAAAAATGTATGCATGTTATTTTAAATCTGAATTAAGAAAAAGCTTTCAAATATACACATAAAAGCTTCCTGTAAAACTAACAAATAAAGATATTCTGCATTAATGTGTGTTAAAAAAAAAAAGTTTTCATGTAGGTGCATATACATAGATACCGATACAGCAGTAACAGGCAAATTTGGGTTGGTTCAAGTCAAAAGCCTGACATTTACTCAAGTAGCCTATTTAAGTTTATTTTTGAGGTACTTGGACTTGAGTGTTTTTATTTTGTGTTACTTTATACTTCAACTACATTTCAGAGGCAGATATGGTACTTTTTATCTCCACTAGTTCTTTGACAACGTTAGTTACATTGCACATTAACTGAAAATACAAATTATAATCAAGAAATAAATGACCAAGTATTATTATGGATTAAGATAAAACGGTGTTGATCACTTTGTGAAATTCACACGCTACCAAACAATAAATCAACTCCACGTGTATCAGCTGCAGAACTAAAGCAATGAGAACATTAATGCATCAATAATTATGATCCAGTGGTAAAATATATGAAACTGGCCAGTCTGCATGAGGAGAACATTTAGTTCTGGTACAAATACATTTTGATAAGAGCCAGACTGATACTGGATTTTTGGGGCCGATGCCAATACTGATACTTGGGAGTAAAAACATTTTGATATCAATGGATCAGCCAATTTAGCAGTGAATTCTAAAATGTAGTTATCAAACACTTGTGACAAAAAGCCAGGATATTTTACAGTTTAACGATTAACTTACTTGTTCAAAAGGTCTGATTTGGTGTAGCTGTGTTATTGTGGGTAGAAACAGTGGACCTGTAGAGTTTTAAGGCTTATGCACATTGTACAGTGTCAGAAACAGGTAAAACAAAACAAAAAGGAAGGGAGAAAAGGTGAGAAATACAGGAGAACTGTGACCGCAGGAGGAAATAAGAAGAGGGAAATAAAAAACAGGAGCCTCCTGGGAAAATCGGGAGGGTTGGAAAGAATGGGATAAATAGCACTAAAGGTTAAAGGGATAGTTAACCCAAAAATACTCTGCTGCTGGAGTTTCACAGAAAAACAGTGTTGCAAAATCTCCCAAAAAATGTGAGTGAATGATGACTAGTTTTCAAAGATAAAAACAACAGCAACAACAACAACAACAACAACAACAACACAAAAAAAATGCTTCTATACTGCTTGTCTGGAATAATCCAAGTCCCAACATACCAAGCTGACATCATTTACACCATATTTTTAGCCTAAATCTTCACTGTAGATCCTTAGCTTAGCTTCGTGTGTGTGTGTGTGTGTGTGTGTGTGTGTGTGTGTGCACACCTTCTGAACTGGGGGTGTGTGGTGTGATGGTGTGCACATGGCATGTCGGGACTTTGGGAGACTTGAATTACACCAAACGAGCAATATGGAGGCATTTTACATTTTGTTTTCTCTGATGTTTTTTGCCAGTTTGAAACTGGTCACCATTCACTTAAATCATCTGGGAGATTTCTGTTTTCCTGAGAAACTCCAGCAGTGTTTTGTGGACTGAAAAAAACTAAATGCGACCTTAACATGAGGGTGAGACGATCATGACTGAATTTTCATTTTTGGGTGAGCTATCCCTTTAAGAGGAAAAGTATGCAATTTGGACTAAGGGCTGAACTGTCCCTTTAAGTTGAAAGGCGTGTAAATCAGTTGAGACTAAGTTTGACAACAGAAAATATTTTTTTAATATATCCCTTCCGCCCAGATTATCATAGTCCAAGTTCTGTGTTGATGGTAATGACTGGTTGAATCAGGCTGGTTGTGTTTTGGAGGTTGTTTCTGGGAATATACAGTAAAATGACACTCAGGAGTCAAACCCGTTTACGGTGTTCCGATGTTTTCCAACTTGTTATCCCAAATCCCAGTTAGTCAAAAATAAATAAATAAATAAAATAAACAAATAAACAAAAACGGACGAGCTTTTACAGAAATCCACGTGTAAGCAGGCTTTAAAACTAAAACAAAATGTAAACGTGTATAAACATATCAGCCCCCGCTGACCAGCTGGTAAAAATCACATCAGCCTGCTCTTTCCAGCTGATTCCACCTCCTCCTCGAACTGCTTATCAAGCTAAAAAACCCTGCATGTCACTTCAACATCAACTACAGAAAAATCACCAAACGCACACCAATCTTCCCTCTGACACTTTCGCGAGAGTTTCGAGCCAAAACATAACTTATGGACGTGTGAAGCTCGCTGCTAGTGAGCCGCTGGCTAACCGTGTCTAGCTAATTACCCGTTCAGTCGGGCTCTGAGCGAAGCTAGCGCCCAGCGGCTAGCAGCTAGCCGCGGCTGTGTGTGTCAGCTTACCTCGGCTGAGATGCCATGGTGCGCCTCTCACAACAACCAAAGTTGGTTGTCATGTGTTTCTGACAGTCCTCACCACGGTGTGCCTCTCAGTTGGTCACATTGTTTACCGGTGGAGGTAATTAGTAAATTTAAATGGCTGTCAGGCCGCCGTTGTTTGATAGTTGTCTGCTAACCGTCCGTGTTTGGGTTGTCCACTCACTCTCTCAGCCTGCTGGATTGTTCTACTCTATTCTGCCATCCGGGGACCAAGCTCTGTTTTATACACTCAACTCACTACAAACTTATCCAAAAACACCTCTAAACGGGTTATCTTGCTGGTATACGTGTAAATACAAAGTAAATATAACGAATTAGTTCAATAAGAGCTGTTTTATTTACTGTTTTTTCTTCATCACGACAGTTTGCCCAAACTTTACACTTCTACCCCTGCGTGACAGACATGGTACAGTCATCTGTGTTTGGATATGTTTTTACCACAGAGTGGTGTTATGAGTCCTCATTAAAAGTATTTGATGCAAGACAGCTGGTTTTAAAGCTCATGCATGTTTGCAAATGTACTGTTTTAGGTTTTTTGTTTGTTTGTTTTGACAGGGCTGCACAATTTAATCGCAATAACAATAAAATCGCAATATAGCCAAGTGCAATATCCAAATGCATTTCTTGAAAAGGGGAAAATGTATGAAAACAGCATTAAAATGAGGTACTGTAGTGGTGCATAGATGACACGGCATAAAAGTCTTGTTCTCTAGGTTAAAGGAAACCTGTTTGTTTGGTACAGACTTCAATAAATATCACATGATTGTAATTTCTTTTTGGTAAACATGAAAATTGTAATGCAAAACTGACCTTTGTTGTATCGCATATTGCAGTTTCAGTCAAAATAATCACAATATGATTTTTTCTTTTTTATACCAACTCGTGCAGCCCTAATTTGTGACCCAAAACAAAAAAAGATAATCAAAAGAGAGGTAGACAAAACTACAAATAGAATACAATTAAAGCTGAATTTCTGATTTTTTGTTAATACAACTTTAACAGTTCATTGTACAGACACATTGACACCTGGCAGATTTAACCTCCTTTCTTTAAATTTATGGTATTATTATTAGTAGCAGCAGTAGTAGTATTTTTTAAGCTGTTTTGACTGTTTGGGTAGACATTTTAAGACAGATGAAATCATTTTATTCCACTTAGGTTAAAAACATTAGTTTTTGTTTTCCCAGACAAAGTTACAGTGAGTTGTATGTTAGCCATTTTAAAAGAGGCAAGAGGAGATTTTTATTTTTGACATCATATTTTGTGGTTATGGTGGTGGAAACACTGCCACTGTTGTTTACAGGGTCCTCCAAAATCACACAATATATTAAAGTTCTTTGCAGTAGCTGTACATTGAGAAAGAGCAATCTTCTGTCCTGCATTACATAATTTGCTCTCTCTTCTATGCAATTTAATAACTGAATCAAATTCAAACAGGGACAGTTAAGAGGCAGCACAAACACACTTATACTGACCAGTTATAATACGTAAAATATCCATGTTTTAAATTAGAAATTTAAAAATATCTCTCACACAGTTTTGTCTCTGGTTGTAGATATGACACCGTACTGGTTTATGGCCTCTGGATCTGGCAGGGATTCACTCTCCTGCCCAGAAATAATGATGCAGATCGTAAAGTCTTCTGACTCACTGTGCCACCTTGGTGCCAATTTTGGTGACACAGAGGCAAAACTGGCAGTGGTTCTGACATTCCCTGCAGGTTTCTTAGCCTGCAGCAGATATTTACAGAAAACATAAAGCAGGGCCTCTATGCTGTCCGTCCAGGAGAGAAATGAACATGTTAAAGTGGACTCAAGTGCGCTCCCTAGTGGAGAAAACATGATAAAGTGCCCTCTGGGGTGCCCTTCCACTGGAGAAATTTATAAGAAGTGCCCTCCACTGTGTTCTTCCAGTGAAGAAAACCTGTTAAAGCGCCCTCAAGGGTGCCTTTTCATATACTGCCCTAGAGCCTTGACGGAAACATGATGTAGGTGATGCAGTTCAGTTCTTATAGATCATCTTTCCAGTGCAGAAAGCATGACGCAGAGCCCTCTGTGGTGCCTCTCCAATTGAGAAAACATGATGCAGGGTCCTCAGGGGCCCTCTTTGAGTGGAGAATACATGATACAGTGCCCTAAGGTGCTCTTCCAGTCAAGAAATTTGATGAAGCACCCTCTAGAGCAGTCATTCCCAGAGCAAATTTAAGATTTAAAATGTGTATACTGTTTTACTGATGAGATTAAAAAAATGAGAACCTGTTAATTCTGCCAAAATGCACTGGTTATGTCTCATTTATGACAGAGGCTAAAATTTCTTATATTTTTTTTGCTCATGAGAGGAAATAAAAATACTAAGATAACCTGTTAACTTAGCCTGATTAAATTTATTTTTCATTTATGAAGCATTTAAAATGTGCATGATTTCAATTAGAACACATCAAGATAATATAATGTGATACAGAAATGGTAGAAAATGTTTATTTATGCACAAATTAGATTTATTGTTACAGCTTAAATTTGGTTGCAGTGGTTTGTCATTTGTAAAAAGTGGATCCCCTGAAAAAAAAACATGCTATTCCAATGGAGAAAACATGATAAAAGGCCCCCTAGAGTGGCTTTCAGTAGAGAAAACATGATGCAGGTGATGCAGTGCAGTGTAGGGCTCTCTTCATTTCCTTCCATAAATGCTAAAAGAGAGTTTGGCACCGTTTCACCATAAATGCATTGCAACTTTCTGGGCTCTGACGCCCTGTTATTTCTTCCACCCCTGCACCTAAGAAACCCTGAGTCCGCCGCTGTCGGCGTGTCGCTGCTGCAGGATGGACACCAGCACATGTATGATTTAATGCAGGCCTGAGCACACGCTGTACAGAAAGGTCTGTTATTGGACACTCACCCTGGGTGGTTATGTTATGCTGCTACTGGCCATCTGCCACCAGAGCACACCAACAACGTCCTCCTTCATTTAGACCTAAGAAGAGGCACAGGACAGCTGAGTGGACCATGAGACTTAAAGATTGTAGACATATGTCAACATAAACAGTACAGTACTAGTTGGGGCATATGCAGTATATAATACAATATAATTACTTGAGAGAATTAATAGAAACATTACCTCAATAACTTCTTTTAAATCCAAACATATGTAAAAATGTGTTTTGACCATTTCATTGCTCACTCCAGGAATTTAGTCAAATCAAGTAATCTTAACATTCAAGTTTATTGTGTTCAAGTTAATTAAATGTAAAATTTCTAGTATTTATTTTCAGAACACGTCACTTGAAATGAGGAGTTGAATGAACGTACCGCACAGAGTTCAATCTCATCTCAGCTCATCAGTCAAATTACTGCAGAAACATGCATCGACACATTAGCAGACTTCCCAGCATGCATTGTTATTGAGAGTTAAAACTCTCCTGAGAACCTCCTTTGTTATAGTTTGAAGAAAACAACAAATTCACCGAGAGCAGTTTCACATACTGTTTTTGTGCCAATGCTGGAGCAAAGTAGCTCCAACTGGAACCGGTCAACTTAAAATTTTAAGGCAGCCTGAACACCACCTTTTTAAAATTAAAACAAATTGTCTTTTTTACAGTGTAACTGAAACAAAAGCTGACTACTACACAGACTGTATGTTTTCTGTTAGAAAGAGTCAAAATCCAAAAGTGGACTCAGAGTTTATTAGTTGAGTTTTCTTGAACATACAATATTTATTCAATTATATTTATACTGTATGAGAAACTGCCCTAATCTGTGCTTTAAATTTCTAATGTTTAAGGAGCTGATTGAGGGCAGTGATTGGTCAGTGGCACACGGTGTTTTGGTTGTGTGCAGTGTATCTAAGAAGACGTTTCAACTGTTTCCACCTCACAGTCTGTATACATCACCGGTGCTGCAGTGAAGAACTTTAACACACAAACACACGATTCTGCCCTGTAACAAGCTGCCATCCAGAGGCTGGATGGTGTGGGCTGCAGGCTGGTACTTCTGTTAGTTTATATAATATCCAGCAGGTGGCACTATATAGTTTCTCATGAGTGCAACAGAATGGACCAGAACAGGTCAAGGTAATGCAGGCCACATAACTTCAGTTGATTGAACTTTGTTTTTGTTAAATTATAAAACACACACACACACACACACACACACACACACACACACACGCACCTTTATTTCTACGAGTGTAGTAGTAGTATTCCAAATATAGTGGTTCATCTCCACACAAGCAACAATAAAAGATGTCTTAATGTATTTTAATGTTTATCAACAGTCAAACACAAGAGTTAAAAAGGAAAATAAAACCATTAACATCTCACATTTACAGTACATTCTTCATTTAACTGAGAACTTCTGCATCACTCTGGTTGCCTCTGAATAAATCGGCACATACATGCACAGTGATCCACATGTGCTTTTCTACACAAATGCATCAAATACCGCCCCATAAAGCCAACCTAAAGACACAAAATCAGTGATGACAATGGATATATGGTATAACAATATACTGTATTTACCTTGATACTTGAACTTGGTATGTTGATAACTGTACATTTGTATCATGAGTTCAAAGGCTCCACTTGAGTATTAAGTTTAGCAATGAAAGCTATGCTTACACAATCAAAATCACCATGGATATAGCTTATATGTGCTTATATGTAAATGGCTTTTGTCAACTTTTGTCTGAGTGAACGATAATTGTGTGTCACTCAAATGGCTGCAGAGTGTGAACGTTGAAAGCACTCTCATTGTCTGTTCATTCTGGAGTTATATGAGAGCCATGTTGTTATTAGTTTACAGTAACTGTAAAGGAGAGATGTGTAAGCCAGTGGTAAATAATTCTGAAATAGTTACACACTATTTTATGTATTATGGTTATAATACAAGCAAGACTTAGACATTCAGATGAAAGTTTAAGGATGGCAACCAGTTTTCTGATGGTCACGATCCTTAGATTTTACAGAGGTGGAATGTAACTAAATACTCAAGTACTGTACTTAAGTACAGGTTTGAGGTACTTGAGTTTTTACTTGAGTATTCATGTTTTGCTACTTTCTACTTGTGCTCCACAACAACTGAAAAAAAAAAGCAAACATTTCATTTACTTGACACTGACAAGACGGGTACCAATGAATCCTTGTGCAATCAGATGAGCTAGCTTATTTTCTAAATGACTGTGTGGCACTTACACATGACTAGTTATCTAGGTTACATATCATTGAAATATAATTATATGTATTATTATCCCAAGTGTACAGACATTTGTAAGCTACAGTGGATCGATTTGTTTGCAAGAGACTCTGACCTCACACACTACTGGCGGAAGTGCAGAGGGTGAGGCTAACATTGGCCATGCTACAACTGCCGCTCATTCAGCAGCTGTGGACAAGCGCAAACCAGCAAAGACCCAAAAATATTCATTGCAATATATGTAGCAGGGGGCCCTACTCCGTCTCTCTATCAGCTAAAGAGTGCATGGTCTGAAAAACGCTGAAGACCTTGAACCTAGCAGCTAGGCTTGTCAGTGTTAGAAAGAAAACCAAACTTTTAAGACGGTTAAAAGATGTTGCTGTGGGCCTGCAAAAGCAACATATATATAGTCACATCTTAAGTTAGCAAGATGCTAACTAACTAGCTTGCTAACCTACATAAATAGCTAAGTAGGTAGTGACATCTGATAGCAAAATGCAACTGCTAGCTAGGCAGCTAACATACATCAATCATAAACTGGCTAGTTAGCTAGCATTCTGCTAAGGGTGGGATTTAACAGGGGTAATATTGTACTTTTTACTCCACTACATTTATCTGACAGCTTGATACCATACAAATTAAATTTTTTGTACACAAAACAGATGAAGAGCTAAACTATCTCACTATAAATGATTTAGATTAATCCATAATATTACTTGCAGCTTCATACAAAATAATTAGCAACCAACTATAAAATTCTGCTTTAACATTAAGTGAGTAATAATAATCTGATAATGTAATATATCAGTGTTTCCCAAACTTTTGTCCTGGGGACCCACTTTCGAAGAATGACAAACCATCACAACCCAATCGACAACAGACCTGATTGATAAATGGCTTAATTTGTGCATAAATTAATGTTCCTCACCATTTTTACTTTCATTTCTGTATCACCCGATATTATCTTGACCAGAGCTGCAACGATTCCTCGATTATTAAATTAAACAGCAACTATTTTCACAATCAATTAATCAGTTTCAGTAATTTTTGAAGAAGAAAAGGTCAAAGTTCTCTGATTTCAGCTTCTTAAATGTGAACATTTTCTGGTTTCTTTACTTCTCTCTGACTGTAAATTGAATATCTAGACATTTGAGGACATCATCTTGGACTTTGATCAACATTTTTTGACATATTAAGAACCAAACAGCTTATGGATTGGTGGAAAAAAAATTGCCAGTCTTTTAGACTACTGAATTATAAGAATTTAATTAAGATACAAAATTTGTTCTTCATGCTTTTATTTATTTGGCGACCCAAATAAAATCTCTTGTGACCCACCTGTGGGTCCCTACCCAGTGTTTGGGAATAACTGTAATATATATAATAGCGTAACAGTCACAGGGGCCATTTTTCTGCATTGAGTACTTTTGCTTTTGATACTTTAAGTAGCTTATATTTCCCTGATTATACTTACATATTTTTACTTAAGCAATATTTTCAAGGCAGGACTATTTTACAGTGTGGTTGTACTTTACTGAAGTAAAAGATGTGAATACTTCTTCTGGTAATGAGACTTTATCCATCACCTTCTTGGTTGGACTGATTTGGATTTCTCTGCCAGAAGGTGACCAGAAAGGGAGGACATTTAAGAACTTTGTCCCCCAGGACGTCTTCTTTAGTGATGACTTGTACGCAGAATGATGCGCCCGCCGTTTCCGTGCTGAAGTGTTGTGTGACATCATAACGGAGGCCGCAGCTCTCTGCGATTGTGGTGGGGCTGCTGTGAACTTGCAGTGTGGTAACGGTGGGGACGGTGGTTTTGACGTCCAGCATCTCATGTCCAACTGTAGATATGTCCACAGGCAGCACCACAAATGCATGCTGGAAACTCTCTCCGACTGTGCACTTCAGGTCCGTGGACCAACAGTATTCCCCAAGGTCTCCTACGAAGACAAACTATTTAATGACGGCAACAACAGATCAGGTCAACATGGAAACTGACTAGTATTGCAAAATAATAAGTTAGTACCTTCTCAAAATAATCACTCAGTTCTCTCAAAATAATGAGTTAGTATCTAAGTGATTATTTTGAGAAAGTTTGCCATTATAATGACGTGCAGGATCTTTTTTTTTTTCATCACATTGGTGGTCAGTCAGGCAGGAACAGACTGACATATACGCAGTGGTGGAATGTGAGTAAGTATATTTTCTCAAGTACCGTACTTAAGTACAAATTTGAGGTACTTGTACTTTACTTGAGTCTATTTTTTTCATGAAACTTTCTACCCCACCACACACAGATGGGCTGGGTTAAACTGTACAAGTACAAGTAGGCTATAACAGTTGACACATCTTGCGACCATCTTCAAAATGAGGTTTTCTTTTCAACACAAGAAAAGCTGAGATCATAGCATATCTAAGAACAGGAAAGGAGAAAGCTGACCAAGAAAAGGGGCGGCACTCAGGAAAGGTCAATTTGTTGATTGACGGAAAAACAATTGGGGACAATTCTGATAATCATTTGTGATTTCATACAAAAATATTTAATGGCTCCAGCTTCACAGATGGGAAGAATTGCTGCTTTTCCTTTTAATTATTTTGTGTAATGAATAACATGTGCAATTATCCTGTACAATAAATCTGCATAACTGAAAGGTGTATATAGTGTATTTATGTAGTGATTTGTTTTTCATCCTTGAGCTGCTGTAAAAAAGTGAATTTCCTCATCAGTGAAGCTGATCTTATTTGTTAATTGTGGCAACATTTGAACAATCAATGAATGGAGAAAATAATCATTAGTTGCAATCCTAAACAAAATAGTTCAAAATGAGCTTCACCTCAACCAACTCAACAATAAAACCCTGCTTTTCAAATTAATGCATGAGCTATGATAGTATAATTGTCACAGGGGCCATTTTTCTGCATTGAGAACTTTTATTTCTAGTGCTTCAAGTGCATTTTTCTGATTCTACTCACAGTCTTTTCTTAACTAACATTTTTCAGCTAAAGATGTTGTGATTTTGCAGCATCCTTGACTTGAAAATGTTACTGAGTGGCTCCTTACCTTCTGTGGAATCTTGAAGCCGTATATTATCATTTTCCTGAAGCTGCAATTTTCTGATGTACGTCATCCCCGTACACTCCACTAAACAGTCCGTGAGATGCGTCACCGTCACCTTGCTGGGCCTTGGTCTCAGCACCGTCTCCTTCTCTGTGCACTGAATTGCTCCTGCAGCCAGCAGAAGGGGGAACAATGCGCCAAAAGAAAGAAAGAAATACCTCGACATTCTGTCCAGTATCAATGAAACACCAAGCTGCTGGAGATGTTGAGCTATAGGCCCAGATCTTGCTGCTGCTGTTTCACTGTAGTCCGGGATCAATATCTTGATTTCACAACTTAAAAATCATAAATTAATATTCCACTGCAGCCAGGAAAAGTTAGAAAAGCCCTGAGTGTGCATGCACAGCAACTGAAAACGCTGAAGACTTCTCTGAAGTGCGCAACACCCCCTCACCAGTGCAATGCCAATACTTCTTCCTCTGCTATTTTCCTCCCTCTGAGCTTAACATGCAACTGTCTGTCTGTCTGGTGAGAAATCCTGGAAAACTGGCATAAATGAATGGCTTTAACAAGACCATATACTTTTTAATAATCATTACAACTGTAGCCAATAAGAACCCTCAAAAGGAAAATCAAGTAGGAGGCAAAAAAAAGGTTGATTTCAATCATCTTTATTCAAATAATTGTGAGCAAAGAAATCAGTAAATTGGTACAAATGATTAACGATTTCATATCAGGGTTATAAGCACATTGAAAGATTTTACATTTGATTTAATGTGTTGATCAAGCTGAGGTGAAATATCAGAATGAACATATACTTGGAAATGTGAATGGTGAGGTAATTCTGTAAGGTGGAGTTTATAATGACAAACAAACAAAATATGTGTTAAAGCAATAAAAAAATATCAACTGAGAACTGTAACCAGTCAAAGAAGAATATGAGAAGAAAAAACAAGATCTCTGCACTTAAAAACGTATATAAAAGCACAAATTATCTAAATCAAACAAAATGTTTTGAACACTAAAATGCTCTAAAAGTAAAAATCTGAATCTTTGCATGACAATTGGACTTTGGTGGAAAAGCACAGCACAGATGTTCATACCAAGGAGAAACTGATACTAAGTTTTAGTTGCAGGGAGTTTAGCTGGTGATCAGTCTTATCCTGTTACTCCCCCTGCAAAACAAACAACAACAAAAAAAAACAATCTTGAACCCTCAGAACGGCCAGCATTTACCTAATTAATAATTAAACAATTATCCACTTTTGTTTAAACTCACTTTGTATGGGGATTAGATTGAATTCTTGCCCATAAGAGGAGACAGTCGTTTCACAGATCTGAGAGGGGATTTGGCTCCGGACAGTCTCACATTTTTGGAGGGAACACTCAGTAACAGTTAGCAGCTTAAAATAGCACTCTGAGATTTATTTAAAAATAAACTGGCAGCATGTATCACACAAGTCGCAGCTGCACTTCACGTCCAGTTCTTTCCAGCTCTTGGTGCAATTTACCTACAAAAAATATTTTTTATTCCTTATTATTTAAATTGTTTGTTGGTATCTGTTAGTACAACACAATACTACACATACGTAGATAACCACCACAGTGATAATTGATCAGTTTTACGTTTGGCTGGCCCAACAAATCTGTGCTGGCACTTATTCCTGGTTCGAATAGGGAAAGCAAAACTGAAACTTTGCTTTGGTTCCCATGCTCAGTGTTGAATACACATTGTAAGGATGTAAGATAACATCTAAAACTAATACTCACTAATACTCTAAAAAATACTCACAAAATCAGCCGCAGTGTTTGTGCGAGATGACAGGCCTGTATATAATGTATTGTATGTATTTGTGTGTGTGCCAGGTGTCACATACTCAGGAGGATTAATGAAACTTTACTCCTCTCCGGGCTGCTGGACGTGGCCGCGTTCGCAGCCGCAGCTGAGGGTCAGCTGCACAGAGGAAACGACCACGGTGCTGAATTCATCCACGTAGACGACGGGCACCATCTTCTGGGCGGTGGGCTGACAACATGGCACCTGCCCCTGGAGAGGGACAAAGATGGGAGGAGTCAGGGACGGTAAACAACACTACACAAAATATATGAGTTGAGTTTATTCTAGGTACGTTTTTGTGAAAACAAACTGATGAAATAATAGACAGTTTCACTGACTGGAGAAAAGTAAATGCAAACATTTGTTGTGTGCAATAGTGGGGGTGTCTTTCAAAAGCTTTATTTAAAAGATGCAGGGTGGGATTTTTTAATAAAGGGTGTGCATAAGATTGCATTAACTTAATAACAGATGAACGTAACTATCTGACTAAGCCTTTTGTACCCACTTTGAATCCTTGTCTTTACAAGTCATTTCAATAGCAATTATGTGAACTCATTCTGTCAGTTATATAATCTTTCAATGTCAATACGAGATTCCAGCATTTGTGGTTGACCAACTATGAGGAGTGCCTTTGCTTGCATTTGGTAAAGTTCATTTATGTTGGCAGAGGGAGAAAATAGGCTCATCTAATTGCAGCTGTTTCACGCACCGAGACCACACCAAGATAAACTGAAGCTCAGACTCAAGCATTGCAGTGTTTGTTTTTTTTTGCAGTTTTATACTTCTACTCCACTAAATTCAGTCAGAAATATGGTACCTTTTACTCCATTGCATTTATCTGACAGCTGTATTTACTAGTTACTTTGCAGATGAAGAGATTTTACAAATAAAATGGGATCAGTTGATAAAATATGATGATTTTTTTTATAGATTAAGATACCCTCTGTGACTACAATGTTAAATGGTGGTCACATATTAATGCATCAGCAAATATAATCAGGTCATTAACCACTAATTACAACCCAAGAGGTCATTGCATAATGAGTGTTTTACTTAAATTTTTGAGTAGAAAGTGGGGGTATTTTTATAGTATAATTGCATGCATCTAACAGAAGGCAGACTCTCACACACCGATGGGAATTTTCAAAGTCACCTCAGCTGAATGTCTCTAAATTTTGGGACTAAAGTTTAAGTAGTAGTAGTTTAAGTAGTATAAATGTATGAAAATGAAAATCAGTACAATTAATTGGTAAATGGGGTGTGCACGCACTTATTTATTTATTTTTTTCAATGAGAGTTATACCTGTGAATCAGCATCCTGGACACTGGTGTGGGATGATGGACACTGCACGGTGTTCAGCTCGGGGTTGCAGAGTGCACACTGAACGATGGTGAGGCTGGCAGGATGGATCACCCAGTTGTCCCATCCCAGATCTGCTGCACACAAGAATAGATATTACGTACATGTCAAGTACATGTCAGTATGCATGAACATACACACTCATTGTTGCATACCTTTCATGAAGATCTCAGAGGCCATGGAGCAGCACCTCAGGCTCGAAGTGTTTCCACCATCATGTGTCACAGAGTGGCCAGAGACAGCTGGAACTAGAAAGACAGTAAAAGCAGGGTAAGTTAGATTTTTGGCTGGACTTTGAAAAAGCCACAAAGCATTAGGTATGTAGTTTCTATGAATTTTGGGTTCCACTCACCGGCTGTGTCCACGGCTCTGTGAGCAGTGTTGCTGAAGGTGCTCCTCCATTGCTCTCTGACTCTGTCCAGTCCACCGGCAGGCAGCTGTGGCTCAACCTGCAGGTTGAGAGCCCTGAGGAGACTCTTCCTGATGGACTCCAGTGACTCACCCTGGCACCTGAATATCACAAAGTGCTCAAGTTATTTAAATTGTGCATAAAAATGAAAACACAGAACTGCTGGCAATTGATAAAAAAAAAGTGTTCTCAATGAATGAGCGCTTTGCAGATGTTTAGCTAAGTTATTGATCACACAGCTTAAACAGACAGATCAGTGTGTTGCACCTCTCCACAACCTTAGAAATTCAAACTGTCAAAGTGATCTTAAATCACACACACACAGAATTTTCCTTCAACTGATGTTGAAAGGCCTCAGCGTGCACCAACAGATTACGACATGTAATCTGCTCTGGCATGTGTGGACCACTGAGGCTATTTTAAAATCTAACAACCTCTGTGACCTGAGAAGATGTTTCAAAATCTTGCAAACACGTTGCACAATATTGGCAAAATAATCAAATCAATCACGCAATCAAAGAGGGATCTACAACAGCTTGTTGTGTAAGATAAATAAATTATATCCCTGTATGATACTTACCTGTGATGGGAAACAGGAGAGTTTGCAGAGGCTGCAGGCTCGTCCTCGGATGGCTGCAGGACAAATGCAGTCACCATTGAAGAGCCCAGAAGCATCATCATGACAATGAACGCAAAGGACATGGTGCACGAGCTGGACGGCCGATCTATAGATCAACTGCTTTCGAGTCAGACGAGCGGCGGATGAAGGCTGTGGCTGGTTCTGTGCGTCTGGTTGGACGAGGAGATAGGAGTGACCAGGCGGTGATGCTGTGCTAGGTATTGTTTGTCAGGGCCTGGGAACCTGGGTTTTTATCTTCCTGTACCCCAGCTTGGCCTTGAGATACTTAACATTGTTGTCTTGTCCCCTGTGAACGAGCACAAGGAGGGTGATCCAGTGGTGAAATAAAGAGAGGCTAATAGATTGAAGACAAACAGACAGGAATGAGAGATGGGAGGGAAGCCAACTGTATAGGCATACCGCATTAGAACATGCATATTGTTTAAATTTTGGTCATTAGTGAAGCACTGGTGAAGATCTATAACTGAATCATAAAACATCAGTCTGCTGTCAGCCAACCAGACTTAAGATTATTTTTTTACAGCATTCCGTCCTTCCTAATATACAGTTTTCCCTGTCTGTAACATAACGGTTGTTAAAGTCACCTAATTCAACACAACAAAAATCATATTGATGCACTTTATCATGCAATGCACAAACATGAAAATGTCTAAATGTCTAATGTCTAAACAAATTTTACTGGATCCAAAGTTTTTGGATAACATAACATAATTATAGTAAAACTGAACAAGCATTTATGGGCCTCAGCTTGCTGTATGCTAAAAAATTTAATGTACAGTTATGGAAAAATATTCACAGACCAAGCACTGGTCAATGGACGAGACAGATGCTATCAAACCTTCCTACCTTATAAAGGATAACTTATGTATCGAGGGCTAAACAGCACATATCTGAGAACATATGGAGCCCCACATCGATGATGTTAAGGACTTGGATTCAACAGATGATCGAGATGCCTGATTTCTGTTGACAGTGCAGTTCCCAGTCTTTTATCAGTTTTATTTTTCTTCTAAGTATCCATGACATTTTGTATCTATCGCAATTAAATTGGCTGTTAACTGTTGAATTGACGGCTCCTGTTTCTATGATCAATACATCAGTTTGAAAAGGTCGAGGTTCCAGCTTCTGGAAGTCATTTTGGACTTTTCATTTTTCAGTATTTGACTGATTGGCTTCTTAATGATTGATGTACAAAGACAGTAATCTTTTGTTGCAGCCATACTTTTTGTTTTTCTGTTTGTATTAATGCAGCAAATTACAGGATACATGTATGAATGTAAATGGCTGCATTTACTGCTGTTAAAACCTTGATAAAAATATTGTGGGGAAGAAAAGAAAGCAATCCAGCACAACACCACCAGTAACTAGAGAGTTCTGAAGTGCTGGATGCTAAAAAGCTGACACTAAACCAAACTGCTCGATTTAAAAGTTGAACAATGGAAGAAGAATAATTTTAAAAAATGTAGAAATTGGCCTCAGTGGTAAATATGTTGCTGAACTTAAAGGACCAGTGCGTAGAATTTAGTGGCATCTATGGCAGTGAGCTTGCAGATTGCTAACACCTCATTTCAATCTCCCCTCTCCTCTCCAAGAATCTATGGTGGCTGTGAAACTTGCAAAAATGTTTGTCGGTAGAAACAAACATAATGGTGCAACATGGCAGCCTATGTGGATGAGGACATGTACCCTCTGTAGACGCGAACGCGTCATTCTAAGGTAACAAAAATGCAATAATTTAATTTAATTTAATAGAGAGATTTTATTTGCTTTTCATCCGTAAACCCAGAGAAGCATGGGAAGTTTCCAGCAAAAGCTATATGAAACACAAGCTGCCCATTTGTTTCTTCTGTGGGTAGTTTTCAGTTTCTTTCACAACTCCCATTTTTTGGCCTGAGATGAAAGGCAGAATGATAAACACGATAATAATATTATACCCCTGCAGCAGTCATTCAAGGACAGGATCTGGAGGGAAGAAATGTAACACAAAGCAACGGGTGCTGCAGGTGATATTAATATCTGAAAACCCAGAACAAGTTAGCCTGGCGGCACTGACGGCTGTGTGAGCGAGCGAGAGTCAGAGGCATGCGAGGAATGGTAACTTCAAGTCCTCGGGTGCCCTCTGCTCCGAGGCCTGACAACAAAACTTTCCCATGTAGTCCAAAATACACAGATTATCCCCTGCAGTGGATATCAAACCATAATTCATCAGCAGTGTCACAGGAGTTCTTGGTACAAGTTCATACAAGACTCGCAATTTTGCAGCTAATACAAAAAAACAACATGATTCTGAAGTGAAGATTAGGTTAATTGCTGCAGGTCTGAAATGCAGACCTGCATAAAATAAAACGGTCTTTTTTTTAAATGCATGCATTAATCTGTCAGTGTGGTGCAGTGGTTCTCAGCCTGGGGTTTGGGACCCCCAGTGGAGTCACAGGACAATTTCAGGTGGTCACTAAATGATCGTGGAGACTAAAATAAAATATCATGGCAAACAGCATAGAATGAGAGCCACAAAAATGACAATTATCAACATAAACTCCCATGTTCTGAACAGACACAAACACTAACAACAAACTCCAACAAAATCCAGCAAGCATGATGGGAAATGAGGGCCATGTTTTAGAAACGGGCATGCTTTTACATGATAATAATTTGCCTTAAAATAGATTTAGTGTGTTTGTGAGAGTGTAGTGTGCATGCACACGAGTTCTGATTACACACACACACACACACACACAAAAATCCTTTTTCATTTTGCCACAGTATCGTGTTTGAGCAAGAAGCCAGTCTGCTATCTATCATATGGAACAACTACTACAGAGTGATGGATTCTCAGAAAAAGTTTTTCAGCTTGGGTCAACAGGAGACTGGACAGGAAATGTGACTGTGCACCTTCACATTGACATTATTCATGTCGACATGTAGGCATTAGAAAATAAACAAAAAACATTAAGTGTGTAGGTTGGTTATTAGTCAGATAAAATAATAAATAACTCACTTACATCATGGGCACGCCCTCCTTAACATATCCATGGGAATAACTTCTGAAACTTTCTAAAAGAAAACTATTATTGGAAGCTGCTTTTTCTTTCTCAACTGATTTTCAATTCTGGCTTCTGAAACTTACTTCTCTGTTTCTATATGGCTTCTTTCTCACTTGACATTTCTCTAACTAACTTGTTTGTTGATTTACCCTTGCGGTTGTATTGCACATGTCCAAAACTGCAATAACCCAGAATTCCACAGGCACGCTTAGTACAGAAATGTGACACAGATGTATGAGTCAACAAATTATATGCTTGTATAGGTCTTTACAAGAACTGCTTCATATCAGCTTGTCCCTGATTGAAACACTATTGGAGACTCACGTGCACAGGTCCTGTCAGTCACAGGCTGTGCATTACCTGCGTATGGAGAGGCTGCCAGTGCCTGGACTCTTTGGAGGAGCCAAACCAAAATACCAGCACTAATTGCACTGAGCTGCAACTTGCATATCAGTATTAACAATCTAATAATGATGTATGTGATCTTATATTTTCTGTTCTTGCACCTTTAAGTACATTTTGCTGATCATACTTTTGTACTTTTACTTAAGTAGGACTTTGAATGCAGGACTTTTACTTGCATATTTTCGAAGCGTGGCTACTTTTACTTAGGTAAAGGATCTAAGTACATCCTCCACCGCTGTCAAATTACCATTTGTAACCCTACAGCGTTTTGTGTCCTTGGCATCAGCCTCTCTGGGCATCATAACACAAATATGTATTATGATGTTTCTTAAGATGTTCCACAGGTCTCAACAACACTGAGAAGATCTCAATCACAGGTCTGACGTCATCGTCAGGTCTCAACTTCTCAGTGCTGGAACACCTTCAGAGACGACAAACCATAACTGGGCAGAATCACGACATGAAAATACACACTTAAAGGTCCAGTGTGTGTGACTTATAGGGATCCATCGACAGAATATAGCAGAAACAGATGCATGTTTAGATGCATTTAGATTGCATGGGTTTAAACTGTGATTTGTCAGTCTATAGTCCAAGACCAATTTTCTATTTCCATTTTTAAAATTAACAATACTTTTACCAAAGCAGCGAGCCTGTTTATTCCAGCTTGTTATAGGCTTGATACTGAAACACCAACCTGTTCCTATTAATTGCGCAGACGCACACTTGACCTGTTTTAAAGATTTCCATTTTTGAATTGCTGGTTTTGATCTTTTCATGGAATTTGTTGACACTAACAAAAATAGATAATACTGTAAGCCGTATCCTTTAAACACACACACACACACACACCTGAGGTCACTGTGGGATACTGCTGCGTTTGACCACCTATGAACCATGCATGAATGAGCGGAGTCCTTGAGCATCAGACGTCTCCCACCACTTCCTTGTCGTAGTGCCGCGGGGAGTCACACCACTGACAGCTGCTCCTGGCCGGGATCACAAAGAGCCTTTATTGCACAGATGAAGGATGCAAGATGCAGATGTTCCACAAGCAGACCACACAGAGGACATTCACATAACACACAAAAGACGAGGGGAGTTTTACAGTTCCTTTTCTGAAAGATGTTTAGTTTTCATCGCTATTTAATCGACTATACTGTATTTAATGTAGCAAGACAAAAATTTCCCTGTGGGAACTATTACTGTAGAGATAACTTTCTAAATGCATGACTGCACATCAAGAAATTAGTACTGCTGACAGATGGGATGCCTACTGTAACAGTATAGTACTTCATTAAAGCAGAACTACAATAGTAAAGCACCATCAGCATCTGCTCCTTCAGTTCAAATCAGGTTCAGCTCCAACCCTGATCACTACAGAGCTGATTCTGGGTCCAAATGACACCGGTACAACGTGGCAGCGCTTGTATCTGGAATATTTTAGATGAACTTTTACAACCCCAATTACCCCCAAAATTGTAGTGAAACAGGACTCAATGATTTGCAAATACTTTTTGACTTGTATTCAAATGAAAGCACTACAAAGGCAAGATATTTAAAGTTCAAACTGATGAACTTTATTGCTGAATTTGATGCCTGCAACACCTTCCAGAAAAGTTGGGACAGGGGCAGCAAAAGACTGGGAAAGTTGTGGAAAGCTCCAAAACACCTGTTTGGAACATTCAACAGGTAAACTGGTTAAATGGTAACAGGTTTTTGTATCATAATTGGGTATTGAGGAATCCTCCAAAGGCTCAGCCCTCAAGTTCACCACTTTGTGTATCCTTTAACGATTCAGAGAATAAAGAAAAATCTCTGCACGTAAGGGGCAAGGCCAAAAACCATCATTGAATGCCTGTGACCTTTGACCCAAGTTAATACTCAACCGTGCAAAGAGAAAGACAGAAATCAACAACATCCAGAAACTCTGCAGACTTCTCTGAGCCTGAGCTCATCTGAGATGGACTGATGCAAAGTGGAAAAGTGTGCTGTGGTCTGACTTCAAAAGTCAGCATCTGTGATAATATGGGGGTGTGTTGGTGTCCATGGCATCATGGGAAACTGTCACATCTGTGAAGGCCCCATTAATGCTGAAAGCTACATACAGATTTTGGAGCGACATATGCTGCCATTCAAATGTCTTTTTCAGAGACGTCCCTGCTTATTTCATCAAGACAATACCAAGACACATTCTGCGTTTGTAACAACAGCGTGACATCATAGTAAAATTTAATTCCCCCTTTGAAAACGTGTGATGCATTAAAGTGTAAGGACAGTTGAGCACCTGAAGTCGTATATCAAGCAAGAATTGGAAAGAATTTCACTTTCACAGCTTCAACAATTAGTGTCCTCAATTTCCCAAATGCTTACTGAGTGTTTTAAAAGAAAAGGTGATGTATCACAGTGGAAAACAGACTCCGGTCCAAACTTTTGAAACATGTTGTGCATACTTAGAAAAAATTATTTTCAAATCATTGCATTTAGTTTTTATTTACATTTTACACAGCCGCCCAACTTCTTTGTATATTGTGGTTTTAATTTCCAGTCAGTTTGGAAAAAAATGGTGCCATTTGCTATATAGTCTCTCGAAAAGACAAAGGTCAAGTCATTAGCAATTTATAACAAAATAATCTGCTGTTTTTACATAAACTATTAAAGCTAAAAACTATTAACATATATATTTCTACTCATAATATCAGAGAACTGTATGTTCTAAGTTCATTAATCATTAATCAATCATTAATCACTTTATTAATTGAGAGTAGACGAGCGGTCAGTTAACTGTTAACGGAGATGGAGACATCATTATTGACGTTAATAACTGAGTCACAGCGATGACACAGGTCTTGAGTCGAGGCCAGCAGAAACCTCCTGTCAAAACAGTTGCTGCCCTTTATCAGAGCCTTCATCCGTTTATTCAGCGTCGATGCCAGCCGTAGTAAGGTTTAATCCTAATCCACTTTCATCTTGTTTTGTTTCAGTGATCACGAGGCCCGTCCGAGACACTTGGCTCCGTTAGTCACAAGCCTTTTAAGCCAGTATGTGTTTGTGATGATGGATGAGAGAGTGTAGCCGCGGAGAGTCCAACTATAACGTTACGACCACTGGGACCCGTACTGCTGCTGCACCTGGGAAATGGAAAAGGCTACAAGATAACGCAGTCCTCATTTCTGCTGGAGCTGTTACAATATGTCTGGAAAGTTTGTACAAAAAAATGACAATGTTTCTGTAAAGGTGCAGAAGAAGTGAGGGGAGGTAATGAAAGAAAGGTAACTAGAACAGGTAAGGTTCCTTTTGGCCAATCTGATGCTTTGATTTTATATGATTGTGGTTTGTTCTGTTTTATAATAGATTTAATTTAATTTTAACAGGCCTAAGGCTTATTCGATTGTTGTTATTATCATAATGTGAACCATCCAGTAATTATAAGTTAGAAGAACTGTTCAGAATAATTATTGTTGTTGATGTTGTTTATGATATACTACTGAATATTTAAGCATTAAAGAATTATTATTATTATTAGGAATAGATAAAATAATAGGAACATTTGTTATACTGTATATAGTGATCTATTATTGCATTATTCACAGGTTGCAAAACACAAGGTCAGATATCCCAGACTCTCCTATTAAAGTATCTTTGTCTTTCGCAGCGAAAACAGCAAAGGGTCATGGGATGTGGCATGGGAAAATCACAACTACAGCTGAAGAAATGTGACAACAGAGGTGCGTTCCTTATCAAAATAATCCCAGTGAGTAGTCGAGCTTTCCAGGAAATGTTCCTTTTTACTGCAATAGTTTAATGCCAGTGTCCTTGCTGTTTCTCGTTTTCAGTGAGCATCTCAGTTCCAGGTAAATAAGTGTTTTATTCCGTCACATCTTTACGCCTTGTGTTCAGAACTGTCATCTCAATTAGTAGTGCTTGGTAACTTAATCTCCACTCAATTTTTATGCACTCTGTGAAGCTGCCACTGGTAAGTCTTTTTAGATCTGACAGTGAATTAATGCATTGGCAGTGGACAGTTCGTGATTTGTTAATTTTTAGCAGATGATGGCCACTTGCCACTTTGTAGTATGCAGGCTACAATATAGTATAGAACTGAGTATTCATAGACTATACACTGCATGGCCAAAAAAAAAAAAAGTCACACACTCTAACATTTTGTTGGACCGTCTTTAGCTTTGATTATCGCACACATTCGCCATGGCATCATTTTGATAAGCTTATGCAATGTCACATTTATTTCTGTCCAGAGTTAATTTTTCTACAAGATCTTGTACTAATGATGGGAGAGTCGAACCGCTGCAAAAAGTCTTCTCCAGCACATCCCAAAGATTCTAATGGGGTTCCATGTTACCATCCATGTGTGAAAATGTCTCATGCTCCCTGAACCACTCTTTCACAATCTGAGCCTGATGAATCCTGGCATTGTCATCTTGGAATATGTCCGTACCATCAGGGAAGAGAAGAAATCCATTGACCTCAGTTTTGAGGCTTATAACATTGCTGAACCTCGACCGGAGCAACTGATGCAACCCCAGATCATAACACTGACCCCATGGGCTTGTACGGTTGGCACTAGGCATGATGGGAGCATCGCTTCATCTGCCTCTATTCTTGCCCTGATGCACCCATCGCTCTTGCACAGGGTAAATCTGGATTCATCAGACCACGTGACCTTTTTCCATCGCTCCAGAGTCCAATCTTTACGCTCCCTAGCAAACTCAAGTCTTTTTTTTTCCTGATTTGCCTCACTGATAAGTGGTTTTCTTGAGGCTACTCAGCTGTTTAGTCCCAATCCCTCGAGTTCTCTTCACATTGTGCATGTGGAAATGCTCTTACTTTCCCTACTGTTTTCCAATTTGATTTCATCAAATGTTTACGTGATTTCTGATCATGATCATTCAAGATTTTTTTCTGACCACATTTCTTCCTGGAAGATGATGGTTCACCACTATCCAATTTTAGTAGCTTCATCAGTCTCCTTAGTTAATTTTCTTTGCATGAATGCAGGCCAGTAATTCAACCCTTCTGAAACAGAGTCACATCTTTTCCATGACCACAGGATATGTCTTCAGACATGGTTGTTGAAGAAATGAGAAGCTCCTCACTGCATCAGTTAGGGTTAAATAACTTGTTGACAGCTGAAACATATAAATCACCGCAATAATTCTTCAGTGGAAGGATCTTATCTATTTGCTTAGTTAAATCTAGGTGGTGACTTTTTTTGGCCAGGCAGTGTAGTATAGGACTGAGTATTTGTAGTATATAGTATTAAGAACATTATAGATCCAAGATGACAAGAAAGTGTCAGAAGGATGGGACTGTGAGAAAAAGGTGCCATCGGCTACTTCAGCACCACGGACAGCGGCATTCATTCATCAATACACAGTACAGTTTGGCTCCTGATATTTCAGAGCCGTGGTTGGGGCCATAGATTGTAAATTGCAGATTAGACACACACATTCAACTCAACAACACCTCTGCCCCTGCAATCGCTCTGCTACATGTGGACGGAGAGAGGGGATTGACAGGTTAACAGGATGCATTTGCATAATTTTGCGAACAAGTTGGATGACATTCCCCCTCAAATTACCTAACGGTGGTGGATTAGAAAGATTACCTCAACATGGTTATGATCTTCCTCTACTTCTTTTTTGTCTCCCGATCATCAGCGATCAGAGCGGCTCTGCTGATCCAGCGCTGGTACCGTCAGTATGTTGCCCGGCTGGAGATGAGACGCAGGTACACGTGGAACATCTTCCAGTCTATTGAATATGCAGGAGAGCAAGACCAGATCAAGGTGAGGTCACACAGTCTGGAATACTTTATCACAGAGGTTCTCAAACTGTGGGGTGGACCAGCAGAAATATATGAAGTGAAACTAAGTTGAGTGCTGACTGTGCTGACTTTTATTTCACTAAAATTCGACTAGTTGCTTCCCCAGTTATTCGCAACTGATAAAAACTGTGGGGTGCTGTGCGTGAACCATTTTTTTAGGGGGATGAACGAAAAAGTTTGAGAACTACTGGCCTGAATGCAGCATCACACAGCCGTAGACTCTCAGTCTTGGACATTTATCTTGTGGAAAATTAACATTCATTTACAAAAATCCTTTCCCTTCCTGCAGCTCTACAATTTCTTTGGTTTTCTGATGGACCACTTCACCCCAGCCAGCAGTGAAAGTAAGCATAAGTCTGACTCCCGTTTAATTCACCGACCTGTAGGTTTCATTAGATTACTGACAGTGAGCTAATCTGAGCTCATCTGCCCCGCTCTCCGGTGAGAAACATAATGTGGCTTTTCCTTACCGCACCACTGATCCAAGCCTCCATGTCTCCCCTCTCGGCTTTTAATGTAGGAAACCTGATATCTCACATCTTTCGTGAGAATGAAATCTGTCGTGACATTGAATGGGAGAGGTATTTCTGCTATAAGAGCATTGAGGTCCCCGACAGCTACGCCGGCCCCCATCTGACCTTCCCCATGACCTTCTGTGGGGTGTCGAAGCTGGTGGAGGCCTTCAAGCACAAACAAGTAGGTACACAGGCATATAAAGCACATTCATGGCAGATATTCAAAACAGACAAGAAGACACAAAAATATCTAATGGTTGCCGTTTTGGTAACACTTTCCTCAAAGAGGTGTGCATAAGACTGTCATGACACTGTCATAACCATTTCATGACACTTGCAATGAGCATGAAAGAGTCTTTAGGAATGTTTTGGACTGTTATTATGTTATTTTTGATCCAAAGTTGACATTGTTTGGGATGCCTTTGTTATGACAACTTGACATTAATCAGGCCAATAATGTCTTATAAGCATTACATTACATAACGATAATGAGTGTGTCATGAATATGTTCCTTAACCTCAAGTAAGTGACTTCTCATAAAGAGGTCATTAAATTTTATTACACTGTCTTGCTTTTATAACAGTGACATGAGTAATTCTCTTGACCTCAACTAAAGTGGTACTATTTGGAATTGTCATAAAGATGTCATTAAATGTTATAAGGCCTGTTTGATGACACAGTACAGTACCAAGGTGATTTACAGAGTTAAGCTAATTTTACTTGTTGCTAAAGTAGCTAAATGCTATCTGTCATGAATTATTCATGTCACCTTTCATGACACACTTTGGTCTATGGTTGATAATGTCATGTTGTCATAACAAAGACATTGATAGGTTATGTTTTCTTGGTTAATTTCAAGTTGTCATAACAAAGATCTCAAACAATGTTTTACATTAATTATGGTATAATGGAGTCATAAATATTCATAAAGACTCCTTCATATTCATAACAGGTGTCATGACATGATTATGACAGTGTAATGACAGTCTTATGCACACCCATTCAAATAGCGTTAAATAGTGTTCTATCAGCATTCGATTTATTCATACTTGTGTTTTTCCCAGTAGCAGCTCCATGCTCAATATGTATTGCAGCTTCTTGGAGAGACTTGGAGACTTCTAAGAATTCTTCCAAATATCAATCAAGTCTCCACTTGCCACACCAAGGAGATCACCATATGCGGTACACAACCTCAGGCCTTTCCTGGACAAATTTCATTCCTTTAATTGTCCTTGAAACATTCAGCACGCACTCATACTGTGACAATTACTAAGGCCTTATGTACCCCCTCACAGGAGATTTACATGGGCACCTTGAAGATCTGCTGATGATATTCTATAAGGTATTCAAAACATGCAACTCATCATATTGTCAGACAGGGATGTTCATTCTAATTAACACCTTGAACTCGACCTGTCCAGAATGGCTTGCCGTCCTCTGAGAAGCCATACGTCTTCAATGGAGACTTTGTGGATCGTGGTAAAAACTCCCTAGAGATCCTGCTCATTCTGTTTGGGTTCCTGCTGGTCTATCCCAATGATGTCCACCTGAACAGAGGGAACCATGAGGACCATATTGTTAACCTGAGGTATGTTAGTCACAGTATGCTCATATATGGTGTTGTGTAATTAGTGTTCTGATTATATTCAGCCTTCAACTGGTGTGTATACTAATCTAGTTATTCATTGTGTGCTTTCTCCAGATATGGTTTCACTAAAGAAGTTTTGGGAAAGTACAGGGTAGGTCTTGTGACTTTTGCCTTTTTTTTTTTAATCCATAAACTGTGTATCACCCACAGTAGATGGCTGTTGGTACAACCCAAGTTTGGAGAAGCAGCAGGAGTACAAAAAAGTTGAAAAAGTTCATCCTGAGGGGAACATAAATGTGTGTTTCATGACAACCCCTCGTAGTTATTTAGGCATTTTACTTAATGTCAGTCTCATTTAATTCTAATTTCTCATCTATGTAAATCACTGTAATCTTTACTTGGTCTGCAGGTACATGGCAAGAAGATCCTCAAGCTTCTACAGAAGATTTTCAGCTGGCTGCCTTTGGCCACAGTGATTGATCACAAGGTGCTGATCATGCATGGCGGGATCTCTGACACAACAGACCTCGACACCATAGCCAGAGTTGACAGACACAAAGTAAGAGAAGCCTTCAGCATCAACAGCAAATGTATTTGGGGTATTTATCAGGCAGAAACATTGTCATGATATTGTATTTAATCTGTGTATTTTTGAATGTGTGCAGTATGTGTCCGTTCTCAGGCCTCCCAAGCCATCCAATCAAACAGTTAATGGCAGCAAGAATCAGTCAACGAATAACAGTGGACCAGTGGAGGGCCGCCGTCGAGTGTGTTCTCTGACTTACCACGGCTCAGCCCCGGTCTACAGGCACGAACGTCCACGCCGCTCGCTCCACAACTATCCCTTGAGCAGTCCACTCAGCTGGTCGGTGGAGGAGGAGCTGAAAAGGAGGCGCAGACTGGCTGGGTTTGACCAGTCCTACGGAGAAATGACGAAGTCTGACTCTGATTCAGAACCAGAGACTGGAGAAATAACAGAGACAGATGAGCATGAGTGGAAACAAGTAAGTGACAGGAAGGAAAGTGGATCTCAGTAGTAATTACCGTTTAGGTATATCATTTTTAATATTTCATGACTTTGTTATTTACTGTTGTATGGATATTTAACTATAATTGATCGATATCACTGATTTGGCCTCACAGATAGTGGACATGTTATGGAGTGACCCAATGCCCCAAAATGGCTGCATTCCCAACGAGGTGCGAGGAGGAGGCTGCTACTGGGGGCCAGATATCACAGAGGAAGTGCTGGGAAGACACAACCTCCAGCTCCTTATTCGCTCCCACGAGTGCAAACAGGAAGGCTACGAGTTCTGCCACAACCGCATGGTACGTGACGTACTGTTGAGACACTGATTATAGAAAGAAGTACTTTTTATGCCTCTGTATCGGCAACAACCATGGCCGGAGGTATTATGTTTTTGGGTTGTCCGTCCCCCATTCTCATGAGCACAATTGATTGGGTTGAGAAGCTGGAACGAAACTAAATTCACTTTTTTATTTCAAAAGTTTAAAACATACACTCTGAGCTCTCCTCCTGCCAATAAAGAGGTCGGCACCTGAGCAACTCTGTTGTTTCTTCCTCCAGAAGCTCCAGTGTGTCAGCAGCTGTCTGTTAACTCTGTGTCTGAGCTCCACTCAGTCCTCTTGGCCCTCGGCAAAATCCTGGGCCGAGCATGTTGCTCATTAGCTGGACTCTTTTTAAGATTTTTTTTCTGATAATTCCATTTATAGCGAGTTTCCACCGCTGATTCAGGGTCTCACCAAAGAAACAAAGAAACAAGTATGTGCAGCTGCACTAGTAGAACAGCCAGTAGGAATACTCAGTCTCTAGATGACCTGTGATTGGTTTAAGTCTGAGGTCACAGGCCAGATTCCCTAAAGGCTGAAAACAGAGCCAAGAGGAGGCGAAGAAGTCTAGTTCTGTCTCAGACCAGTTAATTTACAGTATGCTGAAATGTTTTATATGTGATACCAAAACAAATTTGCCTACCCTAGTTTTAAAGCATTTTAGTTTGACAGTAAGAAGTAATCGATGTGTGACATACAGTAAGTCTTAGTAAATTTGCTAACTGTTTTCTGTTGCTTCCAGGTGCTGACTATATTTTCAGCATCCAACTACTACGAGGTGGGCAGCAACAGAGGAGCCTACATCAGAATGGGCCCTGATCTGATCCCGCACTTCATTCAGTATCAGGCCAGCAGGACATGCAGAGAGCTCACCCTCAGACAGAGGTATATACAGTTTATAGCAGGCTGCAAAAATTTAAGATAGCAGAAACGTTTAAAGAATAATCTAGGTCTCAAGAAGATTCAATGACTTTCAACTGAGTGATTTACAGGGCAAAATGGTGTGTGAAAAATAATTACAAAAAAAGACACTTTTGAGAACACAGTGAGGTTGTATAAACAAACTTATACCAAGATTCATAAACCAGAGGTAAAAATGTCTTTTCCCTACCTGTTCTTTGTCAGCGTCGGGTGGACGGAGAGGTCGGCTCTGCGAGCTTTGAGGGAACAACTGTTTGTACATAAGTCAGATCTCATCAGTGCCTTCCAGGAGTTTGATCCTAACAACACAGGTACCTAGCCGGAAAATATACTGCTATACACTGAACAACAATAATAAACAACAATGATGAACTCAGTTATGCACAACAGAAGATTTTGATCATCTCTGTCTAGTGGCAGCGTATCGTATGTGGTTCAAAAACAGAATTCTTTCACTGTATGTTTCTGTCTGTGTCTTAGGGCTGATCTCTTTAAGTAACTGGGCCAGTGCCACAGAGAGCATACTGAAGCTGGGTTTGCCCTGGAGGGTGCTGCGCTCTCAGCTTGTCAGCAGCACCCGGTATGGCATGGTGGACTACAACCAGTGGATAAGGGAATTATCCATCACAGAGCCCAAACTAGAGGTCAGCCTTGTACAACTAGTGTCAGTGTTCGTTTTTTTTGTATGTTTGTCTTTTAGACAAATTGGTAAAATCTTGATTGATCTCTCTTCCATTTCAGATCTCAGATAACAGCATCCTGGAGACAATGTACAAAAACCACTCCAACCTGGAAACCATCTTCCGAATCATAGACACAGATCACTCAGGTCAGTAACCAGCTTAGACTGGATCTTGAACTTTTCCAGCCGTGCTTGCGGCATGGTCTTATTCAAATGATCAGCTCGTCATCAAGCCTCTGCAGAAGCTGGATAACGACCTGATCATTTGAATTATGTGTGAATGAAGCAAGGAAATGCCTAAAACATGCAGGGCAGGGGGCCCTGAGGACACTGTTCTATGCTACAGATTTGGGAAGTGGTCAGCTAAATCCTCCTCCTCCTCTGTGTTTCCTTAAAGGTCTAATCTCTATCGAGGAGTTTCGTCAGACCTGGAAACTCCTGAGCACTCATCTTCAGACGGAAATCAGTGACAAGGCCATTGCAGACCTGGTGCACAGCATCGACTTCAACAAGGACGGGAGCATCGATATCAATGAGTTTATGGAGGCTTTCCGGCTGGTGGACCTCTCTGCACATACCTGAGAGCCTGGACCAGGAGCTGTAGCTGATCTGCTGCACAGATAACAAGAACCGTCTTGATAGACTTGTTCATCTGGATGTATGTTTTTTCAGATGTATGGGGTGACTGAGTGCATTATTGTTTATTCATGTACAATATAGATCTTTTCTACCACTTAGATTTTTTTAAACCTACTTTTGAAAGTTTATTTAATGTGTAGCTCAACAATAACCAATTAATTATGCATAAAACACATGATATTGTCTTTGCCTTTCATGTTGAATGCACTGTTGACAATGTTTGACCCAAAGAAGTTAGGAATAAAAGGAACTCCACTGACTACACAAAGTTTGTTTATGAGTGTTGGGGAGTACTGCTGTGAAAAAAAAAAAGTTATGTAAAGTCTTTTGTTGAAGTTGATAAAATTGACTCATGATATCATTTTAGTTCAGTCAGCTTCATGGAGCTTGAATTAATTTAATCAATGGGAATCAGTGTTGGGAAAGCTACTTTAAAACTCAGACCAGTCCCTTGGGCAACCCGATTGTTGAGGGGGAACCAGGAAACTGCTAAATTCATAGTATATCATATATAAAAGAGGAAATATCCATTGAGCGGCAGTTCTTTGGGCGAAAATGCCTAATTGATGTCAGAGGAGAATGGCCAGACTGGTTCAAGACGATAGAAAGGCAACAGTTACTCAAATAATCACTTGATACAACCAAGGTGTGCAGAAGACCATCTCTGAACACACGTCAAACTTTGAAGCAGATGGGCTGCAGCAGCAGAAGACCACACTGGTAATCATTTCATCCCAAGACACAAAGTAGTTAACTACTGAAAAGCTACTGAGTGAAAGAGCACTACCTACGGAGTAAAATTTTAAATATTAGTGATAGAAAGTGCATTCCAACAGTCCGTACAAATTAAAAGGTATCAAAAGCAACTGATGCTCCTTATCAGGGTTTAATCAAGTAATGACTATGGCTTCCCAATGGCTTGCAACACTGTAGAATTAGTTTTAAAATGTTTATTTTATCGCGTAAAAAAAAATTTTGAGCCCAAATTAGCTCTTTGCCACATAATAATTGTTAGGTGCTAAAACATTATGGTTGATATTTTTCATCTACCACAGATATGCTTGGACAACAATCATGGATCATTTTATCTGCGTGAAACAAAACTAGTGACTGCAGTCATCGCTCAGTGTACTTTACTTTTACCTGTACTCTGAAAACATTCAGACCCTCGGGGTGTGGGCGACTGGTCTGCACGAGGGGATATAATCCGTCTGACAGCTGCCTAATCAGTTCAACTGCCTATCAGCCTTTCATCCTCGTGGATGTGTATCCAGGACATGAATCCTATCAACTCAAGCCCTACTTTGATGAGATGTTGGAAAGGGTTTGTCTGAAGGTAAACAAAACAGGAGATATGTTTATATTAGTACCACAACAAGGCAACTGTATACAACCATAACAACAGGATACAGACAGGCAAGAGAGCAGCAATATTCAGACAAATGTACGGAGCTGGAGCTTCAACGATTAGTTGATTGTTGTATAGTTGAAAACTATTTTGATAATCAATAAATGTTGTCATTTTTCAAGGAAAATGTCAAACCAGCTTCTTAAATATGAAGTTTGTTGGACGACAGAAGCAATTTCAAGACATCAAGGAAATTTTTGGGACAATTTATATTGCTCATGAAAATAATCAGCTGATTGGTCGATAATGAAAAAAAAAGTTAGTTGCACAGAGCAAACACTCAATGAAAAGGATGCCGTGAAGAGCTTGTTTTCAATTTAAATGATATTTATTAATATTGTAACAACAGCATAAAAAAGAAATACAAAGATGTATTTACAATGTTTTCCAATCCCTACACATAAGCAGTCCTACGACTTGTTTACACGCCAGTCACATTCATAGTCTCATAACCATAATCTGATTTAACATATGGGAAGCCAGCTATTATTAGAGATGTTGAGTCTTTCCATTAAGCTCTATATCCCTCCAGAAAGCGCAGATTAACCAGTCATTGTTTTGTTTGTGCGGACAGAGCGCAGGCCTGATAAACACGCTGAAATGGTGATAAAGAGAGTCATTACACTATCACTAGAGCGCTGACCCGTCAGTGAGAGGCACGCCATGTTTCGGAGGATTGATACTGAGAGTCAGAGCATGTGTAACTGTGTGTGGGTAGGACAGACTCAGCTCAGGATGCCTCCTCTCATGTGTCCACTGTCACTCAGCCCGTGCTCTATGAGTTTGATGTCTTCCAAGTCATCTTTGATGACGCTGATCAAATGACTTAAACC
The DNA here is from genome assembly GCF_056507025.1 of Lutjanus erythropterus. Taxonomy (NCBI): domain Eukaryota; kingdom Metazoa; phylum Chordata; class Actinopteri; order Lutjaniformes; family Lutjanidae; genus Lutjanus; species Lutjanus erythropterus. The sequence goes on along the minus strand of NC_139336.1, from coordinate 27,547,065 downwards.
ATCTTGCTGCTGTTTCAAGTGCTGAAAGTGAAAGATAAGAAACATGTTCCTGTTAATCCCAAAAATCTTTTGGCATTGGATTTACAATTATAAGGCAGGGACGTTACAACGTGCAGCCTCACTTGTTTGATTTCTCTGAGAAGGTCTGCATCGACACTGTAGCGCTCTTCTGATCTCACAGCTCCAAAGTGATTCTGCATCCGGATTTGGGACATTAATTCGTTCAACCGGCCCTGAAAGAAAAGACAAGAGGGGATGCATCTTGTGTGTTTGTTTGATGTTCTCATGGATAAACACAATGCAGTTGGTGAGTAACACTCAGTGTAAGCATGACTTTTGTTAAGAAAACTTCCCAACTTATCTTAGTAAGTGTTACTGTTAGAGTTGTTGCAGTGTTACCAGATAGGTTAAAAACGTTGTGATTTCTTTATTTCAGAAAGGGACAATGCACAAAGACCATAACCCTTCTAATGCCGTTTTGTGCCCATAGTCGAAGAGGAGGAGGGTAAAATAATAACAGTGAGAGAATTTGACGTTTAAAGAGTAAAAAATACTAAGATCAATAAAAGTTCACAAACACAATCATCCCCACATCCCAAACTCTGACACCTCATAACAACAAGCAGATGTTACGAGTTCTGTTGGACATTTTTTTTTACAATGTTTTATGGCCATGAAAGTGAAAGGTGATTGGTAAAAGAGGTCTTGCATTTTGGAATTCTGCAGTCCCTGCAATCCCTCGAGTGGATGACCTCACCTCAAAATCAAAAATACATATTTCCCCCCTGGCCTGTAAGTGCTATTTACATATCTAGATATTTTTGGTGTGAGTTGCAGAGTTTTGGAGCTATCGGCCATAGAGACATCCGTCTTATCACCAGCACAATGGGACTAAATCTAAATGCCACTCGACTTGGTGCTCAAAGCACCAAAAAATATATGTATATCTAAAATTTTTAGCATGAATTTTTAGCATGCCTTTATATAATGATTGAGTGTTTTTTAGACCATTTTATCTGCCTGAATATCCAGAATAATGGAAATAAACAATGGAAATAAAAATATCACCGGAGCACAGTTTTTCTTTCCTGAATACCTCAGTAATTAAGATTTTTGCCCTCATTTCAAGTCTAGTTAGATTGGTCGGTGGATGAAAAAATGAGCACAATCAGTGTGGACTTGAAACTGCAACAGTTTTGACACACTTACCTTGAACTGTGTGGGGGCATTGAGCTCAGACTGAATGGTGTCCAGCTGCACGCGGAGATGCTCCTCGTCCACTTGGATGGCATAACCACTTTTTCTCTGAATCTCCTGTTTGATCAGCACCTTGCAGGAAAACAGGGTCAGAGGAGGATGAGTGATAAATGTGACAAAAATACTTAAAAAAATGATAACGCAGGAACAGAAACAGACGGCGCCAGGGTGTTCATTCAAACTCTTAACAAATGTGAATATGGTATTCATCACAGCTCACCGTTCTTTTGAAACTACAACACATTTTCAGTGAACAAAGTGAGAGAGTTGAGGCAGCTACCTGGAGCACCCTGTGAGACAGATCCATCAGCTTCCTCTTGTACTGGGCGATCTTGGCCACTGTGGTTGCCTGGTTCTTCTGCAGCTCGCTGATGTCACTAGAGATAATCTGCAAGTTCATGAGCGAGCGAGTGAGTGAAAACAGTCAACATGTTTAGCATTTCTCCTCTGATTCTTTTAGAGCCATCAAATTGAAAATAGTCCTTATTTTGGGCTTTTAAAGGGCTGCAGGCTGGAAATGAACCAGTGGCTACTGCAGAGGACTCGACCTCTGCACATGGGGCACAGACGCTACCAACTGAGCTAGCAAGGTGCCCCAAGCTTTTGCAATTTATGGTGATATCAGTTAACTAGGAGTGAGCTATATATTTCCTCTGTCCTGCAACTGTCTCCAATTCTACTACGACCAGCAGAGCATGCACATACAGATCGACACCAGCCAAGCAGCAAACTTGAATGGGGATAAAAAGATTTAATCAAGCGGCTATTCTCGACTTTTCATATGTTACGGGACCAAATGGATGAAATTCTGACAGTTAAACAGGTCATTTTGTAAGGATAGAGAAGCAAAGAAATTGCGCAAACTGCTGTGATTTGATGCATGCTCTTTACACTGGATGCCCTTCCTGACACAACCCTCCCCGTTTATGCAGGTTTGGGACCAGCATGTTGCGAATGCACTGGCTTATGCATCCCCAGCGGCTGGCGTTCAGTGTAACAGAGAAAATATACTTCTGACCGTAAATGTGTCAGGCTTACTGTAAACCATATAAACCAAAATGATTTTGACACTGACACTCGCAGCTGTGTTTGTAATAGTAATTTCAGCTGTAAACAACCTGTTGGCAGCAAGGATAAACTGGACATCTGTGTACTCTGTCCTTGACCACAAAACCTGTTCCAAAATTCCTTTGTTGATAATCTGAAGGCGCTGTGCCCATGTCCACTGAGTCTTTTTTTTTCTACACTTAGAGAACTGAGGTCAAGCAGGGGCAGACTTACATCCACTCTGGTTTGGTGCTGCTTGGTCATCTGCTCCTGGATCTGCAGCCTGCCGAGCAGCTCCTTAAAACCCACCATGGGAACTGGGATTAATCTGGAGAAGAACATTAAAAAAAAAAAGGTTTAATGACAACATGTCTTATCACAGAAAGTTAGAACTGTGATTTTTATTGACTTTTGGTGAGCTAGTAAAAGCAGTGGCAAAATGGGTGTGTGTCAGGAAACAGTCAGTCATCTTTATTCTTCTGTTCCTAAACTTCTAAATCAGTTCAGAAAATTAAGGGCGTTACACTTTAAAGGTTCAGATTTACAGGGATCTACTGACAGAATATTGCAGATATGAAATATAATATTCATAAGTATATTTTCAGCAGTGTATAATCACCTTAAAATAACAACTGTTGTGGTTTTGTTGCAATGCTGTTTTTTTTTTTTTACAGTAGCCCAGAACAAACACACCAAATACTGGCTCTGGATACCGACTTTTGCATTTTGCACTTGGAAGGAGAGACTAAGGCGAGGTGTTTGCATCTGCAAGCTCACTGCCAGGTGTCACCAAATCCTACACACTAGTCCTTTAATACTGTACATTATATTCCACTGATGTAATATGGCTTAAGGTCAGTAGATATGGTTTTAGCTCTGGTTGAGCCGCCATTGTTTCAGTCAAAGTAGGGCAAATGTGCACACTGCTTTTAGGAAGCCACTTTTAAACTATTTTAATTTTAACGTCTTCAAATCTGAGGTTTATTTCTATACGACGTGGGGAGTGCAAAGTTAGGAAGGCTCAGTCATATTTTCCACAGTTACGTGAATAAGAGCTAATTAAAAAATACCAGAATTCCCCTTGTAAAGTATCTTGCAGACATGCCATGGGAAACAGGTCTTCATTGGTACACTAAATGGTTCTACCCAGTGATGTGAAAAGCTACAAAGTTGGGGAAAAAATGCAGCACCTGGAGAATCTCAAGGATTTTTTGTAACCACCCTCCCTTCCCATATTTTTCGAAACCACCTTTCACGAAAAGAACAGATGTCCTTCATAGTAATAATCGGCTGATTAACTGGCATTTTGAGATAATTGGCACTGGCCGATGCCTGCAAACACTGGGCCGATAAACAAAAAAATGTCTGCAGACACATTGGAAGGCAGCTGTGTGAGTGTGGCTGCTGTGGAAAAGATTTTAGTCTTGGGAAGGTGGTGAAAAGGTTTGTTTGGACCCTTGTACTACAGGAATACAACAACGTTACTGGCCAAGATAACCATGCATATTAGATGACTTATTCATGACTTTTTATTTATTTTGAAAAACCGATATCAGTCAAACACTAGTTTTTAAGCGACTTACTTCTCTGGGTCAGGGTTGTCCACTTTAGCCTGCTCCCAAATGATTGGGTCCACTCCTGGTGAGAAGAGACAACGTCCTCAGTTACAATTCAAGACAAATGAATCACACTGTGTTGAATTCAGAGTGAGAGAACAACACAAACATGCCCCACGTTTACCTGCAGGTGCGTTCTGCAGCAGCTGTTTGAGCTGCGCTGGAGACAGCTCTGTGCGTGTGACCGACATGGCCACTCCGATCTGCGTGAGCTGGACCTTGATGTTGGCCTGTTCCAGGTAGCTGAAGAGCGTGGTGGCGGGAATCCGCTTGGAGGTGCCATTAGGAGAACGCTCCACCACGTAAACGATCACCTCTGTCCTGAGAGACAGAAGACACCTGAATGAGACCTCACATTTGTTCAAGAGGGTCTAACTGCAGCACCTCAGACCCTCCTCTCCAGAGCTTTGCTCTCCAGCTGGTCAGAGGTTTTAACATTATTGTATATTATATCGTGACTGGTAAGTTTTGGTTGTTTGTATTAAGGGCAGATGTTAAAAACAGGAACCAAACACGAACATATCCTCCTAAAAGCCTTTACTTTTACTTTAATCAATTAAATACATTCTCATCTCTGTTTAAGATCTACACTAAACATTTACACAAATTAAATTGTGCTGAGCAAGACTGAGCAAGCTGAAACATTGGGCAGAGAATATGCAATATGTGAATCTTGAAACAAAGCTTTAAATAAAGCTTTAATTAAAAAGGAAAAAAAACACATTTGGCATTGTTTGGTATAAGCAAATTTTTTTTAATACGATTAATTAATTGATCTTTCATGTTACCAATGATCAATTCAGGAAAGTGCTTAGAATTTGCAACCTTACTAAGAATAATAATATCAATATTATGTGCAGTAGTACTTTTTCAGTATCACATGCAAAAAAACTTTATATATATGATGTACAATATTATGTTTACTTTGTCTATCATGTGCAATAACTACTTTTGATTATTATAATATTAATATGTTTGTTACATCACATTACATTAATTATCAATATTCAATATCCCTGACTATTACTTTGAAGGTCACTGCGAATACTACTTTATCTATTTGAGTTTACTTTTTGCTTACTATTGTTATTTTAATAGACATTTCCTTCATGATGAATGAAGTTCTTATCTTATGTAAAAATGTGGGGAAAACTGTAGCATAAATTTTTTAATTGTATACTATTATCCTCAATAGGAAAGTGGCCCATATTCAAACAGTTCTCCCAGCTGATCTGTGAATACCTGCAGGGCAGTGGTGCTTTTGCCTTATAAAATTGGGCCTTGTAGATCTAATACGAGTGAAAATTCAGAAAATGTAATGCTTATTTCTCACCTCAAGTTTGCTCTAAAGCAGATTTTGGTGGACTGCTAAGGTTAAATAAGTGAAAGTTTGTGTAACCCTACAACTCATGGTCAAACCTGACTGGCTCAGAGAACTGAGGGCCTCAGAGGGGAGGACTGCAGTTGGACGCTTCTCCATTTGTGTGATGAATTTGTCTATTATGCATTACTTGTGCAACATGTTATAGAAGCTTACTGGTCACTGGGCAGGGCTTTGACACCATCTACGTTGACAGTGAGCGTCTGGTTGCTTCCCAGGATCTTGTGGAGGGACTCCACCAGCTGCTGCTGCTGAGCTCGCACATCAGCTTCCTTTTTAACAAGAACGAGGACCACTAAACCATCCTCATCCTTACTCACTGGGACGCAGCTGTAGCCCACTGCCTAGGAAACAGGAAGCACAGAGGATGACCATTTGATATTCAAATTCAAATGAACATTTTTAACCGCTCTACTGAACTCGCCACCTTTACCTTGAACCTGCAGAACGGGTTCTCCTGGGTGAAGTCAACAGGTGGGTTGTTGTTGCTGTAGAAGCCCTTCCCAGTGCCCCAGTAAGCCTGCAGCTGGTTCCATTTAGCTAAGATGGAATCACGCTCATCTCCTAACAAGGTGGGTGCTGACAGAGCAGTGACCTGCTGATAAAGCTGGGTGGGCTGAGCCTGACCTGGCTGCTGGGCCTGCTGGCCGAACAAACCTCCAGGTGGGCGGGGGGGAGAAATAAAATAACAGGTCAGTAGAGCTGCGATGATTAGTGGATCAATCTACAAGTCAACTGAGAGAAAATCAGTTGCCAACTATTTTGATAATCAATTAGTCATTTGACTTCAAACATCTGTCGGTTCCAGCTTCTTAAACACAAGGATTTGCTGCTTTTCTTTGTCATTTATAAAAATGAAGAGTCTTTGGGTTTTGGACTGTTGATTGGACCAAAAAAAGCAATTTGAAGATGGGAAGTTTTCACCTTTTTCCTGACATTTTATAGACCAAACAAGTAATCAGTTAATTGTAAGAATAATCTGCAGATTAATCGATAATGAAAATAACAGTTTGTTGCAGGCCAGAGGGGCAGATTGTCTTATTCTTTACAATTTCTGAAACACACTTGTCATTCATGATCATGGGGGAAAACGCAGATTTAAATGGTTATGTTCTTTTAGAATCTGAGGAACATCACCAATAATTACAAAACTTTATATGCTCTAATTGCACAATCTTATATTTGTGCTTCGGCTGCACACTGTTGGATTGGTGATGATGTTTAAGCTGAAATCTGTTGCTTACTGTCGCCCTCTGCAGTGATAAGAGGTGAACAGCACAGTTGGTACACAGGTGTTATACAGGGTTGGATGTGCTTAACTGATATTTTTAGATTTATCTGAATATTTGTGTGGTTTATGTTGATCCCTCAAAAACCAGACAGCCAAATAAGTAATTTACTAAAAAAAAAAAAAAAGACAGGCATCAGCTTTAATGTTCTGCTATGATTGCCTTGTTTAGATCATTATTTTCTAATCTTTACATGGAAACACTAAAACTGTTTTTTTTGGAAATATGAGCTCTCACCTTGCTGCTGCTGAGTTTGCTGGATATTAAAGCTTCCTAACCCAACCAGGCCAGTTGTTCCTAATCCAGTTCCAAATCCTGTTGTCCCGGTAGCGGTCCCAGTGCCAAGCCCAGAGGAGAACCCAAACCCTTTGTTCTGCGTGTTACCAAACAGGCCTCCTAAAACAGAAGAATGTGCAAACACAGTGAGAAAATATCAACTACATTAACACTACAAAATGCCAGTTAAGTCTGCAGTGTTTGGGGAAATACGCTGCCGGCTTTGCGGAGGGATCAGTGCAGGAGTGACGGTGAGGAATGTGGAGTGAGTGAGACATCTTGTGGCCGCTTTTTGTTGGCATTTCAGCACAAAGCTGAGAGTGCAGCAGTATGTAAAAGCACAGTTTTAAGAATGAAGTTTGGAAAACTGATAGTTCTCCTAGTCTTGCATTTATTTATTAATGTATTTTTGGTTGTTTTTTAGCATTTCTAATCTAAAACACTATGGTCTTGTGCAGACTGCCAAACAATTCTGATTTGTTAATAACTGAATGAATATGATGAATATACATCGTCTATCTTGTCTGGTTGACTTGCATTATTTTATTGGGCTGGTTTAATGGTCTGCAGAGTGAGAGCTGCTGCTCAGCGACACACTCTCATTCAGCAGCACAGTATACACCCACTCAGCCAGAGCCCAGTGCACTGAGCTGGAGGAGGATTGAGAGATTTTTACATCTAAGACGGTGAAGTAAGGATTTCGACCAGTAACCTACAAAGAAAGCAGGCAGCTGGTGGTGGCAGTGCTAACATTAGCCACACTCCGCAAACCAATATGACCAGTTCTATGAATGATTTCTTACTTTTAGAAAAGTTGACTAGTCCAAATTTAAATTTCTGTTTAACTGTTTAGGAAAATTACTCACAAGATCTTTAATGTGCATGCACATTTTGTCAACATAAACAGAAACAAGAAGAAGAAGAAGTTTGTTTTTGTTTTTGTTGTTGTTGTTGTTAAGACTGAATGCAGCTTTACTGCAGACCTGTTGTGTTGGCGGGAGCAGCAAAGCTAAAAGTGGACCCTGGTGCGGCAGCAGTTGTTGTAGTCGTCCCAAAGCCTCCAAACGTCCCTGGCAAACAAAGAAAACAATGACAAATGAGAACAAGGAGGTGATACAATACAGGTGAGATAGATAAAGGAAGGAAAGAAAAAGACAAATGACATCACTCACTATTTGACATATAGAATAGAAAAATCATCAGAGAACTTTTGAGATTAACAAAAGAAAAACTGAATTTTATTCCCATCTAGCATTTTTCTTCTGTCTTAGAAAGGAAGTGAAAATGTACTAAACTAGTCAAGGAATTAAATAAGAGCATAATTCAACATTTTTCCCCTCATGCAGATGGAAACAACAATGCATGACATTTTATGAGACTTTGCAACATGTGAGATGAAAACAAAATCACTGCACCACAGAGATGTGAAAATGGATGAAAATGTGTTTAAAGACACAGACTGTACTGATCAATCAAATCACAAAAGTCATCTACCTGTGCTAGCCAGGCTATTACCAAAATTGAAAACAGTGCCAGTGGTGGTTGCTGTACCAAAGCACCCCACATTAAAGCTGACTGCTGCTGGGTTGGCATTTAAACCAAACCCCCCAAAACTAAACCCACCAGCCGTGGTGGTTCCAGCTCCCAGCCCCCCAAATCCTGCAGCCAGCGGAGGCAGGCAGCGAGAAAGAGAGAATGACACGGAGGAGTTAAATGACAAAAGGCCAGGCCTAGTGTGGGCTCATTAATTGTAAAAACAATCTTCAACAGGACCAGAAAAAAACACATACAAATCTATTTGCTTTGTGCATAACATGTGTATCTTACCAGTGTTGGTGGAGCCAAAACTAAATCCTGTGGCTGGTGCAGCAGCAGTGGTGGTGGCGGCTGCCCCAAAACCAGGGGCTGTGAGAGCTATGATGAAAAAGCACACACAAAAGAGACACGCATTTATCGGGCACACCACTGGAAATACAAGGTGACCTAAAATAGTCAACACAAATTATATATATAACCTAATTTTTTTTCTTAGTAGGTAAACAAAAAACTAATATCAAATATGATATTTGTCTCTGGGGTGCCTGATCATAATCTAACCTCAAACAGTGGAGAGGAAAAGGGAATGAAGGGAAAAAAAACAAAACTTAGACACAACAGGTTAGTCCATTTGTGAGTGTCTCTTTCACTGTGTGGGAGAAATTCCAGGGCGCTTCCAATAAAAAAAGTTTAAGGAAGTGGCTGTGCGCTGCTCTTCAGCTGTAGTGGTATAGCACATTTGTTAAAACAACCAGTTAAAGACAGTTCACTCCAAAATCACAAATACATACTTTCCTTTTTCTTGTAGTGCTATTTATTCATCCAGATTGTTTGTTTGTTTTCTTTTGGTTCAACTTGAGAAGTGTTTCTTGATCCATTATTATTAGGGGGCAGACTGATGCAGACCTGGTGTACTTTATTTTTGAGTGAGGCTACTTGTTGAAAATTTACTAGGGCTTCAAAAATAATCGATATTTTATCGAAATCTCAATATGGCTTTCCGCAATTTTCAAATTACAGGAGGTGCAATATCTATTAAAGGCAAAATGTGTGTCAAAAAACTTTTGAATTAATGAATGCAGTGAGGCAGAAATGTGCTGTCCAACAAATAAAATTCTACAGGCTTGAAAAAAAAACCAAAAACAAAAAAAAAACATCTTCACTTGGTACAGATTCTACAGCCTTAGAGATGTCTGTCTTCTCTTGATTATAATGGAGCTAGATGGCAGTCAGCTTGTGGTGCTCAAAGCACAAAAAAATACATTGGAAATTCTTTGAAAATTTGTGAGCAGTTTCATGTAGTAACATTTTCTTTCCTACCATCTGCCAAATGTATCACTGAGCAGAAGTGTGCATTAACTCACAGAGAGGTTTGTGCTTGTGACAGTGTGGGATGTAAATATTAATGGTGTCTTTTTCAGCTACGCTGTAACCTCTTGTCCATGAGAGGGTGCACCCTTCCATCTGCAGCGTGGCAGGTGTAATTCAGCAGAAAGAAACTAGTACCTACATGAAACAGCTCACGACAACTTGTCAATCTAGATGGATAAAAAGCACTACGGGTTAGAGGATATATATTTGATTTTGGTGTTATCTGTCCCATTAATATCATCCTTGAAGCCTTCTCTCATGTGAAACCAAACATACTGGTCCCACACAGCTGGATGTGACAGTCCCAAACGGAGCTAACCAGCGGCGCACATTGGTGCATCTCTCCTATAACTCTGACCCACAACACAGCAGTGACGGCTGCAGGTCATGAGAGAGGAGAGGTGCCCCCTTCAGTGAGGAGGATCAGGTCTCTGGACTTACTGCCGAATCCCGATGAGGCGGTGGTGGTGGTGGCTGGAGCGCCAAAGCCAAATGCAGTTGATGCTGTGGTTTTGGAACCAAATGAACCGAATGAAAAGCCGGACGTGTCTTCACAAGAACATAGAGAGTGCTATGAGATGTTGGGTGTCATGCAGGTAACTTTACAACTACAATAGATTTCACAAGCTGTCATAAAAACGAGCGTTAGCTAGCTTACATACAGTAGATGAGCACTTGTACTCCTTAGTCCAAACAGGGTCGTGTCTAGATGGTAAACCTAGATTTCCAAAACTCTCGCGAGATTTGTAAGTGTCGTTTTTCCTTCTGTGCGTTGTATAAACTCATCGATTATGTTTTATACTGTGATGTGATTAAGAGCCACTTAATTTTAGGAACAAAAGAATCATGGTTAGGATAAGGGAAATCTAAAATTTTGGGTTAAAACGGTCAATCTCGCGAGATTTCGCGCGTTTGGTGTTCCCATCTAGACACGACCCACAAAACAGCTACATTTATGGACTCGATGAGTAGAGCAATCAACAGCAACAAGCTAGTGCTGACTATTTCATTGACGCCTACTTTAACATTAAAACCATAACACATCTGGCTAAAAAGCTAGCTAGGTCACATGCCCTGATGAAGAAAGCATTCACATGAAGTTTGTCGTTAGCCGGTAGAAAATCCTACCGTTGTGACTGCTAACGGTCAGTTGACCGTTTATATTTAATGCTAATATATCCACACACACACAAAACTGACGTAATTTTGACAACGTAAAACTGACTCACTCACAGTCTTATTAATATACAACTAAATTAAATTAAAATGTACTTACTTGCCGCTGTGTTGCTCGTGGCGCCGCCAAAACTGAAAGCCATGTTGACGGCCTGCTTCTCCTTCTTCTTCTTCTTCTAAAATTTGCCGTGGACAAGACGCAGCAAAGGCGCATTGCTGCCCTCCACAGGCCGTTTATAGAACTCCACTGGCTGAAATAAATCTTTATTTTAGAGCATGTTGACGGCATATATGTGTGATAGAAATTATATAGATAATATAATAACAACAACAATAATAATAATGTATAGTATAATGCTAATATATAATGATGCTACTTTATAATAGATCCATGTTTGACTGGGTGTTGACTGGATGCGCCAGGAGCTGCAACGCACGAGTTTGACCACTGGGTGGCGCCAAAATACCGTCTTATTTTTTTTTTATTTTTATTAACTTTTATTCCACACCTCTAAATAACAAACAGGCGGTATCATTTATGCACATCATGAATCAAAACACCAAAACAAGATACCCAAATAGAAATACTAAATAAAGAAAAATAATTATAATAATAAAAATTCATAAATTAACTCAGAGGGGGATTAAAATAAAACATAATTAAAGTAAATCAGATAGATTCAAGGCACCCTGTATTCTTCAGGTTTTTTTTTTTTTTTTACAATATTACAGTTGTCATATTATTATTGTTGGTTAGTAATTAAGATTTATTTTTAATACATCATTATATAGTATGTAATAGTGAATATCGTCCAGTACAATATTAATTTACAGGTAAAATCACAAGGTTTTGTAGCCTTATACAAAAAACTTTATATTCACAGATACAGCTATCCATTGAAAATAGCTATCCATTGAAAATAGTATATTGTGTATATATATATAGTATATGCACATACATCCCTTTGCCTCAGCACTTTTATTCCATGAACTGAAATATAACGTAATAATAAATAATAACAATATAAAAGATCTCCAACTGATCAGTGACATGTGTACTTATTTACTTCAACATGCTTGTTGATGTGGAGCAATTCTGTTTAGAAGATGTCTTTTTTCCTTCAGATTCAGATGTTTATACTGTTGCCATATTTTCACCCACATCCTCTTGTAGGTGAAGGTTTAATTTTTCTGTCCACAACATGTCAAACCTGAAATCGGCCACGTAAACTGATGCAACTTCAAAAAAATCTAAATCAAAACTGGGTACTTTGAAATGATAAACCTCCTTTATTTTCACCATTATGTTGTCTAAATTGGCAAACAATTGTATGGATTTCTACTGAGAACAAAATGCTGCCTAAAAAAAGGCTTAAATGATGAAGAGACACATTTACTGAAACTACTTTTATTTTTGTGTACACAGTAAAAACAGTATTAACAGTCAACATTTCCAAACAAGCTGATAAGAATATGTGGTTGTAGCAGTAACTTCAGAAAGTACAATCTACAATCAAAGTATGGCACAAAGTGGCCCAGCGTATAGTCCATATGGTGCTTTCTGTGTTTTGGTTTTACCAAAGTAACAAAATAATTTATCCTCTCTAACCACAACACTAACATTGTATAATACTGTGTTTTTTTTTGCATTAAAAACAATTCATTCACGCTCTCACAAATTCATGATAACACTACATTATGCACTCTCCATGAATTTCTTCTATTTCCATTCATTTTTTATCATTGTACATAACTGAATTGTAGTATACATCAAACAAAAACAGTAAAATCAAAAATATCTAAATGAAACAGCTTCTCCACTATTGTCTGACATAGTCATTGCTGAGTATTAAGAGAGCATGTAATCGCAAGCTGGTATGAAGCAACTCATTCATCCTGAATTCGTTACAACTACGAAAAAGAGCAGAAATAAAAGCTGGGCTCATCAGTTCAAACAAAGTCATTCTGCAGCATCTTATGGCACCTGAAAATCTAATATGTTCACCAGACGTGAGTGAGAAAGCTGTGTTTTCAAAAGTGCAGTTTGACCCTGCCGACTATATAAAAACAATAAAAACAGACTCATGCTCAGTTGTGTTTGGTATCTGGAGGAAAAGTGTACGAACTTGAGAGTAGATCTGTTGGTGCGACATCTTCTTTTCACACAAAAAAAAGTCCAGTAACATCGATTCTTTTAAAGGCACAACTATAGTGTTTCTTCATATTGAACACTCGCGGGTTTTGAGTTGCAGGACACCAAACGTTTCACATGCAAAAAAGGTTTGTTAGGTGTCATATTCAGCACCAACAATGCTAAGGCCTTCAACAACAGCATCAAAAAAGCACATTTTGAAATGATAATAAGATTAATCACACTTTGATATGGCCACGTTATACAGGGCAAAAATACTGTCAATGCATAAATTCAGTAGTGTATGAATCATCATTTCAGCCACAAAATCCTGTCATGTTCATGGATTTAGATGGCTGATAAAAGTGGCTCTCATTATGGCACTAGAATACATTAAATGTGACGCTCTAGTTTAAAATGTTCCTCATTGAAACATTTCTACATTAACATTTACAAAAAAAAAAGAGAATTACTTATTATTTTACAACAATTAAAGTATCCAAAATATACAGCGTCCTGTCTGATATTCACTCCCATCATACACTGAGAGGAATGTGAGCAGTTCAACACATCTTACACTGTATATATACAAAAATATTCAGCCATACTTTGAAGGTTTTTCAGGTACGGTGAAAATCACATGCACAGGTATCCCTCTACAGTGCATGAATAGAAAAATAATAATAATAATAATGAGCCATGAAAATGTTTTATAACATTTAGTTTAGGATGAAATGAAACACTAATACTGAATTGATTGAAATGTCTTCATCAAGAGAGGACTCGCTGTATCTTTTGCTCCTCGCTGATGCTTTAAAGGGATAGTTTGGATTATTTGAAGTACGGTTGTAAAAGGTCATTGTTTTTTATATATTGTCATTTGTAATGTCTGTTTTTTGTTACCTGCTTACCTGCTAAAATCTTGTATTGTGCTGTCTCCATCAAATTAATAAATACAGTAAAGAATACTTTCATCTCTTTACCTTGCTGTCAGACAGCCTTTTCTGATTGGAAAGCACCGTTTTGTGGGGCAAATATCGCTTTCTCTGAAGCAACTGAACTCCACGGGCAAAATCAGTAATTTTAACCACAGAACACAGAGGTTGCTGGTCTACCGCCGCCTCGATCTGTCACACAGTCACACAGTAATGCAAACAAACTAACAGATCGAGGCGGTGGTAGACCAGCGACTCCTGTGTTCTGCAAGATTAAATGTTTTTGCCAAAGGAGTGTGGATGCTTTAGAGTTATATTTGGCGCATGTAACGGTTGGAAAAGGCTGTCTGACGGCAGGATAAAGCAGTGAAAATATTCTAAATACAAACAATATGTCTCTGCAATGTCATGATTGTGATGAATAACTGCTACATTACAGTCATAATGTAACAATTAGTTACATTGTTGCTGCTGTACACTGTTGAAATGTTACAATGTAACAGGTATTTTAGGGTATTTTTGCAAAGTCTGTTCAATGTCCTCTGCATGACATTTCTTGCACTTTAGTTACTGTTGTTGCTGCAACGTCATTAAAACGTCACAACATCTCCAAAAACTGGGACAACATAGCGGCAATGTTTTTCCAAACTGGAGGTGCGTCGATCAGCTTCTACAATGGGCAATATTTCATACAACCCTACTTCAAGTAATCCAAACTATCCCTTTAATAATGTTTGATAGTATCTAAGCAGAGACCCCCTGAGAGTGATGTATAATATCTGAAAAAAAAAAAAAAAACCTCACAGTTTGTGGACTTCATTACCCTGGTCCCATTACCCTCTATGCCCTGTAACAAAGTTGCTAAAATCTGCGGATCTAATCGAGGCAAACAGAGAATGAGGCATGAGGCGAGGCCACAGCACAAAAAAAAAAATCTAATTCATCTCACACCTGAGGTTTAAAGGGTGTGTTTTTTTTGTTTTGGACCACTGACAAAACTGCAGCTCGTTGTCAATAATTTTACACGATCAGCAACTGATTCAACAGCAAAAAGTAGCTCTTGACACACAATGTTTTCAAATGAATGTTTTTCTGGGAGTACAGTGTGTTAG
Source organism: Lutjanus erythropterus (assembly GCF_056507025.1). Taxonomy (NCBI): domain Eukaryota; kingdom Metazoa; phylum Chordata; class Actinopteri; order Lutjaniformes; family Lutjanidae; genus Lutjanus; species Lutjanus erythropterus. The sequence continues at coordinate 27,531,938 of NC_139336.1, read as the reverse complement.
ACCTGGACTTTAGGTAGTTCTCCATGGTTCAAATTCAGTACATATAGTACATTATGTTTGGCACTAAAAACATGTCCCCCTCTACTCCTCTAACCCCCCTGAGATTTCCAATCATAAAGGCAATATTGGCAATTTTCTATAATGGATTTTTTTTTCTCTCCTGAAAACCCAAAACCCTATTTGCAATTCTGAGGGTTTTCGATGTACAAAGCCCTTCTAATTCTTCCCTCCCTTCTCAATCTTGTGGCTCAACTTTAGGTGTCAAACCGATATAAGTTCCGTTTTGAGGATCGTCCTTTTCCTTGTCATTGACCGGAGAGTAAGAAGTGTCATCCTCATTGGACGTCTGTGGTGGAAGATTGAGGATAAAAAAACAGAATTAAACATTAATTTTACATTGCTAGCAACATTGTTGCAGTACAACAGACATTTAGTATTACTGCATTATATTAAAGGGCAACTTTGACCCTATTTACCAAGGTTTTTATGCCAAAGCGGGGACAACTTGTCTTTTTAAATTGCTCAAACACTGAGCAAGAGTGCTGCAGCCATTAGCTGTGAAATGGGCTGCAATGTAATTCTTCTGGGCAACTGCACACCATCAAACTACGTCTACTGAAAATGCTCAGACAAATATAAAAAAACAAACAAAACAAAAGCATGGTAATAGATACACACAATAAATAGATACATAAGTAAATAAATAATTATCCTTTTTGTTTGCCATTTTATCACTCACATCTATCATCATCATCAACATCATAAAACATACTTAATTAAAATTCAACAGAAACAAAACGTGAGCTCAACTCAACATGACCGTCTTGTTTTGTCTTTCCACTGGTCAAACAATCAGCGACTCTGGTTTGGTTGACATAATTGAAAACATCAGGAGCGGAGTGAGCGGAAGACTATTTTCACATCTAATGTGGCGAATTAAGGGTGTTTTTCCACCAAACTAGAGCTGGTGATTCTTGGAGCAGTGGAAAGACGAGCCTAGATGTTACTGGTGAGCTTTAGTTTGTTTCTGTTGAGTTTGAATGAAGTCTGTTTTATGATAAAATTGCTGTTTCTGTAAATCGGCTTTAGCGAGGGTGATAAACTGTCTTAAAAAACTCTGTAGGGATCCTTTCCATTATGTTCTGACACTTAGAAAGACAATCTGAACCTGTCAGTGGCAAAACAAGTGCTTTTAGTAGTTTGATGAGCACAATTGTCCGTCAGGTCTACACTGCAGTTTGTTTCATGGCTGATGGCTGCAGCAGTCTCTCTCAATACTGGACCAATTTGAAAAATGTGGTCCCATTAGTCATTTTGACACAAAACTATGGGAAAACAGGGTCCAAGCTGAAAAATAAAGTTAACCTTTAAAATGTGTTAAAACCAGGCAATAAGAATTATTTCAGGAGGAGTTAAAATCATCTAACTGCATACTGTAAAATGAGATTAAACATGCATAACGGACAATGAGCACAAACAAAGAAAGAAAAGAAAAGACAAAATAACCATGAAGACTTACAGCATAGAGTGCCTTGGTAAACACAATGCGCTTAACTTCATTCTGCACGGAGACATAGTGTGATAAATACATGCACAGTGCCATTAGTGTGTGGTTAAGCAATTAAATAAATTACGCAAAACAATAACACCAATTACTGAAAAAGCAAGCAAATGGCGAGCTGTTAGACTAAAATCAGCAGATGAGTGGTGTCGTACCTTCTGTTTGCGAGCCCGCATCAAGAGGATGATGAAGACGGCCAGCAGGATACCACCCAGTCCCACGAGAATGAGCGGGAAGTTGGACACCAGGCTGACAATCAGCAGCAGCTTCTGCACTCTTGCCGCAGACGCGTCATCAATCACCACACTCTGTGCATTAAGACACGATGCAACAGTTACATTACAGGCAGGATCATTTGTATAGTGACCGATTTTGCATTTTTTCACAAATTGAGTGTGGTGCTGGGAAGGAATTAACCAGCAAGGTCTCTTCGCTGGTTGAATATGAGTTCAAGAAGAAAAAGTAAATGTAAGATCCCTGAGCGGTAACAGGGATCTTAAAAGCTTTTTGAGAGTGAATTCAAGCATTTTTCAAACACTTTCAAACATCTAGAAACCTTTATTATTGCATCTAAATTGCCACTACTTGCTGTTCGCATTGACTTTGACTGCATGTTTTCATCATGATTATTAAATGCTTGTTAATTTCCAGAGTAAGGAATAAACAGAATATTAATATTAAAAGATTTATGGTTTATAAAAGAGTTTGTGTAGATGAAACACCAGATTATATTGAAAAACAAGCATTTTTCAAGAGGATTGAAAAGATTTTCCCAACCTTCAAAATGGATGAAATTAAGCATTTTAAAAACTTTGAAGACTTTGTATGAAGCTTGATGAGCTGTGTGTTTCAGCATGTCTTTAATGTCTCTTACCTCATTGAGGAACATGACAGGAAACACTGTGTCATTCAGGCCTTTGGTTTTCCTGTTATGGACACACCAAAAAGAGCATAAAGCAGTCAGATGCATTACAGACACTCATACATCACTATTTTAGAATAATAGTGTTTAGCTTGCGTTTGTGTGCAGATACTCACGGGAATCCAGAAACCCTGCCGAGCAAGATGTTTACCTGCGCTCTCTTGTTTGCGCGCACAATTACTCCAGTGGTCTGTGCGCAAAAAGTAAAACATAGTATGAATTATTTTAAAATTATTTTTGGACACCAGTTCACACTACAGGATATACATTTATTTCCTCCACAGAAGTTTACAAAATGTAAGGACTTAGAACGTTTTGGGAGAGGTTGAGTGAAAAGTATACCAGGGGAAGACTGGAAAGTAACTGAAACTAAATATATAAATATATATATATATATATATATATATATATATATATATATATATATATACATATATATATATATATATATATATATATATATACATATATACATATATATATACATATATATACATATATATATATATATATATATATATATATATATATATATATATATATATATATATATATATATATACTTATATGTGCAATAAGGAGGTTGATGACACCATTGACTGTGACAAACTGCTGTACTTCTACTTATAAGCCACTAGGTGGTGCAGCAGTACTGTTTAAAGTAGCATAGCATTCCTTTCAGCAGAGTTCATTCAAGGTTGACAGTCTGTGGCTTGGTGGCTTACCGGGTTAAGGTCTAAGAATGTTTGGTGATGCTCCCTTTGAGGGGACATTCCTCCAATGGCAGCCACATATTTGTCTTCTGCCAGGTGAAAATGAGGAAATGAGGCAACCACTGGAGCACCTATGTAAGCAGAGGAGAGGAGAGGAGAGGAGAGGAGAGGAGAGGAGAGGAGAGGAGAGGAGAGGAGAGGAGAGGAGAGGAGAGGAACAATAGGGTAAGTGACAAGATTAAGCTGTTCAACATATGATACCTCTGCTATAAATAAAAAAGACAACAAATCATCCTTTCCCTGCTTTATTAAATGAAGCAAATGTCAGCTGTGACAATTTGTGTGCTTCATTCTCCTTGACAATGTTGGCCAATCTCTAATTATGGTTTAATGATTTTCAAGAGGCACTTGATCTGCCACGTGGCTCCATAACAAGGGCTAATTCATTAATTTGTCTAATTCAGACATTAATTAGCGAGTATTCGTATGTCAACAAAGATTCCATCACATGACAGACAGGCAATATATAGATGACCTTGATATCAAAGGAGTTTTCAGTGTCAGTCTTTTCTAATTAATATGTTCATTTGTGCAGTGAGACAACTATATAGTTTCTTTAATGTGTTTTTTGTTTTTTGTTTTTTTTTTGAGAATCGATAGACTCTGTTTTTCTGGGGCTATTTTTGTCTTTTCATTAGGCTAATTTAATAGTCTGCAGAATGAGAGCTGGTGCTATATACACATCCACTGAGCCAGAGGATGAATGACAGGAAAACAGCCTGTAGAGCCACAACATTTTCACATCTAATGCTGTAAATCTGGAATTATTCCAATCAATTGTGATTGTGATTGTTGGAACTGCGGAAAGACTGACCAAAACAGTTTTGTAATAATTTTATCAATATTTATTCATTCATTCATCAGTAAAAATAATATCTGATTTGGCAGATTATGTCAAAACACTGAATTTGAATTATTTGGCAAAATGCTCTATAAAGTCCAAAATATATTTGAAATGTTTTTGTTGTACTTCTCAACAGAAAATGAATAAATTGTCCTTTTTTGTTGTAAACTTGATTTTAGTTAGATTTGGTTCAGTCAAAACTATGAAATACTGAATGATGCATTTTGGCTTGCTACATCTTAGCGTTCTTATCTTCAGGTGTTCAAGAACAACACATCGTATAAGCTTTTTTTTTTCAATACAAAAAGGTAAAATTATGAGTTATCTTATCGGCGCTGGCCATGAGAAGCATACAACATAAAAACCTGTCACTGTTCCAAAGGTTGAGAAGGTAACCAAAGAAGCAGCAGAGAAAACAACGTATTCATCCAAAAGCAACATTTCCTGCTGTTTGATGTAGGATCTAACCAGGACACAGCAAACAGCAGAACGTTTGGGACGAGTCCTCCAGAGACGGTGACGAGATAAAATCTGACCTCCGTCGCAGGACACGCAGCACTACTCAAGGTCAGCCTTCCAAAATAAATAAACAATCGGTACACAAATGGAGCACGGCCCCACTTGTAAAACAAATTAAGGGCTGTATCTGATATCCTGATAAAGAATCTTGTTACTCCTGCTGAGTTCCTTCCACATATTGTGAACAGGAGACATTGCGTTACTACAATATGGCCTTGGTGGAGATAAGAAATAACACGGTCAAATGAAATATTTTGCGTTGCATTCCACCTGCGCAGTGGTGGTCACTCTGCGTGTCTGTTGTTCAACAACAACAACAACGTCTGAGCTGCAGCGACAGCAGAGTCAGATGGTGGCACAGTTAGAGGTGCTGATGAAGTGGGGCAGAGGTGACAGTTTTCCTGCACTTGTGTTTGGCAACAGACGTTTGACAAAAACATTGGACACCCGCAGTCACCTGAGAGGCTGTTCCCGTGACAACACACAAGGTCACTGTACTGCAAACACACACACACACACTCATATTTGTATTGGTCTGCTTTCAAGTGCCATTAATCACTGTGTTCATTCTTCAACACTTTACCTTAACTGAACCGTCTGCACGCTTTTTTAAATCCTCCTCACCTGAGCAGAATGAAATGTCTGTCACTGGCTGCACCGAATTTGTGGCATGACCTCTACATGCTTTGACCTTTTACAGAAATATCACCATGCATACATTTACTTCATGCCATGTGTGCTTTACATGTATTTGGACTTCAGCCATTAGGTTCCATTTATCTCAGTACAATATGTCAGCTATCTTCTATTACCCACACTCCCTCTAGTCCTGGAGTCGGCAGTCTTATTAGGAAAATAGCAAAAATCTGTCTGAAACTGCAGCTATTATGTCCTCTTTTTTCTTCTTCGACTTTTTTTTTTAAGGATCCATTGCTAGCCTATGGAGCCACCAACAAAATTTAGAGGAAATGCCATAGACACAGGCTATGACACACATTTTAGTTTATATTTATATATATTAAAACAATGTTTTTTATTCAGTGTTGGAGAACGTAAGAGTCCATTTAGGCCTATAACAATGATAAATGAAATTGGAGCAATGTAATTTACCATAAATTTTGCTTTCCTGTATTTTTGTGTCAATATCAGCCTGCTACATAGCCATGATCATGAACATAGAGCGTGCATGTCATCCACGATACAAGATGAACTGTGATGTGATGACAAAGGCATCGGTATTAAATTGAGACTGTTTCATAACTACTTAAAAACAGCAACCGCTAGCACAAAACAGTGAGGTGATCATTACAGAGCTCAATATTTTCTAAAGGTAATGAGCCATGTAAAAACTTTGAGAAACACTGCTTTGCAGTCATGTCTGTTGTCCTCTTTGTCAATACTATTAAATATTGTTCTGCAAAATGTGTAAAACATGCTAAAACACTGGTATTGTTCTTTCACAGGGGATGATAATCTTAAATTAGGCAGTGAACACAGGCACTACGGTAATGTGTAGTCATATTCAAGGCCAGAATCAGGTGACAGGGCTTACCGCCCTCTCAGCTACTGGGCCAGTCATGGTCCGATGGTGCCTGAGGTGTGGAGAGGGCTGAGGAGAGCTGTGTCACATGGGTCATTTAGAGGGTATTAGAGCTGGTGATAGTGGGAAGGAAAATAAAAGGAGGATTTGACTGATTTAAGTGTATTACTAGTCAGGGTCCTATAATTTTAAAGTAAGAAACAACAGAGAAATAAAAGATATTCAGTAACTTTCAAATTATAGTTGTGTGTTTATTCAAAAAGCACAGAGGCTTTGTGTAAGATGCACAGCTAATTAAAGAGGAGAATGGAAAAATGTTGAACTTGTGGCAGGCAGCAAAAGTTGTTGGTACAGAGCTGAGTATTTTCAGAACCACCAGCATGTAACAGAACAGAAGAGTGGGTGAGCAAATACGTTGCACAAGCTGACATTTACCTTTCCGACAGGGGCTGACTTTAAGAAGGCCGGTTCCCAGGCACTCTTTCGGGGTGACGCAGAAACCCTCGTTGGCTGGGTTCTCCTCCTTGCTGGCCAAAACCGAACGTGGCGGTGTGAAGCGGTAGGCTGGGATTCCTTTCACCTCGACATCTTTCTCAAACTCCATGTAGATCGACCTGCAGAGTTAAGAAACACCGGTTTGAACCATATTTTCATTTTCAGTTGCTGCTACCTGCATTTTTTTCCCTTCAGGTTACAGCTTATGAATATATTTAAAAATCAAATGTAACATATGGTAGGATTCCAGCACTTTATCATCAACAGGGAAATTATAAGGAAATATTTTGTAAATGATGAATAACTGGACTACTCTGACTAAAATGCAATATTGCTCTTAATTTACCCATCGCCATGGTGAATCATAGTATCAGAGCTCCACTGATGATGTTTTTTTCATTCCCCATCTATGCTTTTGCTGTGTTTTCTTTTTATTGCTGCACCACATGCACAGTTCATTTCAACAGCAGCCTTATTACTGGCAGAGTGATTTCGGACAGTTAAATAATCAATTTAAAGATTAAAAAAATCATGTTCCTGACTTAGATTTTTATAGGTACTGAGAATTAAGTTTTACCTGAGTACTTGTCTGATAACGTTGTTGCATTTTCTGAATATCTTTACAAGGGAAAAGTGGAGAAAAGCAACATATGATACTTAAATTCCTCTGTTTCTATTCTATTTTAGACTATTTGTTTAGGAACTGGAATAAATATACAGTTTTTTGTCTTGTTTGGATTTGATTATTGTATCTTGTATGTTTGTATATTTGTTATATTTCTATTGTGGGATATCTCCTGGAGTGTGATTTGTAGGATGTTTATGTTTTTGTTTGGTTGATGTTTATGTTTACATCAATGTTTGGATGCTGTTGTTGTATTGTGCTTTTTCAGTGATGGTGGGTTATCATGCCAGAATGATTGTTTTGTTCTATGTTAATGTGTCTGAATAATCCTGTGAGGGATGGGTCATGCACAAGACTAGACACTAGACACTAAAATATTCATTCATTTGATAAAAATGAACGTGTGACTGTTAGAAACACTGCGCCTAAAACAGGAATACAAAGGGAATATTAGAGTGATTTCTCTACAGGGGCTGGTGGTGGCACATGAATGATAAAAACAGAAACATCTCTATAGAATTGTTAGAATAATATTTCTACATATTTCTAGTCCATTAATATTAAAACCATTTCCAAGTAGAAACACACTCTCACTGAGTGCTGCTTGTCTAAGTCTGAAGGCAACAAAATGCCATTAAAAAGTGCAAATAAATGCATAAAAATAAACAAATGGACCAGGACAATAAACATGGAACTGAACCAAGGTCTTCAATCAACACCTCAATTATATTTACAATCTTGCTAGTCCATTTTGTCTGCTTATTGGGAGCTGAGACAACTGTCCATAAGCAAACGTGACCTGAAAATCACTTCTTTAATATTTTTTATCTCCCTGATCAAACAATAAAACAGCCACTACAGGCACAGGAAGTGAAATTACGCCTATATGTACACCCATAATTTAGTGAAGAATTACGACGTTGAGGGTGCTTCCACCCAACCTAACCTGTTTGGTTCAGGTGAAGCGAGCCCTGATCTGTTTGCCAGTTTCATGCGGTTCATTTGGGCTGGTCTGAAAGCTGTCAGTCGAACCCTGATGCGGACTACACAATCGAGCCAGGGCTGCTTAAAAAGCTGAACGTGTGGTGGTGTATGCCCGACCTCCTACACTTTAGCTACACCTCCTTTCAGAACTCATCATTGGTCTCAACAGAGTTCCTATTACCTGGTGCCATAGCCCCACCCCTATATGTTAGCCACACCCTTTTCATAACGCATCAACACTTTGTTTTAAGCAATTGGTGGAGTCATCATTGGACTAAGCAGATTTCATTTTGATTGGAAAACACTTGCTTCGCCCCCTAGACTTAAGCTATGCCCTCTGTCATAACTCATGAACAGTTCGTCGTGGAGCTTTGCGGCAGGCATCATTGGACTTGACAGAGATTTCCTTTGTCTGCTGGTGTGACTTGGTCCCACTACTTATACTAGCCACAAAGGTCAAGTGGCTGTGTGTGTGTGTGTGTGTGTGAATGCATTCACATCTGGATGCTTGCACGTACATGCCTTGCAATAGTTGGTCGCAGCTATTGTGAATTTGTGCTTGTTTTCTTTTGGTCCGGACCAAATGAACTGAACAACAGGTGTGAAAACACTCTGAATTTACAGAGAGAAGCTGGAGGAGTTATAATGACTTTCCCATTATGCTGAAATCCTGCAGGGAGAACCTCTTTCATTCTAAACAAGTAGTGGAAATAATACTGTACTATAGTACTGACATGCCTTTTGTGCTGGGAGTGGTGTATCATACAACTTTAATTATATTCTAATGTGTATTGTGTTTTTACAGCTTCCAAGAGAATTACATTATTGTGAGCAGTTCATCCTTGTTCTATGTGTCCGCAGTTCTGCTCTGTTTAGGGAATCCCGACGATTCTCAGCAAGAACAAAGAGTCTATACAGTGTCTGCCAACTGGCCTGGGAGGATGCAGCTCTTTGCTACGCAGCCCACCAATCGTGCAACAATACTGTACAGACCTTTCCCTTGACCTTTGTGAGAGAAGCCAAGTTAAAAGCCTTATGTGTTTCATCACTAGAACAGGACTGGGAAAGGCTCTGCCCTGTACTGCTGGGAATGAGAGACTGTTACAGTGTGAATTCATTTCAGATAAACCGAACTAAGAAATGGTTATTTTGGACCTAAATTCTTTCGTTATGCAGGGGACAACATTTGAACCACTTGATGAGATACTTAAAAGGGATAGTTCAGTTTATTTGAAGTGGGGCTCTGTGAGTTGTGCTTATTCTGAAACCCTACAGAGGAAAACAAGATTGTCCTCAGGAGAATTAGCCGTGAATAAATCTAGAAGACATTTTCAAGTAAAATGAAAAACTGACCAGATGATGTTCCAGCTAATCAAGAACAGAAACTTTTCCATCGCTGTGATTATCTGTTCAGCACAAAACAATGTAAAGCTTTAGAGGGTTAGTTTGGATGTTCTGAAGAGGGGTCAAATGAGGTACTTATCCATAGTCAGTGCATTACCTACAGTCTGCTGGCACACCCCCACATTAGGGAAGCAGCAGGAGTACCAGAGTTGGAAGCTAAGTGGACAGGGTCAGCAGAAAAAAAATGTCTTTTAGCAACCTCAACGAAAGCCCACCTAAATATCACAGGTCACATCATTAGGCCACTGGGTCAGCTAAGTCAAAGTAGTGATATACAAGCAATGTGTAACCTTGAGCTAATAACATGAGCTTTCTTATTCTTATTTGTTTGCTAATTTATTGAACTGTAGGCATAAATAGTCCAGTTTTCCAGTGGTTCATAACAGACGCTGAACCCAGAACTGGTCATTTGGACAGTGTTTTATTTGATGTTTCTCAATGCCAATTCAGAACCTCAACAAAAGACAAAAAGAAAGAGGCAAGGCCACTGTGGCGTCAGGGCAGACAGTTTTTTGAGGGCAAAAGGCAAAACCGAGGGGGCACAGCCATGGCCTTCATGGCTTCCATGAAATTCCTGCCCTGGTGTACGCTATATATAGAATATTTTTGCCTTCTCACATAGGAAACCGCAATAATACAAACCACTAATTTTGCCTTTCAGAACACAGGTCTTTTTTGTATTGCAAATATTTGGAAAAGTGTTGGTTGTTTCTGACAGAATCTTCTTCTCACAAACCAAATGAAATAGTGCATCATAGCTAGAGAAAAAAAAGGCAAGTTGGTATTTGAACAATGACACCTGTCTGCAATGCATCAAAATCCTGAGGTTTTTGCTGCTCAGCTGTCAGTTACTGGGCCAAAGGGTCACTACCCTGTCAGGTCACAGATGGGGATTCTGGCCCTGTTTATATCCTACAGATCAGTCCCAGATGTCATTTAACTAAACACACAACATTAAGGTTGAAAAAACTTGAGCCAAACTGTCTGTGTGAAAGGTGAACACATATGACTTAATGGAACATTTCCTCTTGTGGTAAAATGTACAGGAAACAGGGAGGGAGCCTTCCCTTTAGTCACAATAACATGGACAGTCATGACGAAGCCACTGGCCCATTAATAAGTAGGTGAAAGTGTAAACATTTGGGACAGGGGTTGTTCACACACGTTCCAATCAGAGTCAAAGGTACAGCCCTGTCACTCCAGCAGATTCTTTCCACGCTCAACAAAAAGGGGAAGATGTCTGCAGGGGCTTGTGTGTTTTAAGGTCAAGGTTATTTTCCAAACTTTTATCAGCAGGGACATGGACATGGAGTTTCATCAGCGAAGCCAGGAGACCTAACATTTGCGAAATGAAACCCAGAGGGGCTATTCATTGGTTAGTCACTGTGTGAGAAGTTATTCTCTTTAACATTCTTCAAGCTTCCAATACACCCGTTCTGATTCTGAAGCACTCAAATAAGAACGCCCTTACGAGAATTAGCAGTAAATAACTGCCAGACATTTCCGAGTAATACACTAAACTGGCCAGATGAACACATTTGTTCCAGCTGGTCAAAAACAGAAACCTCAACAACTTTTCACTCCCACTGCTATGTGCTCGGCTCCAATCAATACAATGCCTTTAAGGGATTAGGGCTGCACGATTCATGCTAAAATCTTAATACAAATTTTCTCAGATCATGATTCTCTTAATTGATTCCTTTTCAACAAAAACATTTATTGCACTCTTAGATGCTCAAGTGAAAAAACACATCTGAGACACATGCTGTTCAGACAGTGTTTTAAACAGATGACATAAATATCAAAGTCTCTTGAATGAACTTTAGAACACTTAATCAAAGTGATTAACTAAAATGCTGCTGAACTGAAAAAAAAAAAAAAAAAAAAATAGAATGGTGATGCACTGTGTAATGTGTTTGTGTTGAGGCTTGTGTGGTCTGGCAGGTGGGATTTATTTTGTGATGTGATTTCTTTGTAGGCGCTATAGGAGTGAATGAATTGCCGTCATTTCAAAATGAGATGCACAGATGTATGAATCGATGAATCGACACGCCCCTAGTTTGTAGAATCAGCAGGAGAACCAGTGTAGGAGGCTGAGCAATGTACTACTGTGGACAAGGTCGAGAACAAAATGTAATTTAGCCAATAAGTTTCTCATCAGAAAATTGCTGTCTGACAACAACGTAAAGCGGTGAAAATATTTTAAATATATTGTACATTAATCTGACATTGATGTGTTTAGATGACCCTGTCCACAGCAGTACATCGTTTTAGCTTCCAACACTGGAAGTTCCTCTGCTTCTCTGAACTGGGGGTGTGTTGACCACCATCTACTGTAAGTAATACACTGACTATACCTCATATAACCCCACTTCAAAAAAAATCCCTTTCAGGATTTTTCTCTCGTTTTTTTCATTCTTTTTCCCACAGCTGTCATTCCCCTTCTTCCAACATTCCTCTTCAATTAAGCCCCTTTCCATAAAGTGTTTCCTGGAAGCATGTTAGTGTTTCAGAAAGACTGCGCAATATATTCTGTAAAGCCTCGTTTGTAAGTGATCAGGATGTTATGATAACAATCCATGGGATCCGAGGCCCATGAACATATTTCCATACCAGATATGAAAGCCCCCGTCCTACAGTGTGCCCAGTTGAGTCCAACATTTTCAGGCTAAGTCATGTACCAAAAATAGATTATCACTTCATAACCACATCATAATCACGCCATGCAAAGGTAAAATATCAAATATGGGACACTGCGTCACAGTGGGACAAATGCGAGGACGCAAATCCCTATTGCAGCTAGATTACTTGTCTGTGATGACATATAATATGACTCTTTGTACTTGAGTCAGATGAATGATGTCCTCGTATTACTGACAACCAGACTAAGACTTTATAGCCACGCTAGTGGCTCCATGAGGATGTACTTAAGCTGCTGTATGCTTCTTAACAACTGGTTCTCGAATGGTTGAGTAGATGAGTTATCTTTTTATTGCTTAACGTTTTAATATCCGCATTTTATTGCTGTGCACAGTTCGTTTCAACAGCAGTTTACAGCTTGAATATTGGCATTCTGCCTTGAGACAGTAAATTACTCAATTTCACGATAAAAATGAAAGTGGAACTGTTAGAAACCATGTGTCATATTTAAGTGACAACAAGAGTAACAGTTTATAGCCATGCTAGCGGTTCTGTTAAGGTGTACTTAAGCTGTCAGTATGCCTCTTCAGAACTGCTTGTTGAATGGTTTTAACGTTTCAGAGACACCCTCCCCCGACACCTTCCCATCACAAGATTTGATCTGGCTGTGTAACATTATATAACACACAACCACAACCACTTCACACCATGATCGGAGGTGATAAAGAAACCACCATTTATGAAGTGGTTGGACAACACATTGTACAAACTTATTTTGTTTGAGCATAACCTGACCCTTAAGTGGTGCTAAATGCTCATGTCGGTATGCTAATATGCTCACAGTGAAAATCCTAACACAGTGGTTGTTTCCTGTGTTCATCATCTGTATTTGTGTATTTGGTCATAGGCTAAAGTATTAGAATAAAAATCTTTCAGTCATGTTAATGATTCTTGATTGGCATTAAGAATTTAGCCGACTAAAACAATGTCCGTTTTTTGTATAATTTCTCCAGAGCTCACAGGTTTTCATGCAGTTTGGTTTTGGTGTGCCTTGTTAGTCTAGAAATGGCTGTAAATGAAGCCCATTTGTTTGGTGGAGACCTTTGTTGAATAAGTACATGCGGACAAGAGCAGCCATTTCAAGCAAGAGCCTTATTGTTTTATTATTCTGTTTCGTTAAAATTGTTTGTGCTTGTGCTGTTTCAGGTAACTATCACTCTGCCAGAATTGTTTACATAAAACTTAAACTGAGAAAAGTGGAAACTGGACAAAATTTGCAACCGTTTTCTGGACCAACGTGGTGGACTGCGGGACAGACCAACAGCGTGACAATGCCATCCAGAGTCATACCACTAGCATGAATAAAAACAGATTACTGCTACTATTAGGAAATGTGGAAATATGTGGTGATTTTTTAATCACCAATGCCACACGGGTGCAATAGTCTGTAGGAAGGCACCGTGGTGCTGAGGTGTACCTGCAGAGGTCTGGAGTGAAGATGTAAATGCGTTCATCCTTGTTCAGCAGAGGATGGAAAGCACTTCCATCCGAACCATTGATGCTGTTGCTTTGGTTAGACGTCCAGAAGGTCAGCTTGCTGCAAAACAACATATTATCATAAACACAAGCATTTTATATCTTATATCTTTTAAAGACATCAAGAGCACATTCGTGCATTTAAAAAGCATAATGTTCATACAGATAGCATATTTTTGGGCATTGATTAAAGGCTTATTAGAAATGTGTGCAGCTCGCAAAGCAACAAAAAAGGTCTTCAGACTGAGGCAGCATGCTTAATGACAGCGCTACTATATTTACACAAAAACAGGATAAAAACAATATTTTGGTTCCTTTTGGCTGATGTGCTATTTTCAAAGGACATCAATACAGTTATCATCTCCATCTTGATAAGAGTAAATTACAATGAAATGTTTTGATGATCAAACATATTTTTATCTGAAAGCCACAGTGGGAAAAGTGGTTTCCCAAGAGTAAGAAGGGCAATTAGAGTCTACAAGGGAAGTAAAAGAATAAAAAGGGATAAGAAAGGTCACTAAAAAGTCATTATTAAGGTTTTCTGCGTATCAGGATGTCCTGCCATGTGCTCTCTACAGTGAACAACAGCCCTGGCCAACAGACAAACAGACATAGTACTCTTTTTTTATTGGCAAAGAGCAGTAGATTTGAGAAACATTTCAAATCCAAAGGTTACCCAATGAAGTTTCATTACAGTGGATGAAGACACAGAGAGCGTGTGTTTGTGTTGAAACGGCAACAGGGATACCTTTGGCCTTTCCATGTTTCGACGTGGCCATAATCCAAGTAGTTCTGCAGCCCAGTGTGGTAGACAAATTCTCCGTCGTTACTTCCATTTTTCTGAACAGACCCAAAGATTTAAGTCATTAAAATATGCCATGTTTTCAAAAACACTCACAGATAATAGCAAACACCCGCTGAAGTGATTTCCACAGTGACTGAATTTCATGGAAGAATTAATCAAAAGGAATTAAAGGATCAGTATGTCAGATTTAATGGCATCTAGTGGTGAGCTTGCAGGTAACAAACACTTCTTATTTTCATGTGATTACACTCTAGGGTTGGGCAATATGTAAATATATTCCAACCAGCCACCGTCCATCTTTAATAAATCCTCAGGACAACATCAACTTTCATTTTCTGTGGAGCTGTACATGCCTTGTACATGAGGCCGAAGACCTTCTCCACCTCAGGATTAGTGGAAGAGACGCGGGTCAGCAAGGGATCTTCATAGCCCCACAGCAACTCATGCACAGTGCGTGTCGTGAAGAGAGTGGCCTTGATAGAGTTCATCAAGATCGACGCTGCAGTGGCTTTCCAGAAACTCACTTTTGCCTTCTCCATTACAGCCTGGAGACGGGAAGTGGGCAATGAGGTGGGGTTGAGGAAACAACAAAGAAAATTCAGAGGGATGTTACAGAACACACTCTCCGCTTTCCTCCACTTGGTTTCCCACTTTCCTCTACTTAACTAAGACTTTTAGTTAATGACTCACCCAGGCAGGGATGTTGACAGTGATGATGTTATCCACAGTGGGGTCACCCACAGACCTCTCTGGCAGAAACACAAAGCTCTTGGTGTTGTATCCGGACACCTTCAAGTTATCTTCCAGCATGGTCACATTGTCCTTATACCTGTACTCCCTGGGAAAACACAATAAAGTACTAGATTATCATTTTTTTAAATTTTGTGATTTGAGTGTAGATGACGATTAATTATTATTATTTTTTAAAGATTATTTTTTGGGCTTTTGCCTTCATTAAGATAGGACAGCTGAAAATATGATAGCAAAGAGAGAGAGAGAGAGAGGGGATGACACGCAGCAAATGCGCCGCAGCAGAGGACTGATAGCCTCAACACATGGTGCGCACGCCCTACTAGCTGAGTTATAGAGGCACCCCACTGATGATGATTAATTTTATCACACAACTACTTCTTTTCAACACAACATCCGTTTAAGATTAGGTAATCACAAACAGTTGTAGGTTAGGGGGCACGTGAAATGTGGCTGTAACATTTTTAGTGCTTCAGCAGTGAACCTTGATATTTATTTAAGGATTTCAGTGGATGCGTTAGAAGCAAACGACTAATGTGCCCAAAGTTTCTTCTCACTTGTCACTCACAAGACTGGACAGGATAAGAAACAACATAGTGTGTCTCAAAACCGCAACTAAGATTATCCCATCCAACAAGTTTTGTAAGCTTAAGACATGTCTGACTTAATCGACCACAAGAGAGGAAGCGGACGAGCAGAAGTTGATGTCCCCTGTTCAGTGTACATTGGTGCTGAGCAAATAATGAGCACATTTCAACATCATTTCAGCAGGAAGCCTAGTAAAAACCCAACCCCTGTGTAAGTTAAGGGCAGTTTTGAAAAACCATTTTCTTCTCTGCAAAACCTTATTTCGTAGTGTGAGATGTAGCTGATGCATAAAAAATACAGTAAATGCAAGAAGCAAAGAGCAACGCAGTCAGGGATTTTGCAAACCTCAGCAAGTTAAATTTTAAACTTTTTAAGAATAACAGGTTGCAGGTTGAATGCAATTTAAGATCTATCTCACATGAATATAAGACAAAAAGCATGCTAATTAATTTCTTATTAATTAATGAATATTATTTAATTGCTCTGATCTTTCCACAGCATAGTTTGCATTAGAGGTTACTGGGCCCATGTTGCTTTCATTTTGTAGCTTTTACAGCGTAATCAAGACAGTTTTTTCCAAAAACTCATTATAAAATGGAGACTAAAGTTAATACAATTTATATATGTCAAAATCTAATAAATTTTTAAGCACTGCCAAAATCATATTTAAGATATTTTAAGGCCTATAGATAATTAATTTGAACATAATTACAAAAATAATTAGATTAAGACTTTTTAAGGACCTGCAGAAACCCTGAGAGTCTGGTTTATAAATATTTACATATGTGTGGTCTCTTTAGTAAGAAGGAATTGAGTCAGAACATATATAACACATTTGCATACAACACTGAGGAAATTCAAATGAAGTCCAGTAATATCTGGTGACCTATGGTGGACAATTAATTTGATAACCGATTAACCATTTTTCAAGCAAAAATGTCAAACATTTGCTGGTTGCAGGTTCTTGAATGTGTCTTTTCATTGTCATTTATGAGAGTAAATGAAGAAGCTTCAGGTTTTGGACTGCTGGTTGGACAAATGAAGCAATCTGAAAACATGACTTTCAGCTCTGAGGAACTGGGGTGAGTAGGGCTGAGAAGAGAAGAGTGATAGAAAAGAAGCGCAGGTGATGCGCTGCCAGCATCCCTGCAGGGGACATGCACTGTGGTATGCTGGGATTTTGTACTACGTAACTATGACTGTGAGCAGGGGAACACACACTTCTATTTTCTCTGATTGTATAGAAATCTGATATTTTCACACAGATGACAAAGAAAGGCATTAAAATGTGAGTCTTACTGGTAAAACATTCTCATGTAGGCTGATACAAGAAAAGTGTGGAGCGCTGAACTGAAAGCCCTAGTGATTAACTAGTTGCTCTATGTACTTATGTGCACATTGATGGGCTCTTGCATCCTACCTGTATGTGTAAGGTCCGATCTGCTGGACCTCTGGCCTGCCTCCTTTAAGAAACTCATCCACATTGGTCACATTGAAGAAGAAAAACTCCATGTAGACGGGAGGGGGAGGTCTTTTCCATGACTCAAACACACGGCTGCCTTCGACCAAAACAATCTCCTGTTGAGACACAAAGTACATATCGGTTTAAATCTAAACCTAAATGTTGTGGAACTTTCTGAGTAAAGGGATCCAACAAAGCAGTTCTTTCAGATTTGCCTGCCTATGATCACTGAAGAAGCAAAGTATCACCCTGTGTGCTCAGCCAAGGAGAGTCAGTTAGAATATCCCTGATTCTGTGCCATGTGGGTACTGACAGTCCTTTGGCTGAGCACACAGGGTGACACTTGATGTTCTTGTGTACTTGGTCATTAGCAAGCAAATGTGACCTCCACTCTCATAAGTCAGTTCTTACTAGGGAATCACAACGTAACAAAAAGGGGATCATACAGTGTGCATATCTGTCTCTAGTCAGATACTGCCAGGTCAAAGTCAGGTCAAAGTCAAGTGCTAGTCTCTTGAGGGAGACACACCAAAAAAGCATGTGTTACTACCCCACCCAGACACATTTGAATGATGAAAAAAATCTCTAAGTATATAAAGTTAGATCTCATAATTAGGAAATAATAGCAGTTCAACCTGAAAACAACCTGAAACTGTACTAGTTCTCAGTGTTTGACATGTTTTCAGAAAATATGCTTGTATAATATATTTAGAAGAAAAATTACCTTTTAGCTTTACAGGCACTTTAATCAAGTTACTGCGCTATTGGACAGGTGAGAGGGTCGTGTCTTGAAGGGAATCCTAGACTGTAAGACTTGAAACTCTTGCAAGGTTTGTAATAGTCCAGCTCTAATGTGCTGTGATTGGTTGCCACTGCTGTAGTGTGACTGGCTAGCACTTGATGCATCCTTGTGATTGCTAGAAAGCCTTTCTAATGTTCTAATGAAAGAGTCTATTTTAACCAAAAACCATGATCTTTTCCTAAACCCACCCAAGTAGTTTTTGTGCCTACACTTACCCAACTCAAGTAGTTTTTGTTCCCAAACCTACTCAAGCAGTTTTTGTTCCTAAATCTACCCGAGTAGCGTTTGTTCCCAAATCTATCCAAGTAGTTTTGTTCTTACGCCTAACCAAACTGCGACTGAAAACTGAAAATTAATTTTTCAGTAAAAAAAAAGTAATAAACCCCTTCAAGACCTGCTTAGTTGAATTCCTTTATCCAGAAGATTCAACAACATAATTAATTCAGACGCAAAAATATGGCTGTGAAAAGCAAAATTTCAGTTTCAAATGAATGCATAAATGCTTAGTACACATATAATATACTAACTACACTTGTATAGTTACTAATAATTGCTAATAACGGGGCATCTGCTGGTTCGATTCCTGCCTGCAGCACATTTGAAGCTTGTCATCCCCCCTTTCTCTCCCCCTTTCCTGTCATATCTTCAGCTGTCCTATCTGAATAAAGGCAATGGCCCCAAAAATAATCTTAAAAAAACAAAAAAAAAAACAAAAAAAAAAAACTATGGTAACTATGGCTTTTAGTTGATGATCCATATTTGCTATGTAAGGTGCAAAAGTTTTGCAATAGTGAACATATGTTTTGAGTTTGGAGTTTCCACAATCTGTTCCAAGTAAAAACAAGCCAGGGAACAAAAACAACCTTGGGGGGTCGTGGAGGGGAGCTGCTGTCTGAGCGTCAGACAAGAACATTGGCTGCACACATGAATGGTATTAGGGGGAGACCCTTCCACAGTTTCATTGTCAGCGGTTGCCAATGACAACGGGCACTCAGGGAGAGCCGCTGACATATCATGTGATGCCGAGGGCTAGATGCCCACTGGTTGCACAGGACTGTGACCTTAATGATCTGAGCCACATTCCTCTGGACTGAGCTTTATGAGGCCCTGCAAGTGCAGCGCAGGCACAAACCTGTATCACTCCATTTTGTTATACAGTACTGCTAGAAAGGTGTCCCAGCAGATGTCATTGCCTATGGACAAGGATAACCTGACTCACTGCAGGGATCTTTTGAAGAACTGGAAAACACAGGGAATGAAAGAAGCAGAAAGAGGGCAAGGGGATTAGTATTTCTTTTGACAACACATCAAGAGGAAATCTTGCTTTGGCCTAATTGTGTCAGATTTGTGTTGAAGTTAAAAGCAACACTTCAGTATGAAATAAGCCCGAAAGAGCTGATCACACCAAGAAGTCCCATTATTTCAGGGTACTACAGACCCCCTCCCATCCTTTGGGGTCCCTTCTACTTGTTCAGAGACAAAAGTTTCACCAAGTAGCCAAGAACAATAAAGCTGTCACCTTAGATTGAGGAAGGAAAAAAGGAAAAGCATAGTCTTTCTATGTCGTCCTTTCATGCTTCAAACAATCAATATGGTAACCTTCCCAGCATGCTACATGAAAATACCACATGGAAAACAGGAACAGAGGAACCCTCTTATCTCAGCACTTACCACCGCTACTCTTACGCCACTCCCTATTTGAAAACACATGTAGCAGGTGAATACACAAATACACATAGTGCTAGTGCTTTGATGTTGAGACAGGCAAATACATAGACATGAATAACACTGGGCACAGCAAGAGGCTATTCATTAAATCCTCCAGTCATGATGCACAAGCTTTGCATACTCTAAATGGGTTTGTCTCAGCAGCAGCCAAACACCTAACAAAGCTCTACCAGCCGAACTGTAGACTCGCCCTGCAGTCATTAAACCCATCAAAGTCATATTAAGGTCGATCCAGTTTTACAGTGACCATGAATCCCAAAGGACACCAACTAGCTGCAGTGGCCGATCTCTGGATTGCACTCACACAATCAAACAGAGGCAGTTTGGTTACCGTAAAGATCTTAAAGAGCAGAAATTACTTATCTAAGATGACAGTAACAGCCTGTTGGCCCACCACTTTGGCCTAGGGCAGTGGTTCTCAAATTTTTTCAGGCACGCCCTCTTTTAAAAGTGATTCATGCAAAAAGGATCCGATTGAATTTTAGCGAAACATTGCTGGGCATGACTTTCATGATTATGTGTTTTCTTTAGAACAGTTATGTACAATTTTTCGTTGAACTCTGCCCTGACAATGACCACAATCTACCACAGAACTTTGGAGTGAATATTCATTCTTCCCCGGGGATAAAAACCTTTTGATTTTAATGACGCCATTACCCTTCCTCTATATAATCACTGTCTAGATTAACTACATTCCTGTGTCCATTATTGGTAAAGGAATATAACATAATTATCCATATGTTGGCTTTGGTGGCTCAAAATTTTTACTTAAATTCAGAATAAAATCTCTGTATTGTTAAAAAGTCAAGACTGCAACTCGGAGGGAAACCCAGCAGACAACCAGCAAGGGGCCACTAGCCTGCCATGTCTATTCTATGTAAAATTATAGAATTCCTCCTCAGAGACAAGTCATTTTTCAACTCCACCTCATCAGCAGGTCATTACATACTGACCCCCTCTTGACTCACACTGAAGCGGAGGGGCTGCCGACCCAGCCGGTTTCCCAATAAACCTAGCAGTGTGAAAGAGGCTTAGCACACAAAGAGAGTCTACTGCTGGGAGGGTATCCATGGAATGAGATCCTTCACCCTGGTGCAACTGGGGTAAGGGAGTAATTTGAGACGGCTGAGATAAATCATAGTGCCGGGCCAGCAGATAACCATGTGTGTCTGCATGTGAGTAAAATGCATGTGTCTCACACCCACACGTCACTGAGAGAGACTACTGACATCTGCCTGTTCATGTAATTAATACTTGGGTTAGATTATAGCTGAGGCTTGGGTAGTTTATCTTCTTGTTTACAGCTTTTTAAGAGTTTGTATGACACCAAAAGATTGTTAAACAAGTGAAGCAGCATTAATTTTTTTAAGGGCCAATGTCTAGTTTGCATCCAATTCAAAACTAGGGCTGCTCCCTTACAGCTGACTAAACCGTTAGTCCTTGAGATGAGTCTTAGTCAACCATGTTTTCATTTATTGCTTAGTCACAGAAACTAACTGCAAATAGGAAAGTTCCTAGACGGAGGAGAAACATTAAGCAGTTGAGGACTGAGTTTATAGTGAGTTTATTTGTAAGTATACATCATCTTTTTCTTAAGTTTTAAGTATTCATGCCTGGGTTCTAAACAACAAGAGTTGTGTGAGGCTATACTGTGTTGAAATAATAACTAATGTTCAGTCTCTTTGCTGGTTGTTCCAACACATTCAGAGTCATTACCGCTTTTGCTGTTTGCATTTAACAGACGCCTTGTTCTGTTTCCAAAAATATATATATCTAAACAAATTAACATCATAAACATACAACAACTGGTCAACTATTGGCTTTAGCTTCCGTCTACTAGTCAAGAAGGAAATCTTTAGTCAAAAACCTTCAGTTACTACTTATTTATTAAAAATGGTCTGCTTGTCTGTGTAGAATTTCATTCTAGCGTTGCACACCTTGGGTGAATGGGTAATAAAATTCATTAACTCATTTTACTGTCTGTTTGGTTGACTGTGGCTTCGTAATATCAACTGCTGTCTGTTTGGGCTAAAGCCTGCATCTATTATTAACTTACTGTGGACAAGCAGTGGCACCAAACTGGCCGTTACTAGCCACAACCTCTTTTATAACCTTTTTCAAACACTGTAAACTGCAACATCATAACACATTTGTCCAATATTTATTGACACCAAGGTCATGTACCCAGTGGTATTTTCTCGAATTTCCTTCTAATTTTGAGGCATATGTACAGAATTTACACCTGATGAAATGCTACCAAGTTCAGGCGAAGACGAAACCACTAACCCAGTATGACTCAACCCTCCCTAAGTTCTCAGAATTTTCTATTTTTATGTTGTGGTTACATCTATGCGCACTCTTTTTTGTGCTGGAGGCAACAGGTTGCACTTTGGCTCTTAATTTGTCTTAGACCCTTTTTAAACTTGACATTAACGTGTGCCTTGAGTTTTCTGAGCACAAGTGGACAGCTCTAAGTACATGTGTGAACGCACCCAAGACATATTGAGGACGCAGTGAGATCCAGTCGCTCAGACCACACTGAAGGACCTCCTAGTCAACTGACATCCATCTGGTTCCATTTGGTTCTCTTTAATGCAAATTATGTGTTTGGGCTCTCAACAGTCAGGCTAAGCAGTAAAGTAGTAAGTGTGTGTGAAAACACTGTCTATTTCAAAACTGATTTCACAATTTGACTGTGGAGAAAATCCCCAATTGTCCTTAAAAATTGAACAATTTTGTAAGCTGTTAAGAGAAACTTTAATCATCAAGAATTTGTCGTATTGTGTACGATAATTTGGGCCCTCTTGTAAATTCAGCAATTGTTATGATTCAGTTATTTCTTTCTTTGTGCAAAAAACATAGTGTCTGTTTGTTCCAGCATGTTGACTTTTACTGTTGGGTTAAAAACAACAACACATTTGGCCTTTGAAAATGGAAATGATGTAGCTACATTATGTGTTTATTTGCATATAGAGCGGGCAAGTGAGATCCCATCACAAGTGGTCATTCGAGATGCACGTGGAGACACATTGTAATGCCAGGTGTGAACTGCTGTACTCAGAGCTGTCCTCTTGTGATTGGCTCACCCAAGACGCATGTTAATACAGCATTAGTAAATCAGCATTAGCCCCAATTCTCAACACTAGAGAGCCTTGTTGTGAATGTACCCTGACCCCTGAAGTCAGCATTAAGCCTCTCTGATAAAAGCCATCTGATACCTGCTATGGAGAGAAGCGAGTTTGATATGAAAATAAAGACGAAGGTGTGCCATATGACAACACTGAATGTAGGCCAACGGTTCTTTCATGCCTGCGATGTTATCAAAGTAAAGTGAACTTTCTGGGAAGGCCTTGAACTTTACTCACTAACACACTCTGAAATATTGGAAATCTAGGAAATCTCTTCATTTACGGGTAAATGGTGTGGAGCTCATTTACTGTAAAGCGTGTTTACTGAAACTGGGCAAGTGGTTTCACTGATGCAACCAAACAGAACTACTACAGATGTTTGAATTTAATGCTCAGTAATAAGACTTTATATTCATGGACTTCTCCACTTCAACTTTAAACATCAGTGAAGTCACATCCACCACTCTCACTTGCACCCAAACAAGACACATCTGTAAAGTTGAAGACCACAGCTGAGAAAACTTCACTTCGGTATCTTTACTCCCTTCCTTTCTGTTAACCTCAGCATCTGTAAACAATCTACACAAGCAGCAAAGCTTTCACCATCAGCCCCTCCTGCTTCTCAGACTGGGACTGAGCAGACTAAAACTTCACAAAACACAAGCAAGTGAGGAAAATATATTCACCACGAGCGCTACAGCTATCAGTCCATTATTAATGAACTAATAACTTGATCAACAACTCTTTTGATAATCAATTAACTGTTTTCAGCTTCTCAGATGTGAATATTTTCTGATTTCTTTAGTCCTCTCTGACAGTAAATTGAATATCTTTGGGTTGTGGGCAAAACAAGACATTTGATAATGTCACATTGGGCTTTGGGAAACGGCTTTCAACATTTTTCACCATTATATGAACCACTAATCAATTAAACAAGAAAATAATAAACAGATTAATTGATAATGAAAGTACTCCTTACTTGCAGCCCTATTTACACTGAACACTATCTATCTATTTCTATCTATCTATCTACACTGAACTGACTGACTGTACTACTGACTGTAAATAAACAGCAAGCAATTTAATAAATACTCCCCAATCACAAAGAGACTGCGTGTCACACACACAACAAAACAAAGTTTCTCTGGGAGGCAAAAAACCGAGGAAGTCATTAGACCGGGGTTCAAATGATGTACTTGCCCAAAGTCAATTTTTAGTTGCCCCAGTAAAAATGGTTTTATTTATGTATTTATCATGCAATCAGAGCCTAAAGTCATGTTTAATCTAGGGCTACAATGTCTATAAAATGTCAGAAAATTGTGAAAAATGTTTATCCCCGTTTCACAAATTCAAGGTGATGTCTCTTAATAATGTCTTATAAACATGAATAATACACTAAAGTATTCCTCTGTGAGCCTTAAGTAAAGTGACAGCACTCTATAAAGCTATTAGGAATGGTATGACGTTTATAAGATATTATTCAATTTCAGAAACTTGTATGTCATGATTATAACTGTACAAAGAGTTTAATAAAGCCTTATAAATAAATTAATAACGTCTTATAACTGTGCATATAATGTACTGTGAACAAGACTATCATAGAAACTGTTTAGGGCTGCACTTAGTGATTATTTTGTCAATGATTAATCCAAAGATATTTTTTTATTATTCAATTAAATAACAATTTACCTAAAATACATATCAAAAACTTGTCTCATAGACACATAAAGCATATTAGAATAATGATAATAGTGGCATATTTTAAATTTAGCATAATTTTCACCCTATTTAACAGGCTCCATGTTATTTGCCTGATCAGAAAGTACTGGACCTTAAATTCAAAACTGGTTATGACATGAAGTTATTTCCTCACTGGAGTCATATGCAGGTAAGCTGATCACTTGCAGTGTATTTTTGCATGAATGTGGGGCAAAGAAAGGAACTGAAATGTATTTCGGACTGTCTGTAATGCTAATGTTAGCCATTTCTGACTCATAACTGGTTGATAAAGTAAACAGAAAGTACAAAACAGCTGTATAACACTCTTAGATTACTCATGGAATTATCTTTAACATGTGACTGATGTAGAAATATACAGAAACTTTATCTCTGAGAACAGGTCGCTCAGTGCTTCACTTCCAGCGAAGTAGCTGTACTGCTGTGATAACATAATTCCAGTTTTTGGAGCTAATGAGAGCCAAATTGTTGTGTGTCTGTCTAAAATACTCCCATACTTTAAATGATTGGGGCAAAGCTCTCTGCAGCTTGTTTTCTGGGTGAATCCATGCTCTGACCAGGCGTTGGTGTTCGTAGCAACACGTGTTATACAAATCGACATATTTTTGTGATAAATGACATTGATTATGTTGACAAATCACCCAAAGCCCTAAAACTGTGACCAGCATTTTTCACTATTTTCTGATAACTTATAGAGCAAATTATTGGTCTATAAATTATTGGTTGTTTAGCTCTTTACCTCTCACATTTATTTTAATGTTCTTTATGGTTCAGCTCAGGCTGCTCAACTCCAGTTACCGTATTAAGACACAGATGTTGTGAATGTGTCTGAGTGAAGCTTTGTAAATCCAGCCTCACCAGTGTGTGATGTCTTACCAGCTTGACTTAATTCAAACTGCATCTTTGCACACTGATATTTCAGTGGTGTTTACAAAACTTTCCACTGAGTTCAGAAATGCGTCCTTTGTCCTGATTTGCTCTCAGCAGCGGACTTTTTCTTGTGATATGTGTTAAAAACACCACGAACAAGTAACACAGACCCAGCCCTAACTTATTCTTAGCTGTGGAATTTGCCTCAGAACCACGTCCTGTCATAATGGCAAGTATTGAAGGCAGAAACGCACATTATTGGGCCATTAGGAATTCCTTTGGATCTGTCTGATAAAGTCTTTCAATACACTCGGTGTGTGCTAATGGAAGGGAACTGTGGCTGAAACTGTCTGAGTAATCTAACTATGGGGAAGAGAAAGCACTGAATGCACAGTATAATCTGCTGAAAACATAATAATCCCACCTCCCCCATCTCAAGCAGTTTGAGCGGCATATTAGAGCCACTCCCTCTGGGAGGCAACACACAGCCCATCACTGTCCTACTTCAAAAAACCACAAATCATAACAACAGTCATTGAACTCCCGTGATAAGGACAACCATGGCATCTCACGATACATGATAACAAACAGCAGATAACACAACAAAGTTTGGACTTCTGCTCATTTTCATTAAAAGTTTGTCGCTGCTTATTCTGTCTGAGTCATGGAGTTGGCGCGTTTTAAATCACAATGCAGGTCAAGGTCCCTGGTGTGATCTCATTAAGCTGTTCAACTGTTAATGGCCTGCACTAACGACAGGGAGTGAGTGCAGCCAACCAAAGTCATGCACTTCCAGTTCAATCCTCTAGAGTTTGTTAACAGGATCTGTAACTGAGCCCACTGCAAGCCTCAGTGCTTAATTCAGATTTATTGCCCAGATCTTTTTTTTTTGTTTGGCTGTACACATTATTTTGTAAAAGTGGCCAGATCAGATTCCAGTGTGAACTGGTCACGGCCCTGAAATGCCCTGCATGAAGCAAATGAACAACAGCAAAAACATTACACACAGCTTGGCATAAATCCAAAAGCAGTCTGGATGATGCTTACAACAGTTGCATTGGTTAGACGAGTGCATTAGGTGCATTAGTGATTACTGGATCTATGTTGGTTTAAGATGTTTCAAAATTGCATTTAAGACATTTTAGAGCCTTAAATTCAGATGGATTTTAGACTTTATAAGACTTTTAAGGACCTGTGGAATCCTTGAAAAATGCAAATGAAACATTTGGATATTAATTCAAATTGTAGCCTACTAAGCGACTAACTATGCTTTTAGAAGTAACAAAATAGACTGCACAGTGTAAAGCATACTTAAGAGTGGAATTACAGTGAAGCTGCAATGACTAATCTACTGAGTGTTAATCAACTATTAAATTAATCCGTATCTACTTTGGTAATCTATTTACTGTTTTGAGTAATTTTTTAATAACAAAAAACAGGCCAAAGTCTCTGACTTCAGCTTCTAAATGTGAATATTTATATAGGTTTCTGGTTTCTTTAGTCTTCTAGGGCAGTAAACTAAATATCTTTGCGGTGTGGACAAAACAAAACATTTTACGAAGTCATCTTAGGCTTTTGGAAACAGTGGTCAACATTTTTCACAATTTTCTAACATTTTATGGAGCAAAGAACTAACAGATTAATTGAAAAAAATAAGAAAAAATAATCTCGTTAGCTGCAGCTCTAAATTACAGACTTGGAAAAATACTACGGGTACACAAAAGATTGGCTTAAGTACAGTAACATGAGTAGAGGCAATTTGTTATCTTCACCCAAAAATCATATTTGGGCCACTTTTGCATACAGTGTGAACGCAGCCTTATAATCCCTCATTGTTGTAATGCTTTCTATGATTCTCATCCCTACTTGAACACAGCAGTGCAGTCAACGGAAAATCGCATGCCTATTAGTCATTCAAACTTCTGAACACAGTAAACCACGTGCTTTATAAAGCTCTGATGATTGTGGGAAAAAAAAGTGGAAGTTTTTACCTTTTTAAGGCGGTTGTCCATTAACGTGCGGAAAACATGAGACAGCATTAAACCAATCCCAGCGACCAGCAGGACACCAGAGATGATCCCGACCGCAGGGATCGCGCAGGATCGTCGCGTCATGTCTGCAGGTGCTGCCAACACAGAGAGCCGAGCGTCAGACCTCTTTGGGATGAATGGAGACGGATGTTAAGCTAGGTTTACCACACAAAACTCCTATAAAGGCTTATGTTTAACCATACAGGCTGTGATATGAGAGCTCCAACCTCGTTTTCCACGCGGCTGTCCCTTTGTTTAGTTGAGAAGTTTCTTCAGGGCTGTGAACTCTAGCAGCTTGAAGTAACGGTTGGAGACGTTCAATGAGATCCGGACTAGTTTCCTCGTTGCAAAGAGCCGTTAGGAGTCTGTTTGCTTACTTACTTTAATGAAGCGGTAAACTTTGACAGCCACGAGGTTCCCTGAATCGGACTGGAGTGGCTATCGACCTAAAAGCGCTTGCAATACTAAAAAAAAATGCCACGGCGTATTTGTAGCGGGCTGTGAGGTCTTCCCTCCCTCAGCCGCGCCAGCAGAGCGCTGATTGGTCGTCACGGTTTGTGCCCCCTCGGGTGATGAGTGCGCGCGTGAGTGTATCGCCGCGTGCAGCAGCTCGAGGACACCCAGCTGAGTAATTCAGAGAGCGGTAGAAACTTTTTTGACGTGTAACTTCCTCAGACGATCTCAGCTCAGACAGATGCGTTTTAGTGTCACTGAAATGTTCACGGTTGAGCAACTGACATGAATGAAAATCAAATAGGAGTAACTATAATATAAATTATCTGTTAATGTTCTCATAAGCCTATTCAATGAGAATCAAGTAGGGGAGACTGGGGACGGTGGCAACACTCTCTGGATTGCTCTCAGTTGCTGAAACACCAGGGTTGGAATTACACAGTGGTTTTAGGGGGAGGCCTATTCATATAATATTATTAATAGCATATTAATACTATTGCTAGATGCTGCTATTAGTATATATTTTTTATATATTTCTGCTATCGATTGCTCTACATAATATTTTATTATATTTAACTATATTATAATTGTTATCATTGCTGTCAGTATCACTCTGCTCTTGCACATCATACTCTATTGATCTTCAGTGCCTACCTGGACCTTATTTATTTATTTACATTGCCACTGGGCATACCTTGTGCATCCTGTGTACTTATTGTGTATATTGTGTATTTGTTGTATGTACTTTGGTTGCTATGACAATTTAATTTCTCTCTGGGGATCAATAAAGTTATCTATCTATCTATCTATCTATCTATCTATCTATCTATCTATCTATACGTTTTCCTGCACACAAAAATTTATGTACATGCATACATTATGTATTTATGATTTACTTGTACTTTAAATAGGACTCTATTTTTGTTAGTCCCGTACAAGTACATTACTGAAATATTACTCAACTACAAATTAGTTATTATAAGTTATAATAAGGTAATTATAGGTGTTTCTGCTATAATAACAGTTCACTAAGGCAACATGTCATGCTCTCTCTAATAAGAGTTATCTATAGAGGTGCGGATATCCTTTGTTGTAAATAAATCCCCTGTTACTAGAGACACACAATTGCCTCATTTCAAAACCTGTTCACCATCAAACCACAGCGTAACAGTCGGCACACACTCTTGCAGGATAGAAGAAAGGATGCATGTGACAGGTGCTTTCTGCGCTTGAACCTCAAACAATGTTGTGAAAATAAGCAAGAGGGAGTAGGTCAACTCAGAACTTTTATTCAAGTAAAAGTTGCACTACCACACTGTAAAAATACTACTACTAAAAAAAGTTACTTCAGTAACAGCACATTCACAATATAATCTAAGTACCACAAGTAAAGGTTCTCATGCAGAATGGCCCATTTCAGGATAATACATATGAGCTCTTTGGATTATCATTATTCATGCTTTAAAGGAACAGTTCATCTCAAAATACATATTTTTCTCTTGCATGTATTTTTTTGGTGCTTTGAGTACCATCTAGGCACCACCGATGTATGGGTTTCAAACACAGGTGGGGAAAATACACACATTCTGCGCTCAAGCAGAAGAGCCTTCGTCAGGTTGCAAAGGTCATGAAAATACACATCAATATTTGTACAAAAGTATAAAGAGAGCAATATATGAAACTTGTAAATACCTGACGAATAAAGAGAAAAGGGGGAAAAGGTGATGGGGTGAACACAGAAAAATGGGCACCCATTAAAAAGAAAAGGTCTTCTGACTGAAGACACCCAAAAAGATGTTAGATTTGACAATGTTTGTGCAGAGGTTGCAAACCTGCCGTGTTTTCTCTTTTGCAAGCTGCAACACCACTTATATAGTTTATAGACTCGAATGTGAATGCAGAGGAGGTGACAGACACGAACATCAGCTCCAAAATGTCAGTCAGTCTGGGACTTTTTCTTTTTTTTTTAAACTTTGTCCAGCCAAGGACTAATAAAAACTTTTTAAAACTTTTGGAACAGAACAGAGTGCCTTCTTTATTTAGAGCACCTGTTTTTGTTTTTGTTTTTCTTTTTGGAAATATTGTGGATCCATATTATTGTCTTGTTATGTCTTTTATTTCATTTTTTGTCTTGTGATGAAGGAAGTGCACAGTGATGCAAAATAAAAATAATCAATTATCCCTTTAAAAACTTTGAAACTAAGGTAACAGACCTGAGTATAAAATACAGATATTGGTGTTCAAATGTAGGAAGTATAAAAGCAACAAATACCTGATACCTGAAAAATCTATGTAAGTACAGTAACAAAGTATTTGTACTTGCAGTTTTGAGGTATTTGTACTTGAATACACAAAACCTGACTTGCAATTGTGGTGGAAAGTCTGAAAATGAAGACACGAAGACCAAGATTGTCTTTGTGGTGTTTTAATAGAGCTTTGCAAAGGATCAGTACACAGTCACACAGAAAGTGTAAAAGGAACTGATAATGAGTCAAGAATGTAAATCTGTCTTATCTGTCGTGTTTAAATTACGAATGGTAATTATGCTCATTTAAATGTGCTCTGATTTTTTATTGATTTAACAACCATTACTGTAAACAATAAATGGTGAACAGTCCAGGATGCTACAGTGTATTGGTCTCTGATTTCACAGACAGGATGTATTAGTAATAACAAGAACAACAACCAACCTTCACTTCTGTCAGGTCAGTCGCAGACTCCACATACCCACCGGCCCACCCATGTTCCCTCCCACTGGCACTGGAAAACATACATTCAGTGAAAGGAAAATAAGTACATTCAGACAAGGTAAGCAAAACAGATGACATCAAAACAAAATAAAACAAGAAAACAAAAACACCCAATAAAGTGTCAGGTACTCAGTAAAAGGTCTACAGATGTTGTCAAAGTGAGTCTGCAACTGAAAATCTAATCTTTCCAAGTTTGATGTGGTTTAGCATCTCACTGAGCCAACTGTTCTGTGACAGGGGAAGAGCACGCTTCCACCTAAATAATATGAGGTGTCTAGCTAAGAAAATTGTAAATGCCAGAACACACCATTTTGTAATGTGACATTAGGTGCTGCAAGTGGTGCAACACGAAAATACAAAAAGTGGGGCCAAAGGAGGAGGGTGAAAATGACCGATTATTTGAAACCGTGGTTAAGATGGAGGGTTTGTCCAGTCCAAAATGTTTGCAGGATTGTATCCAGATCTTGATCAAATTGGTAACAATTGGGTTTGGGGAAATATTGTGAATTTTAAGGGAAGGTGTATAGTTATGAGAATTTTGACGACAGTGGAAACGTATCACCTTTGCTGTCATTCCAATCACATATTTTGTTGATGTTGCATGTCCAGTAATAGTGAATAAAGTTGGGTAGTGTCCGATTTCTTGGGGAGTTGTAAAATGGCTTTCTTAATGCGTGGGCCTTTATTAGCCCATAGAAAGGATGGTATCATCTGATCTTGTTGACAAAAAAAGGGCTTTCTCATAATAAATTGGGATGTGTTGGAACAAATATAGAAATTTAGGGAGAATCGCCATTTTTCGATTTAACTGTAATCTGATTACATCTTTTTTGTAGGTGTAATCATGCACTCCACTCCCCAAGCCTGGTCATCATGGTAACCACCTCATCACTCACCACTAACTAGAAGGATCTGAACATTTGAAATGACTTTCCTGCAGAAGGTGTGACACTGATCCCACAATTTAACGCAAATTATCTAACTGGCTGCAGATGCAGATGTGATCTAGCCTGTTCACCAAAAGAAGTACAAAGAGGAAATGCAGTCATCTTGTCTCTAAATAACAGTCCTGACGTGGCTTCCTCTACCATAAATGCATCTTAATTTTTTCGTTGCTTTCAGTTTTATGATGCAGTCATCATATAATGCTGCAAAACTGTCAACCACAAGAATAACCACAACCTCTCTTCCACAGTGAGTGATTGCTCATCTGCATGCTTTAAAACTTCTGCATTTCTACTGGTGAACAGCATGCATAAAGTTGAGAGGACACAGGACTAAGGTGACCCGGCACAACAGCACAACATATCATACGTCAACTCTGACACACTGGGACTTGTCCGCAGTCAGCGATCATAAAGGTTAGGTTCCTGTTTTAAAACAACACTCACATGCCCACATTTAGTCCCACATGCAGTTTTCTGTTGTGGTAATGAATCCTCTTGTCTTGTCTTATGAAGAGATCTCTTCCAAATGCAGTTCCAATATAACTGATGGGGGACAGTCTAAGTTATCAAGTGCGTGTCTTGCAAAGTCTTTTTAGTATAAAATCTGCCTCTTTG
Source organism: Lutjanus erythropterus (assembly GCF_056507025.1). Taxonomy (NCBI): domain Eukaryota; kingdom Metazoa; phylum Chordata; class Actinopteri; order Lutjaniformes; family Lutjanidae; genus Lutjanus; species Lutjanus erythropterus. The sequence goes on along the minus strand of NC_139336.1, from coordinate 27,499,430 downwards.
TGTTGGCCTACTATCCCTCTGATACAACACTAGAAAACTTTATACTAAAACAACTGTAACTGTGGAAAGTAAGCCTCGATCAGCTTCATGTTAAACCTGCAATAACCTTTTTTTTACCCAGGTGGGGGCAGTGGAAACACAAATACAAGTTTCTTCAGTTTTTAAGTCCTGTGAAGCAGCATTTTGAGAGTATCTAACTTCTGTATCATGACGTATTTCCAAATGGGCAGGCAGGGCCTAACATCTGAAGGAATTTGATTTGTGTCATAACGCGACGTAGCCATCGTTAGCTAGTTAACAAATGAATATTAGGATTTTTTGGGCGGTTGGGGCGTTTGCACATAGATGCACAATATGACCATGCATTGATGTGATCTATCTATCCATCTTGACTTTAAGTTGATACTGCAGTATTATTAGCAAACTGCTTATTTGCACATCCAGCAGTTTTAGAGTGGCATTATCATTCATCATTTTTTCTGGCCACCTTTTCAATGTATGTGCAATGTTCTTGTAGCTCTGTTTTGGGTCTTTAAAAACCCCACTACATTCACCAGCATGTTGCTTACTGTGTCTGTCTGCTGTCTGATGCTGAGCAGGTTGTTTCCTGTGGGTTTTTAGAGCTTTTTCACAGTAAACAGCTGCCTGTTGAGGTAAAAAAAATGACGCAATGAGGAACGGTCAGAGTGAACCAAAACAGAGAACCAAAATGAGAACCAAAAATTATCTCCTAGTTTTGGAGGGTGAACTAAATAAAATGCAGTGGGACAGAGTTTTGAATAAGGATGATGGACATATTTGTTGTGATGAATTAATGAATGCAGTTGAAGGAGTTGTTGGGAAAAGCCTACGAACACAAACAGAACATCTCTGCTCTGCTATGTGGAAACAAGTAAATAGCCGTTAGGCAAATCGACAACTATGCGTGAACTTAAAATTGGGAACCAGCTGGTTTCTGACAGCAACCAAACTGCTTATGCATTCAATATTTTTTTTGTTTCCTCTGTCGAGCAGCTTGCCAGCACATTTAAAGTTCCCACTGTGGAGCTATCCACACACAGGGGAAATATTTGTGTCCTCTGTTGATCTGATACAAACATTAGCTTAGCTCTCTTTCACTGCCCTGCGGCTGCCAGTATTAGTTTGTTTCGCCACTGGGCAGTTTGAAAAGGAACGACCTTGAAGAGTTTACTCATTCATTTCATAAGTTACAGTCTGGAGGTCACATGCACTTATCTTCATTATTCTACTACTTTCCTGTGTCAGCCCAGAGGCTGTTTTGTTTTATAACCACGGTAGCTTTGAAAAATGCAAATAACGCAGCAGCAAAAATCATGTGCAAATGTAAACAAAAACAAAATATACTCTATCTTCAAAGAACAACCCTGTCGAGGAAAAAAAATCAAGAGCCTTTTTCATCCGCTGGCCTAATTTTAAAAATAGGTTATAGGAAATATATCCATTGTCTCACGCTGTCCCCCTGTAGCTTGCGCTGAATGGGCTACGGCAGCCCAGAAGTACTATAAACATCAAGCTTATGCTAAACATAACAGGAAAATGCAATCAGAAGTGTACTCTGTTTCAATAGGATGTTGCTCCTTTGAATTGCCATTGTGTGAGCAAACAGTGACAGAAGTAGTAGGATACATACACATACAGTTTAATTGAAGAAATCTTAATTTATTGGGCAGTAAATATTAATAATTAACAGCCATTTGTTTGATATAAGGTATGATTACAGTGAGACATGTCATATATGCTAAAAATAATCATGAACTTCAATTTTTAATTAATGCAAAACAACATTTTTTAAGCGTGCACCTCCCAACAACTGTCAAGTACAACAGGATGTGTGAAAATCAATATAATTAAGCACTACATCAAGACAAATCTGCAGAACATTACACAGGATTAGTGTGCCATCTGTTTGCCGTGTGCTTGTGCTGAAGCACTGATGTGGAAATATGAAGTAATTATTCAAATTCTGATACTTTTTTGTTTGTCGTCTCAACTGTGGACGTCTTTTTTGCTGTTGAGTAATATTTACATCCACCATCACTGCCCCTATTTTGCCTCCAGGGCCATTCGAGCACTCTGACCAGATGGTTTTGGTTGTTGTGTTCAGTAGTGAACATCGAAGCAGGAGGGAGATCACGGTCTTGCTGTTGCTTCCCCAGAAGTGTGGAACATACCAGAAGAGATTTAGAGGAAAGATTTATACTTGATCTTAGCAATAAGTGTAGCAATAATTAAACAAATGACAAGCGATTAGTTAAAGATGAAAAGTCCAAATGAAAGGGGTCGTGTAGGGAATGGAAAAAATAACCATGCTTGAAAAAAGATGTGAAAAATAGGTCAGATATACAACACACAATAATTCTATTTTCTCCTGTTATTAATTATATTGATGTCCTTGTATCAACGCTACCTGGTTGTTGTTTCCAGGGGATGATTTATCCTGTAATTCAGAGGTTTTCAAAGTGGGAGGAAAATATTACATTACTTATTTTTTACTTCTTACTTCTTACTTATTTTTTATTTTGAGGCATTGTGCGCTGCCTTCCCAACATCAAGACTGATTTAAACCAGACAGATGCGACAATAACAGCCTATAGAAAACGACGAAAATGACATACAGGACGTCACAATATGTAATAAGACATAACAAGACAAAAATCATGTAACAAGACAAAAACAATGACTTAACAACACTAAAGACATAACAAGACCAAAAACGAAAATGACATTAAAGATGTAACGACAAAAATGATATAACAAGGCTAAAGTATGTAAAAGACATAATAAGACAAAAAATTATGTGAAAGACGAAACAACGTAAAAAAAAATGTGACAAGATGAAAACGATGTAACAAGATAAAAGCAACATAAAATATGTAACAGGACAAAACTGATGTAACAAGACAAGAACAATGTAAAAGATGTAACAAGACAAAAATGACATAACAAGACTAAACTACGAAAAAGACAAGACAAAAATTATATGAAAGTCGTAACAACATACAAAATGTAAAAAAAAAAAAACTTTTGTACTTTGAGAACATATGAGAATCTGTACTTTTTCAGTTTTACTTGAGTAAAGAAGTTGAGTCAGTGTGTCCTTTTGTCACCTCTGAATATCTGGGTGAAAAGCACGTCGGGGTGTTATGAGTAAAGAGGTTGAGAAATTCAAAGCAAAAATACTCTCATGGCCTTTAGCCTGAGAGTGTCAAAAATGAGTGACTGCTAACTCCCACACTAAAGATACACACAACCACTTTAAATCTTGAAACACAGGTCATTCCCTCATGATAACCATGAAATATGTGGCTTCCATACCAGTCACCTTCTCTATCCTCGGTCTGGTCTGTCTGCTTTCTACATTAACACGCCTGGACACCAAAGTCCTGAGGCATCATCTGATCTTAAAGAAGCACCACCTCCACAGGAAGGGCTGAAAGACTATGAAATGTTATAAATCAATCAATCCTATAAACGCTAAAACAGATGGATTTTACTTCAGGTTAACATTGTATCTCACTTCGTCTTGACTTGTGTACACACGGACATTGTGGCATGGCTCTTCTCACAGGGTCTGGGCCTGTTAATTCAAGCCCACAGGATGGTTGAGCATCAGGGCGCTCTGCCAAGGTAAGAATGGTTAGATCATGGGGGAGGATTTCAGGGACAGATGTTTATAACACAGGCTTTACACATTTGCTGCCAGTTTCCAAATGGAAGGAAACTGTACCCCAGTCCAAATAGTGAGTCGGACCTATAGACTTGAAACCATATGGTTGTTTCCCCCTGCCCCCTCCTCCCCAGACTCGAGGAGGCTCAGGCAGGCTGCAGAAACACTGCAGGAGTGCAAGACAAGCACAACATTGTAGGAGTGATATGTAAGACGCGAGATGCTCAGATGAAGCTGTCCCCACGCTCTTGCTTTACCCAAAGCCCTTCGATAGTTTAATTCAGTAACAAGTAAGCTTACAATTAAGACAGAGAGAGAAACCTGTCTTACATTATTAATGATTTCATACGACGTTTACTCATTCAGGAAACATTTGGCATTGATTTGAACTCTAATTAATGCCACCTATAACAGTTATTAAGGCTCAGAAAAGAAATTTCAAAGGAGGAGACTGCAGCTGTAGCATTATTGTCAGTGAGTATTTCTACTAAGCATGTTTCCTTGATTTCTCATGATGTAGAAGGTTTCTCCTTTAACTTATTGACTCTTTTCTCCACTCCTGCTTTTAAGATAAATGTCATGCTTCACACTGGCATTCACATTTCTAACTCCACTGGATAAAAATGGAGCTCTGCCCTTTTATTTGCTTTATTTTTTTCATTCCCCATGTGCACACTCAGCTCTGTGTTAACTCAGAGTTAATAAACTAATTATTCTCAGCTTCTCTGGAACCAAAAGTTCTGAATTTCCTATCTGAGGCTGAGTTTACTCAGAGTGCATGATTAGAATCAGAGTTTGTTAAACCTGCTTTGAGAAATGACAATGCTAACATGTGGATGTTTAGCAGGTATAATGTTCCATCAATGTACCATCTTAGCTCCAGCTGAGGCTGAAGGGAAGGTCATCACCAAATATTTTTGTACGAGGCTTAAGGTTTGATGTAGGTATTCATCTCTGTTCTATTGAAGGCATTTTCTCCCATGTTTTTGCGTTTAGCCTGTGGGAGAACATCTGCAGCGTGACAGTCAAAACTTCTTAAATTGCTCTTTATCGGCCTTTGAAGAAGGACTTGCTGATCTTACTCCTCTGCCATTTAGGTTCAGGTCCATCAAACTTCCGTTGCTATCAGTCCAGAACACCAGAAGGAAAAGCACTCCCCAAGGAAGAGATTGCATGAAGGAGGCTTTGTCTGCACAAAGGTTATTTCAATATTGTTTATCTTTATTACAAGGACTGCTGCTTAAGTGTCATTTCCCAGGTAGTGTCCAAGAAACTGCCAAATAGGAGGATGTACTACAAAACAACCATTAACAAGTCACAGAGAATTTTTAAGAGAATAGCAGAATTTATTATATCGATACAATAATCAGAATGATCCTCACAGGGATTTTTGAGAAGCCATATTTGCCATATATATAATGATATAAAAATCCAAGCCTTGCTGCAACAGCTGTGTCTCTTACCCGGAGATTTAAAATGACGTTTCGTCAGTGCGATGCAGGAATGTCCCATACATCACCTCTGTTCAACTTTGAGCCCCCGCTCGTTCACTATACAGGATGTATCATGTCCTTGGCCACGGCATGTATGTTTATCTCACTTCCCAATGTTTTTCCACACAGTTTGAGGATACAACATAGGAAACATCGGAGGGGACTACAGAACACCACACCTACCACAAACAAAGGAAAAAGTTCTTTAACAGAGTGATAATGACACCGGTTCATACTATCTGACCCTTTAATAGAGATTAAATAATTTTTATAAAATTGTGGAAACATGTAAATAATGACTATCACTTATAAGTTACTCTTGTGTTTATACCAGCCATTAAATTTGAAGCAGGTGAATATGTGGTTCTTCATTACGTCATATTTAGTGACTGGATGATATCTTCTCCAAATGACCCCTTGTCTTGACTTGGCTGAGACGATGCTGGAACACCTAAAACAGCTGTGTGTCCCCTATTGTTACAAGCCGCCTGTATTTTTTATTAAAATGTTCCAGGGCCTGTTCTTTATTTATTTATGACCAATTGTTTTCTTTCCCAAAACAATAACTTGAGTGGCCTATATCAAAGTTATTATCTACTGATGTAATAGTGATACTAATAATAACAATTGCCTCCACAACAACAAAAAAAAATAATAATGGTAGTCTGTGCACAGTACAGCTAGGCAGTTTGACTTTCTGTGCACAAAAGGCTCAATTTACACTTTCTGGATATCACATTTTTTGGTGACTAAGTGTATGTATTTAGTATATACATTTTTAATGTCTTGATGAGCACATTTAATATGATAAAATGGCAATTTTATCCACTGCTAACCTATCTGCATGCTCCCAGACCATCATGATGCAACAAATCCATGCATATATATATATATATATATATATATATATATAAATATATATATATTTACCTGCTGACCTTTAGTAATGTTTATCCATGTAGACAATTTTGATATGAGTTGCAAAGTTTTAGAGATATTAGCCTTAGATATGTCTGCCTTCTCTCCAATATAACAGGACTAAATGGCCCTCAGCTTGTGGCGCTAAAAGCAGCAAAGAAAATATTTTTTAAAAATCTAAAATAGTATCTCTTTCCTAACATCATGACTTGGTTACTCAAGATACTCCACAGACCTTGTTGAGAGCAGTTTCATGCAGGTACTACGTTCTTTTTACTAGAAAGAAAGCAGTTCCGGTAGATTCTAAAGTAGAAAGAAAGTAGCTCCTACATAAAACTGCTCACAACAAGGTCTGTGGATTATTTTTAACAACTGTTAAATTGGACTAGTGCCATTTAGTTCCATTCTGATATCTCCAAAACTCTGCAAACTCTCACCAAAACAGACACACACAAACTTGATGGACAACCCATGCATGCCACAGCTTCAATTACTCATCAATATTGATTTAGCTCAGTGAAAAAGTATCCCAGACGAGCCCCAATCATGTTTCATTCCCTTGCGTAGACAATAACATTATAACCAAAGAGGTGTTAAACAAAATACAAGGGGCCCAAAACATCTAACAGGTGTCCACAGGTTTGGCTGGTGAGGGTGAGGTTCCTGGAGGGGAAAACCAAGGGGCAGAGAGCCATGCCAAGGCCCACTGGAACATTCTGGGGGCTGGTTATGGGGTTTGGGGAGGCTGAGAGCCCCCCATGGGGTCTGGACAGCTTTGTTTTAGGGTGCTGTTCATCTCACTGGCAAATTTATGCGGTTTACCCTTTGACAAGCACATCCTGAGCTGACTGCCAAGGTCAACAAAGTTGATTTTCTCAAAGAACAACAAAACACATAAAAACAGCAGACAGCACACGCACCATCAACCCTTTAACAAGGACTCACAGTAGTCAGTATTACAGCATACCTCTGCATGTAACATGCTTTTATAGTAGAAGAAAATGCTCATATTTTGTTTTTTTTTTAACGTTTTTGTCTGCTGAAAGTTCAGGCTTAAATGATTGTGACATAAACAGGAAAATATTAGGGAAGTAACCCAAAATTCCCTGGTTTCAGCAGCAACTGATATGATTAGAGATACTGTTTGAATAGTGAAAGACTGTATTTGATTAGGAAGTGACTGCAGTGTGATATTAGCAGAGAAAGATTATTGTTGTAGCCTGCAATTATGGGTCCAGTGGGAGAGATGCGTGCAGGTTAGTACAGTAAAGTTGTGAATACAGACCCGCTCCAGCACTATAAACATTAAAAACATCCTAACCAAAGCAAATATTACCGGCTAACTTGTGGCTGATGTCCGGCAAGGAAAATGGCATGAACAAAAATGGGACTCGGGCTGGTCAAGCAACAGGAAACCAGAGACTGTTGAGCCCACATCCTACTTAGACCTGCTCCATGCAAAACTCCGGCAGGACGATGCTGCAGAGTTGAGGGACAACCCATTCTTACACCCAGTGCCACAACTACAGTTACTCTTCAATGCTGATCGTGTTGTAGCTCAAGGAAAAAGTATCCCAGATGAGCCCCCATTTGTGTAACATCCCCTTTTGTGGACAAAAGCACAACAACAAAAGAATTTCACAGAGTAAGAGTGGACGTGGAAATTAAAGTGATTTATACAGCTCATCTTAATATTTGCAAAAAAAAACAAAGGTCTCAAAACATGGGGAATATGGGGCAAGATGGTCGTGCCAAACAGAAGAAATAAAATCTAACAATTAGCCCTGCTTAGCGCCTACCTCTGAAACAAACAAACAAAAGACTGACCTGCTAATCTAAAGAAAAGAGCTGCACTAAAACAAATACAGGAGTGACGCCAATCAATCAGTCTATTGCCTCTGGAGGAAAGTTTTCCTCCTGCAGTTGTAAAGTTGGCATAAAGTTTATTACAAAATAACTAGCTAAAGGTTTGTACCTTTTGTTTTAAGTGTTTTGTTGGATTTTATTGTAGGAAACAGCCAGAGGTGACTGTGCAGGTTCAGTTGTGGCTTCATGTTGACACTACAGGAAAATTCAAAAGGTCACCAAACATGTACTTCCAGAAGGCTGCGTGGAAATCTGTATTTTAGGATGCCATGCTGTGGACTAAAATGTTGAACACACAGAGGGTTGACGAGAGGTCACCAGAGTTACTTTGATACATCCTTTGGGAGCCCTTCCACATTTCCTCTTTATCTGGTCCTTGGTGAGATGTCTTGCCCATGACAAAAGTGGTTGACAGAGAAGACATCCTGGCATTGTTTTTATCAGGGCAAGATCCAGTAAATGCAAGAAACAGGGGGCTATTGTTCTACCTAAACACGTTTATTTTTAGGTTCACCCAGCTGAGCATCTGTTTGACAGTTGGTTTGAATATATTTGTACAGGTAGTTGCATTTATGACAATTAAATTGTGTCACTGGCTCGTCTGTCTTTAGATTTTCTGAGTTTGGTTATAGAATATGACTTTCTTGTCTTTCATGTATCTACAGTTAAGTAAAACTATCACATTTTCTGTTTGGAGGAGTGAAATAACCAGGGACCCTTACAGTACACAGGTATTTTTATGAGGAAGCGTGGGGAATGATGAGATAACCCAGTCTTTACAGCTCCAACTGGACTTTGAAATTTTGTGTACATGTTTTACAACCCAATAAAAACATTTGAGAGGATAACCTGCTTTTTACACCCACGAGGATAAATTTTCAAACCCGCTTAAATCATGGTCCAACTTTAAATTATGTGCACCAAACTTTTTAACTATCACAAACTTAAGGAAAATTGCATCTAAACCTCTCTTGACACCTCAGTTTAGTTTTTTCCCTAAACCTTCATTAAATTTAATTCTGTTTCAGTTACTATTACTAATTCATGAAAATGCTGACAATGCTAACAAACAATATAACATTTGGTTTACATTTCAGCTATCAAGCAAACAATATAACGATTGATATATACAATATAGCATGTTGTTAACCTTTTAGCTAACAAACAATAGGATTTTTTTTTAGCTAGAAAGCAAACAATATAAATATTTTTTTTTTGTTTTTTACTTTTTAGCTAGCAAGCATCCCCCCAAACCAGCTATGTTAAACTCAACTTACCCAGTCCACAACCCGGTCTTAATGGTAACTAAACAACACCTTAATCTAAACTGTAGTTTAAACAAAATATATAGAGTTATTTCTGGAAACCCAATCAAGGTACAAGCCAGACATCAAGATATATAAGTGTGTATTTCCTCTATTCCACAGAGTCAAAACAGCCACATGAACCGCAGCCAACAGGATATGTATGGGACTTCCCTCTTTTTCACCCCCTGGTCCAAAGTCCATGTTGGTAGATGTCATTACCGCAGCGATAACAGCAGTATTATGTCTACATGGTGATTTAACATCCCTTCCTGAAGCAGCTGTTGTCCCCTGCCACGGACTTACAGATGCCTGATATTTACGGTAAAAGTAAGTTTGATGAGTTATTAAACTTAAACTTTAAATCCGGTGAAATCCACTTTCTACAGTATGATGGTGGATTAAGTGGATTTAAGTGGTTGTACATCAAAGCCCCGTATTTCCACACTTGGTGACAAAAAAAAAAGCCCTAAAATGTTGTTTATAGACTGTGATGAGTCGAGAGTAAGTGTTTGAACATGTGTGTAGAAATAGCTCTTTGCATGTTTAACCCTGGAATGCTATGCAGCTAGATGCCACTTCAGCAAACCAGGAGTCATGTCAGTGGCCCACTTGACCTCTTAACCACCGTGGGAAGTCGGAATTTCACACCAGTAAGTGGATCATTCCTGGAAAACAAAGAACAAAAATTTACAGCCAAAAGTACAGTAACTGGGAGGCATATTTGATAAAAATTGAGTGAAGATCATCATTTGACTTTTTGACATCTGTTACACCATAAAAAAGGTCATTATGTCATGAGTGTGTTTACTTATGAATAAGTACTTAGCCTTATAAGATAATACCCTCTTTTTCCTGCCAGTTTCCTGTGACTAAAATCAGATAGATAGTCTAACATATCTGTAATTCAGCCTGTTAGAGTATAAATCTTAGAGTAAAAAAATAACAGTAGTTAAACCAGGTGTGCTAACTAGCTTAGCTTAGCTGTGTATAGCTGTGTTTCAACCACTGAGTGTGACAGACTACCTTTAAATTCTAATAAATTATTGAATAATTCACATGGACAAGACAGGAGGGATAAACCATTTTTTTCACTGCATTTTTTAATTAATATGTTAGACAGCTAAGGAGTCTTCAGACCATTTGTTCTCACTCCTCTCAGCTCTTTGCTTTTTATTAATAAATTAATTAATAAATTGGCTGATATATTGAAGAATAAAAAATAATAATAACTTTATTTATATAGCACCTTTAAAACAGAGTTTACAATGTGCTTTGACAGACAAAGTAAAAGAGCACAAGAGCAAGATACCAAGAAAAAATAACAACAGAGGGCCAAACAGGAGTTAACTAAGACTGAAGTAAAACAAGACACAAGCAAAGACACTAAAACATAGAAAAAACAATAAAACACAGTAAAAGAAATAAGAACAGTAAAACTAGAAAAAGAAGAATTAGTCCAGCTGTTATTAGCAGGCCAATGCTTAACTGCAAAAATGCTCCTCTAAAGTATTACAGGAGAAGGATATGTTAATTATTGTTTACACAAGAAATGATAATGATAATGTGGAGCGTATAATTTGCTTCCACTGTAGAGGTCACCAGAAAAAAACACAGCATTTAAGGCGTACTCCAACTGAATTGCTAACTGGATGGTCAAACAGCTCAGGATTCCCACATATAATAACTTTTAAAACCACAATTTGTTGTTTTTACACTAGATTTTTATACAGATTAAACAGATAAGACACTGCATGTTAACTGGTGAATTTTGCAGGTGGTAGAGGGGGGATTTTGTTCCCTCTGGAGAGAGCCAGGCTGGCTTTTTTCCCCCTATTTCAAGTCTTTATTTTAAGCTAAGCTTACTGCCTCCTGGCAAACAGACAAATATGAGTGTAGTCATGAGTGTTCTCATCCAACTCTCTGCAAGAAAGAAATTACATGTCCAAATATATCAAATTATTAAGAAGTAAAAAACAGACTTAAGATCACATTAGTTGTATCCTGTTACTGTAGCCTATGTTAAATGTTAGATTGCACATAACTCAAGTTGTACCAACCTAATTTATTCCCTGTGATTACCTGCAGTTGCATGTTTATGTAAAACGGTTACTGCATGTCAGATGTTGACAGTCCCTTCCTAAATAAATATCTTTGGGCAAAAAAATAATGAGTAGGCCAAGCCACAGTGCAAAGAATCTTCAAGCGTCAAGGTGAATTTTTGTCTCTTCAGAAGCTTACTAATAAAATAAAAATGAAACAGAATTAAATAAAGAGGAACACTTTGATCATAATAATGCCACTATATACACGCTGCTAGTTTTTTCCTTATTCCCAAGATAATGATATCAAAGACATCCCCACGTTCCTCTTTTACCAGAGGGAACATTTCATCAAAGTTCAAGCCGAGCATTAAAAATCTACTCAATGTCACATCACAGACACATTTCACAGCGAGCTTTGAAGTTCACCCACACACCTGGAGGTATTACAGAGATAATTTTATTTAATTTTTTACAGGGACACATACAGAGCCACACACGCAGTCCTCACTACAGCACAGCCATAGTGGTTACTCCAACATCTTTCCCAGAAACAATGGTCTGCGCGGCTCTGCTTTGCAAAGGAGAAAACTCACAAACTTGTTCCAACTCATTGTGCAACACCGTTTGTTATGTCTGCATGGCCAACAGAGGGCAGCATCACTCTGCAGCATCACTTCGCTCTTCCTCCTCTGATCCCATCAACAAACCGCCAGCCTCTGACTTGCAGGTTGGTTGACAGGTGGTAGTTATGGCTGCATTAACTCTGATTTAGTTGCAAGCCTCTTAGCAAGTGTCATTATGGAAAAGAGTCTGGCCTTTTAGCCTGTGCGGCTTCTCCTGCTGTCAGGGAACATGCCATAGAAAATGCATTGTGTCAAAGCTGTTGGTAAGGTGCTTAAACTGTACCCCTGCTGGAAAACCAAATATTGTCGCTATTATTCATCATTTCTCACTCGCTGTATGTGTTTATGTGTGTATAACCGGATGAACAGTCCTTTGGAAATTGCATTCAGCCAACAAAACTATCTGCCACTCAGTTTAAGGCTCTAAAATTGACAGTCTTGTTATTCAGTGCACCCAGTTGTGGCAAATGGACTTTTAACTCACATATTATCACAGCTTATTTAGCAGATTTATTGCACTTCTGCATTGGTTACATCTTTTGTTCAATTCTGAATAAGCCAAATCAATGAAATACTGTCACATGCACCTTGACACCTTGCTTGTTGTTGGTTTCAAGGCAAAGTGCTTTGCTGTAATTTGACTTTAAAACCAATTAAATCATCACAATTTAGTCAATACTCAGGATATAAGAAACACATCGATTTCTTAAAATGTACAGCTAATGAATTTACGTGTTTTTCAGGTATGCAGAAAAAAAATGACTTGAAAGGAAAAACTGTGTATGGGTTTTGTTATTTGTAGGTCATGCATTGAAATGACTCATGATTGATTCATTATTGATTCATCATTGATTTTAATTAAAATCGCACATTTTTTCCATGTGAAACGTAGCGATAAAGGATTCAATTAAAAGTGAAGTCTACAGGGTTAACAATGTCACAGACCTTTTCAGGGAAATAAACATTCCTGTCACTTAAAGGTGCAATAACCAGAGAAAGATAAGAGTGTCATTCACAGCTCATCCAATCACTTTGGATTGGCGGCTTGAAGCCAAACTAACCCGGATGTGAGCACTTCCATCTCTGTGCAGCATGTTGTTTCTCGCCCCAACTTAGGGTTGGCTGTTTTCAATTCTGAGGTCACAGTTTTCAGCCAAGTTGATTTTGGCATCCTTTGTTTCCTCTTAACAGACACGTCGGAGCCATTGGAGCCATCGGTGTTTAATTTCCAGCACCACATTGCAACAGTTTGTGTTTTTGCACAGGTCTTCACTGGATATCTTTTCTGGCCAAAATGATGTATCGACCGATGGCATCCGCTGTGGGATGCATTGATTTTTTTCATGTCACTCTCAACCACTTGCCAGCATTCTGAGCTGTACAGCGAAACTGACTTAACATTACTGTTACACAGTCAGACATGTACTTTGATGGCCCATGTCCTATTTACTAAAATGGAAGGGGTGGGGTTTATGCCCTATACTGCAGCCAGCCACCAGGGGGCAGTAGATATGTTTTGGCTTTGGATAAGAGAATGCTGTCACTGTGGAGATATTTTTTTCCTGTATTGATCAGGTCAATTTTATATTGGTATTGAGCCATTTATTTTCATTTTGACAAGATCCTAAGAATCCCAAATACACTGCGTGGCCAAAAAAAAAAGCCCGGATTTAACAAAGCAAAAAGCTAAGAGCCTTCCCTTGGATAATTACTGCAGTGATTACTATGTTTCAACTGACAACATGTTATTTAACTCTAACTGATGCAGTGAGGAGCTTCTCATTTCTTAACAACTATGTCAGAAGACATATCCTGTGGTCGTGGAAAAGTGACTGCATCAAACGAAGAAAACAACTAAGGAGACTGATGAAACTACTTAAACTGGGTTAAGAACTGTCCAATGCATTATTAAAACCTGGAAGGATAGTGGTGAACCATCATCTTCCAGGAAGAAATGTGGCTGGAAAAAAATCTTGAGTGATTGTGATCAGAGATCACTTAAACATTTGATGAAATCAAATCATAAAAAAATCAACAGTAGAACTCACGGCTGTGTTTAATAGTGAAACTAAAAGCATTTCCACACACACAATGTGAAGAGAGCTCAAGGGATTGGGACTAAACAGCTGTGTGGCCTTAAGAAAACCACTTATTAGTGAGGCTAATTGGAAAAAAAAAGGCTACAGTTTGCTAGGGAGCATAAAGATTGGTCTCTGGAGTGATGGATAAAGGTCATGTGGTCTGATGAGTCCAGATTTACCCTGTTCAGGAGTGATGGGGGCATCAGGGTAAGAATAGATAATGAAGTGATGCACCCATCATGCCTATTGCCTACCGTCCAAGCCTGTGGGGGCAGTGTTATGACCCGGGGTTGCTTCAGTTGCTCAGGTTGAGGTTCAACAACATTATGTGCCCAAAAAAGAGGTCAGCTCACTACCTGAATATAATGAATGAGAAAGTTTTTTTTTTTTCCAATAACATGAGGCGAGCCCTGTTTGCATGCAGCTGCATCACATTTCAAAGGACTCGGTAGATTTATGTTTGCACTGCGTGGCAAAATGACAGGTCAAAACCTCATCATTAATAGCAGGCTTCCATACAAACACTCACCAATGAGTCACCATGTTTATTACTAAATGACATGCTGCCTAAAAATGACTCATTATCATCTGTCACAATTAGCAGTTCCCCACGTTTCCTCGAATTATAGCTTCCTTAAAATATCTGGATTAATCTCCTACTGAGCCCTTGGGCAAAGTTGAGCAACTGGGCCCAAGTGCTGTGTAGTCATTCGATTAAACATATTAATTTAGAGATATGCAACATAAAAGTTAAAAAAAATGAAATAATGGAAGTCTTAAAACTAGATTTTTCCGTTTTAAGACAGGGTTTCCAGTTCAGATAATAACTCAATGTCAGTCAATGTTATGCTTCAGGAGCTTTCAGGGACCCTGGTGTTATCGACCCACCCCCCGGGGTTACTTGCCTTGTTGGTACAGCTTTGAGAGAGGAGTTTTCTTTGGAGCTGCAGGGGTGGCCTTGACTCCTGGCAGTTGAAAAATCAATATTTCTTCTTTTTCAAAAGTAGTACTGCATTGTGGACTGGGACTGCAAATGATTTTTCACCCCAAAGTTTCTCCTGTGTTTTGAAGCAAGAGCAAACTACATTTTAACAAGGTGGGAGCGGGAAAAAAGGGGAAGAGAAATGGCTGTACAAGACCTTTCAAAGGCATCGACTGGGTATTTATCTTTAAGACTGACAGCTTCTTCTGTTACCCCATGGGTCCACAATGCAACACACTGAATAGATACAGCTGGGCATGGTACAGGAAAAATAATAGGTACAGGAGCCAACATTATCCCCTACTGTAACTCCTGGTGGTCTTAATGCCACCCCAGAGTTTAAATTGTTAACCAGTTTTTTTTCTTTTATTATTAATAAAGAACCTGATCCTCAAACAAAGGAGATGAATGTTGCATGAGCGAACAAGATTTGACTGAATTTTAATGGAACCAGAGTGTTAAAAGATGTATTCTCACCTGTGAAAGCTGAGACACTCAAGGTGGAGTGGTTGAAGTTACTGTTAATACTACCATCTGTAAAAAAAAAAATGGTTCTGTAGCTTTCAGATTTCCTTTTTTCCTTGAGTGCTGTGAAGATTTCTCGTCTTTAACCTCAGAAACAGCAGCTGGCAAACAACCATCCCAATCTAACTTCCACTGTGTGTCTGTTTGGAGAGCAGCCCGGTTTCGTGCGTATCAGAATTTCTGATAGCAAATTGAAATGGTTGAATTGTGAAGGCAGAGGAAGAGCTTAACAAGGTTTGATAGCCACATAATAACAAATATATTGCTCAATTTCTCTTCCTAGCAGCAGCATAATATGATATTGAATTTAAGCTACTGAGCCTTATATCTTTCCTTTTATTCAAACTTTTATTCATGACTGTAATTCAAACAGCTCAGCAGCTTGAAGAAGAGCACGAACGTGCACAATGTAGTTTGACGAATATCTGTTTTACAAGCTGCACGTGTGTTTACTTCCTGCCAGTGTTATAGCGACGTTACCACTGCCTACAGACTCAGTGATGTTTTTTTATCCTTAAATCAGGCATTTCATCTTTCACAATTCATTTGGTACATATTGTCAGCGGTTTTTAATTTCATCGTCTTCATTCAAACTTGACAGAAACAAAAAAAAATCTCTGTTTTCACTGTTCCGATCATCAACTCTGGTTTGATTATAATAACAGGAGAGCTTGGTATATATCGTACAACAGTATTTACCATTTATTTTGTTTATTTAATTATTATTGCTTTACTTAGTTTATATAAGAGGCTATTTTTCATCTGTAGCCCCTGGACAGATGTTACAAAAGTCACCCTAAAAAACAGAATATAAGAATAAAATTACAAATCATCAAATTATCAAGTCTTATCGTATAAAGTGTTTTTGAGCATTCTGACAATCACCTCAGTGGCTTAACTGTTAGCTAGTTAGCATCGTCATCTTCATTCATACTTGACAGGAATAAAAATAAAACTCACCAAAAATGTCTTGGTTTGTCTTTCTGCTGTTCCAAAAATCATCAGCTCTTGTTTGGTTTAAATAGGATGTAGTTAGCTTAGTACATTAACTGTTAACAGTATTTACCGTTTGTTTTGTATAAAGTGTTTTCGAACATTATGAAAGTCACTAGAGAGTCTTGGTTTACTGTTAGTGATGTTAGCTAGCTAGCATCATCATTTTCATTCAAACTTTACAGGATCAAAATAAAAACAAAAATGTCTTGGTTCTTCTTTTCACTGTTCGAACAATCCCCAACTTTGGTTCAAATAAAAGTTAGTTTAGAAGATCTAAAAATCCATGCCTTGTCTGGGCCCAGTGAGGGCAGCCCACAATGCATTTGGCTGCACATGCAGAGCTTATTTGCTATATTATTAACAGTATTTTTTAATTTATTTTTGTATAAAGTGTTTTCAAGCATTTTCAACAAGTGGAGTCTGCAGATGAATCCAAGAGGATGATACAGTTCACCAAATGTGGACTTGTTTTGCTCATTTGAAGCTTAGTTTTCATGTTACAGATGGCATGACTCGGATGAGAGGTATGAGATAATTTAGCTGTGAACTATAATCATCTGTTATGTAGTTGCTCTGCGAGGATAAGTGACTTGCCCTTGAAGAATCAAGATTATCTCAACATACAAGCCTCCCCTTTTCTCCTCTCCCTCCTCTTTTATCTAAATATGGTGAAAAATGCCTGTAGGCACACATCCAGCTGACCTTTAATATAAATTGACATTTCTGGAATGACACATAGATCTTGCATAAATCCTGGTGTTCATCTATACCGACATTCATCTGGCTTGTATAAACGCTGACATTTCATTGTAGGTATTTTCTCCACAGCAACTTTTAACTCACCACAAGTCGATCTCAGTCTAAGTTGTATTAACTGGCTTGATTAATACAGCAAATACAAGCTCAGTCTGATCAATACAAACCAGACAACCTATAAAAACAAGGTTGCACAACCTGTGACGTACTCAAAGTCAAATTAGTAACTGCACTCTGAGACCCTGTCCTCTGCCTGGATTTCTTTGTTTTCTCATTATTTTGCTGTCTTTGGGATGCGTTAACATGCTGGGAAGCTTTTTTCACAGTACTCTGACCTTCCCATCAACCTCAGCTGCACGTTGTGTTTACTGTAAATTTCCAGATGTTAACACGCTGACATAAACAAAACTAAGATGGTGAACATGGTAAACACTATACCTGCTTAACATCAGACGTTTGGAAATGCTGCTGGCGCCGTTTCAGTTAAAAAAACCCAAAAAAAAACCAAAAACAAAACAAACAGGGCTACAGGTCAACAAAATATCAGACTTAAGCATGTGAGACTGCTGTTTTTTCCAGTTTACTACCAACAGTCAATGATAAATAGTATATTTATGATTGTAACCATGACAACAAAGGTCCCCGAACTTGAAAACCATGGTGTTCTGCATACATTTTTTGTGCTTTAATCTAACAAATCTTTAACCATAGTTTTGCCAGATAATAAAACTTATTTATTATTACAACATTTACATGCAGCAGATTAGAAAACATTTCTATGTGTCATTCTGGGCGCAGTTATTAAAAAACAATCTAATTTCTCGTTTAATTTGGAGGCTTATTATTAGATGAAAACCTCATTGCACAATAAAAGACTAAGTTCTATTACAGTTACACAGAAAACTAGGATGATATACAACATGTGGTGGAGCCTATCAGGTCATCAATCAGGTGACAGCCAGGTGTTTGCAGTCAGTGGAGAGCAGCTGTGGCGCCTGGCTGTTAAAAATGTGGTCGCTTTGATCTCACGAGGTCGCCATTGCCCGGATGTGCATGACGTCAGAGAAAGTTTAGATCAAGTGGGACACAGCTGGCACGCATTGTGCGGCGATCACAGATCTCAGATCGCAATTCTGCGCAGGTCTGGCTCATCTTGCATGAGCCTATTGACAAATTATACTATTTTTTATTTATTTCTAATATTTATATGATGAAAAAGAAAATGTATCTGTATGTAAAAGTTTTTACTTCCGTGTCTCAGGAGGATACAACAGGTAGTTCATACAAAGCATTCTGATTGGTCAACTAAACATTTAGAATGTGCTGACACAAGCATGAATCAGTACATCGTGCTCAGCATTAAAAATATTACTCCGCCCACAAGGAGGAATGTTTTTGTATTAATACTGCATAAAATCTAAAATGTGCATTTGTTCTGATCCAAGCCCAACATGAAAGTCTAATTGATACAGTACAGTATTATGACTTCTAAAGAGTTGAGATAGAAACTAAAAAGTCTGATAGGATTCTTTTTTCTCCTTTCACTACAGAACAAAACATTACACAAGTCTGGGAAATTGCATTTCTTTAGAAGAAAAGCCGTTTTGTGCACTTACGGTGCAATTACATTATTTCTGCTTTCACTAAAACAGTTTTAACAAGGCAGCATATGTAATCAGCCTTTTTTCACAGAACATGAATGAATCTGGAACATTAGGCCTAAAATGAATCTTTTATCTTTGCAGAAATGCTTTGAAACAATGCACTGGCGAGCAGGCAGTGCTGAAGACAGTTTTTTATTCGCTCTGCAGGGATTCAGTTGAAAAAAGAAGAAGTTTAATTTTCCTTAACACCCAGAGGCTTGTCAGAGGTAATGGCCTGTTATTTCCTTCATCCTGGAAAGCTGATTTCTCTTGGATCTGCTGATACACCAAAATGAAATGAAATGAAATGATTAAAGCAATCTGCCCTCCTTATCAACAGGACATAGTCTTAAACCGCCTCCTCCTCGTGGAAAAGCTGCGTCAGTATATTTTCGAAGTAAGTCTGACTTTTCTCATAAAATGGGAAATAAGTCAGCTTGTCATTTAGAATAACTTCTACCCTGCATGTCATTTCTTTGAAAAAAGGTTTTGATCGATTGTACATTTATGCACAGCAAAGCTATTTTACAATTTTATGGCACTAAACCGGAGAAACATGTTTATTTTAGATGCTCCCATGTTCTTATCTGATTTTGTGGGAAGTGTGCTGTTTCATTTTTTAAAAAAGGTCAATAAACAAAAGCCTTTCCTCTCGATCAATCTGATGTTACTAGCAGCATTTCCCATTCAGAAAAATCAAATTTATCTAGAAAAAAGTAATTTTTGTTGCTGTGATCAGTTAAATAAAACACATGGCAGAAAAGCTGTGAAAACTGTCACTTCGCAGGGCTTTCATGTGATGTGCGATGCTTTTATCCACTTTCATTCCATTTATTGATTTGCATGTTCTTAATGTCACCGTTGATGTCCTGCGCTTGAGATGAAGTTTAAGCACTTACTCAGTTGGAGGGAGACAGAAGGAAAGTGGGGACAGGATTTGCTCCCAGGCTAATTGGAGCTTACGCACAGACTATTTCTGATCACATAAAATTGCTTCAGTGTGTGTGTGAGGGGGCTATCTGACTAATAACTGAGAGTAGGTCATAGCTGCAGGAAGCTTAAAGTGGAAGAAAGCCACTGCATCCCACGAGCTCTTTGGCTAATACAGATTCTGATGGATTTTTCCTCTCTGATCTAGATTTAAAGTTTTAATACAGAAGTGGCCGTGGGGTACGGGGGTGCATGATCCCGCGGAAATTTCACCATGTACTTTGTATGATGGCGTCTCAGGAGCTTGTTGTACCCGTTTCTCGAGCCACCAACCGGTGCAGAGATCGAGGGGGAGGTTAGACGCTTGTACCAGTTTTACACAAATAAACAAATCAGTGCTTCCAAGAGAAAATAGGAACTACCGTCCTTCTAAATTACCAAAAAAAAAAAGAGCTGTAAGCTTTGCAATAGATGATGAAGTGTGTGAGAATTAGTGTAGACGTGAGTTCAAAGCGTCAGTTCCATTCTACATTCAAAAATGGCTTTCTGATATTATTTATCTCGTAAATAAATCGTGACCAAAAACTGTTTCATCGCTCGGGCTTTCAATTTTAAAATCCCGCCCCCATCTCGCCTCACTTCCTGTCTGTAAGGGTTTTGTATCCTGTGGGCATCTACCAAGAAACCTAACCAGCAGGGGACGACAATGTGTAGATCAAAAAATAATAAATATATTAAAAATATAGATATATAAATATGTTCATTTTTTTTTTTATCAAATTACAAGACACCTTTGCCACATCTGTTAGAGAACAAGGGGTTAAAAAGTCAGTGATCATTTGTAGCCTCCTATAACTGTTAACCAGATCTCTCATGGATTCTCATCATCATCACTTTGTGGTGTATTTGGATCCATTTTCTTATGGCATAAATCCATCACTGCTGCAAATCACACGATTGTTTATTTTAAGTTTTCAATTTAGTGAAGTCGGGAACATTCAACAGATGGTGGGATTTGAGTCTAACCTCGACGACTGACGAAAGTTTTGAAAGAAGTCCATCTGTCAGTTTGTCCACCACTTTGATCCGGACTGAAATATCTCAACAACATTTGGATGGATTACCATAAAACGCCGTTCAGATGGTTAAAGTTAACGATGAACATTGTCTCTTTTGAATCATTAATTGCAAGCACTTAAAATTATCATGGGTTGTTTTATGAAGTCTGGTCTAATTTTGAATGTGCATAAATAAGAAACAAAAATATTCTTACCTTCTTTAGGAAAGTATGCTGCTTTATTTATATACTTATGTGATATTTTAGATTATTTACACATTGAGACTGTCTAGTGGTAAGATATGTTTTGTTTTGTTTTGTTTCAATGTTTGCTCATCAATTCTTCTTCATTGACTTACTGCAATGTTTTATTATGCTTCATTATGCTGTTTTTAAAAAGGGAAATTTAATAAATTACAAAAACAAATGGTGTTCAGACATTCATAATCACCCAGAGGTTTGGTGATCAACTGATGGACGGATGAGCAGATCAATGCCGGCATTCATCATCAGGTCAAAGTACAATTCCAAGATGCTTTACTTGAGTATATCTATTTTAAGGTATTTTTTATACTACTACTCCACAGAAGAAATGATTGTACTTTGCACTCCACTAGATTTTTTTAACAGTTACAGTTACTAGTTACTTTTCAGATTAAGATTTTATTTGGAAGAAGATATGGACTTGTAGGACAACTTTATAAAATATGATGGATTATTATGGATATGGATATGGATTAAACGACTAAATTAATAAAGATGAAGTATTACAGAAGGTCACTGAAGGGAAAGAACCTCATTTGATCGCTTAAAAGGCAGTTTTTCAGATGCTTAAGTAACAAGGTTTTGAGGGAGGGAGTTGTGCTTTCAGTCAGCACTTTGTCCTGCATCCTGTTTGTGATACTGGAGGACGGGATGCCAAAGTTCAGCCAAGATGTGGAGAATGTCCAATCTGGTGTTGAGAATTCAGTTTGCAGCTGAGTGTGGTCAAGGCTCACAGATGAGGATCAACGCCCCCAAATATAAAGTCACGGTAGGCACGTCCAGATGGAGAGGTAACAATTGGTCAGAGTGGAGGAGTTGCGCTGTAGAAGACACTGGATTATTGAGAGTGACAAATTTTGACTAGGTGAGGCTCAGTAAGGCAAGAAATGTCCATTCAAGTGTCAACAAAAGTCATGAAATACTAATAAACACGAAAATTAAGTATTGAGGGTTCCTCGTTATAATACCATGTGATGCATCAATATGCAATTATGTTTTTGTGAGTTCGTCACTCTCTCAGGGTTTTGTGTTAATATCACAAGTGAGAATGATCTCCATCCACAACAGTACTTTAATTTAAGTAGCAAAATGGTAACTGGCAGTTGCAGTCTGCAGTCACAATTTTGCATTCTGCATTTTCATTCTTAAAGGTTATTGCTCACTCATTGTTCCTCATGCCCAGTGCAATTAAAGTGAAAGAGATGGCAAACAAAATCCACAGTCCTTTATTCATGCAAAAATACATTCTTCATTTTTTTTCTCTTCTTATTATTATTATTAGTCATAGTAGTAGTAGTATTGTTGTTGTTGTTGTTAACAACAGCAACAACAATAGTAAGATGCAATAAGATGTCTGGGAAATTAAGTTTTTTACTTACTTTTACTTTACTTGAATCACTGAAAAAAACACTTTTAACATGAATTATACAATAATAATAATAACAACAACAACAACAACAACAATAATAATAATAATAATAATAATAATAATAATAATAATAGTAATAATAATAATAATAATAATTTAATTTTTTGTGGATATTATATACTGCATGTACATGTATGATCTTTACTAGCTTCAATTTCGATTTCTTATGTCTTATTCTTGTAACGCCATAAACAGTGTGGGATTCCTTGTTAAGTGCTTGATTTTTTCCCAGCGATTTAAATGTAATAATAAAAAACTTCATTACCCAGAAATCCTGCACGAGGAATTCCATCACCAGGAAGTAGCTTGTAAACAGAGTTAGCTTACATTTTAGAAGCAGCGTACACCGAAGTCCGCCCGGCTAGGCGGAGTCAGCACTCGGTGTCCAAACGGGGTACAGTGAAGTGTCCGCGGGTTGAATCCGCTCCACCTGCAACCGTTTCTGAACAAAAGTACGTTAAAACTGAGCAGATGTGATTAAGAGGAACGATAGAGGACAAATATATTGATAGTTTTTTCGGTTACTCCACACGTAACTACTTAGTTAATATCTGATTTTTTGGAGCTAAAGTAACAATCTGAAGCCCCTGTATAATCAATATAAACCGTATCATATATGTTTCACTAACGTTTCAGAATAACTGATTCTCTATATTGATTGTTGTGTAGATTTGATCCACCGTCGGGTTAACGGTTAACTTAACCTCGCCTCCACAGACCTCTCACCCCGGCGTCTGTACGGGGGTAAAATACAAGCCTCCAGCAGAGTGTCCTGTCCTCGACTTGAAGCAGAGGTAACGTGGGGCTAAACTTCTTATAAACATACTCCTGTGTACTGATGAAGACTAAGATGTGCTGCAGACACTTCAAGAGTGTTGTTTTGACGTCTGTAACGTTGCTTTTAACAGACTGGATCAACCAACTAGCTTGTTTTTGGTCAGACTGTCAGTGATTCGTATAGTGATTCTTATTAATAAAGTAAAGTAAAGAAAATCTAACACTTGGTGTGGTGACACACTTACATGGACTACCATAACGGTGCTTCATACTTCATGCAAACTTAGCTAATACTTGTGAACACAAGTGTTTAACTTAAAACCCTTCATGCAGGCTGATAGCACTTATACTTTGGACTTTAGAGAAACTGAGTCAAAGTACAAATAAGATTCTTTTTTCAGAGTCTAAAGTCTAAATGCAGTGTTAGAAGAAGTACAGATATGTTTTACTGAAGTAAAAGTAGCAATTAAACAGTGTAGAAATACACTACACAAAATATACTTTTACCTAAAGTAAAAGTGCTAATTATGCAGGATGGCTCATCTCAGAATAGTGTATACTAAATTACTGTATTAAAATGATTAATAAATTAATTTGTACATCACCAGGGCTCATCAATAAGGATTGCCTGCTTGCCTGGGGTAAGTAAAATGACATGTCAAGCTAGCAGTTTACTTGCTGCACTTAACAAGTGGTAAAGTATTCAACTAATAAATTATTTCACAGTCGATTAATGGTTAAAGCAATTTTTCATGTAGAAATGGCAGAAAATGTGGTTTTCTGCATCTCTTTTCTCAGTTTATTATCATTAAACTGAATATAATTTATTAAAGACATCAGCTTAGACTTTAACGAACAGAGATTTTTCACTATTCTCTGACACTTTAAAGACGTTGCCGCCCTACATTAAACATGACATTTAGCTTTAGTCTTTGTTGTTATTTAATAGCTGCTAGTAAATAAAACAATTTGTATGGGGGCAAGTAAAATTTGAAAATAAGAGTAAAATAAAAAAATAAATTTAGACCTACAGAGAAATAAAATATATAACAAAATATAATGTAGGTATATATAAATAGAAAAATACCTGTCTGTCTTAAGTGGTAACCTTTCAAAATAAAAGCTTAAATTATTAGTTATTAGTTTTAATTGACTAATTATTATTGACATGATCAATTAATCAGTCAGTTATTTTTTCAATTTATCTTTCAGCGCATGACACAGGGAAATAAAACGTCAAAAAATGGCCATCACAACATTGCAGAGCCAATGATAACATCTTCAGGTCTTGTTCGTCATTCAGCTTATAGTGATATATGACTAAGAAAAATGTTTTTTATACTTTTATACTTATGTTTCATACAACGTTTGCTGTTATATATGTGATTTATCTGCTGATAATTGATTAATAAACCAGTATAAAGTATTTCAGCTCTAACTTTTGATACAGTTATATAAGTGTAAAATCCCTTGGAATTTGGCTTTTTGAATTCAGTACACTGAAACACTGCAGCACTGTGAGCAGTGTACTAAAGAAACAATAACACAGTACGGTGGTGAGAATCTATAATCTATGACTCATTACTCTCTGAGGGGCTGCAGCGTCATCCATCAGAAAAAGACTGTTGAGCTGACTAATACAGAGAGGAGAGATATTACAGCTCTGCAAAACTTAAACTTTTCTTTCCTCCTGCTGAACATTTACAAGCTGTATATGGACATTTAACAAATGTAGAGCAGCAATGATTAGTTGATTGGCTGATTGTGAAAGGATTGGCTGCCAACTTTTTTTTAATCAGTTAATTGTTTTTGTCATTTTTCAAGGAAAATGCTTCTGGTTCCAGCTTCTTAAATGTGAGGATTCCCTGCTTCTCTTGGTATTTTCTGATAGAAAACAAAGAATCTTTGGGGTTTTGACTGTTGGCTGGATAAAAGAAGAAAACTGAAGAAGTCACTTTGGACTCTGGGACTTTGGGGACTACTAACTAAATTATTAATCAGTTAATTGTGAAAATTATTGGTAATGAAAACCATTGTTAGTCGCAGCCTTAAACAAAAGGTTTATGAAAGACTATAATGTAACTTTATGAAAAATGTCTTCGTATGAACAGTTCTAATTGTTGGCCAATAAAAGTACAGTACATTAATAAACTCTTAAAAACATCCCTATAGCTGCATACAACATTATACTGTGTTATAAACTATTCATAAAGTGTCTGTACTTCTTATAAGTGCTAAATAGGGGTGTTACTGACAAGGAGTGACCATTTTTTTCTGTTAGCGACCTAGAGCTGAAACGATCAACTCTAAACCACAAGTCGATAGAGAATTAGGTGATCTGCAACACTCTTGATAAAAGTGTGTCATTTCTTCTTCTTCTTTTTAAGCAAAGATGTCAAAAAGACACTGCTGTGTGAATATTGGCTTTTGTAGCCTTTTATGATGGAGTTCTTTAAAGTTTGGATCGTTGGTTGGGCAAAACAAGTAATTATTAAGGCATCACCTTAGACTCTGGGAAAGTGTGATAAGCATTTGGCACTGTTTCTAACATTTCAATGATCTAATAATTAATTGAGAAAGTAATTAGAAGATTACTTGATAATGAAGATAATTAATAATCCAGCCATGAAGTTTCTTGTATAAAAGTTTTGTGTTGGAGAACTTGATAAATTAGTAGTAAAGTCACAGAATCTCACACGAGCCCCCTTCACCTCCTGTGCTGCTGGTGTTGCATTCAGTTTTTTACGCTTATGAAGAGGTCTGTTTAATATTCTACTTTACAGTTCTTTGATCATGGCACTGGCTGGGGTGAGAGTTGTCGAGCTGGCGGGCCTGGCTCCAGCGCCGTTCTGCGGCATGATCCTGGCAGACTTCGGAGCCAAGGTGGTCCGTGTGGACCGGACCAAGGTCGCCATGTCTCTGGACACGCAGGCGCGGGGGAAACGATCTGTGGCCATCAACCTGAAGACGTCAGAGGGCGTCGCCCTGCTCAGGAAGCTCTGTGTCCAGTCTGATGTCGTCCTCGAGCCGTACCGTAAAGGTCAGACCACCTGCACCATCAGAGTCAACGTCCTGATGAGTTACAGAATAGTTAGAATCAGCGGTGGATGAAGTATTCAGATACTTTACTTAAGTGTTGCTGACATGGAGTTCGTGGTCATAACGCAGGGTTAGATTGAATTGTTTATAGAAAGCAACTCCAGCTGGACATGACGTGTGAAGATTCACAAGCTAAGAGATTAGGAACCATTGTTTGTAAAATCAGTGTATTGTATTTTATAAACTTTTCATATATTTTGTACGTAAAGATTGTAATTTGTAAAGTAACTAGTAACTATTTCTATTTCTATAAGTGTAGTGGAGTAAAGAGTATAGTATTTCTCTCTGACATGTAGTGGAGTAGAAACATAAAGTTGTATAAAATGGAAATATTCAAGTGAAGTATCAGTACCTCAGAACTGTACTTTAGCAAATGAGTGGGTGTGTAATTTCTTTAGTGTGGTAACTTTAGATTAAGAGTAATGAATGAAATCCCAACAGATCATTTGATTTGATTGTCATTATTTGTTGTGATATGATATTGAAAGATTATGCAAATTCTCACAGAAAATAAAGGCTTAAAAGTGCTGAAGTGAGGCTTCAGGATTCAAGATTCGCACTGAATAAGAAGCAACACAAAGCAGACGTGGACAAAGGAATGTGATCAATGTTTTTGATGAATATAATTATCGATCGTGTTATAGATGGACTGTATTGTTGTCGCCCAGGTGTGATGGAGAAGCTCGGCCTCGGTCCACACGAGTTGTTGAAGGAAAATCCTCGTCTGATCTACGCTCGCTTGACCGGGTACGGACAGAGTGGGTCTTATGCCAACGCAGCTGGTCATGACATCAACTACCTCGCCATGTCAGGTAATAACACACACACAGCCGTGAATGGTTTTCTATTGAAGGTTTATACACAATACAGTGTACAATGATGAATGTTGCAGGGTACTTGTAAACACGGTAGAGGAAGATAACTCACTGCTCTTTCATTTCCTTGGACAATGAACTGGTTTTCAGTCAATAATATAAACAGTGTGGGGTGTGAAGTCAGCTTTTTCTTTCCCACGATTTCAATTTCCTAAACAATTGTTTAACAAGTGAGTGTTAGATAATACTTAGAGCAGTATGAAACTTCAACCTTTTCAAGATAACAATGGAAGGATCCACAGAAAGAAATCCAATACAACACATCAACATCAACATCAACCTTGGATTTACAATGAAATGATTTTTTCAGACATAATTGCAGACGTACAGAACAATATCAGATACATACGTACGTACCACCCTGTAGAAACCACAGAAGGGGTTGATATATATGTGTGTGTGTGTGTGTGTGTGTGTGTGTGTGTGTGTGTGTGTGTGTGTGTGTGTGTGTGTGTGTGTGTGTTACATGTTGTCTTAAGTCCTCTCGTCCTTGAAGAATTTTGAGAACCCATATCCTTCAGGGTTGTTTTTTTGTTTCTCTGTGCAGCGTACAGCAGAACATTTTCTTGCAGCGGGTGCTTGGGGACACTCAAATTAGAAAATTACAGATTTCTCAGAGAGTCTTCTGTCTTTTTTGTCTAATAACTAGGGATTTAATGATATGAAAAACTCCAGGTACAGTAATACTGTGATAAAAAGTCCATGATATATATTTATTGTGATGATAAAAAACTTGAAAAAATGTCCTTTATTAAATAACAAATCTGATGTCTACAGCGTTTTTGTTCATTTTAAATTCTTTTTCTTTTTAACTTAAAGTGCTTTAATAAATTAAAGTAAGAGAAGCAAAGCATGTGGAAAAATTGGCATGAATTGTCTGAATTATCTTTCAATCAAAGTTTGAATTTTGTATGTATAATTCTAAAACAAAAGCAATGCACCATGTAATATACCAGTAGATATTGTCAAAGTCCCGTAGAATATAGAGACATTTTTATTGCGATATTTGATATATTGTTATATCACTACTAATAAAACACATTATTTTAGTGAGTTATTTAGCGGAATTTAATAGCCTGATGTATTTTGACTTGGTCTTCAGAAGTGTGTCTTGTAAATGCTTGGTTATCACAAACACTGCTCATTGTTCTGCTCAATTATGTATTTTGCAGCACACACACACACACACACACACACACACACACACACACACACACACACACACACAAACTAATCAGAAGAAGGCAGGCCTTAAAAAGAAAAAAATAAAAGAAATAATAATGGGGCAGATGAAACAAAAATGCACCCGTACTTGAAAGAACAATAAAGACTCCAGGCCAGAGGCCACATGTCGGGGTGGGATTCAGCCTCGCTGTGTGACCCAAAAATACAAAGATTTACAAAACTAACCACGGTAAGATAAAACGGCTGCATTGATAACAAACTTGTCGGCAGCGTAGAGCCAAGGATGACAAATCAGTGGCAACTGTGATAACACAAAACAGTGTGTGTGTGTGTGTGTGTATGTGTACAAGCCTGCAGATACCACTGGAGGGATGGCAGACTGTGTGTTTCCAGCCTGAACCTCTTCTTATTGTAAAGCAGCCATAATAAACTAAAAAAAAAAGTACAGATTTTCAAGAGATCTGTGGTACTTTGTTTTAGGCTTTTATGGTCTTGTAAGTGTTCCTTTATGCAAATCCCTTTCTAAATCTACCCAGTAGTGGTAATGATGATGATGGTTTACCAATGATTTGTTGCTCTAATAAAACTGCTGGAATTTTAATTTGCTTGTTGTAGCTCTTCTTTGTAGGAGGAAAGAAATAAAGGGAGTAATGATTTCAAAACAAGTTAAGGCAAAAAATGCTTCTTTTAAGAACCAGAAAACCAACAGCTCCATCTAATGTTACTCAGCGTGACACAGGAAAGGAGGCGTGAGGCCAAACACAACAGGATAGGATCCAGCATGGACTTAAAAGGATAGTTTACAGCAGGGAAATATGAGGAACTTATTTGCAGTCAGTGTACGAGCTACAGTCAGACTGACCAGATCCCAACAAATCAAATGTGGCCAGGCTCCAAGCTATCAGTTTGTGTCTGCACCAGAGGTGGTGCAGCCAGCGAGCGTCCTCGGAGGGACTACTGGCAGCTACCGGCATGGTTTTCAGTGCACCGACAGCGAGAAGCGTCCATAGAAATGACTCATCTCGAGCAAACAGTGGCGGCTCCTGAAGAGGTTAGCTACTGAGATAGCATCAGTTATATCAGAACTGAAAAGTATTTCCTCAGTGAAAGAAGAGCAAAGAACAGCACTGAAAGCTTGAAGATGGTTTTGCTCTTCTTCTGGCCAGCCTCAGCGTCGGTTTGGTGAGTTGATCTGATTGGTTGAAGTCAGCCCATGTTAGATGTCACAGATGGCTCATCCAGTCACTTGCCAAGTTTGTTTGTTTGTTTTTAAAAGTGCACGCGCTTTTCCAAACAGTTTCTGTGGACGTCTTCCCAGATGGTTCCTTGTAACAAACCATCTGGGGTGTCAGTTTGGGACACATAACCAAGGTTGAGAGGTAGTCTAAAATTTTCATATTAGAAAATAAACATTTCTATTTTGTTCCTCACGTTGTAGCACCTCTGTGCTTTGCCTGCCGGACGTGTAGCTGAATTTCTGTTTCTAAAACTACTTGTGACTTTGTGGTGACTCGCAGTTTTCCCCATTTGGCGTATGCAGCAAAGATGGCGGCAGGTTAACCTGCACTTGATCCAAGTGTCCGCAGTTTGAGATCAAACACGGCCTTCTCTGCTTTCATCACAGCCACCGGATAAAAGCGATATTTTAGAAGAGTGTTTGTCCTGCAGTGCTTTTACTTTTAAAACTAGAACCAATCTAAATGTGGGACGTGGTCTCAATATATGGGAAAACATGGATGGACAATGGATGGAAAAGCTGTGTAGTGCTGGGAAAACTGAGAAAACCTGCTCCAGATGACCCGAGGGATCTGGGTGCTTCATAATGTATGAGTATATCAGAGGTGCTTTATAGTCTAGTATCCTTTGACACACAGAAAACCAGTGCACCGATTTAACTTTAGGGATTCTGGCAGCAGCATTCTGGACAAGCTGCGGCTGACTGATTGATTTTTTTTGCTCAGACCTGTGTAGACACCATAACAATAGTCCAGCCTGCTGAAAATAAAAGCATGACCAATATTTGTGTATCTTGTTTTGTCAGAAAATGTTGAAGTCACCCAATAACACCAGCAAACTAACCATTTGAGGCAGTGGTAGACCAGCAACTCCCGTGTTTTCTGCAAAGTGAGATTACTGGTTGCTTTGGTAAGAGAGATATTTGGTGGTTTCCCATCGGAGAAGGCTTTCTGACAGAAGGGTAAAGCGGCAAAAATATTCTAAATATTGCATGCAGTTAAACTGATACTGAAACACTTGGTTGGTGACCCTGTCCACAGCAGTACATTGCTTAGCTTCCGGGGGCATGTCGGCCTCATATAACCTCACTTCAGAAAATCCAAACTATCCCTTTAAAATTACAGAATCACTTGAAGTGACCTTCATTAGATTTCAGTCTAATAAATGTAGTATTTAACTTAAGTGAGAGGATGTTATTATGTATTTTGTAGGGATGTTTGACATAGTTTTTAGAGCACATACAGACCAGAGTTAG
This sequence comes from Lutjanus erythropterus, assembly GCF_056507025.1. Taxonomy (NCBI): domain Eukaryota; kingdom Metazoa; phylum Chordata; class Actinopteri; order Lutjaniformes; family Lutjanidae; genus Lutjanus; species Lutjanus erythropterus. Next base: position 27,468,403 of record NC_139336.1, on the reverse strand, counting down.
AGGGGCAAATGAGAACACTTGTGGAGATAACTGCGACAGTGAGTTTGTCTTTTTAGTCAGCATCCCCATGATGTAGAGGAAAAATAAAAAGTGGAAACTTTTGAGAAACTTGCTGTTACCAGCCTGTACATTCTTTGTTCAAGGACCCTTAATATCTGCATGATAGCAGAGTAGAAAAAGGACAAAGACGTCATGTGCAGAAGTTACACACTGGTTTAACAGCGGAAGCAATTATGTAGTTCCTCTTGTTATTATGTGTTATCAGATTTGTGCATATTAAAAGATAAACACTCCTGTTTTCAGTGGCTGTGACCTTTCCTTTTCATGTTTTATAGGGTGGCGTGACTCATTCATTACGTTAGAAAACTAATTAATTTTCACTTTCAGGAGCAGGGACTCTCCACCACCGAAGCTGTCATTATTTTATTTATTTATTTATTTTGCCACAGGCCTTTTATCCCGGCTGGGTCGCAGCGGAGAAAAGCCCTACGCTCCTCTGAATCTGGTGGCAGACTTTGCAGGCGGCGGTCTTACCTGTGCTCTGGGGATAGTCCTGGCGCTCCTGGAGAGGACGAAGTCAGGGAAAGGACAAATCATTGACGCTAGCATGGTAAGCATATTGTCGGACCACCTACACAACACAGACGCTTGCAGGCTTTCGTAAATATGCATAAGTACACTGATATTTATGCACTAGGCCCAACAAAAAAATGAACTCAAGCAACTGCAGGTGGATACTATTGTAGTTAGGCCACATTCAGACAACCCACGAGCAAATACATATGCAAGAGGCTGCGTTAACCTGGATGTATCGCTGCAGGTACCGCTGAGATGAAACACAGGCAGGTCATTCAGGTTGAAAACTCAGAGGCAAGATTTTACAAAGAAAGTTATAACAGAACTTTCTTTTGTGTCTCAAGAGACCTCTTGCAAGAAGCCATTTATGAACAAGTCTTCATTTATTTTTGTTTGTACCTACGTTTCTTTTTTTTTTATCAGTAAGGATTGATTTCTGGGATTCACCAATGTTTTCTTATTTTTGTTCTTCTCTTAGATAAGAAAAAAAACGTTGTGGTCGAGAGCACTCTTACCGAGATAAGAAAAAAAATCTTTAGTTTTTTAAAGTTGCTTGTCCCAGTGCAGGGAAATTTCAGTGAAAAAAGTTTTTGAATATTCAGAATAGTATAATGTTATTAGTTATAATTATAATTAGAATACCTATAAATATATAATAGTATATAAACTGCAGACTGCTTTTGCCTGGATGCCTTTAACTGTTAAAGGTGTCAAGTGCTCACATCTATTTCCTTCTTCACAAATCTGCTGCTTTTGCTATTTTGATATCGTCCTAAATTCAATATTTTAGGAGTTTTAGACTATTGGTCAGACTACAAAACAAGTAATTTTGAAGATGAAGTGTAAAAGGACACAAAAAACCTTTCCTTCAAGCTCTGATCAGTTGTAAAAAAGCTAGCAAAACCTTTTAAATTTCTTTTCCCTCACCACCAACCATTTGATCAAAAAATGAAAACAGAATTTATTCAAATCTTAAGTCTTTATTCTTTTATTACTGCTGAAGTTCCTCTCCTTACAGCCTTTTATCTCTCAAGTTCTGTGTCCAATGCCAGAGTGTTTGCACACGGCACAAAACCTGCCCTTACTGTGTTTGGGGGCGTGAAATGTGATGATAACAATCTGACTTGTTAGACTTTTTCTCTTAGCAGAAAATTAAGAGAAAATATAAAAGAGGCTGAAGAAAACGTTGCTTCATGAGGCCCAGTGTTTCTGTGTAATCAGTTAAATGAGTGAAATGCTATAGACTACATACTGCAAGCTGTTCTGTATTATAAGCTGCACCAGTCTGTGGAAAACGTCAGGATCAACTCAAGTGATCAGTTGGAGACGGCCCTCAGCAAAGTTATTTGAAAAGCACATCAAAGTGTCTGAATCCTGCTGTGCTTGAGATCCACTGCTGGTTACGAAGCAGAACCGCTCTAATGAACTCCTCAAGGGGGTGAAGCTGTTAAACTCTGTGAACATGACAAGCCCATAAATCTTCATAAAAAGTGTGAATTTAAAACGTATAGGATGCATATAACACGCTGACATGTATTTTATTGTGAAGCCAATGTTTATGCAACAACGTTTTTTTTAAGATTATTAATTGTTCGACTCTGCAGGACTAAAGGGACGCTTGAGTGATTTTTTTTTTTTATCCTAGTTGCTTCCATAAAGTTGAGGGATTGAAAAAGAAACTTTTTAAAATGGAGATTTCACTGTCAGTCTTTCTTTCGCAATTCACAGCTGTCTTGACAGGTATCCAGTGAGGGTTAGGGTCTTCATCTTCATCTTCATCTCATAGTTTGTCTACTTTTTAAACTAAATGAGACTCTGCCTGTGGCGCTCAAAGCACCAAAAAGCTTCATTTAAAAAATTCAACACTGTTGCCAGAAATCATGACCTGGTTACTCCAGACAATCCGCAGACCCCTGAGCAGTTTCATGTGCCGTTTCTACTTTCTATCTACAATAGAATCAACTGGAACTAGTTTTTTTTTTGTGCAACTCAAACCGAAACAATCTAGATTGATAAGTAGCACTACAGGTAAAAGAAAAAATGTGTATTTTTCATTTTGAGGTGAACTGTCATGACTGTAACCACAAAATATATCATCAAAAATAAAATAAACAAATAAAAAAAATCTTCTCCTGCTTCCTGTTAACTGGCTAACATCCTACTCACTGTAACTTTGCCTGGTAGAATATAAACGCTGCCTCTTGTGGTCTGCATCCTGTAAATCTTATTTCAAGGACAATCTGACCCAGTATATCTATATAGAAATAGCCAGGCTTCTCACTGACCGTCTCAAAGCTTACGAAGGTCATACAGAGGCATCAGTATTAAACGGACAGTTTCATAACCATGTAAAAGGTTTTTTTTTTTTATAAATACTAAACATTATTCAGTCCAGTCCAGCTCTGTCCACATTCAATTTCAGCCCATGTTTCATCTTTTTAAAGGGATCTTTTTTTCGTCGTCTCAAAACATCTGATTTCCATACAGTCAGAAAAAGTAAACGTGCGCACACTGGTCATAGTTCAATAAGACAATGGAGCCTTTGCGGCTCATAACAAGCTGTCAGCCGAGGAGTCAATCAATGTTCAGGGCCCAGACCTATTATAATGATTTTCTCACTGTACAACTGTTTTGACAGAGTATAGAGTTTCTGAGTTATTCTGACCTTAAAGTGTAAATTGGTGCCGTCTTCTTTCTTTAATTTGATCGTAGGAACGACACACTTTGCTGACAGCTTATTTTCTCTTTGTAGTTCTTTATTTTTTAAAGCCAGTTATGCCAGAAATTTAATTTTGCAGGCTGTCGTTGCTTGATTAAATAAAACTTTTACTGGGTTTATAATGGAATATTGTGTGTGGGATGCTGTTTGCTCTAGTAATTTAGTTTTCCTTGGAGAAATCTCAGGAGAATAATGTGTTTCTCTAAATGCCTCTGCAGTAGTTTGCTGGGTTTTATTTTCTCATGATGAGTCTGTGTTACATCCTGCCAGTAGTGAGTCTGTGATGGGGCGTGAACATAATTATAAAATAATAAAAGGAACTGACGCTGCCTCACTGCATATATGCTCAGTTAAATACTGTGTGCATTCGGCAACTTTATTATTTATATGTTTTTATGTTTATAAAGGTTAATGTTGGTGTTATACTGGGTGATCTTATATTGACATGTTGTGTTTTGAATATTATTAACCCCTCTTAATGTAATGCATGCCAGCGCAACACCTTCACCACAAAACATTTAATTGAATGAACACCTCTGTGACAGTGTCCAAAAAAAAAAACCTGAACATTAAAGGCATCATAAAAGCAGGCAGCCTTCGCAGCCAAAATGTTATCCACTGTGTGAGAGAGCGCAGATCAGGGGGCGAGGCTGGTGTCCTTGAACGCATCTCTTCACCTGTACGTCACAGCTCTGCCCCCCAGCTTCTTTAAAACCGTACCAAACTCAGACATCCACGACCAAAGTTTGAAAGAAAATCCAGCAATATCTTTGAATCGCATGGATTTATTCATATATATTTGTTTAGTTTCTTTTCTCTTATTTTTTTTTCTTTTCATATTACCTCTGTGTAAAACTGATGCTGTAAAAAAACAGTAGTTAAAGTTCTGAACCTAAATATTTAGATAAGAAATCATCATCAGTAATTGTAATTGAATTTTAATTCAATTTAAAACTGGGGGAGACACGTGATAAGCCTTGTAGGCTTTTAGTCTCACACATTATTGTTATTTTTTATATTGTTTGGTTTATGTCTTCTTTTCATCAAATCAAATCAAACATAGTAGGGGTGTCATAATAAATTGAATATCATGATATTGTGATTTAAAAAATGGTCTCGTCTGTGACAGTATCTCCTGTGATATTACATAATTATTTATTTTATTTCACTGTTTTTATCTTATTTTATAAAAGGACTGATGCTGACTCCTGCGTTGTTTTTGTTTTGTAATTATATGCGCATAATTCAAACATTCATTGCCAAACTGTTTTTGCACTTCTTTTCTTTTAATCTTTTTTGATTTTACTTAATTTAATTTAGTTTTATTTTATTTCGTTAAAGAAGGACAGCAGAATCACTTAAAGTTAAAAGAAATAACAATCTATTTGAACAAAAAAAGTCCTGTACACAGCACATTTATTATTTAACAAAGTACTTTTTGGTTTTCATTTTTCTCGTTTTACGATATTGTCATAAATATCGTCGATTTATTTGCACGCAGTGAAAATTAGATTATTTAACTTTTTCAACTAGATGTTTGCAAGTAAATGCAAGTTTTCCGAGGGCTGGCTTTACAATCTGAAATGTACAATATACAAGTCTGCAAAAAATTCCAAATGGGAAAAGAAGGCTGTCTAATACGGTCTAAAAAATCTACAGAGAAGTCTTTAAATATGACCTTGTAAAAGTGTGTAATTTTGACATGAGGAACGTGAACAGTGTGGCCTCAGTGTGTTTGTCTGATGTCCTGTTCCTTCAGCTCCGGCTTAACTGGGTTTTATGTCCCCTGCTGTACTGTTGGACGGTTCCCCAGCTAATCCTGGACATGCCTCAGTTCCAGTCTCCGTTCAGCTGAGACATTTAAATGTCTTGAGGACCAAAATTCAAATGTTTGTTCGTTCGTTTTGTTATTTTTTTTTTTTTAATCCGGTGTTCACTCCAGTGTAAGAGGACTCAGTTTATAAAGAAAAGAAAAACTGAACATATATTCTGAACTTTATAAAAAAATCAGTTGAACACATTCATATTTATATTGTGTCAAAATAATGCCGAACATGAATAGGAGGTAATTTAATGCCACATTAACTATTACATATTGTGTGTAGGGTGGCAACTACAAATTATTAATCTGCAGATTATTTTCTGGATTCATTGATCAGTTGTTTGATTTGTGAAACAGTAAAAAAAAAACAAGGTGATGTCTCAGAATAGCATTTTTTTTGACCAACAATGTAAAGATACTCGGTTCACTATGATTTGGAAAGACCTGGTAAATCCTCACTTTGATGAGACAAAGTTCAAGGAAATCTTTGCCATTTTTGCTTGAAAACTGACGTAATAAATGACAGTCAATCGACCAATAGTTTCAGCTTTAATCATTTAGCCTTATATATATAAAAAAATCTGTTGTCTAATTTAATGATTCTAAGTAAATTGTACAAATACTAACAATTATTTTTGTTTTACAAGTTATTTCTGATGTGATACATGTGAACAGTGGAACACATGCGCTCTGAAACTGAGCATTGATTGGATCATTTTATGTGATTTGCCACATTGTGATTCACTTTTTATATGTTGGAAAATTATTCTTATTATTACAATATTAATTCTAGCCATATTGCCCTTCTCTAAATGGAAAAAGACCAAGATCGAAACAGGAAACTTATAAAAAAAGAGAACCTTCAACACTCAGAAATGTAAATATTTACCATAAATTGATCCTTTGAGCCTTAAATCTACTTTTAAATGAAAGCAAATCTTCATTTGGATGTTGGAGAAACGTCTGATCAAGCTAATGCTGTTAGTCAGTGGAACACCATGTAATTGTAATTATTGTAATTACTGACAAAGCAGTGACCAGATGTGATCACAAGCAGACACCACCTGCCTCAACCACGATGAGTCGAGGCTGAGTTTTAAAGAGAAGGTTTTAGTCCAATTATGCCTCAACTGTGCTCGAAAAAGACTTAACAGCACCGGTTGGGCCCATTCAGTCAAAAGAATGTCATCAGCCGTGTTATTAAATGTACTTACTCATTCGTGCATCCATTTTCAATTATTGTTTGATCTTTTTGAGGCGTTGAGACGCACTGCAGGAGGCAGGACACTGTATACAAGGCTGACGTAATAATAATGTAACAAATGACAATATGAAGTCAAATTGACAGTGAAAAAGGGGTTGCATGTAGCGACAAACCTACAGGAAATTATTATCAGCAGAATCTGCCGCTGCAGGCTTAGCAGCGCTTTATAATGAGTTTTTATCTGTCTTGTGTCTTTTCTCTCACTGCCCAGATATTTTCAGTGAAACAGCTCTCGAAAACCCACTGTGCTCTGTCTGCAAGGCATGGATACATCAGGCACTGTAGAGACTGTCTGGTGAACATGGCAGAACATTCAGCAGCTAAAGAATCAGAATCTGAAATTCTTAATTGATCCCCCGGGGGGAGGCAGGGGGGGAATGTTCACGTTACAGAGAGCCAGATGTTTCCCTCAGGAGGTGGTGGAGACCAAAAACAGAGCTAAAAGATCTTCAAACTTTTCAGACTGTGTGAACATCACATCATTTTGTTGGAAATGTCATTTTGTCTTAATTATAGTATGAATTCTTGAGTTGTGGGCAGTGAGGTCACAGTGACCTTTGACCTGTGATCACTAGATTCTAAACACTTCATGATATTTGTACCAAGTTTGAGGAAATTCCATCAAGTCAATCTTGAGATGTCACGTTCACAAGAATGGGATGGACAGACAACCCGAAAACATCATTCCTCCGGCCACGGCTGTCGCCAGTGTGGCATAATAATAAATAAACAACAAGGGAAGGATCCATGTCTGAAATAACAAAATCTACATATACATACGGGACATATGAACCCACTCTCTTATCATTAATGCTTCTGCTCTCAGAGGAAAAGTGAATTATTTTAATTTAGAAGATTAGTCCTTAATATAAGCATATTTCTGTGTTACAAATTCAGGCCTTGTGGTTGGCACAAGGAGCCACGTTCACATAGGCGTGCACACTGTCTGAACTGGTTGTGCGTGGTTTGACGGTTTGCAAACGGCATGTTGGGGCTTCAGTAGACTTGGATTTTTTTCTGTTGTTTTTTTGTTTCTGTTTGAAAAGTGGCCACCATTCACTTAAATTATTTGGGAGATTCTTAAATGCTGATTTCTTGTGAAACTCCAGCAGTGTTTTGCAGACTACCAAAATAAACCCACCCATCAGTCAGCGTGAGGGTGAGCAGATAATGAATGAATTTGCATTTTTGGGTGAACTAGCCATTTTCTCATCAAAGCCTTTTTGCGTGCTACTAACGACAACCCTCAACAGGTATTTATCTAATTTTCCACATTTAAACTCTTCTAGATCATTAAGGTGTGCGATTTTAAAATTAAAATATGACACTGTGGGCCCTCATCCAGAATTGAGCTGCAGAGGAACAATCATGAGAAAAAGTGGTTTGCCACTGCACTGCCACAGGACCCCGAGCAGGCAGCCTGACTCAAGTAGTTAGTGTTTTGTACTGGAGTACAAAAGAATCGAGTCACGTGCTTCCAGCTGTATTCTCCCCAAGAAGGAGAATTTGTCATTAACCACTGCTGCCTGCAGAGGCTGTCCCACTCTCCTCTGCTTCCCATCTTGCTGTGATATTCAGAGTCTGATCTCTTTTTAAATTTTTGAGGAGCAACATAAAAATATTTTAGATATTACTTTTTGGTAAGCAGCATCCTTACAGGCTTTTTGAAAATTATTAAGGATTTCTTACCCCGCTGTTGTGTCTTCTTTTGCAAATTTCTTGCAAACTGAAATAAAGTGATCTTAATTCTGCAGATTAAAGTTTTTTTTAAGTTCTTCCTAGAAGCTCAAAACCATACCTTGCCTTAAGAGTGAGCGATATGCAACAAGGCCATTTTCAGTCCAGCTTCTAAACCTCATGTCATATTTACTAGACATGATTTCATCCCCTCCTTTAACTGGTGCCTTTCAGTTCTTTCATTCCATGTCTTCAGTGAGGTAGTTATCTTAGGGCTCACACAAGCCAGCCAGTGGCTGAATTTCAGCTGCTTTGTGATAATCCTTCAGACATGGAAGCGCTAATCTTCCTCTCTCCCTTTGGTAATTGTAGAATTTTGTATCTTCTCGTGTTTTTTTCCCCATCTGGAAATAACTTTAAATAAACCTTGTTGGGGATTTAAAAGGTGATCTTATGTCTATGTTGCGTTCATGTGTTTCTGCTGCACCCAAGTGGCCAAAACGTCAGTAATTGCAGGTTTAAATGTGTTCATTAGTGATCAGCTGCTCTACACACACTGACAAGGGTGTCCTTTTGCAACGGTGTCCTTTGTTGTGTCGGCTTTAGCTCTCAAAGTTTCATAATTGCAGACTGCGAACATGGAGACAGTGAATTACAGTGATTGTAATAGCAGCAAATAAGGGACCTCTGCATTTTAATTGGTGGTTTGTGACCGGCTTTTAGAAACTGCTTTTTTAAATGCCTCTGTGCCGGTGACAGCTGTGGAGGCATTATGTTTTTCAGGTTGCCCATCAGTCCGTCTTCTTGTGAATGCAATAACTCATTTCCTCACATTTGGCACAAACGCTCACTTGGACTGAAGGATGAACTGATAAGATTTTGGTGGTCGAAGGTCTCTGTGACCTCATGTCTTTCCCAATCTTGTGGGCACAACATCCAGAGAACGCTTGAGTGGAATTTCTTCAAATTTGGCCCAAACGTCCAATTGGGCTGAAGGATGAGCTGGTCAGCGTCGCTGCGACCTCACGTCCAGCCCCTTCCTGATGAATACAGGAACACTTGGAGGTCATTTCTCCGGATTCTGTACAAACATTCATTTCAATTCAGGATAAATTTTCACACAAATGTTCAACAGGATAAAATGATGAAGTGATGACATTTTATATCCAAAGGGTCAAAGGTCAACCTCACTATGACATGTTTCAGCTTTCTATCAGCCCTCTGTAAGAATAGTCTCTAAGTGAAGACAGCATGTTTCTCACTGGACATTAGTCACTGGAATCACACAGGTCGTTATGGTGATGACTTCTATTTTTCACGTCAATACGTTTAATTAAATCCCTTCCCTTCCCAAAGAAAATAAAGATACCGCTCTCTTTTCAGTGCTCACGTGGCATCATCCTCGTATTTTTTTGTAAAAGATGAACGCAAATTTCATGATTAAAGGCCGTCAGCAGGCGAAAAAACAGATCCCACATGCATGAGTCTTGGTTTTGACACAGAGTAAGTGTGAAAGTACTGAGGCTGTGACCAGTGACAGACCCTCCTCTTTACTGTGATTTGTTTCTGATGACTCACAGAGCAGCAGCTTGGTAGAAAATAACCATTTTCATTATGTCCAATGTACTTACAGAACATAAACACATATTTTAATATTTAAACGCCCTTTGTTGATCAGACTGTTATTGTTGACCATGAAAGACTTTTAAGAAGCAGCGCACAGTCCATTAGAGGTTACATTAACAGAATTGATTGCAATCAGCAATAATAATAGAAGTGGGGCTTTCTGTTCTTCCTCCATGTACTAAAACATAACATTACTGACTGTTTAAGCTCCCATTGTTCCCAGTATTGTTAAAGGCTCAAGGCTTTTTATTCATTCAGAAACGGCTTGTGCACATATTGCGACTTAAATACATTATGAATATAGGCAGCTGCTGGCTTATACAGTAAATGTCAGCCTTTCTGCGGTATTTCCATAAGGTCCAAAAGCTTCATATTCAACAAGTTATTTCCACATTTGAATGTTATTTCAGCAGCGCGGCTTTCAACATTTCTTCTCAGGAAAGGTTTTTGGAATGGTTCTTAGAGATGAGCTGCAGATAAACACTTCATGTCATCTTCTACTATGCTGTGAATAAAGTGTATCCTTGGCTTAGCATATATGTGGGGCCCACAGTAATGTTAACATATTTACATGCCACAGATATTATTTTTATTATTGTGGTTTATTATTTTGTGCACTTACAAGCCGATGTATATTTTCACTGGTAACGGCAAAGTTAACGCTTTGGTACATTTATTTGTGGTTATATTGCAGCCTGGGGGTCCTTTCTGTGATACCTGTCACTTAGTATTCCTAGCCTGCAGCATGCAGCCACGTTACTCAGATTGTGTTTCTGTATTTCCAGTGAAAGAAGACGAATAAAGGCATTCTTTTAACTTATGCACGCCTGGAGGTCCGCTGTGTTCAAGTGTGAAACATATATGAGTGTACATAGGAGGTTACTTGGAGCTTGATCTGAATTAATGAATAATTAAAATGTGAATAAATGAATAACCTTTGTAGTTCACCTATGACTTGACTAATTCTGCATGAAATATAAATACAAACATAGACCCTTGTGACCTGTTCTCATGTTCTCTTCCCTTCTCTCACCCTCCTCAGGTAGAGGGAGCAGCGTATGTAGGTTCATTTGTGTGGAAGTCTCGCAGAATTGGTATGTGGGACAATCCAAGAGGACAAAACATGCTGGACAGCGGAGCGCCCTTCTACGATACCTACCAGACTAAAGACGGGAAGTACATGGCCGTGGGCGCCATAGAGCCGCAGTTCTACACACAGCTACTCAAAGGTGTGCAAGTCTAGATTGGAGGCTTGGTTTTTTTCTAGATGAGATAAACCTCTAAGGCAGTGGTCACTTGTGTCAAACCCCAGAGGAAACTGAGGCACAGGAGAGGGCACAGAAACAACCTGTGAAAAAATGTGAAAGACAGAAATAAGAAAAAAGTTAAAAAGAGAAATTATTCCAAAACCCAATAAAACCTGTAATGTGAAAGAAGCAGCTCTCCTCAATGTCTCCAGGAGAGCAACCATGATTATGTGATGAAGTTTCAAGCGAAACGAGTGATAACTGCTGTGAGATGTTAAATATTTCTCTGTTTTACAACATTTCTCTCAGGCTTAGAGTTGGAAGCTGCAGCCTTGCCTCCTCAGATGAGCTTCAACGATTGGCCGGAGCTGAGACGGATCTTCACGGAGCGTTTTGCTTCAAAAACCCAGGCGGATTGGTCGATGATTTTTGACGGGACTGATGCCTGCGTTACCCCTGTGCTGTCTTTTGATGAAGTGAGCTCGCACCCGCATAACAAGGAAAGGGCTTCTTTCATCAAGGACTCCAGCGGGGATGAAAGCCCCCGGCCGGCCCCGGTTCTCTCGCTGACCCCGGCCGATCCCTCCCTCGCTCCGGACCCTGTTATCGGAGAACACACGGTCGAGGTCCTGGAGGAGTACGGGTTTACCTCAGCAGAGATAGACCAGATGCAAGCAGCAGGAGTCATCGAGTGCAACGCTGTCAAAGCAAAGCTGTAGAGGAACACAACTACAGGGGGGAGGAGATGCGATGGATCAGTTAGATGCAAGATACAGATCAGACCTGTCATTCAAATCGTGCCTAACACAACCACGAAAGAGAACATAAGAGAAGGAAAAATAGATTTTCTTTTCATGAACTAGAAATTCAAACTAAGATGTGGTGGGAAAGCATGAAAAACTTCTCTATCTCACTATTTGCATTAAATTTCTCAGACCTGAGGAACCTGATGTACACGTTTTCAGTGAAAGCCAAGGGTCGACATGTCCCACACACTTAAGACTCACTTCAGCTCTACATTAGATATGCATACAGGTACAGACGGAGCTTTTTGTCTGTACTTTGCGTTCATTTCATCCATGTTTCTGCATGTTTTCTGAAAGCTTACGGCTACAGATGACACAGAGCAATACCACCAGTAGTCATGACAGAGAAGTTTCAAAAATCCTGAAGTGCTGGGACTGATGTTCGTTGTCATGTAATTCGTGAAAAGAATTCTCCGTCCACATGTTGTGATGTAATTACTGGACACAGATCACTGCCGTCTACAACGCTGCCTCCTCCAGCGTTGATGTGTTTGTTGATTCTTCTTCTTCTTCGGGGAAACTTTTGATTCTGAGCGTCGCCCTCTAGTGGATATAATGCTGAACAGTTAAATCATTTGAAACGGACGAATCTATTTTTCTATCTAAAGAACGTATAAATAAGCATCTTCTGGTCTGTAACTTGTGTTTTTGTTCAAATTAATGCCAAATGCTTGCAGAATGAGTTAGTGTCTTTTTATGAGTCGTAAGAAATCTTTAATAATCTTTTAGAACAATTTGTTAATGGAGTCTGGTGTGCTGTGTGTATTTTTGGAGCAGTGGGCTTTTGATTTCAGGATAACAGCCTTCACTTTACATCAACAGACAACTGACAGCTATAAACAGCTGATCACTGTAGGACCCATCGTTGCTTGATGGGGGGGAAACAACTCACTTTAACTATAGATCGTGTATTAATTAGAGTTTCAACCTATTTAATATACAGTCTATGTCCCCACCTCACTGTTTGGACTGCAGTACTATTTTTTGGATGCATGTTTGCTCCTTGAAGCTCATTATTTTCCCCTAAACAGGCAGGAAGAGCTTAAACCCAGAAATACAGATGTTGTGATTGAAGAATTTCTTCACATCTTTAAAACAAGTTGATATCTGCGGCAAACCTCTGAAGTTCACCAGGTCCGCTTTACAGATCTAAAAAAAGCAGAGTGCAGTGTTGAGGTGTTTTTATCTGTAGTGAGATGATACTCTCAGGGTTTATGGATGCAGTTTGGGTTTGAGCGATAATTGGTTGCCAATTTGAATATTTGCCTCCTCTTTTTTAGCTCCAGTGCTGCCTTCTGAGTGTGTTAGTTTGAAAGAAAAGAAGGTCCTGGGAGTCGACCTGGTTTCCATGTTGTGTGCCAAAATTACTTTGTGTGCGCAGACGGATAAATCACCAGTACCAAAAATGTTATGTGAAGGCTGCCTTTATTGTTTTGCTCTCCCACCAGAGCTTCTAACTTCTGCATGCTAATGTCCACTGCGTGGGGTTCAGTAACGCCTCCGTTGTGTTCACTGGAGGTGTTTCAGAAGCAAATAATCTTCTCTTTAGCAGCTATGTTTCTATTTTACTGTAGTTCAGAGTTGTTCTGCTAACATCTTTGGCATTTTGCAGATGTAGAAGCATATTTACAGCTCATTAAGTTTGCAGCTCATTAAGATAACAGATGTTTTGTGGCTGCATTACAGCCTTTCGTTGTTTCTAACTCTCTAGCTGTTGTCCTTATGTTTTCTTTTTCAATTTTATCTGGTGATATAATTATAAAATAATGATTTTTATTGAAATTGTCAGAAATGAGGAAGTTATGTAAATAAAAATGTATTGTAATTTTTTAATTTGACTTTGAAAACAGTGGAGGAAGAGAGCCGAACACAACAGGTCCATCTGTAAATGCTAAACCGATGCATAATAGAATAACATTAAAATAAGATTCATTTACTAAAGTAGAAGTTGGGACATCGTGTAAAATGCAAATGAAAATGCAGCGATTTGCTAATCCTTTTCAACAGTACTAAAACAAGATGTTTAATGTTCAAACTGATGACCTGTATAGTTTTTTTTGTTTTTTTTTAATATACACTGATAATTGCAACACGTTTCAAAAAAGTTGTGACAGCAGCAACAAAAGACTGGGAAAGTTGTGGAGTGCTGTTTGGGTGGCCCTCTGGCTCAGCTGGTGGAGCGTCCGCCTCGGTGTAATGAGGCTGTCAGTCTCCTGCAGACAGCCTGCGACGCTTTGCTGCAAGTCATCCTCTCACTCTCTCCTTCTCCTGCTTCTCTATAGGTGTCCTGTCACAATAAGGGCAAAAAGATGGAAAAATACCGACTTTGACCCCTTATGGTTCGAGTTAAGTTGCATTAAAAACCCACATACCTGACTGTAGTAAACATTCTTCTGTCACAACTTTTTTTGGAACGTATTGCAGGCATTAAATTCAGAATAAGTGTATATTTACAGAAAACAATAAAGTTAATCAGTTTGAACATTTAACATCTTGTTTCCGTACTGTAATCAACTGAATATAGGTTGAAACTTTTTTGCAAATCATTGCGTTCCATTTTTATTTCCGTTTTGCACAGTTTCACAGCTTTTATGGAACTAGTAGTAAAGGCGATGATATTGAAAAGTAATAAAAGGTCATATTGCACACAATATAGAAAGTAATATTGGAAATGATATTGGAAAAGTAATATTTGCAGGTGATTTTTGCTCCAGCAAAAATAGACTAGACACATGAAGATGGCGTGAACACCGGCTGTTAGTTTGGTTTTCTTGCACATGTCAAACATACAAAGGTTGCAGATGCTCACACACACTGAAAGTGCGTGAGGAGTAAGACACCACACCGCAGTTATTTACCCCAGAGGCATAACTTTATGTGATTGCAGGTGCTGAATTTTGCTGCGGTATTCATAATCAGTTAGACCCAAGAGAGGTCATTAAGTAAATAGAAAATAACAAAAAATACAAGAAATAATAGTGTTTTTTTTTATTATTACTAAAAAACCTCCTCGGGGGGAGGCTGTTGTGGATTTTTAACTGTAATTTATTCAGGTGTTGTCACCTGTGCTGTAGTTAATCCATCATCTCACTGCAGCTCAGTGGTGCTGCAGGTTTAAATGATCGATTTTGAATGATTAAATGCTCAGACCTGCTGCGGTAAGATGACTAGTCATAATTAATGAACTTGATTCTTATGCAGTATTTGTGTAATTTAAAGGATGTTTCGAGTGTTTGCAAACTTTGACTTTGAGAGCCAATACCAGGTGAGCCATCGCCACAGGAGATGCATGTAATTTTAAAACTTGGCTGTGCAGAAAGGTTGTAAAATATCACAATGAAATGCACGAATGTCCTATGAATTGTGACATTTATGCTGCGTGTTATCCCGCTATGAACACATAATGTAAAGGAGAAGTGACCACAAACATGCAGCATAACAGCAACTGACTGTTGGAATGACTTTGTAGTCAAACAATAAGCCAGTGGATTTTCAGTAAGAGGATACGGTGCAGATTAAAGGTTAATTCCACTGTTCATATTGTCATGAGTCAATGAATTTTAATCTCTGTAAGGGTCAACATCGAGAATTTCATGACTTACAAGGAGCTTGCTCTGCAGGAAAGTAAAACGTGACTCTGAAATGAGCAAAAAGGGTGAAAAATTAAGAGTATTTTTTGTTGTCAGGTTTTGGAATAACAAATATTAAACATATGAATAAAAGAGTGTGCACTTGGTTTGAATATTGAAGCAGCAGAGAGCTCAAATGTTCAGTCAAATAACTTTTGACTTTTCTCACTCGCCCCTGGTGATGTTTAGCCAAGCACATAGTTTGTTTTATTTTTTTTTAAGGTTGGCAGGTTTTTTTCTAAAATAAATCCTGCCTTTTAGATAAAGAGTCTGGAATTTGTGATGCTCAGATCAGTGGAAAAAATGTCAACAAAGTGGTTACTCTGGATGATAAACAGGCTTCGCTGTGATTCATTACAGCTGCATTCTTAGAAATAAAGGTTCCAAAGGGGTTTAACTTGATGTTCTACCCAGAACCATTTGCTTCTGAAGAACCATTTTGTGAAGAAAGAGTTCTTAAAGGATTGTTGAAAGCACGAATGTTCACAGATGAAGTTGTCTTTCCTAGTTTCAAAATGGTCTTTTAAATGTAGAAGTATCTGGAATCCCCACAATCACTTCATTTTATTTGTGTTCTTGTGTTTTTGTCTCAGCTGTATATCATTAGTTCTTTGTAGAACCCTCAGAAGACAAGAGGGTTAACCCCCCTCAAAAAATATATTTTAGATACGCCAGGTGGGTTCAAGATGAAAGTCTTGAAATATACAAGGGTTCTTTCTAGAACTCTCTGGGAGGTTTCTAGATGAAACCCTTGGAATATAAAAGGGTTCTCAGTAGACCCCCCTGGGTGGGTACTAGATAAAACCCCTAAGAATATTAAAGGGTTCTTGGTAGAGCTCCCTGGGAGGTTTCTAGATGAAACCCTTAAAATACAAAAGGGTTCTCAGTAGACCCCCCTGGATGGGTACTAGATAAAACCCTTGGAATATAGAAGGCCACTCAAGAGAACACCCTGGGCAGGTCCTTTTAAAAACCCTTGGAATATAAATTGTTAATTGTAGAACCTCCTGGGTGGGTTCTAGATAAAACCCTTGGAATACAAAAGGGTTCTTGGTAGAACACCCTGGGTGGGTTCTTGTTAACACCCTTAGAGGTTGGAAAGAATCTCCCCAGAGAAGGTTCTGAGTGAAACCACAATAGAAGGGTTCTCCTTTAGAACCTCCCATAGATAGTTCTGGATGAAATCTTTCACAGATGGTTCTAGGTAGAACCCTCTGAATGAGTTTCAGGTGATTCCTGTGTAAAAGGTTCTACCGGGAGGCAAAAAGGGTTCTCCCATGGGGACAGTCAGAAGAACCCTTTATGGTTCTGGTTAGTGTCTTTATTTCTAAGAGAGCGTTGGTTCTACTGAGGAAACTGTTGACAGCAGATTAATCTACAAACGGCCAGAGGGGAAAAAGTATCTGATAAAAACTCTGTTCCTGTCCCTCTGTGTGTGATGTTCATATTTTCTCCATGCTACATTACTTTTTAACAAAAATTAACAAAAAAAGTGCAGCATTAAATCCTGAAACAATGAAACGTTTTCTGTGGAGTCGATGGAGACGATGAGTTGGCAACTATTTTGATAATCAGTTAATTATTCCAGGCGGGTTCCAGCATCTCAAATATGATTATTTGCTGCTTGTGTTTGTGATGTATAATAACTGCTGGAATATCTTTGAGTTCTGGACTGTCGGTCGGACGAAAAATTCATTAAAGGACGTCACTTTAGGCTTTGAAAAGTTACTGTTAGTTCAGGCTGAACACTCACTTTTAAGAATTTTTATTGCAGCAGCAGAACATAGTTAGAGTTTGGCGTCTCGGCTCCGACCTCATCGCTCCTCACAGATTATGATCACGTAGAGATATTGAGGAGTGATGAGGACATATCTTGGACCCCCTGTCGGAGCCTGCGGGTGGATGCTGGGGTGTTGGCGGGGCTGAACGAACAGACAGTGACTGCTGTTGCAGGGCAGCTGTGGCACTGACAGGCAGAGGGAGACATGGGAGGTTTTAGCAGTTTAAACAGACCCCCAGACTGGACGGGTGCGTTTGGTATGTGCTACAGAGAGGCATGTCACGTGTGATTGTGGTGCAGCTCGAGTTGACCGCCTGAACCAGCCCGCAGGCGTCCCTACATTTATAGTCCTGCATACACTGCTAACATTCATGTTTGCTTGCTAGCAGTGTTCTTTTGATGCAGCTTTATTACTTTACTATTATTTAGTGAGTTACCAAATCTTGGTTAACTCAGCAACAAACCTGTACAAACCTGTATTCATATCAGTTTTTTCTTTCCCTCTTTTTACCTCACTGGTTCTAACCTTGATACATCCATGCATTTCCAAAGGTTGCATTCAAACTGAAAATCAGAACGGAACATATTCGAAACAGAACCAAGGCTGCATGAACACAGAAAAGACACTTATGGAGGAAATAAAGAAAGCATGGACAAAACTCTTAAGCATCATCTCATCACCTAGCTGGACATGGCCGTAACACTTCAACTACATCACATGGAAAGCTTGTACCAAAACAGGTGATGTAACACACAGAGTAGCTGCCCTGTACAGATACAGAAAAGATGTTTTTCCAACCGCACTAATCACGATGTTCATAAACATAACACAAGGTTAGGGAGCACAACTTCAACCCAGATCTGCACAACTATAAGCACATTTTCAGCTTCACACTTTTTGCAGAACACTACGCACATTTCCCTACGTTAGACACAGAAATCTAACAGCAAAGCACCGCCTTTAAAAAAACAACGCAATTCAAACAGTTGATCAAACGTGGCTGTCAGGTGTGCAGACGCTCAGGCGCTTAATCGTAAACTCACCAATCAGGCATGAGAGCTATAAAAATGCAACAGGTGGGTGTACCTGCCTTCAACACAAATGGAGCTGTGAATACAGTTTTTATTTTTTTTGCAAATGCTTAAGCATGATTTCTAAAATGGGGCTCTTTGTCAAAACACTGCACACAATTCACCCAACCACACGCACAAGAAGCAGAACACCTCAGATCTTTTGCAAAAATGAAACGCTTCATCCAAAACTGAAGAAAAATGAGTAAAAGCCTAACTTGTACGATCTGATTTTGTTTGAACCAGTTACACACTGCTGTGCTCAATCTGAAACACGTATAACATTTCTACTTTATGAAAAGTCTGTTTTTTGTTTTTGTTTTTTTAGAGATGGCATGCCCCCATTTCAAAAGCCAAAAAAAGTCTGCAACCTCAAGCCTCCGTTTTTTATTAAACCTGAATAAAAAAGAACAGCAACAACATTTGTGGAGACAAGACAGAAGTCCTGAATTACACTCGGGCTCTGTTGTACTGATTTTAGAGAAAAGTTGTTTTTTTTCCACCTGCTGAGGTTGGGATGAACTTTCTGTCCAGCTTCTCTCAATGTCAACCCAAAGTTTACGACACGGTCAACCGCTGGTGCACATTTGATGAATTTGGTTAAGGTAAACTCACCTGTGGTCTGGAGAGTTTACAGTCAAGAAAGGCAGTGTTTTGAAAGGGCAAAGTAGTGCCATCTTAGATTTCTGTGTCCAATGTAGAAAAATGTTTGTGTGCAAGCAATCAAAAAAAAAAAAAAAAAAAACTGTAAAGAAGATGGAGACTGACAGGTGTTCTTTGGACCCAAAAGCAGCCCTCTAGAAATCTGGGACAGTTGGTAATGACCTTTATTTTCACACAAGCAGAACAGGAACTCGAGCTGATGAAGAAACACAGGTAACAGTTTGTTCTGTGGGCTTGGAGCCCAAACACAGCCTCTGGGTGTCTGACTCGAGGAATGGGTCGAGCCAAAGCTGGACGCGGGACCAAGGGAGAAGATGTGAGCCGTCGGACCCGCACAGTTCTGTTCTCTCGCAGGCAGGAGTGACAGAAAGAGGCTTATTGGAGGCAAGGTAGACAAGGCGAGGAATCCAAAACAGAAGAGCAGACGAGGAGCGTGCAGCAGGGAAGTAGGACCCAGGCAGAGAAGCCAGGACCACATGAGCAGATGAGGGACAAGTGCTGGAGAGGCTTTATACTGGGCTGACTGGGAATGAGCTGCAGCTGAGCTCGCAGGTGAGTGGAGTTGGGCTGATGAGGTGGGAGTGGAAAATTACTGAGGCAGAGGGACAGGAGGGAAACTGGGAGAATGGGGAACAGGTCAAGGGAAACCAAAACAGAACTGTGACAGAGACAGAATATATCAGATGTGAATCGAGCAACACTGGTTGCCCATGTTGTAAACTTTATACTGGCATTGAGAGACGTTGGACAGAGAGTTCAGCCCAACCTGAGCAGATCTGCTGTTGCAACAGTAATTTCGACATGAGCACAGGTGAAAAAACAACTTTTCTCTAAAATCAGTACAGCGGAGCCCAGAGCCTGAGTGTAATTCATGCTTTCTGTTTTGTCTCTATGAATGTTGCTGCTGTGTTTTTGTGCTATTAAGAATGTCCTCTTCTGATTTTCAGTGCAAAATGCAAACTTTGGAGATGCATGGATTATTCTGACGGTTTTTACAACGTGGAGAGAAATAATTATTTTCATCAGTGTGCATCTTGTGTTTGATCCATATATTCTTTATACTTTACCCCACCAATAGCTTTAAAAAACTCAGACTATGTCATTTAAAAAAGTAGAACTAACTCAAGTGTTGGAGGTGGTCAGGTGCCTCTGTGTGTGTGTGTGTGTGTGTGTGTGTGTGTGTGTGTGTGTGTGTGTGTGTGTGTGTGTGTGTGTGTGTGTGGTTGTGTGAATTGTAGGTAGTGCTTTGACAAAATGAGACCTGTTCTCAAAATTGTGCCTCAGCAGTCGTAAAAAACCGTAAGCGCCTGATGGCCGTGTTTGATCAGATGGTTATAGGTGGTATTTTGAAAGGCGATGCTTTGAAAGGGCAAAGAAGTGACATCATATTTCTCTGTCTAATGTAGAGAAATGTGCGCAGTGTTTTGCAAAAAGTGCGAAGCTGTGAATGTGCTTATAGTTGTACAGATCTGAGCTCAGGTTTTGAGCAACTGTAAAAACAAACAAACTGTAAGGCACACTATTAGAAATAAGTGTGATGAATTTTGAATCATTGTGTCAAAGTTGACAGTTGTGTTGTAAACGTGTTCACCTGTGTTTACCAATTTTGCAACAAAGTGCATCACAGTGCAAAAATGTGTTTTAGCAAGCGAAAAAATAAGTTGGTTGCGCGCACTGAGCATTTGCGGAAAACTGTAAAACGTTGCTGGTCAAAATCTCCACAGGTTATCTTTAAGTCCACAACACTTTTTGATTTTGACACAGGGAACTCAAGACAGGGCCTCAAGATTAAACACACCTTTAGGCCCCTATCATGACAGCTGATATTGTGCTTTAATGCAGGTTCCAAAACTCAGATTTGCACACACGAATTTGACACACAATCGGCCTGAAGCAGTGTTAAAGGTCCCTGGATTTGTGGGCCCCTGGTTGCAGTTGTTGCAGGCTTAGTTGACAGTGAAGTCCGTGTATTATGGGATTTTTCTAATAGTTTCGGCACGACACTTAAAAAAGTTTTGGCTCACTTTGATTGGTGTGACAGAGAAGCAAATACCAACTTGACCTTCAGCGCATTAAACCAAAACTATCTGCATGGACTGATGCCTCCACAGCTGAGCGAAAAAGTATGTTCTTAATGTTTAGAGAGGAGAAAAAAAAGCCTTGAAAGGATTAGTTTGACACTTCTGGAAATAAAAGCTTCCTTACTGTGAGATAGATGAAAAGATAAATACCTTTCTCATGTCTGTCCATTAAATATGAAAGGCAGCAGCAGGGAGTTAGCTGAGCTTAGAATAAAAAGTTAAAGCTGTAGGAAACAGCCTTGATAATCTGTCCCCATTATTAAAAATAAATATATCTGCCTGCCAACACCTCTAAACTTCATCAATTAATATGTTAGATCTCAGTTGTTTCATGCAAAACACAGTACCTAAAACTTTATGGTTTGAAAGTCGGAGTTATGTGTTGGAGGAACTGCTTCTTGGTTTCTATCAGTCTGTCTGCTGAGGTAAGTCAAGATCACTGGCTCTCTGCAAGAAAAGAAAAAAAAGCACTGTCCCTTTAAAGGTAGAATCTGTAGGATTGTCCAGTTCCTGTTTGTAAATGCACTAGAAAGACAATTGAATCTCATTCTTAGAATGTCAAATACTGACATTCTGGGTTGGTTAAGTGATCTGAGCACAACAAAATACGAGCAGAGGACGGGGTCCCTGCAGATGAGTGCTGACTGGGAGGCATTATTTTTGTATGAGTCTATGCTGCATAGTTTGCCTTTAAGTTTGCCTCTATGTACATCTTTTTGATGTCTTTTTCATCTTTCTGCTTTTCTTATGTGATTTTTTGAAAGTTCTTGGGCGAGTTCTGCAACTGTTTCTGCTCATGCTGTGAGTGCTCGATGAAAAGTTGTACTGAATGGCAAATTATTGGCTAATTTTATTTCTAAAGCTTGGAAAACTAGATAAGCCAATGATGTTTGTGAGCCCTTTAGGTTTATTTTGTGGTTGGACAAAATTTATCCCATCTTATCAAAACATTATTTAGTGCAGGGGCGTAGTGGGGGGTAAACCCAAGTAAACTCAGTGAATCCACCTCTTTGAAATGAGGCTGAGAGTGTTTTCAATTCAACCTTATCCAACAATAGTGATATTTATATATTGATATTAGTCACTGTGCAGGCACACCTGCCAAGCTTCAGACCTCAAAAGTAGTTTTATAGACTTTGTCTGCTGCATTCTAGTGAAAGAATGAAAACAGCAAAATGATAAGCTCACTGCAAAAGCATTAATTTTACTTTGAATTCTCAGGAAAGAATAGAGAATAATTCGTCCCTCTAGTGTGAACTTGCATAAATATCTGGCAGAAGCTAATATTCATCAGTTTTCTTTCATCCATTTATTTTTTTCACCCCTGCCCCTAAAGGAAAATTAATGTGGTGGATTTTCTAAAACGCATATCCATTTCTTTAAAAACATTTCATAAGAAAAAGGAAGTCTGGCTTATTGTCACTGCATTGTTGTCTGGGTTTCTAATGGTAGAGTAGTAGAGCTTATACACACTGAGTACAGTGTCAGAAACAGGTTGTGATAATGGAGAGGAAGAAAGGGTGTGAAATTGTCAGAAATTGGGAGAAGTAGAAGAGAACTGTGATGCCAGGAGGATATGGAGAGTCTCCAAGGAAAATCAGGATGGTTGGCGAGTAATCACTACAGTTAGGTGTGACTTCCATATGTTTAATCCTGGGATTAAAGCAAATATTAGGTTGATACGCAACTTTTTAAGTTATGGTTTTGCTATTTTATCCAGAAAGGGACGAGACAACCCAAAGTGAGCTGAGTAGAACACACATCGGGCACACAACCCTGTGCGTGACGCACGACATGAGTCACCGCCCCCGAGCAGAATGGTTTTTCGGGAGTCCCACATCCTCTGTAGATCTAAACAGCTCATTCAAAACACAGCAATTACCTTTAGGTTTAACCTGTGTATAGATTTTTCATGTCTCCAACATCGTGCTGTGCTCTGTGTTTTCTGTGAGTACTTGAACTATAGTAAACAACATATCTTTTGTTGTCGACTTATCTTTTGCTCTGTGAGTGTTGATTTGGTAAATTTGGAGGCTGAAATGTCACAAACCTAAGAGCTAAACCTGGACAAGCAAGTGACGTTAAAAACAAGTCTTTTACTGTGAAATGGCAGGTAGAAGAAAGGCCGGAGTCGGTGTGGCAGCTGGAATCCAACACCAGATACCAGATAAAGCTGCTGGATGTCTGTGCTGGCTTTTTATGCTGAGGTCGTGTTGACCTGAAGGACAAAAGCAAATCACAAGAACAACACATCCCAACTAAAGCCTGAGAATAACAAACACACACACACACAGTCCCAACATTCAAATGCCAAATGAATGGCACTTTCGAGGGGCTAAAATGGCTTGGCCACGCCGACTAAACAGCAGCTCCTGCAGCATTTTCCACCCACGTGCACGCAAATTGGTAGCCACATGTATCATGCCCAGATGTATATTTTCCCCCTGGCCTGTAGTGCTTTTTATCCATCAAGATTTTTCTGGCGTGAGTGGCAGAGTTACCAGCGAGAGAGATATCAGCCGTAGAGATGTCTGCCCTCTCTCCACTATAATGGAACTAGATGGCACTCGGCTTGTGGTGCTAAGAGAACCAAAAAAATACATTTGAGATGTGTTGTTCAAAAGAATTGTGTGGAAAGTTAAAGCAATACAAGAGGGAAATTAATATGTTCAGGCAGACATGACATCAGATGTGAGAATTAAATACTGCAGAATTTACAAAAATGCCCAAGGAATTAAGAATTTGTTACAGTAAATGTATCAAGACAAAGTTTTTTAAGTTTCTCCTCAATCAACAACTCTCAAAACTGCACATTTTTTAAGGGAGTCTGAGGATATTACAGTTGATAGTTCAGTAGTGAGATCACTGTGGACATCTGTCCAGCTATTTAATCTGAACTATTACTGTCCTCTGTTATTTCTCTCTAAGTCCACTGCTTCTTATTTCTTTTTATGATGGACTGCTCTGAATATTCTTGTGCCAGCTGTGCGGCTCTAGTAGGTTCTTTACCTCAATGTGAGATGAAATTAAAAATGATGTGAACTTAAAAATAATTAGCAACAAATCAGTAAGACAGCTGAATATTGTTAATAATGTATCCTAGCAACAGATGCTGCCAGGCGACACTCATACTCTTGTGAGCATTCACAGCTGGTCTTTACTAAGCCTGGTCCTAGCCACTAAGTCGGTCTTAGTTAGAATTGATTTTACGGCAGTTGCACCAATCAGACGTAAGCCTCGTTTTAACTACGCTCGGTCTGAGCAAAGCGCGTTCATGTCGATGCCCATAAGATCATGGCTGTTGCCTAGCAGCGTTCGTTGCTAAGATACATTATTAATCATATTCTGCCGTCTTGCTGATTTTTAGCTAATCAGTTCTAACTTGCAGCAACGTTATGGAGGATTGGGGATAAAAACAAGTCAATTTCATCTAGCAGGTAATAAATCTACTGGAGATAGAAAGAAACCCGTCCACTGTAATAAGAAATAAGAGGCAGTCAACTTGGAGACAAATAATGGGGGACATATCTGGGTTGTCTTGTTTTGCACAATATGTACAAATTACTCCGGACGACAACGTGCTGTAATTTGAAGCGCTTATTTGCATGCTGGTGACATACAGGCTATTTCTGCAGGAAGGTGAACTTCACACACACTGCGACTGCACGACAGGGTATCAAGAGGAAGACCAGGTGTAAGTCTTGTTGTGATGTTGTTATCTCCTGTCTAAAAACCGGATATTTGAGATTCCCAGCAAGAATGGACATTCGCTTGTTACTAAGCAACCTATGGATGCTACAGCAGTTGCCAATGACCTTTTACAGACTGGCACCATTCTCACAGCGTGCAGATGTACGTCATGTAATTGCTTGCTTACATAATTGTTCTCAACCCTTTGCAGCGGAGCTTTTCCCTCCACCTCACATTAACAGCTTTGTTCACTCAGCCGTCTCTCTTTGTTCAAGAATGTACTGTTGCGCACACGGTTGTAGTAAAATCTTAAGGCGTGCTTGAATTCGAGGAATGTCTGCGGTGTGACTCCAAACATCTGACTCTCACCGTGCCAGCGAGGCCGAGGACAGGCCAGCTGATGGTAAACATATGAGAACAGTTCAGGCTTCAAACGAGGATTAATGAACATGTAAACTGAATAGAGCAGAGGAGTTTCAGGCTATTTAATCTCCATTGAGCAGCAGGTATGTAGTGAGCGTATCGTAAGTAGGTGGGTTATAGACTTAAAGGGATAGCTAGTATCTATATTATATCATCTACAGCAGATAGCAGTCACCACACCCCCAGTTTGGAGAAGCATCCAAATATGTGCGTAGGATGCGTAGTGGGGGGTAAACCCAAGTAAACTCAGTGAATCCACCTCTTTGAAATGAGGCTCAGAGTGTTTTCAAATCAACTTGATCAAACAATAGTGATATTTATATATTTACATATTGATATTAGTCACTGTGCAGGCACACCTGCCAAGCTTCAGACCTCAAAAATAGTTTCATAGACTTTGTCTGCTGCATTCTAGTGAAAGAATGAAAACAGCAAAATGATAAGCACACTGCAAAAGCATTCATTTTACTTTCAATTCTCAGGAAAGAATAGAGAATAATTCGTCCCTCTAGTGTGAACTTGCATAAATATCTGGCAGAAGCTAATATTCATCAGTTTTCTTTCATCCATTTATTTTTCCACCCCTGTCCCTAAAGGAAAATTAATGTGTTGGATTTTCTAAAACGCATATCCATTTCTTTAAAAACTTTTCATCAGAAATAGGGGATTATTCTCAGGAAGTCTTGTTTATTGTCACTGCATTGTTGTCTGGGTTTCTAATGGTAGAGTAGTAGAGCTTATACACACTGAGTACAGTGTCAGAAACAGGTTGTGATAATGGAGAGGAAGAAAGGGTGTGAAATTGTCAGAAACTGGGAGAAGTAGAAGAGAACTGTGATCCAGGAGGATATGGAGAGTCTCCAAGGAAAATCAGGATGGTTGGCGAGTAATGGTGCAGCTGTCCCATCAGTACAATTGGGTGCGAGGTCTCCCGTATGTTTAAACCTGGGATTAAAGCAAATATTGGGTTAATACACAACTTTTTAAGTTATGGTTTTGCTATCTTATCCAGAAGAAAAATGTGCATCAGACACACAACACTAACGTAGTGTGATGCAGGACATGAGGAACCGCCCTCGAGCAAAATACCAAGTTTTTAGGTGTCCCACGTCCTCTGTGGATCTAAACAGCTCACCCAAAACACAGCAATTCTTTTATACACAAATGAAAACTTACTTAGGAATATTATATTCCATTTTCCACCAATAGCTCCCTGTGAATCTTACACACTGGACCTTTAAATCAGCAAATATTACTGAATGTTTTTCTGTTTATAGACTAAGCTGTGTTCGCACATGGACATGCATGTGTCCTGTATCAACATGGCCTCACATGTGTGTGCATGTGTCAGTTTGTACACTGTGAGCAATCACAGCTGATGAATCATTCTTGTGTTTTCTTTCATTTGAATATTCCCCAGCTAACATTCAGGAAACAGAAAATGACCTTTTCCTCCTATTATCTCCTTCCTGCCTGCCCCAACCTTTTCTCTTTCTGATCAGTTTTGCTCCTCGGGGGATCACATGCATCATCACTTGATTAGTTCAAAGTGCTGCTGTGGCCGACCACAAAAGAGCCCTTGTGATTTCATGGTTTGGTGAAGGACGAGTGGTTCGGGGGGAGGGTGGATCCTTTCATTATGAATATCAGGGCAGACCAGTGAAGTAATTACAGTGTAAGTGAAAGATGGTCTCTTGAAGTGGTAAAATTTCTGATTTGGATGAAAGGTCTTCCCCTGCAATTGAAACTCTGTCTTGTTCAATGACAAGTACGTCTTTAAAAGCTACTCGAAGCATGATTGTTCATAATATTAAAATCCCAGGATATTTTGTAATTGCCTCTAAAGAACTGAGGTCAACAAGACGGTGTAGTGTCTCTGTGAGGTTATATTTACACACACAAGTGTTTGACTGTTTCTATACTCAAATGTGTCTTCATAATATATATTAATATAAATCTTCTTTATTTTTTTGTTTCATTGAAAAAGTATTCATTATGTTGGGGGTGCCCCCTCCTATGAAGGGGTGTCTCCCAACTTACCTCTCCACTTTTGCTGTTGTACTCCATGGGAGACGTAAGCGACGCTGGGCCTCATGCAAGAACATTTTCATATTCTTATCTTAAGTTTCTCTTACTTTTTTTCGTACGAACGCGCCATGGCAGATTCAACAAATGCTTGTAACTTGCAGAGAAAACCGTGTAAATTATCCACCTGTGCGTATTTTACTGCACATGTGTGAGACTTGTAAATTAGCATAATTAACACCCCAGTAATACCATATTACTTCCTGCTCTATGAGTCAGGAAGTGTTCATTCATGAAAATGGCATCAAAGAGAAAAAAGAACTTTATAAGTTGGAGTTTAGCGTTATGCTCTCAGAGGTCATTTTAACAGCGTCAGCAGTGGAATTAAAAGACCTGCTAAAGCAAAGAAATGGGAAAAGCGAGTGCTGTTAATGCCGTGTTAGCTGAGGGTTGGACTGTCGCTGAAAAAAGAAGAAACGTCTCGATATGAAAATGACTTAAGGGGAAAAAAACGACTCGCCACAGTAAGGGGCGATCGATGACTGCAGTGAGAGGAGAGGGTTAAGGGAAAGTTTTCATCACAGAGACAAAGGACAGAGACCTCATGAACCTGCATGTGAAGATATGCAGCCAATACACCTGACAGCATGTAATAATGGATCATTCAATGAATGATGATAGGCTTTACATGTAAAGTTATAGTTATATTATAACTTGAAACATAGACAAACAGAATTATAACATAATTATGAGGAGTAATTTGTAATTTATTTTTCAAGCTCAAAATGTCTTCAAACTACTAATGGTCATTAGTGAAAACCTTTGGTGTGGATAAGAGCAGACTGACTGCACATGACTCTACGACGGGTCGGGACCAATCGTAAATTGTGTTCGTATCAAAGGAAATTCAAAATTCAAAGATATCCACAGTCTGGGCTCCTTCATCACAACACAACGCAGACAACGCTAGAATCCTCCAGTTACATCAGCAACGTGTGATTTGGGGTCACAGTCTGGTTCATCCTCCGGGGATCTTGAATGATGACTCACGCCAATCCATCCAGTAGTTGTTGTGATATTTCAGTCTGGACCGGAGCGGTGGGTTGGTCCACTGACACCGCCACCTCAAAGCCACACGGCAACTGACATGAGTATATTTAATACTGGAAATGGAAATGGCAGTGGTCTAGGTATTGCTTCGTCTCTCTCTGGCAATATTTAATCACGATGGCATGTTCTGATGTGGAGCAAAATTATTAACTTTTCTCTTCTACTTTTAGACTTTCACAGCTCCTCCACAATCCTATCTCATCTTCAACCTCCCCAAAGACTTTAATTAAATACAAGAAAGCTCCTTATCGCTGGAATTTTGCCACTTTTAATCGTGTCCTCCATAAAGAATATGACCTCTTGCCCTCAGACAGACAGTATAGGAGTCCCAGATGTATCTTTGCTGAGTGTGTTTCTTCTTTATGACCACTGCCAGTCAAGTTGATTGACAGAAATGTTTGAGGATTAATTATCTTTTAAACCCTGTCTTCTGTTGATATATTAAATTTGCCCAGAGTTAATCTTTTGTGTGCTGTTTTTTTAATGTTGCATTGCATTATCTTATATCCTGTATAAGTATGTGATATACAGGGTTATGGTGTGTCTGTGTTTGTGTGTTTAGATTAAGTAGAACCTTTGATGTCAGCAAAATAATTTCTCCTTTGAGCCCATTAAAGTAAATCATGGTCTCGAGCAGCCTTGGTATTCAGGTCAGCTCAGAAGCCAGAGCATCTCAAAATGAACGGTATAATTCATAAACACACTCAGGTTTTAGTGTTTGAACAGTGCGATTGTTTGATTGATCCAAATGCAGAAATTATAAGTTTTAAAGGTGTAATTAGGAGGCATCCCAGTGTGACTGCACTAATCAATTTCAAAGTGGGCTGCTGTTGTCAGAGTTACAAACGATCTGAGGGAAAATGCGCCGACGACTCAAATTACTTCTTTATTTAACAGCGAGAATGTCAATGTGCCATTCTGGCTTTGAATTCCAGCGGCACCGATGTGTAGATAACCTTTAATAACAACAACAAGGAGAAGAAGCTGCTGCTGCTTTATGAGCTGATATATGTCGCTGGAGAATGAGATCATCTGCTTTCTATTATTGAGCACCTTTAGACACGAAGGAACAGAGATTCATTACATTTCTCTTGAGGGAATGGAGATGGGATATTGTGAAATAGGTTGCTGTAACATTTTAAAGTCAAACTAGCAGCGTGGGTCCGAGTGGCAGCGTTTGTCGGTGCGGTGCCCTTTGATTCGGACTGAAATGTCTCAGGACAAAAAGGACAAAAGCCATGAAATGTGGTATTAAAATCCATGTCCTGCCCAGGAGGGAGTGTGTGAAATTTGGTGATGCCAATATAAAGGCAAAAACTTGATTAGCATGTTAGCATTGCTCTGGTTCCCGCCACAAAAGGCCAACAAGGTTTTCCAATGGATTATGGATTAGTGCAAAAAAAAAAAAAAAAACTCAGGAAACAGAACCTGACTTTGAGACAAGGGAACTGGAAGTGCTAATTTGATTAAAAAAAAACTAATTTCAAAGTTTTAGGACTCATTCCTGCAGCTTCAGCTAATTGTGTTTTTGGCTAGCTGGCAAATGTTAGCATGCTAACACACTAAGCTGAGATAGTAAACATGGTAGACATTATACTGGCTAAACATCAGTCATTGAGAACATGCTAGCACACTGTCATTAGCACTTAGCCCAAAGCCTGACCATGCTAGACTCTTAGTCATGTTAGCTAAGCT
Organism: Lutjanus erythropterus; assembly: GCF_056507025.1. Lineage (NCBI taxonomy): Eukaryota > Metazoa > Chordata > Actinopteri > Lutjaniformes > Lutjanidae > Lutjanus > Lutjanus erythropterus. The sequence continues at coordinate 27,438,499 of NC_139336.1, read as the reverse complement.
AAAAAGCCATAGCTTCATATTTAAGTGACAGATAATGAGTGGTATTGATCTTCTCATCAAAGTCTCTAAAAGTGAATGAGCGAATTTCACAAAATGTGAAATTATTGCTTTAAGGTTACTTCTTTATTTTTTTTGCCTCAGGAACATCAACACTTCATTAAAGTGCTTCAGCTCACAATCCAACCCAACGAGGAAAAAAATGGAGGAGAATTTGCATAGTTTGTTGTACAGCTTTACAGAAAAGACCGAGGGTAAAAAACCTTCTCTAATCAGAGGCTCATCCACTGCCCGTGACTGCATATCATGAGCCTCTGAGCTGGCAGGCAGGACGTCATCCTCAGCTGTTTGGACTGAAGTGTTTACAGGAACATGTGTGGAGGAGTTCTGTGCAGCAAAGTTGTGGTTAAAATTCTGGCCATCCATCAGACTCAATCCAATATTGTCTTTACTGCTGAAATAATTAGCTGGTTAATTAAATGTCAGGATGCTGCCTTTCTCTCTTAATCATTGTAAATTGAGTATCTTAGATTCTGTACTATTTGTTAGACAAAACAAACGTGAGTAAAATGTCTATCTGCTGATGAACTGCCTTTGGAAAGGAGGGAGAGAGGCAGTGGTGGAAGAAGTGATTAAGTGAAAGACACATACCGATGTGCTCCGGCAAAAATCCTGCTGTCAAAATGTCTCTTCTCATCTCTGTTTGTGGTCTTCAACAACTCATTAGTTCTTACCGGAGATGTTTAGCAACCCGGTGTGTTTTTAATAAGTTTTTGGTCTGTGGAACAGAGAATTATACTTTCCAGTACAACATTCTGAAAATGCTGCATTACAAGTACCTTAATCTGCAGAAAAATAACCTGTGTGAATTTTGTATATATGACATCATTAGATCGTTTGTACTGATGCATCAATGTTTAAATAGTATTTTACTATTTTTAGTTGTGGTTTAGCACATCCAAAGGGCCACAAGATAAATCTGAAGGATCGGAAAATGATAAATGGGAGAGGAAATTCTCTATTCACTTTTTCGTATGAGTCTTTGCTTTTTTGTGAAATATTGGACCCCAGACAGTCATCTAACTGAAATCATCTCTGGTAAAACTGCTGACAACTCAAATACATCTGAAACATAATAAAAAGCTCCAAATAGGCACAGTCTTTTAGTAAGGAGTCAAAAGCCTGAAAGATGTGCTTTTATCTGCTTTTATATGTAAAATGTTAATTTGAAAAGTAACTATGTGCTACTCTAGTAAAGTAAAAGCACATCATGATCATTAGCAGCTCAGCTCAGGACTCCATGCTTGTTGCACCTCTTGGGTTGTCTAAGGGTCTTGGCATCATCTCCCGGGTGACCCTTTGACTTGGATTGATGCGTGGTTGAGACTGGTGATGATCAGGTCGAGCTGATGCCAGCGTTAAGACCTGGGATTCTTCCACTGTGCAGTGGTTTACACTCAAAGGACTCAAAGTCGTGGTGGGAGCAGAATTCCAGCTGTCTCTGAACATTTCAAGTGGGTCAAGTCTTCCGATCTGCCCATACCCCGATGTCGAAATCGCCAAGGAAGAATAGGGGCTCATCCTTTGGAAGGCCTTTGATCAGTCCATCGACCTGCCCGTAGAACTGGTCCTTTCTGTTTTCCGATGAGGTGACGGTGGGGGCGTTCGTGCTGAGGATGTTGACAGGACCAGCAGCAGTGCCAAGACGGATGGAGAGAAGATGCTCAGTGCCCCCCAGGCCTCGCAGCCAGAAGGGTGTTCTTGATGGTGAAGCCAACTCCATGCTGGCAGGGCTCCTCTGGCTCTCTACCCTTCCAGAAGAAGATATAATTCTCATCTCCAAGGGAGCCGCTGGAGTGGAGCCTGGTTTCTTCGAGGGCAACTATGCTGGCATTGAGTCCAGTGAGCTCTCTGTCAATGATGGCCGTCTTCCTGGTGTCTTCCATCTCTCTGAGGTTACTGGAGAGGCCTGTACACATGATGCATATGTTCCAGCTTGCAAGTCAAACAGCTGGGGTCTTCATTTTTGTTTTCTTATTGTTTAATGTGGGGATTTTCCATCTGCTTGTCATGCCTTCACAGTTCGCTAAGCTCCAGGCTTACTGGGGGCTGCCTAGCTTGAGCCGGACAGTGGTTGGCCCACCGTCAAAGCTGAACCATGATGCCACTTTCCTACGCAAATCAGATGGGACTTATAATCCATAACCACCACCTACGGTGTTGTTACCTCACTCACGCACAAGTGAGGCTTGAGTGGCCTCTCTAGATCGCTAGTCTTGACACACAGTATGGAGATCCAGGGTTGCCAGTTTGGCTGCAGGACCTGTTTAACAAAGCACCGATCCACCTCTGGGGCTCCGCTCCTGATTTGCAAGGTTTACTCCTTCACACATGGCTGTTGAGTCCGGTGTGGCGCTCCTCCGCCCTGGCTGTTGGCAGCCTGGTGCAGCTCTTCCGCCCAGTGGTGCAGCGTGAACGCCACCCCCTCATGTGGTTTGGCCTGCCAGCTGAAGCTGAAGAGTAGGGGGCAGCTGCCAGACAACAAGGGTACTATCTCTGTCTAGAGCCCCCTTAACTCCCCACAAGTACATCAAAACTGTATAATTACAGCACTTGAGTAATTATGTTTACCTGCATTTCATTCTGGACTAGCTGCAAACTTTTTCTTTCTTTCTTTTTTTTTTTTTGTAAAGTTGGGTTGTCTTTCTTATTAAACCTGTTAGTCACAACCAGCAAGACTTTTTAAGTTGTAGCTCTGGAAAGTGGCACATCACTCCAGGCTGTCCTGTCACACTGCTCAGCACTGATTTGTACTAAAAGATTAATCCAGAGGTTTTCATAAAGATATGTGTGCAGAAAAATTATCATTTAGCACAGAGGGACCAGACCACAGCAAAAAAAAAAAAAAAAAAAAAAAAAAAAAAAAGGTCACCACACCGGATAGAAAAGTGCTGAAAGTGTTAAGGGGTAACACAACAAGGATGACTCTTAAAAGTCAAGATGTTGAAAGACAAAGGCTGTTGTATGTCTCAATCACACAAACACATCCGCTGTGTGTGAGTCCTAATGATATTCTTGTGAGTCCTGTGATTCTTCGTGAAGCTGGGCGGATGATTCTGAGAAGGACAGACACCTGACCTTCATCTGACCTTTCTAGGAAACAGTCTTTGATAACCGGAAAAGTGCACAGTGAGGAGCTAGTCAAAAATGTCTTCCTGAAAGCCGATTTAAGGTCGCAGCATTTTGTTGTCTCTGAGGCTTCAGCTCAGCTTAAGAGCAGCGAGTCAGTCGCAGATGAGCACATGAACTTTTGAGAGGAATAATGAATATAATCCCAGCAAGAGTAGGAAAAAAAGTGTGATTATCTTACCTTTGAGGCAATATTTTACGGTGCAGAGTGTTCTTTCAGTTCGTTGACCTCGTACATAAATATGTTCCTGTTTCTTGAATGGATTTTTATGCGTCATCTCATTTCTCTGATTCCAAAAGCAACTTGTTATCGAGGAAGCACAGCCTCATCAGAAAGTTCCTGTCATGAGCAACTGATATACAGAAGAAATGGAAAAATGGAAATTTATACAGAAGTGAGCAGAGACATATAAACTAAGAAAGGTCTGATGTACACATAATTTAAAACCGAGTCAACACTAAACCAGTAACCTGTTATCACAACATGCAGGCACATATGTAAACAAAAAGGAGAATTTAAAATTTTACCCCTTTTTTTTGCAAAAATTTTCCAGTATTTTGAGATAATAAGTCATTATTTTGAGCTAAAAAGTGATTATTTTGAGATAAGTCATTATTTTCAGATACTTTAGATACTTTACTACTAGATAACCTTTAAATACTAACCTATAATGAGGTATATGTATATATCTCACTATTATTGTTGTTGTTGTTTTTGTATTTTTAATTGATTGGTTAAAAAAATCTTAATATTTAACTTTAATCTACACCCTCTCTTGTTCTGTGGTGTGTTTACAAATGATGTTGCAGATTTAATTATGCAATTCTTAACTGAGAGATTTTACCAATAAATAATGAGTTTACTGAACATGAAATAATGAGTTTTTATAGCGGAAATTATTCAGTGTTTTTGACTTATTGCAATGAAATGGGTTGAATAAATTTTTTGGGTTGAACTTGCTGAAAATATTTGAATCGGCTTAATCCAGGGTTCAGCAACCTTTGATCTCGAAAGAGCCATTTAGGCCAGAACAAAAAAATCAGGAGCCACAATTATTAAGTTCTCTGTTTATCTCTGAGACATTTCACAGTTTGGGATTCAGCCGAGGGACACACACACACAGATTTGCTACTGGCAAAATTTAGAGGAAGCAGCTCCAAGCTGTGCACATATTAGTTCATGAAATATTTAAACTTTTTTTCTTTGTTGCACAAGACACACAGTTTTACAAAATTTTTAAGGCCTACAACAATGATGAATGAAAATGTGTGTGTGTGTGTGTGTGTGTGTGTGTGTGTGTGTGTGTGTGTGTGTGTGTGTGTGTGTGTGTGTGTGTGTGTTTAATGATTATCTTCTCCAGGTTTACATGCGATGACCAACAGGACTGGAGCTTGTCTGCAGCTAATCTTACATACCACTGGATCCATCACCCTAATACTTTATGTGCACATTCACGACTTTGTGCTCAAGGACCTCTTATGGTTGCAGTGTTTCACAATTTTTGAAAAAACTATTTTATTAACTCCTCTGTTTCACACAGATTGCTGACTCCTCACTCCTTTCAACTGGTCGGTAGGGGCTGAAAACAGGGCTTACCTAGTCTTTTGCAGGTCATCTGCAGATAAACTCCATACCCAGTTTGTTATGATCCACTAAAGTTAGGCATGAGACGAGTCTAAATCTGCTGCTGTGTGTCACCGTTATGTGTCTCTGCAGTCTCCATACTGGAGCATTCAAGGTCCGCTCGTAAACAAATGAGAAATGCAGACCTCACTAAAAAATCGTCGACTGTAACTCAATTAATTCTGAATTGATTCTCATAAAATTGGGTTTGTTATAAATGTCAGAAATTGAACATGAAACTGGTTACTTGTTGGAATTAAATTCAGTTACTGGGGCTGATCTAATCAACTCCATGCCAGAGCTAACCTCGTGAATAGCCACCACTGTCACTGGTGACAGGCGCCGACCTATAAATAGGCAACATCAAATGTAAATTATTTAAATTCATCTTTTTTTCTCCTTGCTTGTAATGTCCTGAAATGAATAAAATAAATATATAAGAAAATATCACTGTTTAAACTGCTAAGTCTGGACAGTAAAGCAGCTCCAGGAGGCTCAGGTTACAACTATTCAATGCATCTCAAAGAAAACCATAGACAAAAATGCATTTGGCTGCCTGTTTCTGAAGTCTGTGCAGGAAATCCTAAAACCATGGCCAGAGAAAAGGGCAACAGACAATGAGCAAAAACTATTCAGCTCAGATCTCCTTTTAACTTTATTGATGTATCTGCTTCTCCTGGACGCCTGAAGAGTCAAATCGATGCAAGACTGAGTTTCCTTATATAAACAACATGAGAAGAAAGAAAAGTGTTCAGTTGCAAAGAAACAAACACCGTGACAATCATTATGTCTTGTGTTACTTTTACCTTTTCTCTCCTCACCTGTTTGGTTTTTTTTATGTTGCACTTTATGCTGCAAAATCAATTTTCCATTGGAGACAAATAAAGTTGAACTTCAACTTGAACTGTGTCATGTCTTCCAGGCATCTCTCCAAAAAAAAAAAAAAACCACTCACCACTGTTGGCAGTCCAGTCAGTGTTGATGGTAAATGCAGTCAAGTGAAGCGATAAATTCCTTAGTGCTGCTATGTTGACTAAGAAAGCTGAGTTCTGCTGCAAAATCTGGGTTTCTTCTTGCACCCAGTGATGTCACAGTGATGTAGTTGGTGTTAAAGAAGAGCTGCAGACTATTTTAGCTTGGATTTTTACTCTCCACCTCTGGTTAGCCAGGTGGAGTGCTAGATGAGTATTTTTGTCCATTTTTGTATTTTGGCGAGAGAGTGATACGAGGTGTTTGCAGCTCTATGAGAAGTTAAGCGGTGCTTTGAACTAAATGGGTCAACAAGCTAACAAACTCATAATGACATGCTGTTGTTCATCTATAGTATGTTTATTATGCTCACCATCTTACTTTAGTCTATTAGCATGTAAGCATTGCTAATTAGAACTGAACCTGAAGTGCAGCTGAGGCTGATGGGAATGTCAGTTTTGCTCAAATTAAAAATTTTCACCTGATGATATCCCAGATTTGAAAAAAGTCAAGAGCTCAGTAAAGTTGTTAGAATTTATCCTGAGGGGAACACAAATGTCGGGACCAAATTTCATGTCAATGCATGCAATAGTTGATGAGGTTTTTCAGTCTGGAGTGTCAGACCAACATTGTCAGACCCAGAGGGGCAAATTAGTTTAATAATTGTGTATGAAACAAAAACTGCAAATGTCAGTGCAGAATAGAACCAACAGAAAGATATTAGTAAATGAAACAACAAAAAGCATAATATATTAAATTTGCAAATCCATTAAGAAAATCATGAGGTAATTATTTATTACTCCAGGATGCCAGAATGAATTAAATGACACATTCAAATATGTTTTTAATAACTTTTCTTAACCTTTTTTTCCATTTTCAATAAAGCAATCATTCATTACAATTATAAAACTATAATCTAGAATTAACAGACATAAGAGACTAAACACTGGCACTTATTAAGAGAACAGAATATGGTTTAGAAAAAGAAAAAAACAAAAAAAAACAAAAAAACAAACACATTAAAATAGTTTATTTATTGTACCAACAAGCATTATTTTTTAAAACTGATCTAACAATGGTTTAACAGTAAATTATGTTGCACCAAACTTTCAAACTAACCTAAAATGAAGAAATATTACATTTAATCCTCTTTTTAACCCTCAGTTTATTCCAAACCAAGATTAAATTTAGTTCTGCTGCAGCAAAACTTTTAAATTCAGTTTAAACTGACCCAACCAAATTTAGACTTCAGGAGGTTTGACTTTAAAATGGTTCTTTTAAGATTTCTTCAGCATTTTTTAATATTCTGTTATTTGGCTTTATTGCTCCTCTAATTTGGCCAACAAATGTTTCTCAAAGGAGAATAAAAAGAGATTCTCTGCCGAGCCATCATGAGCAGGCTAACCATGCTAACACACTCTAGCTAGCTAGCTAGCAAACAATGTAACATTTTGCTAACTTTTTGGCTAACTTTTTTTAGCTAGCAAATGTATTATTTTGTAGTTAGGAGTACAGAACAGTTTATAGCTAAGGCTTTAATTTGGGACAGCAAGCATCTCCAAATTGATTAAATTTAAGATTTTGGTTTACATCAATAAACAGATTAGTTTGTCACTGTGCAGCTGGGCTCTGCTTAATTTTAAATCTGGATTTACTCATTTTAAACTTAGTTTTGCGAAACTCCGATTGGAACAAATCTTAGATTAAGTAAATCTGTGTTGGCACAACCCAGTCTAAATGTATCTATAAATGAATTAAGTCTGGGGGCCTCCCCTCTGAAAGAAAACTAACTTGATGAAATTATACTGTACTACTGGCTAATCATTAGCGACTGTGGGAACAACGGAATAACTGATCCTCTTTACCACATCATACACACACTCACATGGATGCAATGCCTCACACACACTCAGGGGTTTTACTACAATGAAGACTGGAGAAGGGGAAGAAACGTTCAGTAATCTCCAAAGTACACCCACTTGTTTCTCTCCTCCCCTCTGCCTCTCCTCTTCATTGAGTCCCTCTCTGCTCCAGACCAGGAGGCAGACCTTCACATGTAGAGTAAAGCTGTGTGGATACCAGGAGACTCATTGCTCAGCTATGCAGTAGAGAGGGGGATTAGCTCAAGCTGAGCACCAGTGCAGGGATTGGGCATTTGGCCATTTATCCATCCCCTAACACACTTTGCTTTTGTCTCTTCTTACCTGAATCTTCTCTTCACTTCTTCTTCTCCCTCTCCTTCTACCCCTCTCCCCCGTCTCCCTCTCAACTATGACCCTTCTATCAGAGGACCAGTCTGTAAGGCCCCAGCCCTGCAGGGTCCCGGAGCCTGGCAAACACATCGGCACCTCTTTGCACCAGTACTCCACAGACTACACTGGCTCCAAAGAGGACTACATGGACAGTGGCGAGAGTGCCGTATTCGGGGCCGTGGAGCCCCCCAGGCGCTCTCGGGGCCGCCTCATCCTCCACGGCATGGTAATGTTTGGAAGGGAATTCTGCTACGCCGTGGAGGCAGCGTTCGTCACGCCGGTGCTCCTGAGCGTGGGCCTTCCACGCAGCCTGTACAGCCTGGTGTGGCTGATCAGCCCCGTGCTGGGCTTCCTGCTGCAGCCCATCATCGGCTCGGCCAGCGACTACTGCCGCTCGCCGTGGGGCCGGCGGAGGCCGTACATCCTTGCCCTGGGCATCCTCATGATGGTGGGACTCACCTTGTTCCTGAACGGAGATGCTGTCATCTCAGGTGAGGGAGAAGAAAAATAGTAGAAAAGTAGATAGTGAGGGGGGGCAGTAAAGATGTTTTTAGTCTTGTCATATCAGAAATTCTTGTTCTGGAGCCTTTCAGAGGAATAAGAGGGAACGAAAAGCCAGATCCATCTCAGAGAAACAAAAACTAGTGTTGTACATACTGTTGTGACGTGTGACAGAAGACAGAAGACAGAAGAAATGTACAAGCTGAAATCACCTTGATCTTGGAAATATGCAAAAGAATAAGTGGATTTGGGAGGGGAACTGGATGTGTGGGCTGATTTTGATTTGTGTTGTTTTATTCTAATGTTTTGCTCTTGCTGTGTTATGACTGTGTTGAATTTGTTTGGTTAGATTGAGGACATCAGGACGGATCGATTAACTGAATTTAGCATTACAAACAGCAACAAACACACGCGAGCGACGAGGGTCATAGCAGCTTCCTTGTAACAACAAAGCTAACACTGACACAGTTCGTGCTGCAGTATAAACATCCACTAAAAGCAAAATGAAAAAAACAGTTGCTGCCATCCGACCCACTACTGTCATTATTTACTTCTTGTTTCAAATATTTTCTCTCGGCTGTCCCTCAATATTACAACATTAGTCCAAAATCACCCCCGCCTGTGGGAGTAGCCACACTGACACATTGTCAGACTCAAAGTGTTTATTCATCTTTTAACACACTCTGAAATGCAAAACAAGAAGTGCCTAACCTCACGAATTAAAAAAAAAAAAAAAAAAGGTCATTTTGGTTGTTGCTGTTGCGTGCCGTCCCGTGGCTTGTCAACAGGGCGGTATTTTTTAATAATACATTTATTGTGACAGCCTCATATGCAAGGCAAAGGTGTAAGGTTTTATCTTGATGTTTCTGTCAGGATATGATCCCTAGCTGCTTCCATTCCCTGTAAACAGCTTTGTTGTCTCTTGAAAAACATCAGCATTTACCTGACATTTATGCTCACGATGTAATTGGATTATTTTCACACTGATGCAACGATTACAATTTGTAATTTTTTGCTGTCAAGCTTTTTCTTATCTCTTGGACTTTTACAGACTGTATCAGTATTTGCTTGCTCACAGAGTTTTGGAAAAAAGTGACAAAAAAATTTTAAAAAGTAAAAAAAAAAATTTACTTGTTCAATGTGTGGGCATAATGAAGTCCTGATGCTCACACTGTTTAACTTGTGACTGAAGTCAGACAGATGACGAAGCACGAGTGAGAAAAACTCACCGCGCATGTAGTCAGATATTAGACTGCTGATAACATTCAAACCGTTTCCTGAGAGTCTGCGGGGCTCCAGGCAGCATCACGAGAAGTTCTCTGCACAGAAGAATCTGCAACCTCTATGAATTAATTTTGAGTAAGGAGCGCTTTCTTTGCAGACTAACCACATGAACCGATTCACTGCTGAGAGTCACAGTGCCGCTGTTTTGTTAGAATCGGTGTGGGGTTAAGTGCACATTCAGCTCCCTGACTCTGTTTTCACTGTAGGCATGAGGCTTGAACTACATCATCCCCAATACCTCAATCATACCTTTTCAACAGAGGATAATTAGAGTAATCATCACACAGGACAGTGAATATTACAAACTGATATTTTTAGCAAATCTCTGCAAACACAGAAACCCTTTAATGTTTGGTACAGAAGGTTGAGGGGTCTATTTCATGAATAAACCATAGAATTATACAAGAGAAACAGCAACACAGTGTGTTAATCATATCAAATGTGTGAAATATTGTTGAAAACATTGTTAAATTGCTGTTAAAAAGACTCTGGGCTTTGCTATAATCATCATGCGGACTGTAAAGTATTTCTTTCTTCTGACGTACGCTGGATAAGCTGATTATCTCTCCACGTTTCTCAGGGTTGTAGTGAATACCACAGGGATCGTGTGACATAATATTTGCGCTGTTGTAACCGCCATCAGTCCATCAGCTCTGAGAGAGGCCCTTTTGATCAGGAAAGTTCATCCCAAAATCAAAAATGCATATAATTCCTCTGGTCTGCAGTGCTCTTTTTCCCTCTACATTGTTTTGCTGTGAGTTGCAGAGTTTTGGGAGATATCAGCTGGTGTTTAGCAGGTGTTTAGCATCCTTCGTTCCTTATGAAGAGAACACATAACAAAAGTGGGCTTTTTGATCAGTCAGGTTTTAAAACATAATTGTTACCTGCCACACTAACCGGTTCCCTTGAAAAAAAAAAAAAAACGTGTCTTTGTTGCCTTCTGCCGAGCTTTCAGTTTGCTGCTCCTCTGGGATTCCTTTTCCTGTGACATGGACTTCTACTCGGCAAATTAAACACTTTAAATTTGACATTTGACATACTTTGGTAAAAATAATTGTTGTGGGGGATTTACATCACCGGCTGCAGGGCTTGATGAGATGTTTTGTTGTGTTTTTCAGCAATAGTCAGCGACAGGTCACTGAGGAGTATATGGGCCATTGTGGTCGTGATGTTTGGAGTCGTGCTGTTCGACTTCGCTGCAGACTTCATCGACGGGCCCATTAAGGCCTACCTGTTTGATGTGTGTTCACATCAAGACAAGGAGAGAGGTCTGCACTACCACGCTCTACTCACAGGTATGTAACACAAACCACACACAAACACATGCATACGCTGTTGCTCTTCTTGCGTCACACTCACTGTCTTTGTCTTTATTTTATGCATATTTATGCACCATGCATCTCCATGGATTTGAATTAATTAGCATTGATTATTTGTTTTCTGTGGTAATAGCCACCTCGCGGGTATTTTGGAGCGGAGAAACTTGCATAACCAATTCTAATGTGTATGGCGCTTACACTGGATCTTGTCTTGCCGTGACAGAGTGCATACTGGTGGGCAGAACGGCACATGCTGTGTCGATGTCTGTGCATGTTCTGTAAGGCTGTGGACGAGGTGTATGTCTGTGTGTCGATAAGTGCGTATGTAAAGATGACTTCATGAGACTTATTTGCTTTCTTGCTGAGAGTTGGATGAGAAAATTGACACCATTCTCATGTCTGTGCACCAAATATATGAAGGAGCCTGTGAGCTTAACTTACTAACTACCTAACTACCATAAAAACTGCCAGAAACAGCCAGCCAGACTGTCTACCACCTCTGAAGTTCAATAATTAACGTGTTACAGCTCATTTGTTTAATCTGTTCAAAAGGTGTAAAATATATTTTTTTTAACGGGGGACTATTCCTTCCTAAAAGCTAATTAAAAGTAAATTCTCTGAACAAAAGATTATGGGTCTGCAAAACTTTAGTTTTGTTTATTCAAAGCTCAAATGCTAATTAAGGTAATTATCTTACAATTATAGAAATTTCCTCAACTTTTTTTTTCTTCTTATAGTGTGTCTGTTAGAAAGTCTTTCTGGCAGGGTAACTTAAGTAAATCCCATGTGAACTTTTTTCATACCATTGTGGAACTGTTGCACTGCATCCATTGGACACTGAAATAAAATGGTGAACAGTAAACACTATATAGGGAGCGTGTGGGGAGTCACAGAAATTACCCACCAAACCACGACCTTTTCCTAAACCTAACCAAGTAGTTTCTGCACCTAATCATAAGTCAAGTAAGTTGACTTTTGGTCTCACATGAGATACAAACCGTGCTCCCCCTCAGTGGAAGTCCTGTGTTTGACCCTCTCATCCACCAGAACCTGCTCCTCACATGGACTTTGTCACTGTTTATACAACATCACCTGACTTCCTAAAGCCTCTCTGGCAGAAAGGCCTGAAGGCTAATTTTTAAAGTATCACGTAATGCAATGCTCAACATTGCCTATTGCGCATCTCTACATCTGTCACCAATTAACACAAAATGATGATGATTACTGAGTGTCTTTATCTTAAAGCTGCTATAATAAATATTTTTCTTTTAATAATGGATGAAATTACGTTCATAGTTACTCAGCCACCGGGAATTTTCACCTAACTCTGCAGGTCCCCTCAGCTCTATGGGGCATTTTAACTTATTTCAGCACATTTTCTGGTTTTACAACCTGCAACCTCATTGTTTTGGTTCAGTATTGGTTTAGTTAGTGACTAGCCCGTGAACACAGTGCAGCATTTACCAACTAGAGAGCCAGATATTTCCCTCAGGAGCTGGTGGAGATCAAAAACATGCTAATGTTGCTATAATGAATATTTTTGTATTAACAATTGATCATGAGACACTTGGGGAATTATCACCAAACTCTACAGTTTGTTTCCTTCAGCTCTACAGAGCATTTTATTGTGTCTTAGCACATTGATTTGGTTTTTACAACCTGCAGCATTATTGTTTTGGTTCAGTTCCAGTTTAATTAATTAATTAACTAGCTGGTCAATGTAGTGGAGCATTTAGCAGCTAAAGAGCCAGATATTTCCCTCAGGAGATGATAGAGACCATAAACAGAGCAAAAAGGGGGTGAAACTAACAAACAAACAACTAATTAAGTATGACAATACTTTAGTCACTGTGTAAGATTTCAGTGTTTTTCACAGTTTTGGCACAGAATCATGTTATTAAATAATGTCAATAGAAAATTAACACATTCTGATAATTGTTTCACTAATCCGTCATTGAAACCTTGCCAATACAATGTCCCTCTGTGAAAAATGTCCCTCTCTTGGTTTTATCAGCTTAGGATAACAAAATGTGTCCTTTTATAATAAGTCTCTCAGGGAATTACAGAGTAGGCTTGGCTCACTGGTTCACGCCGAACTTCCTTTACTCTGTGGAATTTGTGAGAATTTGAACATGAGCCACTTGTTTCGGGTCCGAGTGTGACATCTCACAGGGCTTTGTTGCCATTCCAAAACTTTTAATAGCGCGTTCCTAAGCCGCTTGAATACAGACAAATGTTTTGAAACGTTTTCCTGGTGGAGTCAACCATCTGCACTTCACCTCCCAGTCACAACCATGTGGCTAAATAGATGAATAGATTCTCCACTTAGCACTGTCAGATACAAAGAAAAAGATGGCAAGTTGTCTACGTTTAGATGCAGGAATGTGTCGCTAATGGTTCAAGGTTATAATATGAAAATAATTGTAAGGTTCTCAGCCGACATAATGGACGTAGATTGATGAGATAGATTGTGGAGTTACAGTTCCATCCGAACTGCAGTTTTCTAATGTTTTCTGAAAGGAGAATCGAGGATGCTAAATGTAGATGAGGTAAACAAGGCTGCAGTTGCAGTTGTGACACCCTGGATAATTGCACACTTGTTCTTTGCCAGGATGCACACTTATGTCAAAGTGTGATTTGGTAGACTCTCCAAAAAATTCTATTCCATTCAATGTCCTCTTCAAAGCACAAGGTGATTGCTTCCCAGATGGCACATTTTGAGTAAAACCACTTTGCAACCCAGTGGGCCAACAAAAGACTATTTTGTTGATTTTTTTTTTACAACTGAAATTACATTTTTGTCAGAGAGAGAAAAGTATTGAAAAAATGTTGTGGTTAAAATGTCGACAATAACCCCATCTGTAAACCACCAGAATCTCTCAAAATGTTTTCCAGGTGAGTTTTGTACTTGTCATTGTCTAGATGGCGCTGTGTATCAAACCACCTGACACGCCACATTGTGAAGGTAACTGACTCACAGTCATGTAGACATCCCAGTCTCAATAGAAAATACCCAGAAGAAAAGAAAATTTCAAAATAAATATCATCATTTTCTATCCTGTGTAAATGAACTCAAATTAAGACCAATATAAGACTAACCATTTTCTCATATTTCTTAAATTCGGCTCCTGAGAAATCGCCTTGGTCTCGTCTCAGCCTGAGACTAATTTGAGCCTAATTTAAACGGTCCTCAAGGAGAAACTTGAGACACCTGTGGGCTCAGCAAAAGATCTCCTGCTTGTCTTTTGTTTTGATCTTTTTTTTTTTTACTCCGAACATTGGGTTTAGGAATAACAGATGATACTTCAGTAAGCCCAAAATAAGAATCTCATTTATTTCTCATAAGAAAAAGAAAAGATGGTTGTGAGAAACAAAGTTTTCATGCACCAGTGCCTCCTCATGCTTGTTGTGTTGACAAGTTTTTTTCTTTAGTTTTTCGTTTGATTTCAGTTAACTAAAAAGTTTTGTCACACAGTTTTAGTCAACTGTAATAACCTAGGTTTGTAAGAAATGTCTGATTCATATTAATCTTTTTCATGCATTGCTCGGAGGCAGGACGATGTTTGCGGTACGAATGTCAGCGGCGCGCTCAGCTGTCAGCAGGCACGGGGTGGTGTGAGCATGCTAGTCAGGCAGTAATCCAGCCCTGAGCTAGTCATGTGCTGCAGTCATGGGTCTGGGCTGAGAGACACAGATGCAGGCACATGACTCTTTAGACGCCCCTGCCACTGCTGGTATGTGAGGTCTGAGGTGGAGGAGGAGGGAGCACGAATTGCTGTGTGTTTCTCTGTGACTCATGCACCTTTTGTGCGAGCCTTTCCAATCAGTCGCATCCTCCGAACCTGTGCAGCGAAATGCTGTTCGGTGTTTCACAGCTTGTGTGAAGGAGTGGACAACCTTCAGCGATCAATTCTTCTGGACAGATGACAGATCTTTCATTGTAACGGACTGAATTTCCAAGTCAGTTTTAGCCATGCTAGCTGCGGCATTGTTGTTCTGTCGACTGGCTGATTTATCACTCAGACGCTTCGGTCAAGGCTGAAATATCTTAACAACTACAAAAACTTGCCCTGAAACTTGGTTCAGACATTCATGTTGCACAGAGGATGAATCCTAATGACATTTGTGATCCCCTGACTTTGTCTCAGCGCCACCAGCAGGTTTTCACTTATCCAGTGAAATATCTCACTGTCCACCAACCAAGAGATTGGCAACAGATTTTCTAGGTTTATTTTTGACATTCATGATTTCCAGACAATAATTCCTTTGCTGACCTCCTTCTGACTCTTCCTCTGTTGCCACCATGACGTTGACATTTGTGGTTTGGAGTGAAATGTCTCAACTATTGAATGGATTGATATGTAATTTGTTACTGATATCTATATAAGTCCATCATAAGGTCAGAATTTCTATTTGTAAAATATTTTCAGATATGACAGATTATCATCAAATGCCTGCACAACTGACTTTCCCATCAGCCACCGCTGTCACTTTCTAAAGGTTGAGGTGGAAACTTACTTTGATGTTTTGAAAACAAAACAAACCAAAACAAAGAAAAATAATCGTTACCAAACTTTTTTCAAAACTGCAAGTGTCTCATCTCATTTGTCGGTGTTGTTAAATGAGCTGGTGGGTTTTTCTGTTTCCAGATGAACATGTAACAAAACACATCTTATTATTTTGGTTGTTTGACAGCTCTATTGTTGCTGCTTTCACCCCAAAGTTGGGTCTGGTTGGAGGTTCTTCTGTAAAACCAAGACATAGTGTGGAATATTTTAGTTCAATGATTAATAAAAACAGTTGCATCGCTGTTTAAATGCACCTCGGTACATGCAGCAGTAAGTGAATGCATCACCGTTCAGACTCATTCCTTTCTCTCTAGTAGTTTTAATATTTTTGAATAATGTCTCAATTTAAGATACCTGAAAAAATCATGTTTCTCTAAATTATAAGTTTCTGAGAGTTGTTGAAATGTATCTAAAGCTGTGATGTTTGCATTTGTGCAAACTTTAAATCTGTTGTCAAATTTGGCTGCTGTGAAAACATTTTAATTTAACTGATGCCTGATGGCCAAAATTGCACCTCGCTGATATTAAATCTCCTTTTCTCCTGTTTTTTTAAGTCTCTCTGTGTATGTTTTTGAGACCATCCACAGTGACCAGATGTCTCTGCTGTCCTCTGATGCTCTGTGCCGCTGCAATAAAAAAAAAACCTAAAACTTATCGCGGGGGCAGAACAGTGCAAACTTTCAGACGTTAATGAGCCAGAAAAAAAAAAGGCTCTTGGATCAGAAGAGAGTGTTTGATGCGGAACGCAAATAGCAATGTTCCAGTCATGCAGACACAAGTGAAGTGTGACTCCTGAAGAGTTTATTACTTTACCTGCCAGTTGCTGTAATGGAGAAAAATAGCCTTCGTTTCAGGTGACCAACTGTAGAAAACTCTATCTGGGAGCTGCAGTTGCAAAAGGAATGAATCACTTAGTCAACCTGTCAATCAACCAGTCCAATATATTTTTATCTAATTTTGTTTTGTTTTGGATTTTTTTACTCTATGTTTAATTCATTATGCATCCTAACGCAAGAAAAACAACAAAACCTGCATCCATTTTACCCCCCAGTGCATGAATAGTAAAGAAAATGCATTTCAGCAAAACAAAACATGTTTTTAGATCGCAAACAAGCTGTTCTCTAATGTGCTACTCAGGCAACCAACACCTAACGCACATTTTCTGTCCATTAGCCCATATTATGACACGTGTGACAATGACATAACATAGCAGGCTGTGTTCTCTTAGCTCGGTCTCTCAGAGACGTCTCTCACTTTTGTTGAAGCTGTCAGCGCTCGTCATTTAGCTTTCCTTTTATAGTTCTGAGAGGAGGTGTGTTGTTACTGAAGAGCAGAGAGAGCTGTGATATTTAAACACGCTCGAGTCGCCTCTGAATGCAGCTGATGAGCCACTGCCTGGATACAAGGTGTGCAACAGAAACACAATGGTCACGGTTGAGTTCATATTGTAGTTTGGTGCGAGTTTGGTGCAGCGAGGAGGAAAAAACAAGTGCATATGCTTCTGTTTCAAACGTTTTTCAAAGATAACAAAATGAGGTACCCTCATGCTTATTTTGTGCATGAACATAAAGTCAAAAACACAGAAAAAACTTACCTTATTACCTACCGTATTACCATCCCAACCCCAAGTCTGGAGTGTATCAAAAATACATATTTTCTCCTGGCCTGTAGTGCTATTTATCCATGCAGAATTTGTTGCAGAGTTTTTGAGATACCAGTTGTCACTTCTTTCTACTTTCTCTCTGCAGTCAAATCTACCTGAACTTCTTTTTTTTTCTACTAGGAATAAAATAGTTCCCACATGAAACTGCTCACAACAAGTTCTGTGAATTATCTTGAGTAACTGGGTCATGATTTTTAGAAAGAGACATTGGTTTTGACTTCTTCATATGTATTTTGTAAATGTAAATCTTGCTTTTAGCACCAAAAAACTGTTATTTAGTCACATTATAATAGAGAGAAGCAAATCACAACAACAAAAAAAATCTAGATGGATAAATATCTCTAGATCCCAGAGGGAAAATATTGCATGTATTTTTGATTCTGGCGTGAAGTGTCCCTTTAAAATTTGGCTCCTTCTGTGAGATGAGAGACTAAAGGTTGCCAAATCCTGTCGCAAATCTTTTAACTTGTCTTTAATAACAAATTGGACTGGATGGATGGATTCTCTCAAGGTGCAGCGTGTCTATCAGTTCTGTAAGCCATTAATTTCAATGCAGGAACTTATTTAATTTTCCAAAATAATAAGATGAGGTTTTTTGCAGTGTTAAGGACATATGCCAGGAGTTGGTGTTGTGCCAGTTTCAGTTTCCTTACATCTTTAGATATACCCAGAACTACTACAAGGATGTTTCCTTTCATTTATTTAGACCCAACAGTACCTGAAAGTGCTAAAAACAGACTTGCTGCAGACTGAGGTAGTGTTTTGCCCACTTACTATTGTAATTTTAAAAATATGAAACTAAATTAAAATGAAAATACAAAATAAATAGAATACTAAAAAAAAAAAACCTTTTGTATTAGGAGTAGTGTTTCTGTTGATTCCAGCCTTTCTATATTTAAGCACTCAAAACAGCTAAATATTTATATATTGCACTGTATTAGCTAGCAAAATTAGTTGACTTTGCTAGCTTTTTGTGCTAACATCAGCACATGTTGCTAACGGTGAAGAAGTTTACTTGTGGAGGGTTGCTTTAAAAATGTATTTTTTTTACAATTAGTGGTAGTAATTACCTGTTAAACATGTAGTCAGTAACCTAATCCAAGTATCGCAACATTAAAGTAATTTAACTTGATTATTTTCTGTTACCTTTGGATTACCTCTAACATCAGTGGTTGGTCTGTGAAGCGGTTGTTCTGTGTAGCTAATGTTAGCAGTTAGTCCATGTAGCTAACATTAGCAATTGTTCTGTTTAGCTAACGTTAGCAGTTGGTCTGTGTAACTACTGTTACTGGTTGTTCTGTGTGGGTAACATAAAGATTGTTCTTTGTAGCTAACGTTGGTTGTTGCTCTGTGTAGCTAAGACTGGCGGTTGTTCTGTGTAGGTAAGATTATTGGTTGTTGTATGTAGCTAACGTTAGTGGTTGTTCTGTGTAGTTAACATTTGTTATTTTCTGTGTAGCTAACGGTTGTTATGTGTAGCTAACACTTACATACAGTGACCGACCAGATCATTTTGGGAACATTTGTGGTTATTCACATTATGTTTATGTTTATATTTAGCCCAAACAGCTAGCAGTAAGCTAATGAGCAACTAGCTAAGAGCCTGTGAGCACCGGCCAGCAGGCACCAGGTGTGTGTGTGTGTGTCAGCCTCTGACAGCATTCCAGTTCCTTCTGTTATGTCCCTCCAGTTTCTCTTATTTCCTTTTTCCCCTCTCTGTACATTCAGGAAGTAATTTTAAAGCACATTTCTCATCCAGCAGGGCCTACAGTAAATAGTCGAGCAAGGCCCGGCTGCTCCATGCCTCGCTGCTGCTGGCAGGGCGACAAGCGAGGGTGAAGATGAATCCACTTTTTAATCCCAAAAGTTTAAAAATAAAATTCTGAGCTGTGCTCCCAAAAGTAAATGCGTCAGCATCAGAGCCAAATCCAGTGTTACTCATTTTATTCCTCCGGAGGCTTTGCACCCGGCGCTCTTCTCCAGAGCTTCATAGCTCTCAGCAGCTGTCTGTCACCTCTGTCACTCTGCTCTGCCTCGTCACCTTCTGCAGTGCGAATCCTATCTGAGTTGCTGAAAATGCACTTATCCCAGGCTTTTCATCATATTTTGCAAACCCCGTGAATGTTTTCAGAATGTTTCTTTATACTGACCAAAGGGGAGCCGCAACAATTAACTCCTTCTGTTGTCGTTAAGAGTTTTTGGGGGCGGGGCTTAGAGGAGTGACACAGGCAGCAGATGGAGAGGTGGGGGGTTTCGCATGGACTGTGTTCAATTGTTGCAGCTTTAAAGGGACAGTTCACCCCAAAATTAAAAATACTGAACTGAATGGGCATCTTTCCATCCGCTGTGTAGTTCTACTTCTGTGGTTCAGCTCTTTCAAACGCACATAAATGTGCTTCTTGGGCCGTATTACAAACTTTCTACCACGAAGATCCTATCTCAGCTGTTTTGGTAACCATGGTACTTAGAGTTAGGATCTGATTTAACACACAGATGAAGACTTCCTAAGTCAGTGATAGGAAATATATGCACAAGCATCCTTCCCAAAATCTTAAAAATCTTTGACTTTATTTTGTCTGATGGAGGTAATTGGTAAGGAAAATTAAACTTGGACTTAAAATTGAAAAAAAAAAAAAAAAAAAAAAAGACAAAAAACTAACTAATTGTAGAGAGTAGTTTTTGCAATGGATACTTTGTACCTTTACTTCAGTATATTTCTAGCAGTGTAACAGTACTTGTACTTGAGTGCAGATTTTCAGTGCTCTTTTCCATCACTGGTTGCTTCTCCTCACCTCCACACCTTCCTTTGTTGCATTTTTTAAAATATATGCTGGAAGGGAAATGTTTTAACAGTATTTGAGCATGTGCAGCTCTTACGCTTTAAAACAACTGCAGTCCACCTACATACATAATATTTTATGCTGTGTGTTCCAGGTCTGGGCGGAGCTTGCGGGTACCTGGTGGGAGCGATGGACTGGGGTCATTCAGTGATCGGTCAGGTGCTGGGCTCCGAGTATCAGGTCATCTACTTCTTCTCAGCTTTAACCTGGGGCATCTTCCTCACCGTGCACCTCTTCAGTATCCCAGAGCAACCTCTGGGGAAGAGGAACCAATCGACCTTTGACCCCTCACCTCCCAATGCCCTCCGCCTACTGGGCTCCCACAGCAATGGTTACGGAGCTCTGACCAAAGAGCCCGTCTCTCCTGTAGTCCCTGCATCCGTACCGGACCTCAGGCCTCGGTCTTTCTCTGCGCTGGGGGAGGCCAACTCCGTGACCTCCAGTGCCAAGCAGCCAAACAAGGAGGTTTGTGATGTTAGACGGTCTCTGAAGATGCAATTATTTTGTTGCATGTATAAACCCACTCATGGCCACAGGAGGAATTTAATCAAGCAGCACATAAGAGCATGAAAAGTAACCTGTAGTCTTAACGGGAAATTTCTTCATGAATACATAACAGAAAATCCACTGTTAAATGAAAAAGCACGTGGGCAGTATGGAGCGTACAGAGTTGTGCAAGTTCATACTTGCTCAACATGAGCTCAAAGTTCAGCTCACAGAGTTCATTTTCATTGTTCACATTTTTCAATTTAGAACCAAGTTCACAGCCCCAAAAATGAGCTAATACTAACATCAATTTCTTACAATTTGTTTTATTTATTTGTTTGTCTGTGTATTTAAATCAAACCAGGGATACTGGAGTCTACATAATGAAGTTAAATTAAATGTATTTTTTTTGTTTGTAAATGTAAAATTACTTTAAACTCAGTTCAAATCATTTAGAGAACAGAAGAACAGAAGCCCAGTCTTCTGCAAAAAATAGAGACAGACTTTTGCTTTGAATGGAGACGAAGCCTGACATAAAAAGAATTTTATGCAGCAGTTCAGTGCAGTAACAGCCCCCAGCTTCATGGAGCAATTCACTTAAACACTGTTATCATAAAAACATGGACAGCTGTACATGTGCATTTGTGTCACTGTGAGTTGACAACTTTACAAACATCAAGGAAGTGCCACAACACAAGGCATAGCAAGCCAGCCAGTCGGTCCGACAGCAAGAAAGCGAGCTCAGCATCTGCCTTGCAGCCTTTTATTTCACAAAGCTGTTGCCAACGACTAAAATCCAGTCCAACATTTAATTGTGCGACACCCTCTTGCTCGGCAACTATCTTTTTTCCTTCTCAGCTTCCTCTGTCAATGTCCTCTTTGCTTCTGCCATGAGGTCTGTAGAAGCTGCTTATTTCTGTTTGCCATCATTACCCTCCACCCCGAGCCTGAAAGTCCCCTCTTTCCAGCAGTCCAAAGCTCTTTTTGCCAGCAGTGTAAACACCAACAGACACAACCCAGTGCTGTGAGAGCCGAGTCTGGGCAGTCGTACAGTTAACTGAGCTAATAGCTAATGAGCTAACAACAGCTAGGATAGTTAATCAATGCTGAAAATAATCGCCAGTTCCAACCCTAAAAACACAACACATATTAGGCAAAACAAATTCACCATGTTTTATATTGAGGTAGTCCAAAAGTAACAGAATGTAATCAAGTTACATTACTTTAATATTATGATACTTGGATCACTGATTACATTCTTTAACAGTTAGTAACTTTATCGGAATACATATTTAAAGTAACCCTCTCCAGCCTGTGTGGGATTTACTGCTGTAA
Source organism: Lutjanus erythropterus (assembly GCF_056507025.1). NCBI lineage: Eukaryota > Metazoa > Chordata > Actinopteri > Lutjaniformes > Lutjanidae > Lutjanus > Lutjanus erythropterus. The sequence goes on along the minus strand of NC_139336.1, from coordinate 27,416,472 downwards.
AGCATTATGCACTTGTTATGTTAATATTTTTATTAGGACAATTAGAATAATAATTAGATTTTCTTGTTTTATAAAAAAGTCTTATCAGAATATTTTAATTGATTATGAACTAACTTTGGTGTGTCAGTTGGAGGACCTTCCCGTTCCTGTTCCTGTTCCCTTATGTTCTTTTGAAATGTTTCATTTTTGTGAAGAGTTTTTTCACAGCATAATGAAGAAGATCCTGAACTGCTAAATCACACTCCGCTCCACCACTTGGCCAGTCCCTTCTGTTGAGGGTCTTGGGGTTCAAATGGTTAAATGAGCTTCGCTCTGCAGAGGAAGCTCTTCAAAGAAATACATGTAAAGCCGTTTCTTACATAATGCATTAAGGTGGTTAATAAGTATTGATGAATTCTTTTTTGATTCTTTAAACTCTGGACTTCAGTGAATCCATCAGATTGATCGCAGCGTGACTTCACTTCCGACTGTGATTGATACGTCTTGATGAGGAGGATAAAAAAAAGACACGCTCACACTTGATTCTTTGATTAATCATCACTAACATTTCGTGCTCTTTCTCTGATGTCCCTCATCTCACGCTAATTGCTTTGGCTGTCTGTTTGTTCCCTTGTTTTGCAGAGGGCAGAGAGAACATTAGTGTAGTGCGTGTCTAAGACATATGTTTGGAGTATTTTTTTTATTGTTGCCGAAGAACTTGCAGACAATTCATATTTTATCAGCTATAAAACAAAAGATTGCACTGTCAAATGAGACCATAACTCAGCTGAAGCTTTCTAAAACCATGATGTTTTACTGTAGAGTAACACTGATTGTTTTGAAAAGCTTACTTTGTCTTTCATCATGTCCTGTCTAGCCCTTGACTCCTTAATATGAGTACACTCTTATCTTTATGTTGAATCCTTTCATTTGCTGTGATGCAGACATTTTTTTCCCCTTGTCGAAGTTGTTGAACTATCATCAGCCGTGGGGTTTAAGCACCACTAGCAACGAAATAGTCGGAAATACCAGGAGAATAATGAGTGCTGGAGGAGGAAAAGTTATTTTTGTCTGTTTATTTATTTATTAAAAGGCAGTGTTGTAGCTGCTGGCACTGATGTCTGTCTGTGATGTTGATCTGCAGGTCCAGAAGAGGATGACATTCAGGTCTCTGATGACCACCATCATCAACATGCCAAGCCACTACCGCTGCCTGTGTGTCAGTCACCTGCTGGGATGGACAGCTTTCCTCTGCAACATGCTCTTCTTCACTGATTTTATGGGACAGGTATTGATCTGCGTATAGATCACCATACATATGGAGAACCCCATGCATTTAAAAAACAAACCAGTGACTGCTATAGCATTAAAAAACCTAACCCATTTGAAAGAACATAGTTAAAAGGTCTTGATTGCACTTTGTAGTTCCCCAGTGTGGCTTTTTGGCCTTCCTGCGGCTTCTAATCTTTACTTATTGTCCAGCAGATTTGAACTGAATTGCCGTGATTACCGCCATTGAACTCATCACCTCTAATTCTCCAGTTCTACACAGATTTAATAATCCATGATTTACTTGAGTCACTTTTCAAGCAGAAACGTTACAGTATCCCACCTTCTCAAATTGCGAAGATTCGCTGCTTCCCTCTATTTGATGCAGCTGTGGACAGAATATTGTTGGATTCAAGACTGTCGGTCACACAAACCAAGACGTTTCAAAATGTCACCCTGGGCTCCTGCACGCCGTGATGGGCTTTTTTCATAGTATTTTTTTCCACACACAGTCGAGAGGCGACAGAAAATGAAGCGAGAGTGAGATAAAGAATGAGGTGAAACACAGGTCCCCAACCAGAATCAAACCACTGAACAGAAAAAAAACAGCTGATCAATTAATTGATAAAATAATTTCCTCTTTTTTTTTCCCGGAATACTTGATGTATCCCTACTGGGATGTTTATATACATAAATGTTAATGTATGTATGGCTGTATGTTCCTTCAGTGTCAAAACCAATCAATATAATCTTTAAAAAATAAATTAATTAAGTTTCAATGCAGCACTCAGTAGAACATTTGACCCTTGTGGAGGTCTGCACTCTCTGAGTGCCCTCTGGTTATAAATATGTTTAATGTTCAAACATTTCCAGCTCCTCAAATGTGCAAATTTTCATTTTTAAGTATTTGATCCTTCCTGTCTTCCTGTCTCCTGTAGGCTACTTAGATGTTATGTGTGTATCTATATTTAAAAAGAAAAACATTTTGAAGATGGTTGAAAGTCGTTGCATATACATATCACAGTCGCTATTGTTATCAAAACATTAACTAGCTAGCTAATCTATATCAGTTATTAGCTAGTTAATGTTTTGTTCTGCAGCACAAGTAGCTAACGTTGATAAAACGCTTGCTAACTAGCTTATTTACATCAATTGCTAGGCAGCTAGTCAGCCAATGTTTTACTGTCATTAGCTAACTTATGTAACTATGTTGCTCTAACAGATCCCTCAGTAACGTCTGTTTGTTTTCTTTTCGAGCCTAGCATAACTTATCTAAAGGAAACGTGAAAGGAGAAAGTTAACCGCGGTTCAGCCGGGTATCAGTCTTGTGTATGTGTGTATTGTTGTGCTTGTTTAAAAACACTTTCTACTAATTTCTACTGTATTGGGCTATCTAAATAGTTATTTTTCCATTGAGATATAGTTGTTCTCTCTTCCTCCGCCTTTGTAACACAGGCATTATACCAATTTGAGATCAATAAAGAACATCCATGTGAGCGCAGTAGCACAAGAACAGGCTGCAATCTGTTTTTGTATTTAAGCTCCATTGATCCCTGTTTGTGTTGAGGCAGGACAGAGGGTGGGCGAGGGTGCTGGGCGGCAGTCTGTTGTTACTGTCTGTAATCTTCTGTTGACATGTGCAATAATGACTGCTGTATAGTTTCGTGGCGTGCATGCTGATCAAAGGATGTGCTTCACCCCCGTGACGCAGCACTCATCGCCATGGTTTATTACATGCACAAATATGTAATCTAAAATTGCAGGCATTGTTATCAGTGATGAGAAATGTAGAGCCAGTGGCATCCTGTTGAGCTTGAATGTGTTTCTTTTTATAGGAAATACAAGATAAAAGCACTGCGTTGAGGAGGGAGGCCAACATTTGATAGATATGAGTGGAGCTGTTTGCTTTGATCTCCTCAGTTTTTATGATTCTTTGGCTCTCTCTCTCTCTCTCTCTCTCTCTCTCTCTCTCTCTCTCTCTCTCTCTCTCTCGAGAAATGAAGCCATGACGCCCTCAAAATGTTTCTCTCCTTTCTTCCTTTTTTTTTGCAGATTGTATACAAGGGAAATCCTTATGCAGATCATAACTCTACAGCGTATGCCACCTATGAAAGAGGCGTAGAAGTTGGCTGCTGGGGACTGTGTATCAATGCCGTGTCCTCTGCTCTATACTCCTGTAAGTAGCCGTGTGAGTGACAGGCACATTGAGAGTGTACGTGTTTGTGTTGCTTTCTACATTCACTAAAGCAGCAGGCACTCATTAGCATAGCCATGTCCTGCTGTGACAGCATTAGCTCCTGTGTGAATGACAGCGTGACATGGTTATACAGAGATAGGATTGGACATTAGAGAGCAATTACTTCTTCCTTCCTCTTTAGCACAGGCCACGGTGTGCTGCAGGCATTCATTAGATGGCTCTGCAGAAATGAAATGCTCTTGTTTTCCCAGAAGCATGCTGATGAGTGTTATCATGTTTGTTTAAATCCAGCAGCAGGTCTGCTGTAGCTGCAGCTACGTAAAATGACAACAATGGTCACGCTTTTGCTTACTTATATGACAGAACAATGCGAGAGAAATGTTTTGGAAAGTTCTAAGACAGTTATTAAAAATATCTGCACCATGTCAACACAGAATATCAATAACATACTGATGTCTGACTGACCACCTTGACCCCAGAGCCACGGAGAGAGCGACGGTTTCCACTGATTCCATTAATGGTTGATGTGTGCTTGACTATCTGGAGGTATAGATAGTATAGATAGCCTTTTGTAAAAATGAATAAATTATGCTTTTATCTTCCGATAACTTGAATGAACGAACGTGAAAACTTTCCACGAACCCGTTGTCAAAGTGCTGTGGAACCCTATTTGAGAACCACTGCTCTAACTTACACGAATGGCCTGAAGTGTGCTTTTTATTTGTTTTTTGTGTTGTTGGCTTTGTTTTAAAGCACTTTATGTGTTTTTATGAAGTGTGCGCTGCTTGTATTGTATTGTTGCTCCTGTTTTGATGCACACTCATCAAAAATATAAACCATTTTTCATGAGTTTTATTCATATAAAAACAAATCTTCTTCTCTGGAGGTTTATTTTTCTCAAATTTTTCCCAAATAGTTTTTAAAAAACACGTTATAAATGTTTGTGAGTTAGATACACGAGCACTATGCTTTGGAGGTTTGTGTGCTTGACTCAACAGACACTTTTACATTTGTCTTATGCTGTCGGAGTCTGGATATAGATCTCTGATAAACTCTTTAAGACCACTGAATACAAAAAAAAAAAAAAAAAGAAAGACAGAAAGACATTAATTTGGCACTAAACCATGTCTATTTCCTGCATTTGTGAACAATATTTTAAAGAAATAAACCTTATGAATTTAGTCTATTTTATGTGTCTTTGTAGCTGTCATTACACTAGCCCAGGAATACAGCTGAACATTAGCCAAGATGGTTAAAATGGCACTTTTACAGAAATGTTTATTAATGTGCACCGTCCCTGAAACTGTGAACAGTATAATTAAATAACAATTATGAAAGGGCGAGAAATAATGAGCCACATGCAAAGTAAAGTTCAGCCTCTGAGAGTGAAAGTAGCTCTATTTATAGTCTGGAAGCTGAGCAAATGTTTCTCTTTTTTTTAACATTGCTGCTCTGAAACCAAAGACAGTCTGTCCACTCAAATGTCCAGTCAGCTGTAGCAAATCTAATCTGATCTGCGGAGGCTTTTTGACAAGATGTTTTAGAGCCGCAATAACATAAAAGACAAAGCAGTTGTCACGTAATCCAATATCTACCCTGATCCAACGCACTTCACAGATGTTTGTTCTAATTCTCAAGTAAAACTGATCTCATCTGCAACAGTGCACGACATGAAGTGTGTGTTTGTGTGTTTGCAGACGTGCAGCGTTTCCTGCTCCCGTACATCGGCCTGAAGGGATTATACTTTATGGGCTACTTTGTGTTCGGCCTGGGCACCAGCCTGATTGGCCTCTTCCCCAACATCGTCGCCACGCTCATCCTCTGCAGCGTGTTCGGCGTCATGTCAAGCACGCTCTACACCATCCCATTCAACCTGATAGCCGAGTATCAACGCGAAGAAGAGGTAAAAGACTGAGGTTGAGGTTTGACAGGGTTGACATGGATGTGTGGAAGAAAAAAACATTGTGCTCAAAGATAAAGAAAGAAAGCTAAAGCTTGAGTACAAAAAGTACAAGAAGGGTCCGCACACAGAAATCATTTGGGGTGTTTCTTGTATTCGGCTGTCAGCGTTGAAATGTAAATTCTTCTGTGTGCAGTAGTTTCAGTTTCATGGTTGAGTCATTTTAATTTTCCTCCAACAATGAGTGTCAATCAGCTCATTCTTACTGTGAGCGTCGAGTGGCTGCCTGTAGTTCTCAGACCTGCCACAAAGAAAACTTCACAGAGCCCCTCCAAACATTAAATCCCATAAATCTGTCAACCAAAAAACAAACCTGAACTTTATACACGTGATACAATCAAACAGATACTAGAATGTGTTAAAGAGATAGTTCAGATTATTTGAAGTGGAGTTCTATGAGGTACTTTTACATACTACCTGCAGTTGATGGCACACAAAACATATTTTACCCATTCAAAAAAGTCAATGAGTTTAAGGTTACAGTATATTTAGAATATTTTCTCTGCTTTACTTTGCCACCAGGGAGCCTTTTCTGATGGGAAGCTGCTGTTATATAAGACAAATATTCTCTCTGAAGCAACCAGAGTCCATTGACAAAAACAATAATTTTACCTCACAGAACGTGGGAGTTGCTGGTCTACAGCTGCCTCGATCAGTTTGTTGGTTTGTGTTATTGTGTGACTTCGGTGAGCCCAAACTAACCCTTTATAACGCAAAAGTCACACGAAATCACAAACAAACTAACCGATTGAGGTAGCAGTGGACCAGCAACTCCTGCGTTTTGCGAGGTAAAATTGCTGTTTTTCCTAAAGGGGTCTGGTGGCTTTAGGGCTTTAGTAGTCTTTGTGCGCGGATTTTAACAGGGTAGTGTGGTCTCAAATCGAGTACGGCTGTTGTGCTCTTACTGGAGATGCCGATCACAGCTTCTTCTTCTTCTTCTTCTTCTTCTTCTTCTTCTTCTTCATGGGCGAAGTGAACCCAGCCATAGCTTTACTGCCATCCGCCAAAACATCTACTGTTTTATTTCACTTTTAATGTCCTTTGCTTTTGTTAGTCCTCTGTTCCTCGGGAAGTTAAAAATACGCCACGCCCTGGGAAACAGGGATCAACATTTTTCATCATTTTATGACAACATATAGACCAAACGACCAATTGATTAACCGAGAAAGTTGCAGCCCTTGTGTCCAGTGCTCCACTCTCAACTTTTTGACCGTTTTGAATACAAGTGCACTTCATTTTGCCATAACTCTCGATGTGAATGCGCTTATGCACTCAAAACAAGAAGTGTAAGTACAGAAGTATGCAGCACAAGACTCCTGTTGCTTCACCAAACTGAGGCCATGCCAACTGACATCTACATCCACCTAAAACTTTTGAACTATCCCTTTAATTTGAGCCATGTGGGCGATTCTAAAACAATTTCCGATGGCGCTGCAACAATTAGTTTAATAACCGATTACAAAATTAACCAGCAACTATCTTAATACTAATTTCAGTCATGTAAGGATTTGCATGGATCTCGAACGTATATGAGCGTTTGATCCTTTTCTTTTCTGTATATGATGGTAACCTGAATATTTTTGTATTTAGGACTGCTGGTCAGAAGAAAACATGAGGAGACATGAACTCTCTGTCTTGGTCTGTGGGGGAATTAGAGCGTCCATTTTCTTAAAATTGTATAGACAAAATGATTAATTGAGAAAATAAGCTGTTTCCCCACCCTGTTCCTGTGGGCAAACCGTCTTGCATGTTTTAGGCGCTTCCCTGCTCCAGCACACCTGATTCAGCTTGTTATCAAGCCTCTGCAGAAGCCTGATAAGCACCAGTTCATTTGAATCAGGTGTGTTGGAGCAGGGAAGCGTCTGAAGCAGGCAGGACAGCGTACCCACAGGACCAGGGTTCAGACACATTGAATCAATAATGAAAATAATTGTTAGTTGCAGCCCTAATTTCCCTCTGCTAAATCTGAATAAAAGGAACACCTTCGTGTGATTTCAGTGAGCGAATCCTCTCTGTAATTTTAGGGTTGAGATGCATGAAAATGTCAGAAAGACATGAAAGAAAGATTTGATTAAAATGGAAACTCCAGCCATTAGTATTTTTTCACTCCATAAAATCAGTGGAATCTGAAAGAAAGAAAGGTAAGAATCAAAGCAGAAGACTTACTTTCAGTCATTAGTATGTAAGAACTAATCCAGCTGGATAGCATCTCATTTGAAGGTTGAAGACAAAGCTGAGATAATACTAGAAAATTCCCCCCAATTCAACTGTTTGCACAAGCTGAGCATGACTCACCATTAAAGCGACAGTTCACCCAAAAATTAAATTTCACTCAATATCTACTCACCCCTGAGCTGATGTGAGGATGGGTCAAGATCTCCAGTTCACTAAACACTCCTGGAGCCTCAGCGGAAAACAGCATTGCAGGCAAATCCAGTAGAATTGAAGTGAACGGAAATGTAAAAAAAGTCTCCATACTGCTCGTGAGGTGTGATCCAAGTGTCCGTAAGCCTCGACATTAAAATTTGACCCAAGAAGACGCCATTTACACCATGTTTTTAGCCTAAATGTCAACTGTAGCCTCTCAGACTGGATCCTCGTGCACACGCCTGAGGCTCTCGCCCAAGTGACGTGACAGGAGATTTACGAGATCTTTGCGCCTGTGTTTACATGCTTCCTGGAAGCGACTCAGACAACAGAGAGATCTGCTCAGATATAGTGACTTGTTTATATATTTTTATTTATATGTTTATTTTTAAACACAAGCAAGATCATAACATCAGAGGAAAATAGCTGCTGTGTGAATAAATGTTTGAATGGACATTTCTGGTTATACAGGCATCAGTAACATCCCTCTTCCTCCTCCTCCTCCTCCTCCTCTCCTCCAGGAACAAGTGAAGCTGAGAGGAAGCGGCGGGAGTCAGCGGGGCACCGGGGTGGACTGTGCGGCGCTCACCTGCATGGTCCAGCTGGCTCAGATCATCGTGGGCGCGGGGCTCGGCGCTCTGGTCAACATGGCAGGAAGCGTAATCGTGGTGGTCCTCTCGGCCTCGACCATGTCCCTGTTAGGCTGCATCTTCATCGCCCTCTTCATCAGATATGTGGAATAATTCTGCTTATATAAAAGTATTTTAATGGTATTTGTTTTAATAAATAAAGATTCTTTATTATATGCTTAAAATGGTCCTTGTTATTCCATTAATTGTAAGCATGTGGACATTTTAATCAGTGGCGCACTTGAGTTGTCTGCGGGGCAGGGGTGAAAAAAAAACCACATATACACGCGACGTGGAACCAGCGTCCCAAAAGTCATGATGCATTTATGGTGAAACATTTCAAATTCCTGATTAAGGAACTATTTAACTATTTTAAGGCACATAGGGGCCAAATCGTGTTCTAGCATGAAGAGCAGCCCATATGGCACAGCATTGCACTGGAAGAGCACCTCAAAGGGTACTTTGAGGGCATTTACCATGTTTTGCTCCCTCAAAGGGCATCTTAGAAGACACTTCACCATATTTTGTCACTAGAGGAGCACCTTTGAAGGCACTTTACCATATGTTGTCCACTGGAAGGGCGTTTTAGAGGGCACTTAACCCAAATCTAGCTGGCCTAGGGTACATTTGAATGAGATTTTAGTGAAGTACAAAGACATCTCCCCCTTTCAGCGGAGGAACATGAGCACACCTCTCTAGTGCCAAACTTTGACCAGATATAGTTCATTATAGTCCAGGTCAGACATTTTAGACAAGACATTTTTGAGTGGACGGGATATTAAAAAGTACTAGCCTGGGAACTTGACAAATCTGTGAGCTCATGTTTCATTAGATCTGACGGATTAACATTTGAGAATTAGTCTGTGGATGCCAGGCTATTAAAGTTTGTTCTGAAAACAATTTTTTGGACTTTTCTTTCATCCTCGGTTTTTCTGTGGAATATAGGATACTTGTATGTCTTTGGGCCTCAAATAATCATTAAAATGAAACTATCTGAGAAGATTAGGAGGGAAACGTCTCTTTGATGGAACCGCTAACAACCCAGAGACCTTCCAGAATTACAAGCAGTTGTCCTGAATCCTGAATCCTGCCCCTTTTGTTCCGAAAATGTACCATTTTATTAACTGATAATGTGAACATATGAACTCAGATATTTAGGCTATAATTGCCGCTTTTATTTATTAAAAAATGTAATGTTGCTTTTTGAAGATGAAAGCGAGTGCAGCTGATAAAAAAAAACCTAAAAATTTGTAATTTTCCCCTGACCTGTAGTTCTATTTATCCATTTAGATTGTTTTGGTGTGAGTTTCAGAGTTTTAGACAAATCAGCTGCAAAGATGTCTGCATTGTTTCCAATATAATGGAACTAAATGGTATTTGTGGTGCTCAAAGTGCCAAAATATTGCATTTGAAGGAATCAAAACCAGTGTCTCTTTCCAAAAATCATGACCCAGTTACACAAGACAATCCACAGACCTGGATTTCTTTCTGCAGTAGAATCTACTGGAAGTAATTTCACCCGAAGTTGTACATGAATCTGCCCACAGCAAGGTCTGTAAATTGCAAGTGGGTCATGATTTTTGGAAAGAGACACCGGTGTTAAATTTTTCAGTTTTATTTATTTATTGGTGCTCGGAGCAACACGGGACTTGTACCATTTAGTGCTATTATACTCAAGAGACAGCAGACATCTTGATGGCTGATATCTACAAAACTCTGCAACTCACATCACAAAAATTAAACAACAGCAATACAGGCCTGAGGAATAACATGTATTATTGAATCATTTGTGTGCCCACATGCACCGTAGCAACACCTTGACTCTGCTTGACCTGAATGGAACAGGACTTTACCATTTCATGTCATGTTGTGAAAAAGGTCTATGGCACATGTCTCAAAAAAGTCTGGAAGGATCTTTAAACTTGTCAGAAAAGTATGCATTGGGCCTCGTCGTTCTCCATCAGCCATTTAAGGTTTACTTTCTCACTGTTTTTTCTTCTTTGCCCCTCATTATTTCTCTGTTTGTGCTACCAGGCTTTTGTAAGAAGGGAGATCAGTGGCTTCAGTTTTCAAAGCTTGTTTTCTCTTTTGTGCGTCATTTACTTGTCATATACAGACTTCCACAGACAGTTCAGGCATCCATGAATATTTCTACAAATATTTCATAGCTTCTAGGTATTTATCCCGGTGAATCAGGCAGTTCAAAATGTATTTTCGTATGGAAATTGAGTGAATACAAGGAACTGTGGTAAACAACAGAAGTCTTCTACAGAATATAGAAATGCCTCGTTCCTAGACATTCAAAACGTATCAAGGCACCCTGGGAGATCAGTGGGGATCTTAGATCATCTCTTTAGGCGTACACACTCTTACATTTGAATTTCTAATCATGATTTTGGCTTGAGTCATTTTTCTCTCCTACAAGGGATTTCCTGCTCTGTTTGTGCGCCGGAATCAACATCCACATGACAGATCGCTCTGATGTACCAGTTTAACCCGGAGGCAGTTAGCCTTTTATTTCTAATTAAATTAGCACCGCTGGTATCTGCATAAAATCAGTCATGTTTGTGTTTTTTGTGGGGGAATTAATTAAAAAATTTAGCATGTTATTTATCTCAGGCTGTTCAGTGCAATCTCTGTCAGATATGCACGTTTGCTTTCTGTTTCCCACTTGCAAACAATCATGACGGCACAGGTCACTTTTGGGAAATAGACTGTGGTTTTTTTTCCTCAACTGGACGAGCTGACAAACCATGTTAACCGGTCTGAAATGTTTCCCCGAATGCACACACACGCACAGACGGCTCGGAGGCAGCAGGAGGAGGAAGGATTGAAGGGATTTCAGCCAAATTGGTTCCATTAGAGCCTTTTGTTGGAATAAGACAGAACTGAGCCAGGTGCTCACTTAAATCCTGCACTTTCTGTCAAATGTGGCAGTTAAACGTTTCAGTCAGTGATATAAGAAGTCAGACTCTCAATTAAAGGGACAGTTCACCCTAATATCAAAATTGAAATGGAATATCTTGGCTCGTGATTTCTATAAAGAGTAATTTCTGTTGAGTTTTTCAAATGTATTTCTTTGACGGCAAACATCTCTACGCCTGATATCTCCAAAACTTTGCAACTCACACCAAAACAGTCTTAGATGGATTAATAACAAATCAGGCCAGAGGAAAAATCTGATGTTTTTTATTTTGAGGTGAATCTTAAAGTAAAACTACATAAGTATTAGCATCAAAATACATTCAAAGTACCAAGAATAAAAGCATTCATTAGGCCAAAAAAAAAAAAAAAAAGGGGGGGGGGGATATTTTCTGGTTTCTCGTTGTTAACAAAACAAGACTTTGGGAAACACTGATCAACATTGTCTGATATATTATGGAGCACACATCTAATTGAAAATGGTCAACAGATTGATCAATAATGAAAATAATCATTACAGGGAAAATTTGAAAAGTTTTTAAAGTAACTCTCCCAACCCTACGCAGACGCCATATTGACCCTTTCAGCTTGTTGCTATGATACCTCACTGTCACCACCACATTGGACAGGGCAGGACTGACCTGTGAACTGAACCTGTAAACAAGGAAGCTGCCATTTGTCGTGTATATTTCTCGACCAGTGATAATGAGTTGTGTTATATTTAGAGGTTTATCTGCATAGAGAAAGAAAATATGTTGTTTTTCTTAACTTATTCCACATAGATCATAATCCTTTGAAAATAAAACATGGGCCTTTTTTATTCAAGTTATCCTGCAAACTGAGGATTTTCCTTAGTTCTCCTTTTTCTTACACCCACTACAATATTCAAACACCACTTAAATCATCCACAGTCTGCACCACTGACTTTACTGATATTTACACCTCCTGCCTTTTGATCCTTCACATTTACTTTTGTTAGATAAAGGAGTTGGTTTAAATCCTCTCCAGGTTAAGACACAGTAAAGTAGCATAAAATGGACTGCAGGTACTTTAAAACTGTACATACAGTACTTGTGTAAATATAAAGAAATGTACTGCTGTCAGTGTACAACAAAAAACTTCTATTTATTCAGACTAACATGAACTACAACTGTGCATTGCTCATCTTTCTGACCTTTAGCTGATGTTACATTGTACTATATATAAAAGGTGATGCTGGGAAGAAAAAAATTAGCATTCAAAGGTGATGACTGATCATTTAATTGCAAATCGTGCTGCATTTATAGTAATAAAAAAAGGTGAGAAGGATGAAAACGAGATAACACCTCTGCTTCACAGTAACATTTAGTAGATGTAGATTAGGTGGCTAATGGTGCTGTCTGGCATATGATTTTATCTGTTTATAAAGGATTAATGTGTCTCTAATGGAATTGAAGATTAAAATAAATAATTCTGGAAATAAATAAACCAACATTGGTTTGATTAATATTCTCCTGCGTGAACAACAACAAAATAATATATTTAAATTAAAACAACACAACACCCCTTTGACTGGTATTCCTTTGAATGCACATCTTTTATGATTTTTTTTTTTTTTTTTCAAACGAACGGTTCAATTATTGGCGGGGCGACATGCATGAAAGGACTTTTCAAATTCCTTTTATGCATAGTTGTGATATGACTAATTTATTTTACCTAAAGTGCACTCACTGAATAACTGAAGTTGCACTCAGCTTGATATTTAAAGGTATGTGCACTTGCACCCCTTTCTTGAGCTTTCATGGGAAATATCGCAAGGAGTAAAGGATTTTGAGATTCAAGTAGGGAAGCTCTTCTGACATTTTCATTATACAATAAACAAATAAGCAAATGAATGGATTGGTTGGTTTAAAAATAACTTTGGTACCACTTCAAGAGTATAAATGAGTGCATTCATAGTTGGGTTATTAATTAAATCTTTACAACACATTAGATAAAAGGCAAAAGTGACCTGTTTCTTGCTAAATAGTGAGCCCACATTTATCTGTACTGTCGAGCCTCAGATCTCATGGCTTATTTTTTCCTCTCCATGAGCAGCGTTTGTACCTATCAGCTTCATGACGTAGGTTACCAGCATTTAACCACCATCAGCATGTCTTACAGATGTAGCCACCTCTCATTTCCCCTCTCAACAGAAAGCCTTTTGGCTGCCAGCCGGTTTCCAGCCAGCTCCCAATCAGTTTCCCTCTCGCCTCCCCTGGGTGTGTAAACAGAGTGTAACAGTGTCAACATGAGATTAGGCTTCCCACATCTCAGAGGGAAATATTACACTTTTATTGCACTACATTTATTTGAAATCAAGTTATGTAAATTACATTTATATAGCCACAATAACAAAAAGAAATAATAATCATAATAAAAGCAATAATATTTTAGCTCTTACACTATTATAATTTGTCTCGATGCCACTGCAGATAAAGTCAGCTGCTCAGAGGTGCCACATGCTCATTTTATTTCATACTATTTATCGTGCAGTTCCAAGCCATATTACTTCATTTTTCATGCAATCCTGTTGAATAAAAAAAAGCTGATGCATAATATTTATGACCTTATGATATGGTAGCCTAATAATTTATAAATATGCTCTCTGTGGTAAGCACACTCCCTCATCAAATATGCCTGTGATAGAGTAAGGACTCCTGGATTCAGGTGCAGTTAACCTCCACAGCTTCTATAATCGCTGCTCCTGCCTCCTGGTGGAGAGATAAAACATTGCCATTGGTTTTGTGCACATGGTGGTTAGGGGGGCTCTCTTCGTCATGGCAGGGGATCTCATTCCAGCTGAGAACCCTGCCAGGTCACAGCAGGGACCCACTGTGGATCAGCCAGGGGCTGCTGGAAAATCTGAGGTGGCTTTACGCCCTCAGATACCTCTTGAGTGCTTTTGAGGGGTTTCTGCATTAATGATGAAGAAATTCATGTGAGGTTATTTAAAGTCTCATGTTCGTATAGGATTTACAAGACATGATGGCATCTTTACATTGATTTTTCTCTCTCAAAACCAGGGGGCGACTTAGCATTCAGCGAAGGCCAGTTATTACCTTAGGGCCCACGTTCCCAAGGTCCCCATAAAATCTTAATCTTAAGGTTATGGTGGAGACGTTAATTACGTCTTTCTGAAAGTCCAGCCATCAGAATGCATAGTTCATGCGTGTCTTAAAACCTCCCAAACTAACTTGGATTATTCTTTTTGCACATCTGTGGAAATGATTGAGGATGTTTAGGATAGCAGCCAACTTATGTTAACAAATGGCTCTGCATGGTGTGCAAACTGTTGAAAAATGAACCGAAGCTACCTCACCGGTACTGAAAAAGGAGGAAGCAGATGGATGGTAAAGGAACATACCCACCCCAACCACAGCCTGTTCGCCCTGCTGCCATCTGCCAAGAGATAAAGAAGTATCTGCTGCTCCACCGCCAGACTTCAGAACAGCTTATTTCCTGCAACTGTGGGATTCCACTAAAAATAAGTGTATTTTTTTTTATGTGGAGGGCCTCATCTCACCTTAGGCCGCAAAATGACTAATATCACCTCTGCCCAAAACAGATTCTTATAACTCAGGTTATCAGCCAGTACCAAGTACCGATGGCCTCTTTTCCTCTGATTAAATATCTGTGCCATGATTTTTATCTAATGCACCGTGAGGTGTGAATACTGACTGGATGGATGTACTGTTTGTTTGGACACTGTTCATCCTCGCTGAGTGTTTTCGACTCTCCCATTCTGAACAAAGACAACAAGCACATGTCTCTCATGTTGTAGATGCACTTTACTTGCACATTAAAATATTTCTGGACAATTTTGACACATTCAAAATAATGTTCTGTCTTTATGCACAACATAAATTCCTCCCTGCCTCCTCCAATAAAGAGCAGCCAAGTACAAAGTCACAGATGCATGTGAGGTGGCCCACGTCTTTTCTGTGAACAAGCAGATCAGTGTGATGAATCTCTCCTGGTCATTTGTAGAAGCAGAATAGGTTTTCTGGCATAACTCCACTTGCTTCCAAGGGGCACGTCATACAGGAAGGGGGGAAAAAGGACCAAACTCTGCTTTTATTCAGAAGGCGATTTGTGGGTTGATCAAAATGTATCGTCCTTGTTAACTTGCCACCCACCTTCTCCATCCCCCAGTAGCAGAGTGCAGGACCAGAGGGGTTGTTCAGTTGAGTTTGTTAGTCTGGGTTTGTGAAACTTAAAATCCATGGCCCTGACCATGGCTCTGAAATATCGGGATACAGTTACTGTGAATTATCACTTTTGCATCGCATTAATTAAATCAATATTAAATCAATCATTATTAAGATCATGATGGTGTGATTTGTTGGGGTCTAAACCATACAGACATGTTCTTTGACATCTGGGGAGCAGGATTTTTAGGCCAAGATATATTTGCAGCACTACAGTACTTCATTTCAATGCTGTTTTGTCACACTTTGTACCTGAATATAAAAATAGGTCTGCACACCAGAAACTGCTCCTTTAAGACATTTAATAGTATCACCACACGTGACACCAAACACCAGCATTCATCAGGCATCATGGTCAGACATCAAATGAAGTTACATTTTTTTTCTGTATGCGGTCACTTTAGTCCTTAGAGAGAAAGAAAACTGGAATCGACAGGTCAGACTTTTTAAAAATTGGAAATTGGAATCAGATTACAAAACTGTAATCGGAGCATCTGTAATAAAAGTTATAGTTATGAAATAAAATCCTGAAATTTTGAAATGAGTCATCATTTTTATCTCACAAATATGACTCTGTCTCATAATTTGCATCTTTAAATCTCATTGTGATTTTTAATCATTTAATCAGTTGACTTTTAAACTCATTATTAGGACTTTTTTTTATCTCTTAATTTAATTGTAATTGACTTTCTAACACAATAATGACTTGTTACTCATAATATACTTTTAAGCTCATCATTATGACTTTATATCTCATAACTGACTTTCTAAAATCTCATGATTACTTTTTATCTCATAATTGAGTTTCAACTCGTAATTATGACTTTTCTTTATCACGCAATTGACTTTTTATCTTGCCATTAAGATATTTCTTTCTGTCACTGGTGGAAATTCATACTTTTCTCACCTTTTCAATCATGCAAATCCAACTTGAGCTCAGATTGTAACTGTCCTGATGAACACAGGGCAAGAAATGTTGCATTTAACACAAACTCATATGATTAACAATCGAGGAGGAGTTTAAAAACAAACTGTCCGTGTGTGACTTTCAGTCTAAGTGCTGTTCTGCGGCAGATCCCCCCTATCATTGTACATCACAGCACCGGGAGGATAAAACAACACGGCGGGCTCCACGGGCGCGCCGGCGGGCAACAGGACGTGCCCCTGCTCGTTGATCTCCTGCTTTGTGATGGCGGTGATCGGCCGGATGACGGATGATGGCGAAGTCATCCGCCAGAAGAGTTTTTTGAGCGCTTTCCTGAACTCTCGCCTCATCAGGCAGTACAGGATGGGGTTCAGGCAGCTGTTGGAGTGCGCCAGGCACACGGACACGGGAAAGACATACACCTGCGTGGTGTAGTACTCGTAACTGAAGTGAACCACGTTGAGTTTGATGAGGATGCCCCAGGCTGTGAGCGCCTGGTTGGGCAGCCAGCACAGGAAGAAGGATAAAACTACGATGGTGACAGACTTGGTGACTTTTGCGCGCCGCTTTGTGCTCGACGTGTTGATGTTTTTGGAGGTGATGAAGCGCAGAAGGAGCAGGTAGCAGGCGGAGATGATTCCCAGCGGCACAACAAATCCCAGCAGTACTTTCTGAGAGTGGTAAAGCCCGAGCCAAAACTGCGCCGAGCCGTTTGTTTCAGGGAATTTGACCAGACACAAGTCCTCATTGGAGACTGTGACGGTTGTGGAGAAAACTGCGTGAGGTAGCGCGGCGGAGACAGCCGCAAACCAGATGAAAACAGTGATGCACCGCGCAGAGCAGCAGTGCGCTCGCCGGCGCCTGCCCTTGAGCGCAGAGGCGAGCGACCAGTACCGCGCCACGCTCATAGCGGTGAGGAAAAACACGCTGGCGTACATGTTCATGGCTGTCACATAGGACACTATCTTACACATGGCTTTTCCAAACAGCCAGGTAAAGTCCAGCGCGTTTTCCACCGCCCAGAACGGCAGAGTCAGCACGAACTGGAAGTCGGTCACAGCCAAACTGGTCACGAAAAGGTTGATGGAGGATTTTTTCCACACTTGTCTCGACTTCATCAGGTACAGGACCAGCAAGTTCCCAACCAGACCCAGCGCGCAAACCAGCGAGTAAATGACAGAGATGATAATCCGCACAACAGCCGCGCCATCTCCCACAAAATCTGTCTTGTCCGAGTCTGACAGGCGGTAAAAGTCTCCGTACGAGCGGTTGGTGGTGTTGAAAACTGAGCTGAAGTTGAAGGTTGCAGAAAAGAGTATCCCTCCCGAGCCCTCGTAGTTCGTATCGGTAAGTTCTCCAGACATTTTAACTTGAATCCCAGAGGATGGTCAATGAAGTCATGTCCTTAAATCCAAATGATTCACCTCTAGGAGAGAAACAAATCCATGGATTTTCGTGCGCCAGCCTCCGTGTTCCTTAAATACGGCATAAATATACACAGAAAAGCAGTCTAGATTTTCTGTGGATCCACATAAACATCAGATAATATAAATGTTGCTGTGTGAGCTCGCTGAAAGGTGACTGAGCTCCTCATGAGGTGCTTGTACTGTTGCTCTGAGATTTTCTCTGTGCGTCTCAGCTCTCCAACTGTGAAGAAGCGTCCTGACGCAGCGCTCAGGAGCGATCCGGCGCTGTCCTTGGTTCTGATGAGATCCCGTGTCATAACAACAAAACATCTAGGACATCATTTCATAATGAGAAGAAAAACCATATGGTATTGAGGTAGTTATGAAAAAAAAAATGTTTTCCAATCCACCCCTCCCTACCATGTCATTTGAGGGGTATTTAGGGGGAGATAATTGGTTAACAGTAAATGCCACACAGACGTGGTTATACAACATTTGACAGCTGGGATTCATTTCAGATGCAACTCAGCACCGTCTGTCAGGTTTCTCTGGTCATAAATCTGTATCAAACATTGTGTTTTCGTAATTAAATAGTTTAATAAATTAAAATTTGATTAACAATGTGTGTCACCCTAAGTACGTTTGGTGTGCATTCTTAAATATTACAGTGCTCTATTATTTCTCTTACACTGTGAAAAAAAAGAAAATAGAAAGATAGAAAGAAAAAAGAAAAGAAAAGAAGAGGAAGCATGGAATCACATAATCCTGTCTCATTAATTTGACCA
This sequence comes from Lutjanus erythropterus, assembly GCF_056507025.1. Classification (NCBI taxonomy): domain Eukaryota; kingdom Metazoa; phylum Chordata; class Actinopteri; order Lutjaniformes; family Lutjanidae; genus Lutjanus; species Lutjanus erythropterus. Next base: position 27,397,804 of record NC_139336.1, on the reverse strand, counting down.
AACAAGTTTTATTTTAATTAAACTTAACATTTCTTGGATTTATTTTCAGATTTTATTAAATTTAATTTAATTTGTAAAGAAACATGATCAGTATATTAGCAGACTCCCCAGCATGCACATATGGTCTGCAGCTGTAAGTTCTTTGTGTGAAATGAAGAACTGACTGAGAAAAATGTTAAAGGTTTGTTTTTAATGTTCGTCAGTGTGGCTGAAGAGTCATTGGTTTAACTTAATATCTTCAGCTTATTGAATATGTTTTCTCAAGTAAAATTGACTTTATATCACTTTTATTTGACTAGAAATGTGTTTATGTTTTGAATCATTACAAAATTTATATCAACTTGTCTTTTAAAATTCAATCAGCTTAAATTTTAGGGCAGACCAGATTCTTAATATGTGAGGTTACTAAAAGGCTGCTTACATGATATAATGGTGATGCTAAAAGACTGAGGCTAAAGCTACGTCCCAGCAAACATTGGTCGGACGGTAAAAAAGGACACGTGTATGTAATAGAGAACAGAAATACACTCGTTAACGACTGAAAAGGAAGTACAGGGATTAGATTTGGTGCAGCAGACCTTACTTCAGGAAGAGAGCCGGGGTAAGAGCTAAGCTAACCTGGTGTAGACTACAGAGACTGAGCCAGAGAGAGATCCATCATCGTCAGCTCACTCTGGTTACTCACCAGCCCACATCCTCCTCCTCAGACTCCACACATAAGAAATCCCTATCTAACCCTTGGTAGGAATAAGCCACGAGTTTGGCAGATGCAGTGGTGCACAAGTTTGGCAGGAGGTAATGTTACTCCAGTGAGTAAACTAGCATTAATTAGCTGGATATGCTAATGTTTGCAGTTTATGAGTTTAGTTTAATCCATTCCAAACACGTGTGCCTTTGTGTGTCATGTTTTTGAGAGACTACAAAAAAAGACTTTCACCTGCCAAACTTTTGCTTAACTTTCGGGTGTTATTTAACCAACTTCCAAATGAGCTAAGAATGGGTTCCTTCGGTTTTCTAGTTTCATATGAAACCCCTAAAGTCCGCTACAGCCTCTGAAAGAGAGCAATGGCAGCTGGGAATATGGAGGACGTCACTGTGGAGCTGGAGAGGTTAAATAAAACTATTTTTCCTTTTTAAAATCAACTGTTACACTGTACCGACCATATGCTTTACTCATTGGAAATTTCTAACACACACACAAACACTCGCACAGTGAACTCATATCTAACTGTTGTGAAGGTCGAAAATGTCAAATGGTAAAAGCTTTCATGAGCTGACTTATGGTCTCTCCATTATAGATTCAGACTTCCATTACTCTTCATTTGCTGTCTATTGATCCCAATTTACTGCAGAGTCCTACTGTTTCATCGGTGCTTCTGGGCTCACCTGGCTGGCACAGATGAAACAGGGTACGTGGAGGTCAACATGAAGGTAAATAATTCAAAAGGAGGATAGCAGGTGAACTGAAGAGTGGAGGGACGATGGTGACATCATGAGCGGACTCTCAGGAATACAAAGAGTTGAAGAGGAGAGGTTAAGAATTAATTTAAATTAAATTAGAATGTACCAGTGGGATCTATAAGAGTCATTACAGTCTAATGATACACACAGGAAGATATCCCAGGCAAGCACGGACACGACACACACACACAGACACAAAACTTTCAGATGACACTGAGGCCATCATTATCAGTCATCGTAGTTAAAGCCAACAGCCAGATAACTTAGCAAAGGTTGACGATTGCCGTAGGCCCCAAGATACCAAGGGCCCCAAAGCACACCTCTTAAACTTATGGTAGAAAAATGATGTCTTTCTAAAAGGGCATCCATCCACCGCTTAACAATGAAAGGACATATAACTCGGAATAAGCTACTTGCACCAACACGTACGTCTTTCTGGTGAGGATGGGCTGCTCAATTTTACCAGTGACTACCCGGCATCTTACTGCACATCTGTATAAAAGATTCAGGAAGACAGAAACCAACTCAAATAAACAAACGGCTCAGCATCAGATAAAGGCAGTTGAAAAATGAAGAAGAGCGAGCAGAAGGATACTAAAAGACAAAACCCACCCCAGCGCCAGCCTGTTCACCCTGCTGAAGTATCCACAGCCGCAACACCAGACTACAGAGCAGCTTCTATGAGACTCTACCATAAATCTAAGTTTATTTTTATTTTTATTCAAGGTTTGAAAAAGGGGGAGAGCAAGAGATGTGGAGGGCCTCATATCTGAGTTTCCTTATGCCCAGAAAATGATTAAATCTGCCCCTGCAGTCAGATGAAGGGAAGCTAATTTTCAGTAGCCTTTCTAGCTTGTCTATTTAGGCCTAACCCTGTACAAGACATTTAATGAAGAGAAAAAAAAGGCAGTAAACCCATTTTTAAAATATGATTTAAATAGTTCTCTCTCCTGTGTTTATGACGTCAAAACAGGTTGTTTCGTGAGAATAATTTTTAGAAGTGTTTGTTGTTGTAATACTTATTTTTGCCACAAGAGGGTGAAGTGCACCACTACTAAAACTCACCTGAGAGAAAACATGAATGATTTAAATCAGCTTCCTCAAAAGTTCACGACACAGTGTCATATTTTGCTCATGATAAAGAATTCATATATTATGATAATGGCAATATTGGATAAAATTGGATACAATATCAAGAGAAGAAGTGCCTCATGGCACATTTTGCAGTATTTTCATCTTTCTCGGGGCTCTAATCCTTAGCTTGTTGAAAAGACATTCAGCTACCTACAAATTATTATTCTTCATACGAAGTCATGAGCAGCAACTCACCTTGAGAGGAGCTAGATGAAGTGGTTTAAGCACCTGGCAAACATGGTGTAGTTTATTTGCAGCTTACTTTTCCAGTTTTTCACTTTCTCAGCAATACATCTTTTTCACCGCAACCATATTGATATGCAGGGTAAACACAGGTGTTATCAAGGATACTAATTAAATTCTCCTTCCATGTAGCGCAGCAGAGCCTTTTCCAGTGAGTCGACATGCACAATGGCGGCACCAGAATCTTAATTAGTATCACTGGTAACACCTGTGTTTACACCATTATTTCATGTTAAAATGTGCAGAGTCTCCGAGATGCTGTAACACTGAGCCGAGAAGCATGTGAGCTGTTCACCTGAATAAGCGATTGAATTCTCAAAGGATTTGCTAATATTTCAGGACACCAGAGAGCATATCCTCTGCAGAAAGAAGACTGAAGAAGACTTGGTTGAGATCAAACAGGTGTGCTTGGTTCTCCTCTTGTACGGCTACGATCGTGTTGCTTGATCCTTGATCCTCTGTTTAAAGGGACCGTTAACCCCAAAATCAAAAATGCATGGTTTTCCCCTTGGCTTGTAGTGCTATTTATTCATCTACTTGCTTTTAACTATGCGTTTGCTTACTCATGATGTCTGCCTCACATATCCTGCGTCTATTTGGAGCGTCGGTTGTGCACGTCCTCAGAAATTAACGCTACTCATCCACAAGATGCACACATGACCAATAGGGGCAGTGTCAGGGCAGAATGCAGTGACGGGGTCAGGGGTCAGGGGTCAGGAGATACGTCACCAGCAACAATAATGGTGGAAAGTTTTGAGGACAAGTTCACTGAACGAGTCCGCAACTACCCTCATCTTCACGACGTATCGTTGCCGCTACACAGCAACAAACACGGCTGCCACAACAGTTGGCGACAGATGAGTCCAGTTTTGGAAGTAGACGTCAAAACGCTGAAATAAATGGAAACGGGCTCAAGACCACTATGTGTATGCACAGCGGATGATAATGGAAAAATGGAACTCCTTTTCTCCTGTCTTTTGTTGTTGCAGGCGGTTTATAGTCTGAGTTCTCTTTTGTGCCCTCTAGTGGTGTTTTGCAGTAACATGCATTAACAGTTCACTGCGCAGCTGGTTGTCTACAAGAAACACATGGTCAAATGGCAAGTATATCTCTGACCTTAGCGGTGTCTCGTTGCAGAAATCATGATTCTTTGTGTTGTGCTTTCCTTGCCATTTTCTGTTTTGGACAACACCATTTTCCACATATGGCTGTTGCTCATTTATTTTTTTGTCATTAAATCACTTTGAACCATTTCTGCTCAGCCTCACACACACACACTTTCTACAAGAAAGACAGCAGCTCCTACTTGAAACTGCTAACAACAAGGCCTGTGGGTTATCTTGAGTAACCAGGTCATGATTTCTGCAAGGACACATCGCTGTTGAATTTTTCAAAAGTATTTATTTGACAGTCGGAGCACCACGAGTCGAGTGCCCTTTAGTCCCATTATGTTGGACAGAAGGCAGACATCTCCACGGCCGACATCTTCAAAACTCAGCAGCTCACACCAAAAAAATCTAGATGAATACGCAGCACAAAAGATCAAGGCAAAAATTATTATTATTATGTTGTTGCTATTTAGACTTTCTGAGGCTATTGCATGGTTAAATCAATAAACTTTACTTCTGAAAAATAAAATAGCCACTTTGCATTTTTTTAACAGAGACCTCAGGCACTGGCACGTGGCTTGAACTGATACCACCTTATCATGAGTTAGTAGGAGTCATAAAGTTGTGGTGGACGTGCCAGCACAGCAGTTATACATGGATCCAAACTGGCATTTCTTTAGAGCTGTGTTTCCTGCCTCTTGATTAATGCAAGTCCAATATTCACTCTTCTCTCCTTTAGGGGAAATGTGTAGGTCTTCAGAGGCTAAATGCCCCACTGGATTCAATTTGGGCTTGTCACGAACTTATACTTGCCAACCCTGCCTTCCTACTGACTCCTATTTTTCTTTGCCCTCTCCCTTCCTTCCTGCTTCCTCCTGGGGTCACAATTTTCTCATTTTTCTCCTGATTTCTGACAAAATTTGACACCTTTTTTCCTTTTCATGAACCCGTTCCTTGTACTGTAGTGTGTTCAACAATACAGTTTCATTTAACGTCCTGGAAAGAAGAATTCCTATTTCCGAGGGATTTTTAACACTAAGAAACGATTTGCAATATGTATTATAATCAAATTTGAAATTGGGTCTGGTAAGGCTAAATGTAGGGTCCCACTGGAGATCATGTACAGGCATCCTTTGCAAAAAATGTGAATTAATGATTCTGTTATTTTCATGCTTTAACAGTTGAATGCAGGAAGCAAAGTCTATAAAACTCAACGTTTTCTGAAGGAAGACTAAGAGACCCCCACACTTTGTGTTCAAAATCCTCCCTAATTTGAGGTCTAAAGGTTGGCAGGTGTGACTAACTTTCTCTGTCTGCTGTTTGATGTTGGGCAGGTAGAGCCATGCCTGCAGGGGTAACTTTAATCACAGCCTGCAGGTGGCTGCAGGGTCAGTTTTTGGAAATCGGCCATCCCATGCATGAAAATAAGCCAAATTGTGAGCTAATAGTGGTGCTACAGCAATAGACTAAAATTTTAAAACTTTGAAACTTGCAACTTTCCCCCAAATGTAGGTCCACTGAGCAGAAATGTTGAGACGCTTCAGGCTGGCAGTGAAGTCCCTCACTTTGCTTTTCTCTAACTAATTAAACATATCCCCTCTCACAGTTTTTGCCCGGTTGACACCAAACTTGTGACACAGCAGCTTTAGTCTGTCCTCCCCACGTGATCCAGACAGATTTTGGAATTAGCAAAAACTGAGCTTTAAAACTGTTTGCTGCTGCACTCTGACAACAAACAGATATGCAATATTATATATATATATATATATATATATTGTACAGTATATCACACTATATATGTCATACAACAGATTTATAGTTGGAATTGCCTGCTGTTGTTTCTTCTACTGTGTTTCTGTTGGAGAAGGTGAACCTGCTGGATTCTCTCCTGGTTAGCACCTGGTGGTGATTATGCACAGAGTGAATCTGATGAGGAACCCTTACTTCGCTCCCTTCTTATCTTCAATGTAATCTGATAATAAAACAGTGTCAGTTCAACAGTACTGATGTGCTCTGGAACCGAACAAACAGATATGAGAGTTTGGCGCACTGTGGTTCAGCCTGCACCAGCTGGCACGCTGAAGAGGAGCACAGTGCATGGGGTATCTTCAATTCCAATTAGCATAAACACAGCTGAGACTGATGGAAATGTTATCAATGATGCAGGAATCCCAATTTGCCATAATCACATCTCTCTCTCTTTGCCTTTGCTCCAACCAGTCTTTTCTACTTGGAAAAACAAAAGCACATTGCTGGACCTGTATGCTGAGGATTACTTCAAAAAAGTATTCTGATACAAATACTAATTACCAGTTAAAAAATGTTGTCACAGTAGCTAAGTAATGTAGTCAACATTAGCATTTTATCTGTGTAGCTAATGTTAGCAGTTGGTCTGTGTAGTTGATGTAAGCGGTTGGTCTGTGTAGCCATGAGCGTTTTGTCTGTGTAGCTAACGTTAGCGGTTGGCCTGTGTAGAAGAAGTAGGCAGTTTGTCTATGTAGCTAATGGTATCTGTTGGTCTTTGTAGCAATTTCCAATTAAACTAATTAAAATTTTCACCTGTGTGCGCCAGATAGAAAGTTAAGACATCACCAAAATTGTCTTCCTGGGGGCAAAAGCAAAGTTAAACTTTATTTGTTCATTCAATTCATCCAAGAGTTAGTGAGATATTTAGTCTGGACCAAAGTGGTGACACTGATAGGCATGTAGAAATCAACATGTCAGATCCCCTGTGATACTCTGCAGCCATGAAGGAGAAAACAGACACACGTGTCAGTAATTTTCTCCTCTATAATTGGTATCTGTTCCCATCACAGCTACCTGCTATCCTGCTAATGGTTTCCTGATCCTCCTACTTTGGGAGGATATTGTTACGTGACAGCTGATGTCCAGTGGATGCATTTGAGTGAGAACGATAGCTGCTACATTTGTACTGTATTTATCTGTCTAGCCTCCTAAAAGCTCTATCATTAAAATGTCACTTTGCCAAAAAATGGAATTGGTCCTCATGTAACAGATTATAACAATTTTTCACGTCCTTGGCCATCATTACTCTCTGTCAGAGGCCGTAGTGGGCTCAGGTTTAAAGCAAGAATGAAGATTTCTGGTATCATATGAAAGCAGAAACACTTTTTCATCCATTGGTGTAAAGAAGAGGCATCAATAGAGCTCCAAAGTTATGCTAAAATTTGGCCAGTGCAAAGGGCAAGGCTGACATTGCCGTTTTCAGGGGGGTTCCTTGATCTCACACCTCCAGATATCTGAAAAAAAATGGGTTCTACAGGTACCCAAGAATCTCCCCTTTACACGTCTCCACTTCACATTTATCTCATGCATGGGCAAGGAACATGCAGGTTTTTTTTTTGGATGCGGTATGTGTCATTTTTGCCAATTTTATTTTGAATATTTCTGCATTCTGGGGTCCCTCAGCAGTATTAGAATTCCCTACAAACAGAAAGTCGTTGCAGTAAGGTAGTTGCAATATAACCTCTGCGACATGTGACATTCTAGCAACCTAACAAGTGAATGTATGCTGTCCAACGTTTCCATCATTTACACGGCTGGTACCATAAGTCATAAACTACAAGCCAAGCTGAGAAATGTAAGTCTATTTATTCATTATTTTTGCAATAAATGGCAACATCACTCAGAAAGAAAACTGGATACCTGATTTCATTGTTGTCTGTCCCTGATGCATATATACACCAGGCAGACACACACCGTCTGCTAAAGTGATTGAATAAAGTTGGACAGTCTTTGCACAGATGATAGACTGCTTTTCTAGGTTTACTGACAATAACGTGGCCTCTGAGTGATCCCCAGAACAGAAGTGCCCACCAGCCAAACACAGAAAAATGCAATTCTCTCAGAAATCTTGAAATGTCAAACATTTTTAAGAGCAAATCACAGCAGTTACGTGTTCTTCAAGGTCTTGGTCTCTTGGTGTGGTATTTCAGAGGGATTTTTAAAATGTTTTAGAAATTCTGGAGGAACAACTTTTGAGAAATAATACAACATCTGAACGACCTTCTTACACTTCTAAGCCTTTATAGGCTCTAACTTCAGGCATCTAACCAAAACATATGTTTATTACAGATTTATCACTAGAAAAACTTGACACATAGTGCCGGGCTTCATCTTAAATTAATCTGCAGGCTCCCAGTTTTCATATGACGTATACTAGGGATGCATCCCAATCCATTACTTGGGAAAGCACAAATAATGAGATGGACACATACTTCTTCTATCTGAAGGTGCTCATTACTATTTGATAAAAAAAAAAAAAAAAAAGAAAAAAAGAAAAGAAATCCAAAATGCAACAGAGTAACTTTAAAAGTTCTACTTTTTACATGTCTTACATTTTTAGATGAGTACTTAATTTTAATGTTATACTCATGAAACTAAAAAATAAAAAACAAAGATATAGATAGATGAAACGTTCAGTATAAAATGTATTTCACAATCAATTACATGCTAATATTAAATGAAGTTGATAGTTTAGAGGCAAAACAATTGCACTGCCAAGTTAGCAAATACAACCTTGCCTGATTTAACATGCCATCTGTGAATACAGATACAGAGACAGATAATTTTGTTCCTTGAACAGATAAAGAGCCTGATAATGACGTCTCTGTGCACCTTCAGTGTATCCTTTTTTGATGTGGCATGTACTGTCTCCCCATAAATACCCTGGTAAACTCCCTAAAAAATGACAAAAATGGATGTTTGGTAGGGTGAGAAACTATTTTATACACTTTTGAGTGGTAAATTTTATTAGATAACAATGCACCATAGTTAATAAGATCATTTAAAGGCTTTTGAAGCAAAGTAAAAGTACACTATTTCCCTTAGTATATGATGGAGAAGTAGACAGAAACACTTAAACTGCACTTAAGTAAGTTCAAATGTGTGTGTTGAGTTGATTTTAGTGACAGGTGCTCTGCTGACCTCTAGTGGTCTTCATGCAAACAACTGTACACATCCATTTGAACAGGGTACATAACACATGAATAACACCCCATGTTCACTTCCCGTGCTGATCTGACCGTGTGGCGCTCTGCGTGGTCTAATATCCTCCCCTGCAAACTGTTTAATCGTCACGGCACAGCTGTTGAAGCCAGCAGTTCACACACATACCAGAGAACAGATGGAGGAGCTGTTAGAACTGCACTGAAACAAATTTAGAGTCACATTTACTTAAAAGAAAAAGCTCGGCAACAATTTACACACAGACAGTCCTTGTATTATTTACTCGAGAAATCCTCAAGTAGAGTTTACCTACTTACTTCCTTAGAATAGAAAAGTTCTCAAGTAGATTTTACAAGCAATTTTCTTTCTTAGACACAAAATGTACTCAGCCACAATATTTGCGAGTAAATTTAACTAGACTACCATTACAAATACCCTGTAAAAATGCTTGGTATTTCAGGGTTATTTTACTTGGATTTTTTTTAAAGCAACATTTAAATAATATTTCATCTATTCCAATTTCTTACATTTTTTTTATACATAGGCTACTTTTTAATCAACAAAATTGTCTTCATATAAGGCTTCTACAAACATGAAACATGTTTGTTTTTGTTTTTTTTATATAATATCATCTTTATTATGTTTTTCCCAACACTGAGATGCAAGAGGTCCAACATATACAGTGTGGTTTGGCAGTAGAAGTGCCAAAACATATATTTGAAAAACTCAACAGCAACATCTCTTTCCAGAAATCGTGACCTCGCTACTCGAGATGATTCACAGATCTTGTTGTGATCAACAGGTAGGCAGAGGTGTGGACTTCCTGTGCCGCATCTCCGTGGACGCCAAGGATCCTGAAGACATTTGCGTCTTTTCTCACTTCCTGTCAAAAACATGTTAAACACTGTTCAGGAGTCAATCTACTGCACACATTTTCTTTAAAGTTCCTGAATATACAGTAGGTGATTCACTGGGTAGAAGTGACCAAATAATACAGTCCACACATACAATAATGAGAAATTAACATAAGACAGAGATTCAAGATAAACTATGTGTCAAAATTTGTCCTAACAACTTACTGTATCGTAAATATCAGTTTTAGTTAATGCCTTAGTATTTGTTGAACTGTATTAAAAAGTTTGTCTGTATTATTAGGTTAAAAAAGTTTATTATGGTCAGAATAATCATCAGAAAATCAGAAACTGGCAAAATCTACCAGGTTGTTTTTCCCCTCAGACTCTCCATCAAGCAGTGGATGATGCCTTCAATATGTTGCAAATATATGTGTATATGTTCAAATTTGGGCCTTCCTTGGGAGAAGCAGCTATCTGAATGAACCAAACAGCCACTTCATCCAAGATCAGATATCCACTGGACGTCCTCTGAAGCATAGTTGTTTTTAAGGGTGTTTATGAAAGAGATTTTACTGCATCTGCGTTCCAAATCAAACATCTACTTCAGTTTGGCTGGTATCTGTCTTTCTTATCAGCCTCGTTTCTCAGTCAGGCAGACACACCCCTCATATAGAAACTCCGGCATTCCACAGCTGTCACGCTTTCGAAGACAGCTGGGCATGGACAGGCCACCTGAAATTAGGTCAAAGATCCTCGCACCTTCATTGTTAACACAGCAGAGAATAGATGTCCTTGAATACACCACCGTAGGCTAGTGAAAGCAGGCAAAATGTACCACCTCATGGCAGTGTTTTCAGTGCATATCATAGTTTTTTATTAGACTTTAATTCGTTCTCCTCCTATCTTCGTTTCCTCGGTGTAGATTTTGACATTAGCTCACTTTTTCAGGTTCTGGGAGCACAGTAGTTCTTGGAAACAGAAGCCAAGAACAAGTCCGTCATCTCTGTGCCTCTGTCAGATGAATTAATGTTGGCATATTGCTGCAGCCAAGTGTCTTTTTCAAAGGATTCGGCTCTAGGAGGCCATCACCCAAACACTTCTTGATGAGATTTTCAAAAACTGCAGCTAGTGGCTCAACCAAACACTGAAACTGTGGAAAATAAAGCAACAGGTGGCAGGTAGATTAGCAGGGAGCACAGCATGGCATGGAAGAAAAGGAAGATACAGCAAATTAAAGGAATAATTTGACACTGTGGGAACTAACATAGACTCACTGTATTTCCGGATACTTAGCACAGTAAAAGAGCCATAAGATATCAATGCACCTGATGAGTTTTGTGGGCTTCTGTCTCTTGGGGGCGGGATTCTTACATGCAACATGCATACCAAAGTTTGATTAACTTATTAGGGGCCAATGGTTTGGGAGAAATCTTGAAAAAAGTCAGTTGACACTTCAGGCAAAGTGCCTCTATAAATGTCTGCATCTCTTCAAAAAGTTGAAATATTTGCAAAAGCAACTACAGCTCATAAATATTCTTTAAGACCCCAAGAATGTTTCTGTCATTTTACCGGTGGGTGGTTTTAAAACTGGTAAGGTGCGAGATACGCCCCTCCCCGCAACGTAGTGTTGTCCAATGACGCGAAATGCCGAAAATAGTTTGTTACACACTGGGAGGTTGTCCTTAGAAACTGTTTGGAAAAGGGCAGGCACTTTCAAAAAACACTTTGCAGGTGGTTGGATTTGTCTATCACGTCTAACTTCAACTATTCAAATCAACGAACCCGATGGCGCAGCAGGAAGCAGCTGGATTCACGAGATTGCAAGAGAATCCTTCAGTTCTGCGTAACAAACTGTGAAAACCAGCTTTCACAGTGTATGTTTGAGTCTATAGTCACGGTCAGACATTTTAGGCGACAGAACATAAGAAAAAATAAAGATCTTTAAAGAATGCCATCTGAAACAATGTTAGAATCAAGGACAATGTCAGATACAAGGTAGTTATCTTGTGCCAGCAGGATTAAGTCACTGTATGTCAGAGGACAACGCTGTGTTGTGTTCACACTCTCACACTGGAATTTGTTGGCTCCTGCAGCATGAAACTTCTGACTAGCTGGTAACGCAGCAACGTAGCAGCACAACATCATAATAAAACTACGGTATAACCAAAGTACAATCACCTGAACTGGAACATAATTATTACTTAACCTGAACATGTTTTGCACATTTGTTTATGTAATAATATCGTAAATTTTGCATGCATTTGATTAAGAGTTTAAAAGTGAATCTGATAATCAAGGGTTACAGCCGTTCATGGAGCACTCTGGAGTGGCTGAGACATTTATCTGTGAGGGAGTGTAAGTCAGCATGGTCCTGTGAACTTGATCTCATTGTTCTGTGATGAGAACAAAACAGTCTGCACACTGAGGGCATGTTGAGTAACATTTCTTAGAAAACACCACGTAACACTTTTCTTAAGAAGCACTACACAGCGTGGGTCTCATTGCAATAGATTTTATTTTTGTGACGTTTTGTGTTGAATTTTTGGAAAAATAACTTAAACGGACAGCACATAATATACAGTAGACATATTTATTATCTGTACTAACTTTCTTCATTCTACTTTTAGATGCAGTTGAGTTAATACACATACAGATACACATTAAAAACCCTGTGTAAAGGCCAGCAGTTTGGAAACTGTCTCATACAGTGGAGCACTTTCACGTCAGTCGTGCCTCCACACACAGGCTCGGCTGTTCTGCCTGTGTAGCTCACAGGCTGCTCGGCTCCAAATATACAGTTCAAAAAAGCCTCCAGCACAAGTTCTCCTTGTCCTCCTCCAACCCAGGAGTCCAGGGGCCATATTACAGAAACTTCCTAACCTGCAGATCATATCTTAACTGTTTGGTAACCATGGTGATTTGCTTTAGGACCTGATTTGAGAAAAAAGCCATTACAGATGAACGGTTCCTCAGTCAATGTTCCTGTTCTAACTTATTAACTGTAAACTGTGTATTACACAAGCATCCCAACTTCCCAAAATCTTAAATAAACTCTCCTTACTTTAGGATAACTGTTAAAATGTCCTAACTGTTGTAGGAGCTAACTGAGTAACTAGCTCACGGTAGCAGTAGGATTTCCTAACAGTAGCTAACGGTAGTGTCAGACAACAATAGCTAATGGTAGTGTTCATTAAAAATAGTGTTTGCTAACAGTAGCTAATGGCAGTGTTAGCTGACAGTAGCTAACAGGAGTGTTAAGGAACAGTAGCTATATAGGTTGACAACAGTGTTTGCTAAAGGTAGGTGACGGTTGTTTTAACTTTCACTTTTCCACCTGTAGCAGTAGCTAGCTAACTTACAAACTAACTAACATAGCTAATGGTAGTGTTTGCTAACAGCAGCTAACAGAAGTGTTTGCCAACAGTAGCCAACAGGAGTGTTAGGTAACAATAGTTAATGGTAGTGATCACCAACGGTGGCTAACAGTAGTGTTAGGTAACAGTACCTAATGGTGTACCTAGTGTTAGTTAGGATTTTTCTTCTGCAATACCAAATTAAGAAAAATCCTATCTTAGACCTTTCTGGTCCTAACCTAAAAGTTAAGATACTAAATTTCTGTAGTACAGCCCCAGGACTGCACCCTTTAGTGTAGAAGTCTCTTCTTGCATTGCTAATGTTGATGAGTAACAATATTGTGTGTGAATTTACAGGTAGTGGATAGAGGAACATATGATAATTGTTGATTTTGTGGTGTAGATTGTGAAATATCAATACTGTGCATTTGTGAAATGACACTAAACAAAGTAGGAACAAAGATTCAGCATACTGAAACAGTAATATGGCATATGTCTATACATTTAATGATTTATTTATGCGATAGGAGTTCTCCAAAGAGAACATGAAGTGTAGTATTTTCACACGGTGCCTCTTCTCTCATTTTTCAGTGTTTGCCACACAGACAGATAGCCTGATCGACCATTATTACCAGCTGCCAGCTGGTGTCACAGCTTTTTCCAACATAGCAACAATTTAGTGCTGTGAAGTCAGCAGTGCTAAGTCAAAAGGACACAAGGAGGATATAGCTCCACGCCATGTGGGACAAAGTTTCCATGCCAACACACAACCAGCTGAACGTTCATCTCCAGCTCGTGTTTATAATAAATCCAGTCAGGAATCTTTTTTTTTTTGTTCTGCAGCTTCATCAAGGTTTCAGACAAGGCTTCCCTTTGAGAGGAGGGTGCAAACTCTTGTGCTCCTGCTCGATCGAACGCAGCCCTCATCCAGAAATGCCTCTCCTCTGAGCAGGCCTCAGTCCTGTTCAGCACAGAGCCACCTCCTATAGCATGCCCCTGTCACTGTGAGACAAAAGGCAGCAGCTGTCACATGAAGGACAAAATCCCTCAAGTCTAAACAATCTCCAGACTTGTGGTCGCACACGCACTTCTCACACAGCGTTGGTATGTGGTGGCTCTGATGAGTCTGTCGTTAAGGGTGTGCATGTAGCGCTGGTGTCCTTCATGCTCAGCTTCTCGGTCCCGTTCCTTGGTTCTTCTCTCCGTCTTCTCCTCCGCCAACACAATCTGTACCTACGACTGACAGAGATGCAAACATGTTATACAAAGGACCCAAACACGTGAGCATGAACATGTCAGCACTTTGGGAAATTCGCTTATTCGCTTTCTTGCAGAGAGTTAAGACTCATTTATGTTCCATGTACATATGTTAACTCTTTCCCCACCACTGACGAGATATTTTGTGAATTGCGGTTTTCACTGCCAGGTGATAGGGGATGCTGGGATGGATTATCTGACAAAAAAATTGTCACTCTAAAAAGAAGAGAACTGCTGGAATGAGCAGCAGAAGAAGAAGATGGCGCTATCTAGAATGAAAACGTTGGTGCTCAGTGGGAGCGTTGCAACCTGGCCACAGAGCGGGGCCGCCCACGCCGCAGCCCCTGGGAGTCACGCCACAGCCGGGTCAGATAATAATAATGCAACCAACCAACATTTAAGTGCTTTTAAAAAAGAACTGTAACCATGTATAGGTCACCTAGTCTGGTGAAAAAACAACCAACAGCCTAAATTCTACATGTATATGATAGTGTACATCAGGTTCTTTTCATGCTGGTGTTGATCTGGAGCGTATATCAGCAGACTTCAGGGGACCGTGCACATGAACGTCTCATAAGACAGTGAGTATTAAATAGTTAAATAATGCCAGCATTTCTCATCTTATCGCGAGTCCAGGTTTGTCCCCTACCAGCCCACATTTTGGTTGCAAAAGCACTACGCTAAGCTAAGAGAATGGTATTGATCTTCTAACTCAACAAGACAACAAATAAGTGTAGTTCCCATAATGCCAAACTATATATTGTTGAATCAGATGTAAAAAAACATCTATCTGAACTTACTGTGAACAAAAGCAGATGAATACGATGACAATAATGAGAAGAACGAGCCCTGCTATGACGCAGATAATTATGATTTGACGTTTCTCTCCTATCTGCCAGTCCAGGTCCAGATATTCACACCTGGAACCAATGTAACCATGCAGACACCTGAGACAAACAAACAAAGGGGGAAAAAAAAACTTTCATGACTTCAATGATTTTCAACTGATCTCCATGGACTTCAGGTTCAAAACCCTTCACGGTGCAGGAATACACAGTAACAACAATGGGCCTCATGCAAGAACCACTCATATGAACAGATTTGTTCTTTAGGAGAAATTGTTGCATTCACCAATTTTTCTCGTATTTTCGTTCTTTCAGTTACAAACAAAATTCACGAGCGGACCAGACATGTCGTAGAGTCATGCGCCGTTAGTCTGCTGTTATCCATCTGAAGTTTTTCACTAATCACTGTATATTTCCTCACTCTGAAGACATTTTTAGTTTGAAAATTAAATTACTCTTCATAAGTATGTCCATGTCATCCTGTTTGACTGAATTCTAATCTAATTGTAAATTTACATATAAAGCCTAGCATCATTAATTTAATTATGTATAATTGTATGTATAAAGGGGTTTGGCCGTATATCTTCACATGCAGGTCTATGAAATTGCTGTTCATGGGAACATCCTCACTTATCCAGTTCTCCATCTCCATGATGGAAACTTTCCCCTCTCCTCTCCTCTCGCTGCAGTCATCCGTCGCCACTAAGATACGCTCAGGAGGATCATTTACAGTTACCTGAAGTTATGAGTGTTTGTTGAATCTGACGTGTCGTGTTCGTATGAGAGAAGTCAAGATAAGAAGACAAAAATGTTCTTGCATGAGGCCCTTTGACTCTACTTCCATTTTCATCTGTTCTGTTCCAAATTCCTTTCAATTTTCCTCTAGCAACTTTGAATTTTTCCTTCCCGTCCTTTGTACAGTTGCTTTAACCCCAGTATCTCCATCTTTTTTTTTTTTTTTTGCAGTAGACGTCTCTCACCTGCAAGACGGTGCCTTCTGCTCTTGAATGTAACGACACTCCCCGTGGACACAGTAGTTTGTGAGTTCCTCAGGACATTTTGAGAAGTG
This sequence comes from Lutjanus erythropterus, assembly GCF_056507025.1. Lineage (NCBI taxonomy): Eukaryota > Metazoa > Chordata > Actinopteri > Lutjaniformes > Lutjanidae > Lutjanus > Lutjanus erythropterus. Next base: position 27,381,511 of record NC_139336.1, on the reverse strand, counting down.
ACCGCCCCACTGTCCTGTATCTGTTGTGTCTGCTGGAAACATGAAGTGGCAAAGTTTGACGTTAGCATCATCGTTAAAGTTTCTCAGATGATGTTTTGTGTTCAAATGAGAAGATAGATATTTTGGGAAACTCTTTCTTCCTGAAAGTTAGATGAGAAAACTGATAGCACTGTGGTGTCTATATATTCAATAGGAGGCTAATGCCAGCAGCCAGTTAGCTTAGCTTAGTTTAACATAAAGACTGGCAATTGAGAAACAGCTAGTTTAGAAGGTAACCAAATCCACTTATCATCACCTCAAAACTTTTCAAATTAACACTGTTAAATTATCACCTCTAGCTTCACATATTTACTGTCAGGGGAGGAAGTAACTAATTACAAACACTTAAGTTACTGCAATTAAGTCGTTTTTTGGGTACTTTTATGAATAGAGTCTGTAAGTCTGTACTTAGGTATTCATTACACCAATTACTTAGTTATTTTCAAAATCATAATTGAGTACTGAGTACAAGTTGAATTAATATCCAAACCTTTCATTTATATTTTTTAGCCAATCAGGTGATCTGATCACAAACGAGCCAATGAAAACTACTACTGATGATAAACTAAACACGACAGCAGCCACAGGTTTGGAGTGAGGATTAATCGTCATTAAGAACTTAACCAATTAAAAAATTATTCATGGATATTTAATTTAATTTGTTAATAATTTATTTTATTAATTTAATTTTTAAAGACAAAACTAAATGATGAAACAAAACAAAGAAAAATTGAAATTGAGAAAAAAGTATGAAAAAACAAAAAACAAATGTTTTTTAATGATTAATGATTAAACGATTGTTAGCATTTTCAACTACTGGTTAAGAAAAAGTTTAAATTTTAAACCCTAGTTTGGTGAGATGAGTGTGGCCACTGAGCAGAACAGAGAGGATGCTGGGAGTAATTTTACTTAATTTTGATTAAATGTCCGCATTGATAATGTGATGTGAAAAGGAACACTAATACTCTGGCCTTGACAGTAATACTCTGAGTAGTTTTTGAGATAAGTACTTTTATTTGTAATTGAGTAATAATTTAGTAATGTAACAGTACTGTCCACAGTAAAGACATTAGTGTGGTGTCAGACTTGTGTAACTCTTGTCAAGAAAGCGGGAAAGCTAATTTCCCAAAATATCGAACTATTTCTGTAACTGAGTCACGTTCGGTCAGCTTGCTTCTTTGACGTACATCCTCACCTTCTGGCATGGCCCTCGTGTATAAATAGACTGTTTGCAATACAATCCAGACAGGAGTCCTGATGAATCAGTGCCAAGCCTCGGTGTCATCAAGGTCTTATTAACCACGTGTTTCAATTATTACAATTCCTCACTAAATGAAATACATGCTGAGGTGAGATATAGTTACACCACAGTTCCCATTAACCCCATCTATCTCCCTTCCCTCTCTTCTCTCCAGCTCACAAACACTTAAAACACGCCCTAACACAACACAGCTGCTCGTGGGTCATAGTGCTGAACTTCTGACCACCGGTTACACATACTGCTTTTTATACCACAGGCCGCCGCTATCTTTACAACCCATTCCCATGAGATTATCTTTGAAAATGAGCTTGTAAAAGAATACTGCTGTTCAGGTGACTTCAATGAGAGCGCTTCAGTTGTTACGTGATACCTGACATCCAGTTGCTGCCATGACCCCATTGTTAAAAAGAGAAATATCCTGTTACAAAGTTCAAAGGAGTAGTTTGGAAAATTTGGTTTCTTGACGAGAGCATAGGTGATAAGATCGATACTCATCTCATGTCTGTTCGCTAAAGATGAAGCAAAAGCCAGCAGTTAATCGGTTTAGCTTAACAAGGGAAACACCTAGCCTGGAAAGGAATATAGCCTAAAAAGATGTGTTTTTTAAGTCGAGTTATATTTATTCCAATTTCTGGTCATTCTGCTAAGCCGACCTGCTGCTAGTTGTAGCTAGCCAGCGGCTGGTTAGTTTAGCTTAGCTTCGTGGGGCAAACAGCTTGCCAGGAATGAAATAAAAACATCTACCCACATAATTAATAATAATAAACGTCATCTAATTTATTTAATCTTTCCAAAAAACATAGTGTAAAATTTACAAGTTGTAGAGGGAGTTGATTGATTGATTGAATAATTATGTTCCCCACTGTTTCCATTCTTTCTGCTAAGCTAAAATAACACACTGCTGATTATTGCTAGCTAGCAGTTGGTTAGTTTAGCTTAGCTTCACAAGGGGAAACAGCTAGCCTGGAATGTAATAAAAATGTTCTCTAGCACCTTAGCTAACCAATGAACATGTTGTCATGTCAGTCTACAAAAAAGTATTCTTTAAAAATGAAAAGTTGCATGAAGTTGACAGATGAATTACTTTTATTCCAGTTTCCAAGCTTTTGGTTAAGTTACACTGACCTGTTGCTGGTTGTAGCTAGTCAGCAGCTGGTTAGTTTAGCTGAACTTCACAGCCTAAAATGGAATAAAAATGTCTGCCAGCACCTGTAAGCTAACTAATGAACATGAAATTTCATTTAATCTGGTCAAAAAACATAGTGTAAAAACTTAGCTGGAGGATGAGTTGTTTACCCCAGTTTTCAGTCTTTCTGCTAAGCTATTCAGCAGCTGGTTTTAGCAAGTCAGCAGTTAGTTTAGCTTTGCTTAGCAGGAAATATAGCTCATTTGTTTAATGCAGAATCCATAGTGCAATTAAAATGAAAGTTGTGGTTTGAGAGGGATTTGAGATGATGAGTTATGTTTCCATCTTTCTGCAAAACAAAGCTAACCTGTTGCTGGTTAGCCTCATATTTAGCATACAGACATGTGAGTAGTGTCAAACTCCTAAACTAACTCTTGACAAGAAAGCAAAGAAACATCAAATCCTGATTCTGGGAAAGTTAATTCTGATGAAGCAGCTCCTAAATCGTTTATTATAGTGAAAAATATTGTTGTTTTCTCCTTAGACATTGTTTTTGTCAAACAAAGAAAAACTATTTTTAAGGAATTGAATTACAATGCAGAACGAGAGTTGACAGTGCCTCTCCTCAAGAGTTGATGTGTTTTACAAAAACACAGTTTAACAACCAGCTCAGTCTCCTGATCAGTTCAAGCACTTTAATTACTCCTCTGCTCCCTGGAGAGCCTGAAATATGACTCCTCCACAATAAAATGCTTCTATTTCTGTCTTTGCTCATTTTTTTCCCTCCCCCGTCAAGCCTTTTAATGCGTAGGTGTGTTTTGCATGTTTACATCCACATCTGTGCTTGGCCCGTTCTTCCACGAAACCTCCACCTTAAAAAAAAAAAAAAAAAAAAACCTTCAAAGGCAACACCGCAAAAGGAACCGCCTCATGTCCACATCTACCTGTGCAATTGTCTCCGTTGCCATGGTGATGACAGTGGGACACAGTCCGATTGGCAGACTCGTCTGTGGCATTCCATTCTGCCAGAGAGTATTTGCATAAGGCCAGAGCTGCAGCCAGAAACACAAACAGACAAAAAAAAAACAGAGGAAACAATCACACACACACATACAACGCTCACAACAAATAAATATAAATATGCACGTGCACAATGCCTGCGGAATAGGATCTGCATAAGAGACGACAGGAAAAAAAAAAAATGCACGATCACAAGTAGAGTTATTGGTGAATAGCTGCTGAGTCATGATGCCAGCCAGCCTTATAGGGTAGAAGAGAGTGCTGATTTTGTTCACGCCCACTCCTGTCTCTCAGACACACACTTTTACTGCTCTAAACAAAACACACATGAACTGCCCTGGTCACTCTTAGAGAATCACATAAATAGTTTCACCACACACTGTGTAAACATATAGATAGGCTGTATTATATGGGGTTATTACACTTCCCCAATTGTCGTATCTCATTCTGCATTAGGGAAGCCTGTTTTGACAATGATCAGTAATCACAGTGGATATTCCTGGTGTTCATTCAATCATTAACCAATACTCATATCTGCTGTACAAATATAGCTCAACAGGGACAGCACTGTCTTCAAACCAGCTCTGACTGTATTACAAAGATGTTGAAAAGATGCCCAAATAATCAAAACAACACAAATATTAAAAATAATAATTACATGTAAACAACACTCCGGCATGTCTGCAATCTATTATGCTAAAACCAGCCTTCTGCTTTTATTAAAAGTATAAAACAACAGTAAATCTTACCTGTAACTATTCCTACATAGAGTCTGTACACCTTTGCCATCTCCTCACTTGATCAAAGTGCTCATCCGACACATGAAAGTTCAGAGTCATTGACAAACAGGAGTGAAACTGGATCAACCCTTCCTCAGAGGTCAATGACCTATGAAAAAGGTGTGTACAAGCTGTGTAAGTTCCCCAGTGGTGTGTCGTGTTGTGGTCCTTCATTGATGGCGGTTAGGTTCATAATCATCCAGGAAAGCTGGAGGCAATAACTTAAGAGCACACACACACACACACACACACTCACTCACAGCCCAAAGTGCTTCCCTGGACTGTGACTGGACTGCACTCTTCAGTGTGTGTGTGTGTGTGTGTGTGTGTGTGTGTGTGTGTGTGTGTGTTAGAATAGAAAAAGGGGTGGCACTGAAACCCAACTCTCTGCTCTCTGCTCCCCGCCCACACCTTTAAAGGAGACTACGGCTCCATTCAAGCTCTTCAGGTTATTTCCTCGTCGAAGAACAACTGCACCTTTATACCTGACTTTCTTTTTCTTAAGGCTTAAATGACAGGCGGGACGCTCACAGACACGAAAACAACAGACGGTTTAACAGCAAAGCAGCTCAGAGTCCATTCATACTTTCCATTGTGTTGCCTTGTAGAGGAACGTGCTCGTGTCTGAACTGAGTTTTGCAACAGAATGAAACACACTGCAGCAACATCTGGGCTTCTTGTTGGTCAAGACTGACTCCTGCAGAGAATGAATCAACTGGAAGAAAATTTGATGTGAAAGTTCAAATGACTCTAACTAATATTTGTACATTACTTGAATATTTCCCAGAAGTGGGACCAAGTCATTGTTTTGTCCTGAACTTTGGGTTTCAAGACTCATAATGCAACAGTGAGTTTAAAGCCTTATTGATTTACAGAGTTATTTAGAGGTTTGTTAGCTACACATTAGCTCGCTAACTATGTTAATATTAACCGGGGGACTGAAACTTGCATGTGACTCTTTAGCCCCTCTCCAGAAGCTCCCTGTGTCTTTGGCAAAAAAAGGAAATTAATAATAATAATAATAATAATAATTATTATTATTATTATTATCATTATATATAGTAGATTATCAATGTCATGAAGATCTGATAATATAATAAACTGAGGGTCCTGAATCCCACTCAGGGTCGCAAAGCCTTCTTGAGTTTTTTAAGGGTTATAAGAAAAACTTTAATATATATGCAGTACACCAAATTCTCATCCATTTCTGTGAAGAAATGAGCTTTGAAACTCTGCAAAACAGGCTCATCCTGCATCAGAAAAGTATGCAGTTAAAACAATTTGTTTCATACCTTTCCTGTGATTTAATCGGCTGATGAAAAACAGGCCACTCGTCTGGGAGAGGAAAAGAAAACTGTCAAGCTGTGCGAGAATTAGTTTAACGAGCACTTTAAGATAAATATAAGAGAAGACTGTGCAGAGACCAGCAGGAGCTAAAACGCAGTCTGTCTATACAGTATATTACGCACATTAATGCCTGTGAGTGTGTCCTCAGATTTCTTTTTCCTGCTGCAAACGTCCAGTCTTAATTTGCAACCACCATCATAGCAGTTTTTTTGTTTACAGACTATGGTATTGGCATGCTTCATGTCTATGTAGACAAACATAATACAAAAATAAAGGAGAAACATACTCCTTACATCTGAAATAAATACTGATAATAAATAAATAGGGGAGAAAAAAGAAAAAAACATGATCGGTCTCCATCCCAATCCCTGACTGCACTAAAAAATTTGGTTCTGTGTGCAAGATGCAAGAGTAAAGGTTTCCAAAATCTTCTCAGAATCTTTCAGCCTGGCCTCTCAAGGTGAAGTCTGTGCCTAAGTTTTGGGACCCATAATTTTAAAGTTGGAGCATCTTTCTTTTTCCAGAATAATAGGATTAGCTTCTTTGCAGTGATAAGGCCACACGCCAGGAGACAGTGTTCTGCCTGTTTTAGTTTCTTTTACATCTTTGAATATATCCCCAGAATGATCAAAACTGGGTCTGGTTCTTGTCTTAGACAAAAAAGTGAAGATATTAATCCAGTAATTTTGTATTTTGGAACAGAGAGCAAAGCTGTGGTGTGAAATACCTTCCTCTGAATTGCATTTTTCACACATGTGAGAGATCTCTGGAAATATTTCATATAACTTTTCTTTGAAATAGTTTATGGAACATGTGTGTATGTAACCTAGACTAGTAGTTGAGCGATTTAGGTCAACGGGATATTCAAAGGGCTCATTTTTGTCCCTTCTATGGAGAGAAATCAGCAGGAAATGAATAGCCAAATGCTGTATGAATTAAGACAGCTGCAGAGCAAAGATTAGTGGATGAGACTCTGGTACAAGAGGTGGATGGTGGCACCACCTGCAGGACGACCTGCAGCTCATGATGGTGATGAGGAAGCTGGAGGATTGTGTCAAAGGGCTCAGTAACAGATCACTGAACTCAGAAGTGTCAAGTCTCACTTCCAACAGCTCTACATTAAATTTATGTATTAATACAAACAAACATGAAGTATCATTGTGTGTTATTTTGGTGTACACTGTTGTAGTAGACCATCGGTTCCCAACCTGAGGACCCCAACCCCCACTAGAGGTCGCCAAAGCTTCACGGGAGTCATGCCTGACTTTAAGGGGTTTAAGAAACTATATAGTTGGCCTATATCTCAGTATTTTATCAATTTCTGTGAAGAAAACTAAATTTAATTCAGAAGAAAATAATGAACTTGACAAAAAGCCTATGAAGTATGAATTATTGTTACAAATTAAAGGAACACATAATGCACAGGAAAGAATCTGCTCAAAATTAATCCACTCATTTTACTCTTTTCCTGTAATTATTGTGTTCATTATTTGGGTTAATTGTGTAGTTTATCAGATGTTCTGTACTGTTATTGTTATGCATCGACTATAATATAAAATATGTCATTTAGACAGAGGTTGTCAGTTTAATCAGTGATAGAAAAATGCCTTAAGCAATACAGTTAGTCGATGGTATCATGTAACTCTACTTGGCTGCTACTAATAACACCAGTATGTCCTCTCTCATCTCTCTCTCTTGATCTTATGGTGACGTATAAAATGTGTTACTGAGTCTTTTCAAAAGCTCATAATGTGATTACTGGTGTGCTCCTTTTGTTTCCAAAAACAAAGGACCTAAATGAACACTAATTAAAAGAGTACACATCTAGTAAAAATGCAATGTATGTCTAAGGATTTAGAAAATTAAATATATTAGAATACTGCACCATACTTTGTGTAAAGTTTACTCAGTTAAATTAAACTCATAATTAGCAAAGTTTACAAATAAATATTATCAAGCACATGTAGAAATATACTAAATGCATTAAAGATTATTGTGTTTTCAAAGCATGATGTGACAGATAAGACACACTGCATATTACATAAGTTAGAATTTAAATGAGGGCCGTCAGTGGAAAAAAAGGTTTCCGTCACTCAAAGGGCTCTATTGAAGTTTGAAAGTCACTCTGTTGAGCTCCACAACAGATCATACTGCAGCCACAGTCACTACATTTAAAAGTTGTATGGAAAGCTTTCTTCTGTCAAACTTCACGCACTTTGCAAGTTATTTTGGGTTAAAATGTGAATCAGCTTCACGCTGCTCTCGTGGTTTCTGTTCTAACGAGTTTCTCAGATAATATTGATCTGAATCTGCTCATTTTCATGCAAGAAGTGTCAAAAAAAGGAGGAACATCTGATGGTTTACTTTTGGACGTAGGTTGTAGGAAAGGAGGCATCAGAACGGGAAAACTATTGAGACTTGTCCAAGAGGAACAGTGTACTGAGAGGAAAAGGAAGTGGCAGAATAGGGAGCTCATGACTGGCCAGACCTCTTTCAGGCTGATGTAGACTGTTTCTGAGACCTTCAATTCTGTCTACAACTTCAAATATAACAGTTCCATTTAATTTGGATTTTTGTACAGAGTAAATTAAATAAACAAACATAAAACACCAGCTAAATGACTCAACACACTCGAATAAAACATGATTCATAATGTACGGTCTCCACATGATGGTGATTCATGTTTTATTTCTGATCTAGCACAGATTTCAGCTTGTTAATTTGTTCCAAAACGTGTTTAAAAAGTCTCTCTAAAGGCGGAGTGAAGTGTGACTCCGTGTTGAGTGTCTTTGCAGTTTTGAACAGGAAGACCCAGTTTCCTCTCTCTGGCTGCGCTCCTAACTTAGACTGAACATCAGGAAGCTCCGACGCCGCGAGATTCCAAGGCGTAATTTAGATCCTGGCTATAAACATCCGTTTTGTATAGATTAATGATGCTATATGACTCTGCCACTGTCCGCTGTGTAGAGAAGATATCACATTTATTAGCTTTCAAAGGGTCTTTGAATAAAGACTTTGAAGAAGCAAGTTTATGTAAAGCACTTTAATGTGTTAAAAAGCACATTTGTATTAAAATAGGGCATTTATTCTTAAAAAACATGACATAAAATCAACTAAAAATGGTCAAAAGCAAAATGAAAATCCCTTCTTCTGTGAGTGAAAGGCCACAGTTGTGTCCAGTGCTTCTCCCTCTGCAACAAAGTGCAAAAAAACTTTTATTAATTCCTCATTACAACAATGCAGTAACTACTGTGAGGCTGTAAGCTTTGTGGACTCTGACCTTCACACCACAGCACAGGAGCGTGGTTCTCTGAAGGGGTTGCTGCCTGTGGGGACTCCGACCAGCAGCGCGTCTTTGCCGGCGTTCTGCAGACAGTACTGCTGGAGCTCCGCAGCCGCCTGCGACACCTGAGAAACACAGACATTTTAATTTTACCGTACCACATTCTGATAAATCACCCTTTAAAAATGGTCCATAAGCATTAGTTAATGTTTTTATTAAGGGTCCAGTGTGTCAAATTTACAGGGACCGGAGGACCCAGACATATTGTAGAGAAGTGAAAACACTAATTTTTAATTTCAGCTGATTATACACTAATGAAAACATATTTATGAATAATATATTCAATTTCTGCCAGTAAATCTTACACACTGGCCCTTTAATGGTTGAAAGCTGTTAATAAGAACAACTTCTGGTTTGCTAGTTTGCAGAAAAACCTCCTGTATTTTTAGCTACCTATTTATTTCATTACAGATTCCTCTCCACTTAACTCATAGAAACAGGCTGCAGGGAATTTGGACCAAAACCCCTTTATAAACAAATATTAAAGTTTACCACTGCAGACTGGACACAGGAGCACCCCGTAGAAACAAACTGAGGTTGTTTGAGGTTCTCTTTGGATAAGAATACAGTCTTTGTTTTAGGGTCTAGTATGACCATGCCATGACAGTAAAGGTGTTTCAGTTGTTTAAGAACAGACTGCCTTGGATTTTTTGTGATTTTTGCAGTTTTTCTGATATTAGAAATGTGGACAAACAAGACCCTTTATTAATGACTTATTAACATTTATGAGCGTAGGCTTGATGGATTAAAGGTCAACTTTATTGTCACATATACTGCACGTTATAGAGTATTATGTACAGTGACATTTAGTCTCTGCATTTAACACATTCTGGTATTAGGAGCTGTGGAGAAAGCCCATGCAAGCACAGGAGAAGCATGCAAACACCATCACGCCTTTAGAAATTGACATTTCTTTTTTTGGGGGTATTTTCGCCTTCATTTGATAGGGGGCAGCTGAAGATATGGCAGGTAGGGGGTAAAGAGAGAGGGGGTATATATATGATGGCATATTAGAATTTGAGAAACGCGAGTCCCTTTATTAATAACTTATTTCTAACGTTTATGCAAACTTGATGGCTTATTAGAAAGCGAGAAGCCACAGCCCCTTTATTAAAAACTTTCTAGGAGTCAACTGAAGAGCAGAAAACACATTTAATGCTTGAGGAGATTTCCACTACCTACCAAAACCATAATTATTGTTTGTGAATTATCTATAAAGTCCACTCATCAATGAAATGCTGCAAGCACAAACTTTACCGTCAATATATTGTTTGTTCTTAAAGCGTAAAGTTTGAATATTTTTCCCCATCAACTCCTGATGAGAGTAAGAGTTGCATGATTTATGTGTGTTTCCAAAGCCTTAGTTTGAGGGGAAAAAAAGCGTTGTTATAATTATCCCATTCTCCTATCCGCCCCACAATCAGCATCGGTTCCAAAATGTAATGTGTTCTTCCTTGACCCAAACTGAGGTCAGCAGTTTTTCTGTAATCCTGCTGACAAACAGACAAACAGCACTGAGAGCAAAACTTCCTTGGTGGAGGTGATTAAGAGCTAAAAAACCAAGCAAGTTTGATGCTTGAGGGGGATTTTCCACAACCTGTCAAGACAAAATTAATTCGTATAAATCTTGTTGTAAATGATCTGTAAAGCATAAATGATTCATTAATCATAAGGTCATTGATTAATGCTTGGAAACCCTTAATACATGGCGACTTATCAGAACGTAGCTCCATTTTGTTTTTTTACAAAGAGGTCATCAACATCACTGAAAATGAGAAAGTGTTTGCCAGAGGCTCATTTTCAGCTGATGTACCTCGGCAAGTTCGTAAAATACCTTTTAAAACAGCAATAAGACAATCAACATGTGAAAGACAGCTGAGTAGAGGATAAAAAGCATCAAGGAGTAAACCAAGCAACATGCAGAGTAAAAAGAAATTAAGAAATAAGACAGATAAGACAAAACATTAGATCACAATACAGGAGACACGAGTAAAACCATTAAGAAAGTTGGATGAAAAGGACAAGGGAGAGTAGCTTCACACAAAAAACACACTTTGACATCCTCACATCACACGAGAAGTGTTCAAATATTTAGACTATCTGTGACGTATGTGTGTTAAACTACAAATATCTACAGTAAATCTGACATATGTCCTATTTTAATGTATTAGAGTGTTTGGTGAGAGCACAACACTACATTTCAACCATCTTCTAAATTTACAGCATCACTGTGTTTTAGTCTGATGTTTTTTCACTAAGTAAGTTTATAACAAAAGACTTGAGGCAGTATTGAAAGACCAGGATGTAACAGGACAGATAGGCGACTAATAAATAAATTGTATGAAATAAAAGCAAAAAATATATATATGCTGTAATTTGAGTCTAATTCAGAAGAACAAAAGTGCTTCCTCACTGATCATATTTCATAAATATAACAAAGTTAAACAAATCAATAAAAGCTGAATAGTAAGCCATAACTCTGGTGTTCTTATCTTTTCCATGTAATGTTTTATTTATTTTCTTTACCTTGATTCTTTCCACGCTGGCCTCCAGCTTCAGTTGTTCCACCAGCCGTCGCATGTTGGATAAATTGGAATTGGAGGTCATGTTGGTGGGATTATGTTTTGGGAGAGAAAAATTCCTTGTTTAAAAAAAAAAAGTCCCCTCAGCGTCTGAACGCAGTAATGGACTCTCCACTGATGGGCAGCAATGGGCTCGCGAAGACAGAGCGGCCGAGTTTCTTTCCAAATGACCTCAGTCCACTTCACTGAAGAGACAAGGAGAGATGTGCACACACTGACCTCCAAATGCACTTGAGACGCACTTTAAATTAACTTTAGTTCCCCAGATGCAGATTTATCACAGCATTTAACGCACAGACCACCAGCATACCAGAAGTACTTAGATATATTAATTTTGTGATGCAAAAAGGGAATTTTTTTACACCTTCACTCAAACTTTAAACTCCACCACAGATACAGGGAAAGAGTTAGAGAGAGGGGGAGGCATATAGAGATATAAATACAGAATATATGAGATGTGAAACTTGGAAGAGAGAGAAAAGTAGGAGGAAGGAGTGAAGAGACGGTAGAGGAGGACAGAAGAAAGAGGAAGTCTAAAAAAAAGGGGACGACAAAGGAGGTGGAAGAGGGGAAGAGTACAAAAGGAAGAGAAGTGAAGACAGACAATGAGTGGGAGGATGAGGAGACCAAAGAGGAGGAAGCTAAATGGGACACTTACTGTTACTGTTACTGTTTTTATTATTATTATTATTATCATGATGAAAGGACTTCTACGGACTGCTGCACTTTTGTATTTTAAGTTAATGTCAAGTTCATACAAACTGTAGTTTGTATGCACATTTCAGGGTAAGAAATAATAGTGATAAAAGGATGATTTAATTTTCCACAGCTCTGATCTAACAAATCTAACTGACATCACTACTACAACAAAAACAAAGAACAGTCCGGCAAATCACAAATAAAATCGAGGAGGTGTCCTTTAAAATCATTCCTAAATTTTACCCTGCCAATGGTCACTACATGCAGAAATTCCAGAAATTTTGGCACAGTTCTCACACCTAGAAACTCTGGCAAGAAGCAGATTTGTCATTGATCATGTTTTCAAAGATTTTGTTTTATTATGGAACAATGTTGTGTTTGGTCTCTTTACAAACCTCCAGAAAGACAACAAATATTCTTTTCAAAATAAATGTATTAATACTATTGGTGGGTTAGGGGTTACTTTGGGTTTTAAGAATGCCCAAGAATTTTAAAATTAAATGCTTTGACATAATCTATAAAATCAGATATTATCATATTTATCAGTTATACTTTCTTTATTGGAATAATAAATAATAATTTAAATTCCCCGATAATTTATCATGCACCCCTACAGTCAAATAAATTGAGTGAAAGTACAATATTTAATTTCCATAGTCTATTTTTTTTCTTTCAAGTAGAACTAATAAAAACTAACTACAATAAACATATTTAAACAATAAAAACTTAAACTAAAGAGAGCAAACGCAATCTGGAAGCTAAAGTCAAAAGAACATTAAAAAAAAAAAAAAAAAAAAAAAGGATAAAAACTAATGAAAAAAACAATACCATGACATAATGTAACCTCTAATTTGCTTGTGTTGTGTGTATTCGCCTGTGTGTTTCCTGGGGTTGTTGCAGCGCTTTGGGCCCTCTCGGCCACCGTAGGGATTGGCAGTAAGTAGCTTTGGCAGCGAGGTAAACATGACAGCGAAGCAGGTGAAGCTTCTTCGGGAAATATGAGCTAAAAACGACGCTCAGAGCCGTCAGACCTGCCGGACCCGTCGTCAAGAGACCGCAGCAGACATGGTGGAGGTCTTCACCGGGCGGACCCTCCTCAACAAAGACGGGGATTTTGTCGATCCGGAGGAGGCGTTGAGGAACAAAGTGGTGGGGATCTACTTTTCTGCAGGCTGGTGTCCGCCGTGTCGAGACTTCACACCCATCCTGTGTGATTTCTACACGGAGCTGGTGGACGAGGGCGAGCCTCCTGCTCAGTTCGAGATAGTTTTTGTCTCCTCGGACAAGACGTCCGACGACATGGTTGAATATTATCACGACATGCACGGAGACTGGCTGGCTCTGCCCTGGACAGACGAATACAAACAGTGAGTGTCTCCATCTGATGAAAAGTCAATGCAAGTTTGATCATTCAGTGTAGAAAGTGTGCGGATGTGTCTCTGATTTAAAACCTGAACATTTTAGACTGGTTATAAAGTCAAAAATATAATTAGCTGCTCTTGACTGTGCTTTATTTGTCTTTTATCTTATTAGGAATTAACACAATTGTCCATACAGCCTATTAGGCTTTGCTCAGGCTTATCAGGGTCACCGTCTCAGGGATTAGAGCAGACAGACTGACTTACACTGATTCTCTGTTTGCTTTATTTAGTAAAACAACTTAAAAGTAGCCAGCCATGACCTAAACATGTGCTAAAAGACTGGCATGCAATCTTTGGCAATGATTTTTTGAATTGTGTCCAGTCAGCAGCAGTCAGCAAATAATAAATAAAACAATTACCCATGCAATAACATGGTATTACAGTATTGCAATATTCAATATATCATTACATCTTTATTATAGGGCTGCACAAATAATTGAAATTTTATTGAAATCGCAATATGGCTTTCTGTAATTTTCAAATCGTAGTTGCAGTATTTGCCAAATGCAAATTTTTTAACATAATTTCTTTCAATAGAAATAAGAATAACGATATAGAAGTTACCTCTAATAGTACAAATCTGTCAAAATAATCGCAATTAGGTACTTTTTCAAAATCATTCAGCCCTATGTTATTGTCTAATATACTACAGTATAACATTTCATAATGAGTACTTTCTACACTTCAAGAACATTTAGCTGGTAATTCATCTGTACTGCTGCCTAAGTAACTTTTCTTTTTTTAATGCAGGACTTTTATTGTGGTATTGCACCACTGATGCTTTACCTACAGTATAGTGAACATTTGTATATAAAACCACACACTCGTCGGCATATTAACAAAAAAGGACAACGATTCAATCCAGTATGGGACCTGAATATTCAGAGTCAAAATTAAATTAAATTGAAAAAATAAAATAAAAATATTGCATCCACCATGGTCCCTGGACATTCAGACAAAATTTAATTAAATTAAATTAAATAAATAAATAAAAATAAAATAAAAATAAAATCAATCCAGCATGGACCCTGGATATTCAGAGACTAAATTAAATTAAATTAAATAAAAAAAAAATTCAAATGAAAAAAAAAAATCAATCCAGCATGGGCCCTGGACATTCAGAGACAAAATGAAATGAAATGAAATTAATTGAAATTAAATTAATATATAAAAAATATTCCATCCAGCATCGACCATGGACATACGCAATGGTATATTCAATGAAATCAAACAAACCATAACATTAAAATTGAACTGATCCATCTTTATTATTTAATAGAAAACACTTAATCAAGTCATTATCTATCTTAATTTTTGTAATACAGTAACAAATGTAAAATTGTGTACTTCTCATCTCATCTTATTGTACTGCAAGTTTTTGGTATCATTACATTAGTATTTTGTTTTGTGAAGCCGGTTGTCATCTTATTAGTGGTATCATGATTCTCCAAATCCACGATTCGATATGACTTTCAATTTTAAGGTCAAGATCTGATTCAATTTTTTCATTTTAATTGTTCTTATTTTGCACTGATGGTTATGCCAACAATAGACTATCGAGTCTTGACTTGTAAAGATCAACAAGTCGTACGTTTCATGCCCTGACTATTCCACTTATGTTGTCAAATTCTTCTTTAAAAAGATATGTTGTGTGATATATTGTGATACTGAGTGATATATTGATTATTGAAACTGAAAGCACATTTCGATTGATTTTCAATTTGATATGGAAATTTTAATGCCACAATAAAAGTCCTGCAGTCAAACTGTCACTTTGGAAGAAGTACAGATGTATATCTGGCTAAATGTTCCAACGTTCGGCCCGGGACCAGAACCTGCCTGCCAAAGAGTCCAATCTGTCCTCCGGATGACTTTGCAAAATGTAGAAGCAGCACAGTCATTAATTCCAGACCAGAAAACAATGTCTCAAAAAACAATGAATACTTATTGTGATCACATTTAAAGACATTGAACATTGTGGAAAATATTGTCAATCGGCCGCTTCATTACAAAAGAATCTTTATCAGACTTCTGTCTGACAAAAAGCCCGTTGCTAAGACTCTGCCAGAACCTTAAATTGGTTTAAGACACAGGACAACTTCACCTTCATCATCATCATCTTCTACTTTAGTTTGTATTGATGCATCTTTACTGCACACAAGAGAATTCAAAGATATATAAATATTTCTATAATATACTGGTTCATTGTTAACAACAATTCTCCAGCTGGCAGATCATTCTGAAATGTCATTGTCAAGCACATTATAGTTTTTCACAGAGCAGAAGAAGAAACTATTACAGGTGTCTTTTTGTAATGAATCCCTTTATTTGTCTCTCGTTTGTCTCTCAGTGAGTTGAAGCAGCGCTACAAGATCACAGCGGTGCCCAAACTGGTGATCGTGAAGGAGAACGGCGATGTGATCACAGACAAGGGCAGGAAACAGATCAGAGACCGAGGCCTGGCCTGCTTCAGGTCCTGGCTGGACGCTGCAGAGATCTTTCAGAACTTTAAGGGTTAGGAAACGTGAGGAGGACGAAGACGAAGATAATGTCAACCCGTCTATTCACATGGGCTCCCGTAGCCACGTTACAGAGAACAAAACCAAAGTAAAAAAAATATATACACTCGCTTTACTTCAGTTGTTCCCAACGTGGGAAGATGATTATTAAAGAACAAATTCTATTTGTGTTGCACAAAATTCTGTTTATTTTTTCAGATTTGTCTCTATTTTTTGCTTCTTTCTTGTCAAATACCGATATTTTTTACTTCTCAAACACTGTAAAATCCTTCAAATGAAGCAATCTCAGAAGGAAAACTCTAACCTTGGTTAAATTGCTAACAAAACATGCTTTGATGAGGAGATCACAAGTAGATATTGGTTTGTTTTTAAGGCTTTACAAGCCAAAGAGGTTGTGGAACATTTCTTTTAGCAAACATCCTATGCATTTAATAAGACAAACCTCAGGCGTGTCCATTATGGTTCACATGTGAAAAATACTTGTGTGCGTGTTTAGTATGAATCATTCGAGCCAGCTGTTGTAGTTTTCATGCATTCATTGATGTTCTTGATAATGCACTAAACAGCTAAACTTTGCCTGTATTAAAGGGATAGTTTGGACTTTTTTTAATGGGGTTGTATGAGGTACTTATCTGTAGTCTGTGTTTTACCTACAATAGATGGCGGTCGGCGTGCCCCCAGTTTGGAGAAGCAGCAGGAGTACCAGTTTAGGAAGCTAAGCAACGTACTGCTGTGGACAGTCAGCAACAAAACTTATTTCATCCACCTTCATATCAGCTAAGTGTACACTACATTTAAAACATTTTTAATGCTTTACCTTGCTGTCAGACAGCCCTTTTCTAACAGGAAATCGCGATTGTAGAGGCCAAATGTCACTTTCTCCAAAACCACCAGACTCCATTGGAAAAAACTGTAATTTTACCTTGTAGAACATGTGAGTTGCTGATCCGCTGCTGCCTCAATCGGGTAGTTAGTTTGTGTTATTTTGTGACTTCTGTGCTTTAAACGGTTAGTTTGGAGTCATGAAGGTCACACAATAATGCAAAGAAACTAACCGATGGAGGCGATGGTAGAGCGGCAACGTTGTTCTGCAAGGTAAAATTAGTGGTTTTGCCAGTGGAGTTTGGTTGGTTTGGAGAGAGCGATATTTGGCCTTTCTAAGAGCAGTTTCTCAGGAGAAAAGACTATCGAACGGTGAGGTAAAGCAAAGTGTACACTTAAACTGATATTGATCTTTTTGTAGGTTGGTCTTTTTTTGGTTGCAGTACATTGCTTAGTATCCAGCTTAGTAGCCATCTACTGCACAGTAGGTAATACAATGACTGTGGATAAGTACCTCATACAAACCGACTTTAAAAAAACTGAACTATCCCTTTAAGTAGATATCTTCTTTCCAGAGAGCTTGCTTTTATATATTTAAGGTTTGACTTGTAGTTCTACTCTGAGCTGCCTGTATATTTTTATATTTTGTTTTTTTATGAGTAGTTAAGACATTTATTATTAAAAAATAAATATATGAAAATATGAATGAATTTGGTGTCAGATTTACTGCCATTGTCTGATGTATCTCACATTTCTCTTACAGCGTCTAGGAGCCTCTGTATGTGTCCCATGTTTTATGAACAAACAAAGCGATTCCCTGTTGTCTCATTAAGATGCAGAAAGCCCACAGGACATTGTTTCCAACATGCTGGCACATTCACATCCACATGGTTCTAATTGCCTTTTTCTCCCTCGTGCATGCTGACACTGCTGTAATCACTTTATTGTACATAAAACATCCAACAGGCATGATGACATTATGATGAGTCTGCACAGGCCGGTCTCTCCGCGTCTTGTCTGTCTGCTGAGTAATACTAAATTCTTCCAGTCTTCAAAGAAACACCAAGCAACACCCGCAGGCTTCATTCAGGAGAAAATTTGTCCGGGGATGGTGGTTCTCCTCAGGTCGGTTCAGGTGTTTTTATGCCGCTCTTCATCACAGGCGGGTCTCAGAGGACTGGATCTCACAGTCTGTCACAGAATAAAATGATGCAAGTCCTCAAAGATGGAAAGCAGAGGCGCAGGACTCAAACTGGCATGTTAGAAAGAGATAAACTTACTGACATGATGGATTGTGACATCCACTTGAAAGTGAGCTGTATTGATCTAGTTTGATTTATTTTCCTCTGGTGCACTTTTGGGGAAGTTGCAGTTTCACTGTGAACCACAGGGGGTCACTATTTTGTCATAAATCACTTTACTTGAGGCACATGTAGATGTTGTGCATCATTGGCAGTATGATCAGTCAGGAGGAATATAAGTTGCAGTTTAATCTAAAGGGTCAGAATGATGTGGTTTTCTCATTTTACAATCCAATTTAAAGTCCCATTTTAGCCAAAAATGTGTTTTTCTTTTGAGTGTTTGAGCTTCACTGGGCAGAATGATGCATGTGCAGATTTTGATAGGAGGAGACAGTTTTCACAAGAATCTGTTGAAAGAAGAAAGTTTCTCTGTGCTTACTTTCAATCTGAATTTAAAGGTACAGTACCTATACATAGTTTCTGTATTACCTACAGCAGATGGTGATGTTGACACGCCCCCAGTTTAGAGAAGCAGCAGGAGTTCCTGTGTTGGAAGCTAAACAATGAACTGTAGTGGACAGGGTCAGGAGCTAAATGTATTTAAGCCACCTTCCACCACTTAACCTTACTGTCAGACTCCCTTTTCTGATGGAAAACACAGTTATATAGACCAAAAATGAATCCCCTCAAAACCACCAAACTCCATTCGCAAAAACAGCTATTTTACCTCACAGAACACGGCAGTTGCTGGTCTACTGCTGCCTTGGTTTGTTAGTTAGTTTGTTATTTTGTGACTTTGGTGTTTTAAAGGGTTAGTTCGGATTCACCAAAGTCACACAATAACACAAACTAAGTAACCAATCGAGGCAGCGATAGACCAGCAACTCCCATGTTCTGTGAAGTATAATTACTGTTTTTGTCAAAGGAGTTTGGTGGCAGGAATGTAAGCAATTAAACAAGTGATTAAATGCTGGTTTTCTGTTGGAAAAGGCTGCCTGTCAGCAAGGTAAAGAATATATTGTGTATAATAATAATTGATATACTTATATATTATTACATAATGAAAATAGAAAGTACATGCTTTGACCGCTGCTTGACCCTGTCCACAGCAGTACATTGTGCAACTTCCTTACTGGTACTTCTCTTTGCTTTGGCGTGTTAACTGACTATAGATAGTTCATTCAGTCCCCTTAAAAAAAAACACAGTCCATCCCTTTAAGACGTGAGCATTATTTTGTCTGCACACATACACTGAGAATGGACTTTTCAGTGAAGCAGGACACACATTATGTCCATCAGTTAAACTTTAGAAACAAGCAATATTTGCACAGATTCTGGATGATGCAAATTTAAGAATGTAAAAGTAGGTAACTGAACCTTGACAGTGGTTATTATTAAAAGCAGAGTGTTTTTAGATGTCTCAAAATGTGTTGGGAAGGGGATTTGATGCTCCGGTCTTGTGGTCTGTCATTATCAGCTCACAGGATGCAGTGAGCGCAGTCTTACACATGTATACTTTTCCTCGTATCACATGACTGTCTCTCTATCTTATTATAGGTCTACGTGTAAATCACATTATCCTATTTGGTGTGAGCGTGTGTGAGTGCACACCAGATTTAAGAGTGTTTGTGTGTGTGGTCAAAGGTCAAAATAACACCCATTATTCTCTATAGACCAAAAACATGGCTGTGACTCATCAATCATTAAATATTTGTGAGTAAGAGGTGAGATATGAAGTGGTGACTAATAACTACATAAATAGTTCATGAGTTATTTATTGACATTTATGGATAATTTATAAACCATTAATAAGAACCAGATCTAGAAGGACTTATGTCTCTTTAGATATTCTTCTTTTTAGGGCCACAGCTAATGATTGTTTTCATAATCAGTCAAGCTGCCAATTATTTTCTCAAAACAAAAGATGATTTAAAAAATGCCCATCAAAATTTCCTGGAGCCCAAAGTGATATCATTTAATGTCTTGCTTTGTTCTGTTCAATGAAACAAATAAACTCTGGATGTATTAAAGTTAATGTCAGGATTGTGACATTTGAAAAGCTCGAACAAGAGAATGTTTAAATTATTAATACTTCAATCAGGTGTATTAACATCATCCTGTGTGCAATATCAATATTCCCTCTGTGCAATGGTGTAAATTCAACCGTTGAGTCTGTTTATATTGTATATACTGTTCCCTTTTGTACATTTCCTCTCTTTTAAATTGTTCCTATTTTTTATATTTCCTCTTTCTTATATTTTTCTATTTTATTTTATATTTTCATTGATGCTTTTTTATATTTTTGCAATCCACTCTGCTGCTGTAACACTGAAAATTTCCCTGTTGTGGGACTAATACAGGAACATCTTATTTTCTCTCATCTCTTATCTTAAATTTCCACTTAAAAATTACGCAGACAACTGATAATCTTCTGTCGATCGATTCATTTATTGATAAGTTGTTTCAACTCCAGACAGATTTCAAAGTTTTAAAGTTTAAAACTTAGCTTCCTTTGCTTTTACTGCCCTTTGTATAAGGAATTCTTTGATCTTTTGTTTAATGTCATAAAGGAAACAGGTGACTCACCATCTAAAGTCCACGCTAAAGACTGGACTTAACTAAGACTGACCTAGCAGTTAGGACCAGGCGAAGCAAAGACCAGTTGGTGCATAACATTCAGAAACAACAGACCTTTGAATGCCATAATTGAGTATTTAATCGAATGTTTATCAAAGCCATATAATACATTTATTTAACTTTAATTACTTTGAAGACTCAGATTAATAACAGAAAATATAATAAACAAATACATGATGATTATTATAGGTTAAGATAAGACTTAATTAATCCCCATGGATAAATTAACAAGCTCCCCAGCAGTACGCTATATAAAGTGATTAAAATGAGACCCACATTTACCACATTAATGTGTCAATAAAAACAATCCAATAATATCTTACACATTATTATGAAATGGGCATGTTTGTACTTAATGTATATTATGATGCTGATACGTTTGTTAGCTACTTTTATTAAAATAAAAATTTCTATGTAGGACTTTTGCTCTTGCAGCAAAGTATTTTTACTCTATGGTATTGCTATTTTTTATTTTTACTGAGGCTATGTTAGGGATCTGAACATTTTTTCACCACTGTGTAATGGTACCAAGATAACTGAATATAACTCTATATAGGAATATTCAGATTTTTGGTCAAACACGAGTAACCACACTGTTAAAACTGACCCCCACATGATTTTATCCATAGAGGTCTGAGGTCTCCTGTACTGTATTTGCTTCGTACCTGCGTGCTGCCTGATTGAGACCCCGGTCTGCAGAGACCCTCTCTCTGTCTCTCAGGTCAGTTCAGATTAAGATGGATCTCTAAGTCGACTTCACGTTTATTGCAGTCAGTAGAACTTCTTGTTAGCTTTGGAAATGAAAGGCAGTAGTGTTTTCTAACGGTGTCTTGAATGAACTAACAAGGCTGTCTTTATGCGGGAGAAAGAAGGGAGGCAGGGCGGGAGGAGAGCTGGGTGGACCGGCGGACCCTCTGCACGAGAGAGAGCGCTACCGTCAAGTTCACCGTGTTAACAAACACGACTTCCGCTCAGGACCTTCAAAATAAGATACATATTTGGTGCTGGAGTTTGACCTCTCTGCGGGTTAATTGACCCCAGACATGAGTTAATGTCACAATGTATGACAATCAGTGGTGGAAGAAGTACTCTAATACTCTACTCTACTTTTGAAATTTTATTTACAAAATCAAAATTGACCCTACTTAAAGTACCAAAAGTAGAAGTATTTATCATGCAGTGTGTCCCATTTTAGTATCATATATTATTGTATTAGAATCACTGATATATAAATGTGTACATCATTTTATTGTTGCATGTGGGGCTAATTTTAATTAGGGCCCTTTAGCCTTTGTGAAGTGTTAACTTAACCAGTGGTTCCCAAATCTTTTCTGGCAGGGCCCCAGAACTGATAGAACTGATAGAGAACCCCCCCCACACACACACACATACAGTTAGGGAACCACTGGCTTAAACTAGTTAATCATATATACATACATCATAATTTATTGATTATATTGTGGATTATTATTTTTAATCTAATATATTGGAATTGCCTGAAAATTGTTCTTGCTACAATTTACTAATGTTATTACTTTCCACCACTGTGATACCATACATACATTTCTTTGTCTGTGAGTGATGCATTGACAAACAAAAGGGAAGTACCATATGTTCGTTTATCCATAGCCATATTACATATTAAGCACGGACTATTCTTTCTGTACTAAATTCTACAGATATGGTTTTAATAAGGTCAGAAGTAGAGGAATTTTCTTGCACACATACAGCAGTGGGGTCAATGGTACACCAAACAATAACCAACAAATTGTGCCAATGTCAACAATGTCAGTGTCAGCAAAGGTTAATTACCAGGTACTCCTTATTGTCTCTGTATCCTGGATCTTGATGGAGGGGTTTGGGCTTTGGTTTCCTCAGAGTTAGGGGCTACCAAATTGTTGTTTGATAATTTATTAAATGTGTCTGAAAATAAAATACACAGTCACATCAATTCAGTACATTATTAGCATTAGATAAATTGGCCTATTCTTTATAAAGAAATTATGTTAATACTCTTTAGTGACTGGGGTTGAGAAGAATGATACCACTCTCATGTTGTAATAGGTAAATACTGCCAAGCAAACAGTTAACTTAGCTTAGCTTTCAATGACTTCCTCCAATGTTTTCCTGGCAACCTCTTGGTGAAGGCAAGGCAAGGGGTAGTCCAGTGTAGTCCAGAACCTACCTTAACCCGTTCATTTTTTGATTGTTTTTACACTCGTTTAGTCCATTTTTGTATGAATGAAACAAACAAAATATAGGATAATATGGAATAATGTGTTAGCCTAATTATTGATGCTGTTAGCCAAACCACGTAGGCTAGCTTCCCCTGTTGGTTGTGCTTAGAAGGGAACTCTGGATTCGTGACACTCTCGCGAGACTGTTACACGGTCTTTCTTAAATGTACACGTTATAAAAAAC
Source organism: Lutjanus erythropterus (assembly GCF_056507025.1). Classification (NCBI taxonomy): domain Eukaryota; kingdom Metazoa; phylum Chordata; class Actinopteri; order Lutjaniformes; family Lutjanidae; genus Lutjanus; species Lutjanus erythropterus. The sequence goes on along the minus strand of NC_139336.1, from coordinate 27,358,254 downwards.
ACAATTGTGCCGTATAATGTGAAGATGCTGTGGTTAGGTTATGCGAAGGTATAGGCACAAAAAAACAAAAAAAAATGGTAAAAGGTAGAGAAAGTTAATACTCTGGGGTTAAAATGATCTCTCTCGCGAGATCTCTCGCGGGTATGGGGTTCCCATCTATACAAGACTCCCTGTTTTGAGTAACTTTTAACAGCTAACGTCAACGCCAAACTGTCGACAAAAAGCGAAGACTATATTTCCCTGGATGTCTAACTTTTCCTTCAAACAAAGCAATTATTAACTGCTTAATGTCACTCTGGATCACACCCAACCCACTTAAAAGCAATTTAAAACAGTTAAAATGACTGTATTTGTCTAAAATCGCGTAAAACGCCAGCACCATGAAACCGGTAAGATAGCAAACTAAGCTAGTGAAAAATGTACTAAGCTAGCTTAGCCGTCTAAACGCTAATATCTGTGTTTCTTGACGCTAGCTAGGATAAAATCGTGTGTTTGTTAGATTTGGCTTTTCAGAATCTTGGCCATGGTACTTCATTTATTTTGAAGGCAGCAGCCCTCATGTTCCTGTGTTATCCTGCCGCTCTCCGACAGGCTTCACGCAGTTCAGCGGTACAAACGCTCACACCCGCTCCTGCACTCCGCAAGTGTCGTCTGTGGACCGGTGGAGGGCTGCTGGACGGGACCGCAGGCAGGCAGCACCGGGACAAAACAAAACCTCCACTCGGGAAGGATGGACTGAACCAGCGACTGCGGAAACAAGAGGTCAGTTGGCCGGGTGAGAGGGCATGTTAACACTGAAAAGTACAGATGTAGCCTGCCGATAGCCATATTGTAAAAATCATAATCACAAAATCTTGATAGTGCGCCTGTGTTGACTATTATGACGCTGCTCATTGTTAATTAACTTGAAGTTTGTTGTATTTGTAGGACATTTAAGTTGTTTTGTCCATAAAATAGATTTTTTTCGTGAGCAGTAATGAAAAAGCAGTTATGAATAATAATTAAATCAAGTCATTTATTTCCTACAGTGCACTTTATGGGCACACGTTGACAAAATGAAAGCAAACACTGCTAAAAAATTATCATCGTAACTTGCCTGTCTGTGAAAGTGCTAGGAAGAGGTTTTATTCATCAATTGAAGGGATTCATACTTTTCTGTCACATGCAGTATAAATGAAACAGTCCCTTTTGGCAGATATTCTTAAAAAACAGTCAGATTCTCAATCCGTGAGGCATTTTTTGGCCACTTGAAACCAAAATCACATGGAGGAATTACTTACAATAATTCCTGTTGGGTAGACCCAGATAATAAAATTACATGCACTCAGTGAAAGTGCAGGCTTCTTTTTTCACAGTATTGCTCTGCATCTCACTAACACTCACTCTCTCTCTCTCACACACACACACACACACACACACACATATGCATACAGTACACAGCATGCTGAGTGCGCTGGCGGTTTTATCAGGAAAATGGTTCTAATCCTGCTTAGTGCACTCACTAACAGGCACCTAGCACCCTGAAATATTTGGTTTGCAAGCTGCCAGAGTTGTTTTTCTCATATTGGAAGAATGAAACTGGAGATTATGTAGGGATTTGGGGTTGTTTAGCAAGCAGAGAGGAGAGAGACTTTGCAGAGTGTGCACATACTGTATGCTCAGGGTAAATTACTGTATATGCTTGCACCCTATAGGAGTGATTAACTGGAAAAAATTGATGTGATACTTGATGACATATATGTGCTTCCTGTGCCTGGAAGATAAATTTGCCCTCTTTAAATGCTCAATAGATGAGTGTGTTTGTCCTACATGTGTGTATAGTGCATGTCTGTGTGTCTGGGAGTGTTTGTTATTGTGTTTGCATGCAGACTGCATGTATTCTCATGTTTCACAGATCAGATAACATAACCTCACAGGACATTTTACTGGCCCTGATGAAACGTCCCTGCGGCATATTGACAAGCTGCCTCTGATGATATTATAGTTGCCCTTGCTCTGTTAGATAATTTTGCTTTATAGAAATCTGTTAAATTAAACAGAACTTATGAATGGCACTGAAAGGTATGCATTTCCTCCAGGGCTGACTGTCAACTCAGGTAAACCAGTATTTCAATTTTCAACAGCAGAGGGTGGAGCTGGAGTGCATAATTATTACCGTAAACAAACACAGACCTGTTTTAAGATTGCTAAAACCCAGACCACAACCTCTGTACGTTTGCATGCAAGCAGGCCACAGTTGAGAAATGCTTCTGTTCAGCCTGGAGTTAATGTCTGTGTGGTGGTTTACTGTCTGTAGAAAAGAGGGAAGTAATGAGCTCTGGCCCTGACTGAACTTGGCTGGCACTTGTTAACATCTTTCACAACTCATTTGCCAAACATTTCCGTACGGTAAATTCAGATTTAGTGCACCTCATTTGTTGCACAAGTGGCAGGAATTGAAAGGTGATGGTGTTCAGTTATGATGGTGTGTTGCAGGTGGATGGCTGAGATGAACAGATGAGATTTGTGGACACACTAGACTTAATTATTTTTGTGTCAACAAAAGAGCTGCAGGCGATGAATCGATTAGTTATCACCTATTATCAATCTGTCATTTTGGGTCATGTTTTAAGAAAAAAATATCTAAATGTTCTGTTTTCAGCTTCTCAAATGTGAATATTTTCTTGTTTCTTTACTCCTCTATAGCAGTACACTTGAGGACATCATCTTGGGCTTTGGGAAACAGTTTCACAGTGTTCTGCTATTTTATGGACAAAACAACTAATTGTTTAATAGAGAAAAAGGATAGACAGATTATTCAGTAATGAAAATAATTGTGAGTTGCAGCCCTAGTGTTAACCTCATTGATTGCCTACTTAATTATCAGCTTATTTTCCACTTGTAAAATTACCATCAGCGACTGTGAAGCATGTGCAGAGGAGGTGTCTTTCTGAACAAACGAAGATTTATTGTATTGCTCCATAATTAGGCAGAGATGAGCTGTGCCCAATCAGAATTGCATTGTGGGTTTTCATTGTGTTTTACTGAATGAGGGAGTGCCCACTAATTTCCCTGTTCTGCACAGACACGCTGTATATAGCACAATGTACATAGAATTGGGTGGTGGCTGCTGTTGTAACATTGGTTGATGGAAGAGATCAATCTTGTATTTTTTGACTCCAACGGGCACTAAAATCAATGTTTGTGTTCCCCTCTGTTCATTTTGGATATAAATCAGAGTGACTTGATTATGATGGCTGACACATGCTTCTTTTGTCTTTAAATGCATAAACAAAGCACATCCCCAGAGACTTGATAACAGCCAAATACTGGATATTTAAAGCTGATATGAACAATTATGAAAATTTGTTAACAATAGTCCCACCAGTGAGCGCATAATATGAACGAAATCGTCGATAAAGATCGCTTAAAGGGACATTCAAATGAAAAATTCTAATCCTGTTTTAATAGACCTTTTGTACAGCAGTCATGCTGATATGAAATAGGGTAAACACAGGTGTTGCCAATGATACTAATTAAGGTCCCATTCCATTTGTGCAGTCCTTCCAGTGAGCCAACGTGCACAATAGCAGCACTCTGACTCTGTTTGACCCAAATGAAATAGAACTATAATTAGGATAATTGGTAACACCTGTGTTTACCCTACTATTTCATGTCTAAATGGCTGTTGTGAAAAAGGTCTGTCAATTTATTTCTTGCTTTGTGCCAAAAATGTAAAATGTAAATGTAAATGTTGAGTTGTTTTCATAGAAAAACTAATCTAATTTCTCCTCCTGTAAAACATTAAGATTGTTTAAATGACTCATCTTGAACTGAGGGGTGGTTACATAAATTATTTATCCAATCAGATGTGATTGTAGGGTGACCAGCAAACCTTGCCTGTAATACTGACCTTATGCAGCCTGCGCATCATTTTGTTTGTTCCATTTCTTGTTTTGCCTTGTAACTTCCACTTGCTATTGCTGGTTGTAGTGAATACAAGTAAAAATGTGTTGTCTTGATCAGTTCACACACACTACATTACATTTTTTTTAAATTTGGGAACATACATCCACATTTTTCAGGATGTCATGTGCCCTGACATCACATGCACAGCAAATTAAAGAGTCAAGATTTACATGATTGCATCCATCAAGAAAAATTACATAAACAAAACGATATTGTAAGGCAGTTACAGGGAAAGAGAAACTTATCTAAGAATGCTCTAACAATATAACAATAAAACAAGGGCTGCAGAAACCAGAAGCTAATTGCAATTTTTTGAAAAATGAGAAATGTGTGAGAAAGCAGCATTATAATGGCGTACTGCAGTGATGTAGAGGTGCCCTGGCCTAAAACTCTTGTTCTTCAGACAAAAGAGAAGACGTTGGTTTGTTACAGACCCCAACAAATATCACGTTATCATGATCTTAATCGTTTTTTTTTTTTTCAGCAAAAAAAGTGAAATTGTAATGCAAAAATGAAAATTCCCACTAATCATATTGCACATCGCGATCACAGTTTCATAACAAATAATTGCAGTATGACTTTTTTTTTACCAGCCCTAAATGATACCGTGATGAGCATAATAAAACACAGATGTTTGGGTTACAACTATTGATTTTCAGTATTGATAAGTCTGCTGATTATTTTCAAGATTAATTCATTAATCATTTAGTCTATGAAAAGTCAGAAAAAATGAAAAATCATCCAGGGATGTCTTCAAATTGCATCTATCTATCTATCTATCTATCTATCTATCTATCTATCTATCTATCTATCTATCTATCTATCTAGTTATCTAGCTATCTATCTAGCTGTTTATCTATCTATCTAGTTATCTATCTAGCTGTTTATCTATCAATCTATCTGTCTATCTGTCTGTCTATCTGTCGTTTCTTCCTATATTCTTTGCTGCAGCAATGACCCATTTTCCCCATGGGGCCCATTAAAGTTTCATCTGATACAATCTAACCTAACTTGTGAAGAAATGGGACACTTTGAGGACCAATGGAGAGAAAAGGAGAGAGGAGAGGAGAGGAGGAGGTGGTGGAAGAGGAGGAGGAGGAGGAGGGGGTGGTGGGTGAATGTTAACACGGGCCGCTTGTAGTGAAGTGTAGAGGAGTGTACTGTGGTGTTTTTTAAGGGCCTTCCAGATGGCACGTCGACAGGAAGGTTCCGGGGAAACCGGCCCCTAATGAATGGGAGGGAGAATCACCTGAGGGGACAAGAGACATCAAAGAAACCTTTCTCTGCTTGTCTCACCTCCTTTTCCCTGCACATGCTCACTTTATACTCTTCATTTTCTCCGCACACCATGTATCTGATCCACCAGCTTAATAGTTCCCTCAAGTAATCTGTGGGCATAGTTGACGCTCTCACCAGCCTTCTCTTTTTTTCCCGCCCGTTTTTACATTTATCTTAATTAATCTCTCCTCTCCTCCTCTCTTCTCTTCTCTCCTCTCCTTGTTTCCTCCCAGGAGGACATTCCTCATTTTTACAGTGAGATAGCTGGAGGGCAGGTTCAGACAGAGCTGTCTGCGAAAAAGAAGCCCTGACATTCACTGAGGCCAACATGCACATAAAACGCATTAACATCCTTGACCTGTAACAAATACACAGCCCACTAGAGGCTGTGTGGAGACAGCGCAGAGAGACGCAGACGGACAGTATGGAGCAGAGTTTAGACATGCATGGTTCTGTGGTTTATCAGGTTGTTTGTAATGATCACGGAGGCCACTTACTGAGAGAGAGAGAGTGTGTGTGTGTGTGTGAAAGGAGGGGGTGCTGTTTAAAAGATTAATGCATCCATGCACACTCATATAAACACATATGTGCATGTTTGTACTTCTTGGATGAGTATTGGATGAGAACCCAGGGGCTTAATGAGCATTTTTAGCCATAGAACCATAACAGTGGTTTTGCTACAAAAAGCTATAATATGTAACATTTTTGCTTTAAAATGTCTAAAAATGCAACACTTAATATATTTTGAGTTGTATGCTACTTACAGTACATTATCCTAAATAGTTTAATCAAAGGTCAAACTCAAAGATATCGGTCATTTATTCCAGATAACATTGCGTTTCATACTAGCCGCTAGTTGCTACATCTGGGAAAACAGGATACGTGAAATATGTCAGAAATCGAGGAAATAAGTCCACAAACGTGACTATGCTTAAACATAACATTGTTTTCTCTATAATTGAGGCTTCTTTTGCAGGCCAGAAAGTATTTTTAATGCCAAAAATAATGCCAAATATCAATTAATTATGAAATGAATGCATTATTTTGCTTTCCTTTGCTATGAGGAGGCAGCCCTTCCCTCTCCTCTGTCTGAGGCCAGCCCAAACACAGAGCGGAGCAGAGGGAGAGACAGGTGAAGTAGATGGCAGTACCTGAACTTGCTGAACTGCTGAGGTTCGTGCAAATGTGGTGTTCACCACAAACGGCGTTGGTGCTGTAGTGCTGCTGCTACCAGCCATGTCTTTCTAGATGTGGTTTGCAGAAGAGTTGTGAAGAGAAGGAAAAAGTTGTAAACAGAAAACTGTGATATTTTTTCCTTTTGTTCAGAGAAAGAAAAAGAGAGCCAGAAAAATACTTCACATGATTTTTTTTCGAGTCTGTGACATTTTACAGACTGTAGTGAAAGGTGATATATTGCTGGTATGATGATTGATATGACTATCAACAGATTATTTGAACTATTTTTACATCTGTTTCTTTCTGAAAACCATCATGCAGAGAATCCTTACCACCTTCTTCACACTTCCTTTAGGTGTGTAATTTGACATTTTGCGCCTAAGGCATTATTTTTTCTCAGAGTTATGTTATTGTGAGGCAATGTGCAGACTGCTAAATTGGAACTCCTTTAATTTTACACATCAAGATCAACTTACTCATTATTGTTGACTTCTCTTCAGCCTGTGGAAACAGTTGTGTAACGTCTCAAGTGGCTCTGGAGGAGTCTATGATAACGTCATCAGGGGTTATCTCAGCTTGGGGTTTATAGACCACTCATTTAAAACAAAAAGCTTGTGTTGCAGTCTGGGGACATGGAGTTTGACAGGCCCGGGTGCTTATTAGTCAGAGATGGTCGAACAAAGACTCACTATTGCTTACTTTGTGTGAAATGTTTATATCCGAAGCTGGATTTATATAATACATGATGCAAGGGTTTAACCAGAGTCCTGCCATAAGTGCCTACTGTGGAGGTATTGATTTACAGTTCAGCGTCGGATTTCATGCACTGACAGCACCAACCACCACACTAGACGGATTGCATAGTGCTTTAATTATATTACCAACAGTAATTGTGTTTACATTCCTTCATTCACATTGATACGATCGATGCTGAGAAGACCAGCTCAATTCATTACTATTGTGTTGTCGCTATGTTAATGTTGTTTAGATGTTTAATATGGAAAATGAGAAAATAACTAAGTCTTTTTTAGAACATGCTTCTCAGTGTGTCCCTCTCAACCAACTGTACCAACATCAGGAAATTGCTGAAGAGCACATAAGCTGACCATCACAGTTCTTATGATCCCCATGTTTGTATCACTGCAGTCACTGTTGTTTAGCGTGGATCCGGACCTTTGAATCCGCCCACTCGGCTCTTTCTGTGGAAACTGAAGTATGATAAGTGGACAGTTCACTCTGATATCAGGCTAACTGCTGTCCTGATGTGTTGTTAAATTTTTCTATTTCAGTATTTTTAAACTCGAGCCCTTTTTATATACATATTCTGTGGTGTGGAAGTGACTTTGAGGCAGTGGTAGACCATCAACTCCTGTGTCCTGTAAGGTAAAATTGTCAAAGGGGTCTGGTGGCTTTGAAGTGAGCGATACAATGTGCAGCTCCTGAGGTGATCTATAAGGCCAATTCAAATTTTTTTGTACCAAGTAGTCATCTAGACCTCAAGATATGTAAAAAATAAGGCCCAGGTTTAAAAATATTGGTATTACCCTATAATGCACAACTATAAATCTAGCTTTAGCTTCAGCTGATCAGATTTTAACTGGCTTTATTTTAATTTTTCCCCCTCAAGTCCCCCAATTGCAACAGTAAATCAATGGAATACCCCATTAAACTGATTAATTTTGCACTGATTATATAACTTTGGCAAAATTTACTGTAATACAGACTGGATATTCACTGAGATGGATTACACATCTCATGAAAACTTGTTTCATGAGTCTGCTGATTGATTTTCATACCAAGCAGAAATGAATGGAAAACAGCGGCTCTCAGGAACAGGAAGAAAAATACTTCAATACCTAAGACTGGTCAGCAAAAATGTAAAGCTCAGAATCTGCAGTTGAAGAGCTGCAAAATGCAGACGCTGATGATAACATCCTTTAAAGCAGATATACAGTATCTTCTCTGTGGTTTTCTGTCTTTCCTGCAATTTTTCTCACTCTCTTTCACACTCAGACACACACTCAAAGCCTCTCAATTAATGCAACTCCACAGTGCATCTGCCTTTGAAAAGAACATACTGTATGGTCCCAGTGCATACATTATTCTTTAAGAGTGACCTGCTTGAGCTTGAATACATTAAATACCAGCAGAGAGCAAAGAGAATCGGCTCTTTGAATCCATCAGCAGGGCTGAGATGCTACATTTGTCATGATGAGAGGGTCACGAGGTCGCCTCTCAAATGCCTCAGACATTTAAAGGTCGACCTGTGTGGGCTGTAGTACAGAGAGGAGCACTCGCACACACAGATAACTGTCACCTGTGTGTGATTTCTCCTGTGCTAGTGTGACTGTCAAGCAGAAATGAAGCAGAGGACAGAGAAGTGATTCATTCTTTTCTGTTTTTCCTACAGCAGACTTTGCAGTCCTTAGTCCTCTGTAGTGCTGCAATAAATCGTTTTTCATTGTCATCGTGATTGTGAGTACAAACAATACAACTCAATTAGACCGGGTTGATATGGCGTCTAGATTATGTCTTGATAATTTTTAGGCTGTTCCACAATATATATCTTATTATACACATTTTCTCTAAAATAACCTACATAAATGATGGATGATATGGACAAAGTCAAATATATCCCAATATTTTTACTAAATAACTTGATATAAATATTGCTGCAATATTATAGAGATGACTATTTCTTTCACAAAATATTAGCACACTGAGATATTTGATAAATAATCATCAGTAATGTCGATATAATGACCAAGTACATAAAAGGCAAATAATAGAACTGCACAACAGTCTGATAAGTTAAGAAAATTACTGACAACGATATCTTGTCTCATATCATAATATCGATACGTGTCCCAGCCTAAATATGATACAATGCAACTTTGTTACTATAAATTGAAATTATTTTTGCAGAAACAAACATACCCATATGACACTTTCCACAAACATACAAAATACATCAAACAGTGATTACAAGTATACAGTACATATCACATTACATCCTCTGGATTCAGATCTCTTTGTTTTAGCAACAGGATAGACTGATGTATGAAATAATTCTTCAGTCTCTTGAGTCTGCTACAGGTTTGCCAAAAACCTTTGCATAAATTTGGAGTTAGTTAAATCTTTTTTGTTTTAAATTTCCCAGATAGGCTGCTGAACCAGGCCACACTGCGGTACAGCATGACACGCTGAATCAGACATGCACAATATGCAATAACACTTCCCAAAACACAGCCTGAAATGCAGTGAATAAGAAAAATGTCTCACTCAACATGCCAACATTTGACCTGTCAGTCGGAGCCCTGGATACATGGGCCATGCATCAATACTATTTGGCTAATCAGATTAACTGGTGTCAATTTGGTATTTTGGTGACTGCAAGGTTCAATAGCATAGTTACTGAGGCAGGAATGTTCCTGGTAACTAATTTAGCTGTTGATTAAACTGAATTTTAATAGTTGACTAGTCTAAAAGCAAGATAATACTCAGAAGACCAGCACAATTTATTAATAGAAGGACAATCATTGTCCAAAAAAATATTCTCCATATTAAGAGCACAGTCACAACAGCAACAGTTTATCACATTCTTCATTAGCCACATCATATTTTAAATGCATTTTAAAAGTGTGGCATTTTGTGCCGTGGATTATGAATATTGCACATTATCCTGTCCTTGCAGGTTAACATCTCGTGATAATATTAGCAATTATTAATAATGATCAAATAATAATTATGAAGTATTTAAAAAATATTTATTTCATTTATTTATTTAGTGAGTGTTAGGCTGTTCAGTGTTGGTGGTCTATGTTAGCAGTGTACCTGTTAAAGCGGAAAGACATGGAACTGTAAAACTAATATGCACACCTCAACATTGGTTTATTTATTTGAGTCATACTGTCATTGCAATATTGGATAGTGTTATCACACATCACAGATTTTCCTCATATCGTGCAGGCCTACACCTCAATCTGTACTCTCATTTTTCTCACACTTTTTTTTTCCTGTCTGACTTATTTTCACAAAGATAAATACAGCACGTTGTAACAGGTGTTAAGAGGGTAACATTAATATTTCTGCTGCAAATGGAACAGATACACACATACACATATTCGTACGTAGATTCACACAAATTGAAACGCACACACAAACACAAATGCCCTGTGGGCAGGAAGCAGCAGCAGCAGCAGGGGAGGAAGTGATTTCGGGGGTTGAACCAGATGCTGCAGAGCTCCACTTTGGAAACATCTCTGGCCACCAAATATTAAATCATTCTCTTTCTCATCTCTCTTTCTCTCTTCTTTATGACAGCTTGATTATTTATTTCATCTCTGTTTCTGACCCTCTCCTACTCTCGTCCCTGCATCTGTGTGTCTAGTTCCAGCATGGAGAATGAAATATGTGATAAGAGAGAAAAACACATTTATCAGTTATGTCATCTCCGGAAGTGGGAGAAATGTGTGCTCTGCCATGTTCCTCTGTTGGTAAACATGCCTGACAGTGTATAGATTTATTAGTTCTGTTATGCAAAGAGGATTTTGGCAAACAGCGTTCAATGAGCTCTTAGATGGAAGCTGTGCTAGTATTGCACGAACAGTTAATGTTGAAACAAACACCAGGAAATTGTTATCAGGTGCTTGTCCTGCCAGATACAGTGTTAGAGAAGGAAGTCACAGCTCCAAAACAGGAACTGTTAAATTTCATGTCACATTAATTTTCAGTTTTGAAATACTGAGATTCATCAAAATGATTACATGCAAAACATGTGCATAATATTGTGTGAAGTCTGGGCAGGGTGTTGTGGTATGGTGGCAAAAGCAAGTCATATATTTAAATGATGTAATTTCCTTTTGGTTTGGGTTTCCTGAAAAGTAATTTGGGTAGGCACCTCATTAACAAAGTTTAATGCAGCCACACGAATCACACTGTATCAGGCTGATGGGAATGCCATTAGTTTTGCAGGTAGTCGGTAAAAACTAGAATTAACATCCTATAGTCAAGTTGCAGTTTACATTCATGTTTGTTCACCCTTATATAATATATATGGTAAAGACTTTAAAATATGTAATAAGTATACATGTAAAAATTTATATTTTTTGCTAAAATTGAAGTTATCACTATATTGACAGGTATGATTCCAGTAAATAAGTGTTTTTGCAGAACATTTGATGTCACAGTAAAACTGACCTTTGACATTTAGACATTTGTGTGAAATTTTGCCAAATAATTGTTATATGAATTCAGCCAAAAAAGTGTTTTGTGATGTGATCTTTGACCAAACTCTAATCGCCTCGTCTTTGAATCAAAGTGTAAATCAACGTGGATGTTTGTGCCAAATGTAAAGAAATCTCTCAAAGCGTTCTTGAGATATTGTGTTCATGAGAATGGGGCGGACAACCCAAAAGCAATGCCTCCATCTCTGTGACCAACAAAAAATACTGGCCAGACTGAAATTTTATCGTGATGATGGCATTAGAGGAAAAGTCGTGGGATGATCAAAGTTATTAAAAGGTGACATGAATTTCTGTACAAAATTTAATGGCTGTCCATCCATTAGTCTTTGAGACAAAACTGCTGAAGAGATCTGCAGCACTCATGAATTAGCTATTCAGAAAGCCTTTATTAACTGAGGGCTATTTCTTCATAGTAACAGTTTCAGTGTGTTTCAACCATTAAGGTCTTCCTCAGGTTGCCTTTGGGTTGTTTGAGGCACAGGTTGGCAAGTAGACACATGACCAGTGCTGACAAGGAAATAGTCACATGACAGACTGTAAATTGGAGAAAATTCACACATCAAAAATATCATCAACAAATACAAGGCAAGATGGCACATGACCTTTTCTAAAGGACTGAGATGCCTAAGACAACAAGAAAAAGCAGTTTGGGGGTCAAATTCCTGAGACATTTCACTCAAAACCACAAATGTGAACCTTATGGCTGCACTAGAGAAGTTGGGTTAAGAAGTTGGGTGATTGCCAAATTTTTGAAGAGATGTCTGGGGAAACCTCGAGATACTTGAACTCCTTCACTCGGGGCAGCAACTCACTCTCCATCTCATTTTCCAGCGGAGAACCATGGCCTCAGACTTGGAGGTGCTGCTGGCGAATCACACTCGGCTGCCTACGAGTGAACGGAAGATGGAGCCTGAGATCGTCAGGCGACTCGGGGGAAGCGCCAGCAGTAATGCGGCACAGCTCTCAATTTAGCAGTCGATCTACGTTCCGACCCTTACCTATGGTCATGAGCTTTGGGTAGAATGAGATCACTTATACAAGTGGCCAAAATGAATTTCCTTCATAAGGTGGCTGGGCTCAGCCGTTGAACCGCTGCTCCTTCACGTTGAAAGGAGCCAGCTGAGGTGGTTCGGGCATATGATTAGGATGACTTCTGGACAACTTCTTTTGGAGTTTTTCCAGGCATGTCCCACTGGGAGTAGACCCCAGGGTAGACCCAGGCCCCACTGGAGGGATTAAATATCTCCTCTGGCCTGGGAACGCCTTGGGATCTCCTAGCAGCAGCTGGAAAGCGTGGCTTGGGGACAGGGACGTCTGGAACACCCTGCGTAGCCTGCTGCCACCACAACCCGACCCCGCATAGGCTGAGGAAAAAATTATGGACGAGTGGATATCTGGGAAACATAAATGTCGGTACAAAAATTTGTGTTAATCCAGCAAGTAGCTGCTGAGGATAAGAGAAAAACTTTGACCTGCTGGTGGTGCTACAGGAAAAGTTTGGGGTTCACCAGAATAATTAAGCATTATAAAAACACAAATACAGTAACACAAAGCAGGAAATGACAGACGCCTGTTTAGACATCCCACCACCAATAAAATCAAACATGATTATTCAGTTGCTGGTGTTCCTGTGTTGCAGCCATGCCTATCCCCACGGGGAGTCAAATAACCAGGACTGAATCAACTCATTCATTCCCAGTGAGACTCAGTGGTTTGACTGCGAGTCTCTGCTCATAAATCTCAGTCACACCAGCCTCCTTTCAGTGATGAATCTTTCTCTTGTAACTTAACAACAAGGATTGACTGCTTTGCCACAGAGGATCTGTGCCTCTGTTGTGTTTGTGATGTGTTTGGTGATTGATTCCCAAAATAACACGTCTCAGCAATGCCACAGGGGAAGAAATGCATTGTTGCCAAATACAGATATGCATCATTATTGCTTCTGGATTGCACTGTGCGTATTTAAACGTAAAGAATGGTTATTTTGAGGAATATTTTGGGAAGTGTCCTTATTCACTCTCTTGCTAAGTGTTAGATGCTGAGGTGGGACAAAGTCATTGTTTTCAAAGTCACAAGAATTAAATTATTTTTGTTACCATGTTTTCTAACTGAAGCTCAGTAACATAATGTTAGTTCTTCGTGGCTCTCTTCTGCATCTTGATTGGCTGTTGTCAGATTGGCAACTTGGCAACTTGTGACAGACGTTATTCCCAGTTTTCTGACATTTTACAGACAAATAATCTGAAGAATAATACACAGATTAAACAAAGATAGAAATAAGTTATTGTATCATTGTTGTATGATTGTGTGAAAATAAGCATGTTAGTCTGCTATTAACTGAGTTTTACAGTAGTTAAAATATGCAAAGTAGTGCGTTTGTCCCCCAATAAAAAGGCAAATTGACCTTCACAATGTCAAAACTAAGTGCATGCTTTCATTTGTGTGGTTTCTGGATATTTTCACTGGCATTAGTGCAGTTTGTTACAGGAAGTCATGAAAGCAGGAAAGTCAAAGTCATCTGGGAGAAGTGATGTAATTATTTAAAGGTTCCCAGCTTGTGATCGCATGGATACAAGAGTAATGAGAGCCGCTTGTGAACCAACCAGCGAAAGTTATTAAAGCACCACCACCATTAATGCCAAGCTGTATTTTTCTGAGGATTTATAGACTCATATAATGACATCATAAGGATTTTCCTGTAATTGAAATGATGATACTCCATCAGAGCAGCCATATTTCGCTCTCCATGCGGCTCTCAGTCACCCACTTTTCCCATGAGCACCCTTTCCTCAAACATTTCAAACAAGTCGGCAGTGGAGGTCCTGCTGGAGAGACGCCCTGTCTCTCCTAATTCAGCCGTCTGTTAGAGCACAGTCCAGTATTCACTCCTGCCATATACTAATCCTTTCATTAGGCTCGGCTTCAGGCAGCCCTGTCAAAGAGCTGACTGTGTGGAGAGTCAAGAGAGACTGAGACTGATACACAGAGATACATTTACAGATACGTACTGTAACTCAAACACTGAAACACGTCCCTCAAATACATATATAGAAATACATATGCATGCTCCAGACTCACATTCCTACATCCAAATACATCTCAGTGTCACTCAACTTTTGGAAAACTTTTGTGTCCTGTAATGGCGTTGCGGCCTTAATGCTCACATTATGATTACCTTTTTGGCTTTGCACCCCTTAAAATGAAGCAGTGTCTACTTGTGACAGGTTAGTGTAGTCTTATCATGAGCTGAGAGAATGTTTTTTTTCCATCTTGAATTGCTTGATTTGAAGGAGTTTTAGAGACCTTGAGAGATTAAAGAATGTCACAATAAATAAACAAATATAAGAGAAGGATCAGAAAAAAATAACCAATATTGTGTTTATCAGAAACATTCTTTCTTTCTTATTCCCTTGAAGGAATAGATAGACCGTTTGAGAGATACAAATATTTGCTTTCCTGCTGAGAATTGGATGAGTATATTGATTCTTCAGATTGGAGCTTTGTTAGCTTAGCATAAAGACTGCAGACAGGGGTGAGTTTATTTTCTTTCTGGCAGAGTTAAATGAGACATTTATACTGGTCTTGTTCCAGTCCATTAGATAAAATGTTACAGTCAGCATAGCTTAGCTTAGCATAAAGGCTGGAAATAGAGGAAATGGCTAGCATAGTTCTGTTCAAATGTAACAAAATCCATAACTTATTTTTACTCTTTGGTTTTTGGCTGTTGTATTATTTGTATTTTGTTACCCTCAGGCAAAGCTATGTCAGCTGTTTACCCCTGTTTCCAGTCTTTTTGCTAAGCTATGCTAACATGCAACTGGCTTTAGTCTTATTTTTGAAGCTAAAGCAGTTCAAAATCTTTAATAACTTGTTTTTACAGTTTTTTGGTTTGAATTTTAAAAAGTCAGTTTTTGCATTTATATAGCTGTGCTTACATGCAACAGACTATAGCCTTGTATTTAAAGCAATAGTGTGACATTTTGGGAACTTGCACTTATTCACTTTCTGGTGGAGTTAGATGAGAAAATTTACATCACCCTTATTTCAGTCTGTTAGATTAAAGGCTAGAAGCAAGACTTGTTAGCTTAACTTAGCATAAAGACTGGAAATAGGGGGAAGCAGCTAGCATGGTTCTGTCTGAAGTTAACAAAATCTGTGATTTCCACTGGAAATCTGCACCCAGCTAAGAAAGAGAGTTTATCTTTAGCAATCTTTATGCTCAGCTAAGTGAACCATATCCTAGCTCTAGAATCATATTTAATCCACTGTGACCCCTCTGACTTTTCTTGGCGCACTTTGCTGACTTTCTGTTCAGTGTCACAACCCCGAGGATGGAAGCCCTTGATCTAGATGGCTAATTATTAATGTTAATTCTGAACTTCAGTCCATCCATTATCTTTACTCACATGATTATTTTCAGGGTCGCTGGGGGAAACTGGAGCACCCAGAGGTCTGAACCCTGGGCTTAAAATAAACTATCAGAGAAATTTTATTTGAGAACATTGCCTTTGCATCAGTCCTTCAGCCACCACAGTAAAAATGCTTCATGATGAATGTAATAGTTTTAAATAGACAAGGAAATATTTTTGGGATTCTTGATCTCAAGACACACTGTGGTTAAATAAATAAACAAATAGAGAGCATTCTAGCAGTATGACACTACAGTCACCCACTGCATATACTGCAGATTTAGACAGATACATTTTTGGATATGTCCCAGTTATTTTGCCCCTGTATCCACTGAGCACACATATACTGTCATTTGAACATTTTTAAGCACACACCCTTACACTTCGCCTCATATTCTCACACATCAGTGACAACATTGTTTTCTAGAAGCTGCAGTCCTGGAGGAATGCTTAGTTTGGCGACAGCAGTTAAACCATTAGCCACCCTAAGCTAACATGTGAAAGTGGCTTGGCATGTTTCTGTTTAAGTGACACAAGTGATGTTGATGAGACGGAGCTGGCGGAGGTCAAGATGTTAATAAACCCCTCTGCCTCTCTCCTTTCTGTTTTCTCTGTCAGGAAAACGACATGAGAAAAACACAGACGCCAAGGGAGGATTTGCTTTCTCACGAAACATAGCATTTTTGGTCCATGCATCACCCTGCTTCATCTGAGCAACTGTGGACACTCCAAGTGCCTGGTAACAGGAAGGCAGACAGGAAGAGGACATCATGGACTGAAGGAGTCAGAGCACATGCAAACAGATGAGTCACATACATAGATGATGTAACAATGTAATGATGTCTTGGAGCAGACCATGGACTTAATTGGACCAACAGAAAGGGAGAAAGTGTTTTTACAAGCTTTTGACCCTCATACAATCACTTTGCCAATGACAAAACAAGTTACAATCTCAGGCAGTGGAGGACCAATGACCTAATTCAGATTAAATGACCTCATACTGATAAGCAGCCGCCTCCTCACTGGGTGATGGAACACAATCACAAATGGACTCTTATCATCGTGGCTGGAGTGTGTGAGGTTACATGATATTTCTCTGTGGGTGTGTGTGGATGGCAGTTTAACTCAGTGAGCTTTGATACTACATGCAGTGATGTTGCGGCGTGGACTTCTAGCCAGGGTCTCCCGTGTTGGAGGCGTGCTGGTGCTCCTCTGCTGCTCCCTGTCGCTCCTCTATGTGATGACCTGCAGTCCACCGCACTCTGACGACCCTCCGCTGAGTCACGCCCTGCCGCGCGCTGGACCCATCCACCCCAGCCTGGGGGGCACGGGGCCGGGGATCGGAGCAGGAGCAGGTGGTACAGGAGGAGCCCGAGCTGGGGCTGCTCACAGCGGTGGATCCCCCGGTGTTCAGTCGTATCAGGCTCTCCTCCAAGAGCGTGAGGAGCAGCACCGCCTCCACATCTCCTCCTTGAAGAAGGAGATAGCTCAGCTCAAGGAAGCTTTGCAGGAGCGCAGCCAGCAGCTTAAAGGAGTGCAGGAGAGCCTGAAGAGAGCCGCCGGGAGCCCAGCTGAGGGACAGGAGGCCGGGGCTGCTTCGCAGGGTGGTGGTCTTGGGGAGGCTCACGGAGCTAAGAGCCAGCAGGCAGACCTCCAGGAGTTCCTGCGGAGCCAGCTGTCAAAGGCTGAGGTGACCGCTGGCACCAGGCTGCCCAGCGAGTACGCGGTGGTGCCCTTTGAGAGTTTCACCCTGCAGAGGGTGTACCAGCTGGAGATGGGGCTGACGCGTCACCCTGAGGAGAAGCCTGTGAGGAAGGACAAGAGAGAGGAGCTGGGGGAGGTGCTGGAGACGGCCCTGCACAGCCTCAACACGCCATCGTCCCAGCAAGACAGCAGGAGTGCAGCAGAAAAGACTCAATCAAGCAAAGTGTACTCACCGTCCGACTTTATAGAAGGTGAGAACAAATCATATACAAATTATTGGCGTCATTAAATATTAGGACCATATTAGCAAATGTTTCTTAACTGATAGTTGAACACCTTAACAACAGATTAATCATTAGTAATCAATGAGTTTCACACATTCCTTTTTCTCAGTTTACAATTCTAGTGGCACATTAGTTCTGTGGAGCAATGTATGAAGTACATGCAATTTAAACAAACAGAATAATAAAACAATAAGGCTCTCACTCAAAACAGCTGCTCTTGTCCATCTGGCCGTATCCAAAAGATTGCTCCACCAAACAAAACAAAATCAAATGGGACACAATTTCTGACATTTCTAGGCTAACAAGGCAGACCAAAGCAAAACACAAAACATATGTTGCCGGCAGGAACCAAAATTGGCACCAACTATCAGCCAAATGCTGGTAAAATATGCAAATAGCTGGTAGATTTGCTTCACTCACCAGCCAAATAAACAATTGTAATCTACTGAGTGGCTTGTAATATTTGAACGTTCACTAGGCATTTGGCTGGTGGACAGAAAAGTTAATTTTGGATCCTCATTGTTGGTTATTACATTTTTAATCAGTTAAATTCTTAACAGTGATTAATGATCAATTATTAGCATCCCTAGTAAATATGTTTGGAAGGATTATGAATTATGTTTTCTGTGAAAGGGCCAGTGTGTGGGATTTAGTGGCATCTGGTGGTGAACCTGCAGATTGCGAGCACATCCTGTGTAGGACATGAAACATGCACAAAGTGTGAAAGGCCCTCTCAAGAGCCAGTGTTGGGTTTGCCTATTCTTACTGTAAAAACATGGCGGCTCAT
Source organism: Lutjanus erythropterus (assembly GCF_056507025.1). Taxonomy (NCBI): domain Eukaryota; kingdom Metazoa; phylum Chordata; class Actinopteri; order Lutjaniformes; family Lutjanidae; genus Lutjanus; species Lutjanus erythropterus. Next base: position 27,339,422 of record NC_139336.1, on the reverse strand, counting down.
TCTCAGGTAATGAAAACGTAACAACTCTTATTTTCAGGTGATTGATACACTAATGGATACATGCTTATAAATATTACATCCCATTTCTGTCATGTTCTGCCAATAGATCCCTGTAAATCTGATAGACTGAACCTTTAGATTGCATATAAAAAAATATTAACTCACAAAAATGAATACAGTATGAATGCCATACAAAATACAAATTGAGCCCAGAGTAAAAACAGTGAGTTTAAATGTCAAAATTTAGTTTCTGTGCCAGTGATTTTATTTTTCTCGTTGTCTCCAGGGTGCAGCTTTTGTTTACACCCCTTGAGATTTCTAAGTGCCAAGGATCATGTTTTTCCCTGTTAGTTTTTAACATCTAATCCTAGAAGATTATCTGAAACATAAACATTTTTTAAGGAAACATCATTTTTAGCATCTCAGCTCCATTATCATTATTTCTTTGTCAAAAAAATCTCTATCACAGGCTGATGTTGTGTGTGCTGAGTTCATGTGAGGCCACAGGAGACATTGTCCAGTCTGCTGCCGGGCAAAGAGCCATAACTGTACATACACATAGTCTATAACACACCCACTGAACACGCTGGGAGAGAGGCTATTCTGGTCATCCAGACCAATTTTCTTGTTGGAGGTCTTACGTCAGCTTGTTCCTCCAGAGAGAGGGTGTTTTTCAATTACTGTGCTATTACAAGGATTATTACTTGCAAATAGACCTACTGAGGTCTGTGAGGGTAGAGAGAAAATGAACTAGAATACAGAAAGGGGGAAGTGAAACTGGAGAGACAAGAGAAAGACTGGGAGAAAGAGGAAGGAAACACATCACTGGAGTTAAACTTTGTCTTCAAATAGAGCTTGGATAACAGAAAAAGAGCAGACAGACACAAAGAGGGAGGAAATAAAGAATAAAGAGAAAGTGATGAGCAAGACAGCAAAATGAGAGAACAGAAAGACATCTCTAGGCAAAGATTTACAGTCTGATAGCTGCTTGAAATTAAGGCCTTCCTGTTAAGTTGGCCTGCTTCCTGTGATGGGAGGCCTCATTTCCCAGAGGGACCCGATAAGCTTTCATTTAGTAAATATGCTGAACAATTTAGACTAAATGCCTTCACTTCCTGTCTGCCTGTCTGTCTCACTGCAGTTGTCTGTCCCTTTTTAAGGACAGAGCTCATCGGTTGGCGAGTTCACTTTGCATACCTCCACTGTTTGTGTGCAGTTTCAGCTCACTTGCTTGCTAATGCAGCCCTGAAAGCTCCCTGAAGATGCTTTTGTCAGTCTGGCAATCTAGGCTGCCTTTCAGTTGTCTGGCTGGTTGGATAAATCCCTGCTTGTTCAAGATTTCCTTAAAATCAATGTCCATTAAGGAGCATTAAGAGAAAAATATGAGCAGGAGGTAGTCGCCGTTTCATTAAAAGAAAGCTGCACTCTCCTGCTGTCTATGAAAACAAGCAGACACAGACAAATGTATGCACATCTATTAAAGGGATAGTTTGGATTATTTTATGCAGGGTTGTATGACTAAATGAGATTCTAAACATAACATTTTTGAATAATGATTTAAGTGCCCTTATTTTTATTGCTCATAATAGAAATATTAAACCAAAGTTGTGATAATAAATAAGATCAGGGTCAGGACTTGCACCACAACCACATGATGAGGCTGCGTAAAAATCATAGAATCAGTTTAAGGCACTTCAGCTGATATTGATTACCATTTTAAGTGCCGTTTCACATGGTAAACCACCCTTACATAAGCCAAGTACCACTCTCTCCAAACCAAACAAACTCCATAGGCAAAATCAGCACTTACACCTCACAGAAGACAGGAGTTGCTGGTCGTCTTCTGCCTCAATCTGTTAGTTTGCTTGTGTCGTTTTGTGACTGCGGTGAATCCAAACTATCCTTTTAAAACACCAAAGTCACACACACATTAACACAAACAAAGTAACAGATAGAGACAGTGTAAGCTCAGCAAGTCACTGGATCTGCAAGGTAAAATTACTCATTTCACCTATGGAGTTTGGTCAGTTTGGAGAAAGTGACGTTTGGCTTGATGTTACAGCTGTTTCCTGTCAGAAAAGGCTGTCTGGTTGCAAGGTAAAGCAGTGAAAATATTCTAAATACAGCGTACATATGTGCTGATATAGATTTATTTAGGCTGACCTTGTTTTTAGTGGCTGAAATCCATTTTGCTGCTGACCCTGTCCACAGCGGTACATTACTTAGCTTCTGTGCTGATGTCTCTCTCTGATTTTGTGAACAGGAGGCATGCTGACCGGCATCTACTGTAGCTAATACACTGACTATAGTTAAGTACTTCATACTACCCCACATCAAATGATCCAAACTATCTCTTTAAAAACACCACCACGTAAACACACACACAGATTAGACAGGACCACACACAAGTTCATACACATGTAGGAGGCTCCGTATGGTGACCTATGGCTCATTTCCTCCAATCCAGGTGCCCCTATTACTCACTTTAAAACCTCCACCCACTCACACGCTGAAGATGGTGACCTTCAAAGAACAGATCACGCACCACAGATACACACACGCACACACGCACACATTTAAGTACCATGTTTGAAAAGATGCTCCATGTGAATGAGGAGCAGCTGTGTTCATTTCCTGAGGTTGTGATCAAGGCTGAGCAGAACAAACTAGGAGGATATCCTGGCTGTACTTGTACACAAACATACTCACATATTTGTGACCTTCCAGGGATTCGTGTACACACACAAAAACATCAAAGTGTCCCACGGTTCAAGAAGGAAGTGGACTGTAGTGTTTGCATGTAGGAAAACTGTTGCATGCATGCAAACGTGCCTCCAGAAAGTTCCATTTATATAGTGCTAAATTATTTTCCCAGTTACACGGTGGTGATGAATGTTATCATCTGCAAGACCAACACAGAGAGTGAGGTTGCCGTTAACATAGTTAAACTCAGAGCTATCTACAGTCCAACATAAACATTGGTCAGGTTTATGTAGGAAAAGCAGGCAGACTTTGGTCTCAGTTAAATGTTAAAGGGATAGTTTGGATTGTTTGAAGTGGGGTTGTATGAGGTACAAATAATTTGAACTATCCCTTTAATAAAAAAAGTTCTTGTCCTTTTTCTTTTTTCTGTATGAAATGAGACCACAGTCTTTTTCTACCCTTAGCCAAGGGTGACTAATGCCCAAACATAGCCATAAAAAAGTGTTTTTTTAAAATAATGCTGCAGTTGCTGTGAGCCCATATTGTATTGCAAGATCTAGAGCTGGGTGATGTGGCCAGTGTGTAAATAGTGATAATTATTGATACTGCGGGAATATTGTAGGGACTATTGGTGTTTTCACAAAATATTAACACAACGAGTGTTAGAACAAAAATAATCATCAGTAATGTGAATTTAATGACTAAGTGGGTGAAGACAAATAATAGAACAGCTAGAACAGTCTGGTAACTTCAGAAAATTACATCACTTTACTGTAATGCAGCCTTTAAAACTAGGAAAAGACAGCACTTGTGCTATATCACAGTTACCATAATCTAATATCTAGTCTCATATCATGATATTGATATAATACAGATTTATTGCACAGACCCAGTGAGATCAGATTTTTGGTGGGAAATATTAAACTATATTCTAGTGAATATTATGCTCAAAATTAACATTATGTTAAAGGTCCAGTGTGCAAGATTTACAAGGAATTATTGCCTGATGTGGCTGACATGTATGTTTTCATTACTGTATAATCACCTTTGCACTTTCACACCCACCGTAGTTTCTACTACACATTTCGAAGGGGAGGGTCAGGTTCACTTTGTTGAAATCTACAACCTCACTGCTAGATGCCATTAAATTCAACACACTGTTTGACTTTGACTCTTCTTATAGCGCCATCATCAGGTCAAAATATGTCCAATACTTGTACTTGGTTACTGACTAAATAGCTGCAAATCTAACTTTCCCATCAGCCTCAGCTGTACTTTGTGTGCTAATCAGCCAATACTAGCATTCTCATACATATACTACAATGGTGAGCCAGTCTAGTTGTTCCCACCTGCTCTAATGCTAAGTAAGCTAAGCTAAGCCTCTCTAAAAACACTAGACAAGATTTTCATTTTGAAGACAACAACTGCCATGATCACACACTGCTTCATGTGTCATCAAACTATGTCTTTTATTAATGTTTTAATGTGAGAGAGACCTGTCATGACAGAACTTCCATAATGTGCTTTTAAACAAGCTCATATACTGTATATTACTGTTATACACAAATATCCGCACTGATATTCACAAAAAAACATCTATGGTCACTGGCACTGTATCTTAAGTTTGTTTGTCTTGAGTTCATGTCTCTGTGTCTCACCCGTCAGGTATCACCCGTACAGAGAAAGACAAAGGGACGCTGTACGAGCTGACCTTCAGAGGGGAGTCAAGTAATGAATTCAGGCGTATGGTCCTCTTTCGTCCCTTTGGACCGCTGATGAAGGTGAAAAACGAGAGGGTGGACACAGTCAACGTCCCGATCAACATCATTGTCCCGCTGTCCAGACGCACAGACAAGTTCAAACAGTTCATGCACAACTTCAGGTGGGACTTGATGATTAAATGTTTTCTTCAACTTTTTGATTTGTTTATTCCACTTCTGGCTGTTAATTGCAGAGTCACACAAGCAATGTGACATAAACAGAAGCACCACAGTAAATTATTCAGGACGGCTCTTTGTGTGACACGTAACTAATTCAGGAAAATGTGATACTCCGTTATCCAAACCCAGTTTCAGTTCCAGTTTTACATTTTAATTGGGCAGACAGGGACAAGGAGTGGGAGAGATTAAAGGAAAGAGAAATTTTCTTTCTTTTCTTTTCCCTTTTTTTTTTTTAAAGGAACATTTTCAAACTCCACATGAAGTCTTATCAGTTAATTTATTTTGGTGCTGGTCGGCGTAATCAGAATGTAAACAAATCTGAGAGATTTAAATGATTCAGACAAGAATTTGAATAAAGATGGCCTCAGTTTATCAGTCACTGTATGCCCACAGGAAAACTAATTTCATACAAATTTTAAAGCATATAGCTAATAAGCATCTCAAATATACCGCTTTATACCCCAAATAGACCCAGGCTGGTATGTGTGCAGTATGTGGTAAAACCATGAAGAATTGTTGATAAAGACAAGCTGAGAAGGGCAGTCAAATCTCATCAGCTAACAGCAAAATGGGCTTGTTTCGGCTCCACAGTCCGTCAGCGTCAGTTGAGGAAACATCCCCCTTAATGTCTGTGATTTATTGTGCTGCCGCTGCTGCTTATCACAGCTCTTTTTACATGGTAAATCCTGCTTAGTAGCAGTGTTGTAGCCCATTAAAATGCCCCCCTGGGCAGACCAGCAGTAGTTGATATACAGCATGGCAAGAAGTGTACTTACTTGAAAGACTCGGCGAGTCGCTGAGCAAACACTTTACCCTCATCCATATTAAAGGTGTGCCAGGAGAAACTGTGTGTGCGTGTGTTTAGGGTGTGATAACAGTGAGTAACTGCGTGTTTATTGAATATTCTTTATTCACATTTAGACAGGAAAACATCATCATTTATGATGCTCTGTGATATGTTTCCCAAATATGGAATATAAAGATAAAAACTGAATTCATACAAACACAAACAGTAGACATTTGCAGACAGGTACTCTGGAGTTTAACAGGAAAAAAATGCTCTTACTACCTGATGAATTATAATAGTTTTTTTTTTACTTTGTGGTCCCAGTGACAAAATGAAGAATGCCTCATCAGATCCCAGCAAAAAATCAATTTACTTCTAATAACGCCTGCATTTACAGAGCGCCTGTAACACAGCAGCATCTATAATGACAATATTAATCGTATTATTCACGGCTACTCAGTATCATCTGCACGTATTTAGTCATTTTTAAATATATTGAGCTCATCTAGTTGTGCTTTATGGGACTTTTTCCCCCGTGTGCTTCTGGGGTAAATTCTGACAAATGTGTGTGTGTGTGCTCTGGGAAAGGAGATGAATTATCTTCAGCATGTGTGTGGTATATTTGACACGTCTCCATCAAAGTGCCTGCAGGCTTCTCCCACCTGGTCTCTTTTTCATCTGCTTACAATCTTTCCCTGTGCATTAAAGGGACAGTTAACCCAAAAATCCAAATGCATATTTTTTTTTCTTACTTGCAGTGCTGTCAATCCATCTAGACTGTTTTGGTGTGGAGTTTCTGAGATATCGGCCATATAGATGTCTGACGTCTCTTGTATATAATGGAACGAGATAGCACTCGGTTTGTGATGCTCAGGCTGCCAAAAATATTTAACTATCTGTCTCCTTCTGTCTGTCTTCTATTTATATATCTGTAGGCGGGATCTGTGGATTATCTTGAGTAATCAGGTCATGATTTCTGCAAAACAGACATCACTGTTGGGTTTTTTCAGACTTATTTTTTGGGTGATTTGAGCATCACAAGCTGAGTGCCATCTTATCCCCTGTACTGAGGCTAAGAATCCTAAGAGGCCATGGGTTCGATCCTAACTGTGGCCCTTTGATGCATGTTGTCCCCCCATTTTCTCTCCCCCTCTCCTATCATATCTCCAGCTGTCTCATCAATAAAGCCGTAAACACCCCAAAAAAATGTAAGAGGGCAGACAGCTCTACAGCCAGTATCTCAAACATGAAGCCTTTGCTCGACATTTTAACAACTCCCCTCATCCTAATCCAAATCGGAAATAGTCCACAGGACCACTTGCTAAAGCTTAACTGTTTACTTTTACACAACAGAAAAGTGGTACAGAAAAATTGTCCATTTCCAAAGATATCATATTACTGCACTGAATCTAAGCAAAAATTGTTAATGACAGAAAAAGAGGGAGATGTCAAAAAACGATATTTCAAAGTTCACGCTTAATAGGAAGCAACAAACAGTTACCTGTTCCCAAATATTACAAACTGTATATCCCATGAATATTATTTACAGTTCATTCTGAATTAATGAACTATGCAAATTACTGTTGTTTTACTTGTTTTACTTATGACATAAATTATTACATACTTGTAAATTGTACTGCATTTAGTGTCCTCCACTCAGCAACTCACACCAAAACACTCTAGATGGATGAAGAGCGATACAGGCCAGAGGAAAAATATGTATTTTTTAAGTAGTAGTGAACTGTGCTTTAAATCTAGAGTCAGAATGAGAAGAGCCGGGATTATAGCTTAAAATGAAGACAATTTTCATAATCAGTTAAATTGTGTGTTCTGTTTTTGATTAATTGGTTAATCCTTTCATCTGTAATTATCAGGAAACAGTAAAAAAAAAAAAAAAACGAACATTGCAATCTCCCAGATCCAAAGATGACGTCTTTTAAATGCAGACCCTGCCCAAAACCCACAGAGATGAAATTTACAGTAAAAAGCCGTAAATCATCACAGTTAAGAAGCTGAAACCAGCAAATTCTTGACGAATGATTTAAGCAATTTAGCAATAAATTATCCGAGCTGTTGTTGGGCTAATCATTTCAGCACTTTTGGAAAGAGTCCAAAAGAGCCCTGCTCCTTAAAAACCCTAATTTGACCACAGAATTCTTCCTTCCTGTAATCCAACCCTGCTCAGTTTGAGAGTGCTTTCATCCATAATGTCCCTTCCTCTTATGTGTTTGTGTGTCCATACAGGGAAGTGTGTGTGCGTCAGGATGGCCGGGTCCATCTGACGGTGGTGTATTTTGGGAAAGAGCAGATGAGCGAGGTCCGCAGCACTCTGGAGAACACGTCCAGGTGGGTTGGAACTGCAGCCAAGATCAGATCTTTGAATTAGAGGCCAAATGTAGAGTATGGAATTGAATTTATGTAATGAAATAAGCCGCAGTCATGCACCCGCTTTTTCCACACATACACCAGACACCACTCTTCTTCACATTTTTTGTAATCTGTCTCCCTCTCTCTCATGACATACACACACTCAAAACACACACACCTCCTGGCTCGGCGTCCTGCCACAGCCAGTCATCTGTCTGATGAATAATGGAGCAGTGTGCCACCCACACTGAGGAGCTGAGAGCTACCAGCCAACACAGATAAATTACAACGGACCTGTGATCATCCCTGACTCACGCTAAAGCTCTCACATGGACCTCGACACCCACACCTCTGGAGACGATCAGGAGTCAGATCCACTGTGGATTGAGCCACAGATTCCCCGAGGGGGTTGCTATGGTGACGCTTGTCGATTCCCAGCCCCGAAGGTTTTTGTGTGGCCTTGAATCAGTTGGATGTCTAGTATCACACAGCGTCTCTTTGTCCCTCTGTGTCTCTGCCTGCTGCTGTCGCTGAGAGGGATCTGTGACGATAAAAAAAAAAAGGCAGCGTTAAATACGCTCAAAGTGAAGAGTCATGAAAGTGTAAAGCACAGAAACATGCAACAAACCTGTAATATTATTGATTTTAGCAGGCAAGAATCCTCAAAGGAGTGATAGAGAGGGTTTCTAAGAGAAGCACGCTGAATGAAAATCAGTTGGAGCAGAAGTAAGTGGAGGTACAGCTAGTGAAAGAAGAGTGTTGGATAAAGTACACTGTAATTTTTCTCCCTGAGCAGCGGGTCTGCCTTGAACTCTTTAAGGCTTTTTGTATTCTTCTCACAGACTCACAATGCATTCATCAGTTATGGAGCAGCTTATCTGGGTGTGAATCAGTGCCTGTAATCAACTCTGTACTTTTCCCTTTTCTTTTATCTGGCTTTCAGAGTGTGGTTGAAATGAATGGGAATCATCATTGGAAGATAACTACCTGTGGTTCCATTATATTATCTTGAAGGCAGACACACTCTTACAGTATACACAGAGATACAATCAGAAACATCATAAAGGCTCTCAGGGGGGAGGCATGCATGTATGTATGTGAAATTGGGCTGCTACAGAGGATTATTTTCTTTAGCAAGTTATCCATCTATTTTTCTTGATGAATAGATAAATTGTTTGGTCCATAGAATAATAAAAGCAGTGACTGGCCAGGAGTGTGCTGTTGAGAAAGTTGGCAAGGTTTAAACTTCTCTCTCATGCCCTGATTTTCCATCCTTTGCCCATTTATTTCTGTGAGTTTTCATGTATTCAAACAAGTGCAATGCTGTGAATACTTACCCGCAGAGACCGCCTGAAAATGCTCATTGGTGTCCTCATTTTTAAAGCCCCCATCATCTGAATGTTGCTGTTCAGAACAACTATAAACACTTTTCCCTTTAGAGGTGGATGGACAACATGATGCACAAACTAGTTCTTTTCGAAGCGCAATTGAAATTTAACCGAAATTTTGAACTGATTTTTACATCATCTTGTATGCCTGTATGAAAATGCTGAGCTTATCTGTCAGATAGATTGTGAGATATTTCACTGGATAAGTGAAAACTTTGATCTGCTGGTGGCACTTGAAGAACAGTCAAGGCAGTCATTAAAGTCATTAGGATTCATCCTCCAGGGACCGTAACTGTCTTCACAAAACTTCATGGCAATCCATCCTATAGTTGCTGAAATATTTTACTATAAATCAAAGTGATGGATCAACTGTCTGCCTGACAGACAGGCTGTCATTGTGATGCCTGCTAGCACTACTAAGAACTAAGCACAAACCAAACATTTATTAAGTTATATTGAACCGATTTAAGGTAATTTTACTTCAGGAATATATGTGAATTAATCAATTGTCACCATTGTCTTTTATCGACAAACTAACTAATCTGTCACACTAATTGAATGATAGCACACCCGTGCATGCAAATACTAACAAATTCTTACTATAATCCAAATTCCAACTTTAACTCTAAAAAACAAGTTTAAACCCTGAAATAAGAGCTGAGGATCGGCCAAATTGTCCTCAATCTGAAGGTCTAAACTTCAAATTGGTTCACACAAATAAACAGTTCAAGTGCAAACACACACACACACACACACACACACACACACACACCCCTTCACTCACAAACAAGTCAATATCTGTTCCCTGCAGTGATGGCATCATTAGTGGCCGATCTGGTTCCACACTGCCCTTCCTACAAATTAAATTCACCTCTAGAAAGTGGTTTGATTTGTTTCTGCTCCCATACAACCTCTAGCTATTTGTCCTTTTTTCATCACATGCAGTCACGCTCCCTGCTTTTTAGTAGCAAAATGTCCGTGCTCAAATTCTTCCAAAAAAGGCTGACTATCAACAGCCAATATAAACCACTTGAGGCAGATTTCCCTAACGGGATCTAAATTGTCCCAGATTTCCACCAGCTTTCTATCCCCTACCAGCCACTCTTCAGAGATCAAGTGAGGTTAAAAGATGCTTGGGTTTTTATTGCAGATACTCATTATTTTGGGTATATACACCAATCAGCAGCAACATTCAAGTAAAACTACCTGCCTTTTGCATAAGCCCCCTTATGCCACCAAAACAACTCTCACCCACTGAGGCATGGACTCTACAAGACCTCTGAGGGTATCTTGTATTATCTGGCAAGAAGATGTGAGCCGGAGATCTTTTAAGTCCAGTAAGTTGCAAGCTAGGGCCTCTATGGATCAAAACTGTTGCTCCAGCACATCCCACAGATGCTTGATTGGATTGAGAACTGGGGGATTTGAAGGCCGAGTCAACTCCTGGTCAACACCAGACCACTTTCTTCCATTGCTTGATGGTCCAGTTCTAACGCTCACATGCTCACTGTTGGCCCTTTCGGCTGAGGACAGGGGTCAGCATGGGTAATCTGACTGGTCTGTGGCTACGCAAACCCATACGCAGCAAGCTGTGATGCACTGTTTGTTCTGACAACTTAATGACATCTTTCATCAGAAACTCACACATGCACTGCAACTCTGCACTTGTCTAGACATTTACCCACAGGAGCTGTATGTGTGGATGCAAATGTTCGCTGTAGTTGGCCTGGACTTAACCCTGCCCGAGTAGCCTTGTGTGGCATCTATCATTTGGTTTACATGAAATTTTCTTAGTGTAGCAGCTTCAATTCATTTTGAGAATCGATTTCTTTGGAGTCTTAGGTGCCCATGACTCTGTCGCTGGTTCACCAGTTGTCCTTCCTTGGACCATTTTTGGTACACACCCCACAAGACCTGCTGTTTTGGAGATGCTCTGACTCAGCTGATGAGCCATCACAATCTGGCCCTTGTAAAAGTCGGGCAGACTCTTACGCTTGCCCATTTTTCCTACTTCCAACATATTAGCATGAAGAACTGACTCTTCACTTGCTGTCTAAAGATGGGTATATACTGTGATTTTGGTTGATCACAGGACCAACATGAAAGAAACAATACGGTTCTGAAACGGTAGTCCTACATTGTAGTGTTAGAGAAGGTCATGTGACCAATGAAAGCCTGGGACAGAAGTCAGACTGTCAAAAATTTACAATAAATACTTTGAAAAATGAAAAATACTACAAATACTTGATGTTACCTCAAGCAATCTTTGCAAAATTGTTCCATGTCTCCTCTTTTTCCAAGCCACAACCACGCTACAGCAGCGCGGATGGATGACGCACGCTAATGTCATTTTCTTGTATAATGACTTGCTTCGTAGCCTACAATTCAATAGGTGTGATCATCGTATGGTCTACATATATCAAACGTGATGTTGTATCCAAGTTTATTAGATCTGTGTCACACAGTGTGGCTTGCTATAAACTTCTATGATTGCTGAAATCTCAATCTGTACAAGGCTTAATATATCCTACCCCTTGACATTTGCCATTGTGATAAATGTTATTTACTTGGATGTTGTGACTGATCAGTGTATATCAAAAGCCAGACCAGTTCCACTGTAATGAAGGCCAAAACAAGCAGAATGTAGGGGATGGCAGTGCTCCAGAAAATCAGAGCCTCAGTCTTCAAGCATTCTGCAAGACACCAGGGATATCGTTCAAAATAGATAGGATCATCTGCTGAACTTTCAAGTATATCGCTTACACATCCATACTTCAAAGCCTGAACTGAGGCTCTAACCATCGGGGGGCATGTACAGTACGATTCAGAGCCTCACATGCTGAAGAATAATGATGCAGAACAACGTGAGATAAAGAGGAAAAGATGCAAGAGAGGAGGACAGAGGAAGATTGTGTGTAAAACAGGGAGCAGAATGAGCGGTCTGTGCTACAGAGATACAAGTCAATACATATGAATAAGTACTGTGATTCAGACACAGAGGAGAGACGACTGCTGAGGGGGAAAACAGTGAGAAAGGAAGTTGGAGGAGAGGTGTGAAGATAAGATGGGCGAGCAAAGTGAAGCCAGAAAAAAGACAGATTTCCGAGCATGGAAGAAGAGCACCAACAAGGATATCAAAGGAAGTAGTAGTAGTTAAGATGAAAGAGAAGGTTTAGGAATTTGGGCAGACAAAGAAATGAAGGATGAGATCATTCTGTCTTTCTCTTGTACCACCATGCGACAGCCTCTCCAATAAGCCTTTCATGTTATTGTGGCATTTCATTCAGTTCACACACGGGTCAACAACTCTCTGAAGAGTCTCTGACAGCCTCGAAGACAATAATGTCCTCCAGAAGGTGACTGAGGGAAGATTATTAGTGGATGAAATGATAAACAAATCATAAAGGAGTTTGAAAAGCTGTCCAATATTAATTTCAAAGAGAGCTTGTGTCTTTACAGATTGCCAATACACGCCCATTCTGTAAATTACTCACTGTTGATAACTCGTGTAGCTTTCTAGCCGGAGGGATGAGCCTGAGAGTGATCACAACAAGTCTACATTTTTTATAGCTTGCACTTACCCTTCCATTACATGCACAGACTGTTGATTCCCCAGCTCACTGTAAAGCACAAGCTTTTTTTCTTCCTCTGCATGATAGCCCAGAGAGGATACATTCCTGCCTGCTCTGTAAACACCAAACAGGTGACAGACAAGCTGGAAAGATTTGTTGTTTAAGAGTTATTGCGGGTATTAAAAACTCCCAGGTCGAAGAGAGCTAACAGCTGGCATCGCTGCATCAGTACATGAAGAGATGCTGAGGAGGTGAGAGCAGTTGGTTGAAATACTTATGATGCAACAAGACTTAGGGTAAAGACTCGAGTTGAAAATTTTAGGAATTTTAGGTAATGTTTATGGAGGTAAAATTCACTTGGAAACTCCTTAGTAATTTGCCTAAAAAACAACAACAAAGAAAAAGTGTGGGACAGAAAGTTTAGTGTTTACTTACCTGCAGTGGATGAATGCGGAGGAGAAGATTTTTGTTGAACGTACTAGGATCCCTCTTTTCTTTGTTCCTGGCCTCCAGGATTACAACTTAAAACAAAAGTGCTGCTAGGCACAACAGCACAGAAATTGTGGGAGTAAGTGCAGGTTGGTTATTTACTCAGTGTTTGCTAATGAGCAAGCTATTCTTGGGCTTGTGAGGGTAGGCACCTTGAGTAGTGGCGGAGGTGATGTTGCGCGGTTTGTTTGCTTACAGTGGGTTTTCTGTGTCATGGTTAAGGCCCGCTGAAGGTGTTGTGACTGAGGTTTCAATGAGACACAATTGTTTTGCAAGGCACTGTATGATTCCAGGCAACACAGGACTGACCAGCTTTGCAAAAAAAATGAGGGAGCATCGCCTGCTTACTGTCTGGAAACAGCTTAAAGATAAGTAAAAGCAGGGTGTAATGGCACCATTTCAGCTCTCGTCTACCTGCAATCCCAGATACGGCAATGTCGCCCGTTGGATTGTGAAGTACCCCTTTCAAGCCTTGAGTTTTGCATTATGGGGATCACCACCTTGTTTTTTTTGCAACCAGAACATGCGCAAAACCAATGAGACCCTGGAGATGGTGGGTGACATTTTGTGATCGTGTGCTCAGTTCAACATTTGTGAAAAATACTTAATGTAGCAACAGAATCTTGATTCTTATTTGATTAGCACTGCCTATTTTGACAGTTTGATCTTTGTTTTATGAGCCATTTGTTGTCTATTTTTCTCTAAGCGGGACCATAACTTACAAAATGAACATCACACTGTGTTGAAGAGTACTTGAAACTAGCAATTGAGACCCTAATCTCATTAGGAAACCATTATTGAGGTTAGAAATTATTTGAGAAGTTGGGTCATTTTGCTGTAAGAGTAAATACAACTGGACCTCTTTTTGAAACCAGAAGACTCGCCCCCTGTTGGCCATTACAAAAAATGCAGGGTTAGAGCACTTTTGCACTGGCTTCACATTTTAGGCTCCAAAGTTCTGTCCACTATATGCTGTCCACCTATTATAGTCTCATCACTCAGCAAGGGAATGGATTGTAACTTAAATTGGAGGAGACAGTTAATATAGCAAGTGTAGTATAAACATGAATGTTGTTTATTGTTCCAGACCAGTTAATCGGGCTTTAAAGATGTTGTTCTGGTACCATTTCTCTTTATTGATCTGTCTTTTGTCTGCCGGTGATGAGGTGTATTATTCAGGAAAGTTAGACACTTGACATGCTGGTGGTGCTAGATAAAAAGTCAAGAGATCACCAAAGTCATTAGCACTTATCCTCTGGGAAAAATGAATGTTTGAACAAAATGACATGGCAATCCATCTAATGCGATGAGATATTTCTGTCTGGACCAACCAACTGACCAACATTTCCATTCCTGCAGCAATGCCACGAGCATGGCTAAAAAGCAAGTATGCTTCACTGGTATCTCAGAAACGTGTTTGGGCTGAAAAGAAGCCCGGATATGTCCACATATAGGGGCTTACAGTCGAGACTTTTCACATTCAGTAAGCACCATGTCGGCAGTCAGTCCTCAAGCTATAACCACACACAAGCAAATACATACAAATGGTTACGCAGAGGCACAAATTTGCAGCGAAAGAAAAGAGACACTGAGAGAAAATCTGGTCTCCCCTCCTTGTCCTGAGCAGAACTAACAGGATCAGGCCTGCTGCTGAGACACAACATGACAGCTCTTTAAGGGCTTCTCACTCTGACACAGTTTCAACAATTTAGCCTATACTAGGTACCACCCCATCACACCCCCAGTAAACAAATCGACTATTTCAGGCCATAATAAGGGGTGCTGATGCCTGAGGGGGAGCAGGAAGAAAAAGAGCACAATATAAAAAGTCATTTAGAAAACAAGGATATCGCAGGGCTTAAGTGGACTTTTCAACTCCACACACAATAGGAGTGCCTGTGTTCTTATTTTTGGGTATGTAGACTCAGAAAATGGGTTAGTGGAGACAAAAAACATCTGAGACAGCTAATACGCTCGGGCCAGCATAGAGACACGCACTATACACTTATGAATAATAGATCAACTGTGGTTCTCTGGAAAAAGAGACAATTACAAATTCCCCTAAATAATTAGTAATCAGGAAAATATCACTACCATAAAACTACCTGATGCATGAATAGTGGAAACAGGCAGAGAAAAACCTAGCCTGCGTCTTTTGTCTAAACGTGACAAAATCGCCCTACGAGCGCACATCTAAAGCTCACAAAGGAGCACATTACTCAGGATTTTGTTCAGTTAAATGTGTGTAAGAGATTCTGGAGAAAGATAGCTGATTTTCCAGTGTAAAATGAATCAGAATCTCTCACTGAGACTTAAGAGTTTATCTTTCTCCAGAATCTCTCACTGCACCTTTGATCTGTTCAAAGACAAAAATGTAAAAACAACTTGCGCTATTAGGTAGATTTTTTTTTTAGATAGAGCCAAGCTAGCTGTTTCCATCTAGTTTCCTGTTTTTTAAGCAGCAGCATATATTAGCATATCTCAAACAGCACATTTCATGCCCTCTCCATCTGTAAATTAAGTGAGGAATATTGGCTTCCCAGACAGATTTACAACACTTAAGCTTCCCACCAAAGCGAAATCAATTAAAGGCTGCAGTGAAATTCAAGGTGGTTCATTGTTTTGGGCCCAAACTCAGACAAAAGCATGATAATGCTTTCACGTAAATGTGCTGAAATGTTAGAGAAAGTACAGAAATCGGTTCTAAATGAACTGCTCAGCATTTTGGAAACCACACTTATTAGCTTGCTTATTTGCCAGTACAACAAACTTTCTTCATAAAGTTGGGGTGATGCTCAGTCCTTTTTCAAGCAGGACAAAATGGCAGCAGGGTCACAAACTTTCAAAAATTATAGCTAAACAGTATGCTAAAATGTGTTTCAGGAACACTTGAAGCATCATTTGATGTCAAATGAGGCACGTTGATTGTCACTTTAGCTGCATGTGGGCATTAACTAATCAGCATATTCCCAAAAATGTCAAACTATTCCTCTAAAACAAAGGAGGACATAAATACAGTTTATGAGCGATATATTTTCTTCTTCACTCACTGAGACGCTCTTCCTTAAAGTTCACAGTTTCCTCTTCATCTCTGACAAATGAGCTTCCTGCCTCATTAAAGCTGAGACTGAATCAACATGTGATTGTAGCTGCTATTGCATTAACATTGTTTGAAACAAACAGAGCTATTGTGCTCTGTCTCGACCATCTGTGGACAGTTTAGTGCCAGCGGGTGGGTCAGCTTTTCCGGGGACTCTGAGTAGACTGTGAAACAGATCGACTCTGTTTGAATTCACAAACTGTAGACAGACGTGGAGATTGAACTCCGTCGCTGTATTGGCTGACAGCATATAATCACATATGAATAGATAGATAAGGACATTTTGTAATGGTTCCTGATATTCTACTTGTTTTTTTTTTTAACATTCTGCTGCACCAGAGTTGTTACTCGGACAGACAAATAATGCAGTCATAAGTGGCGTGATGTTTATGTTTCTCTGGGATTTACAGCCACTCTGACCAGGATTAAAAGGTTTTATAATGTCTTATTTATGGGAGAGGCTGAAAGGATGGACAAAGGCTTTTACACAGTAATACACGTGAATAAATATGCGGGTACACATTCACAGACATACGCACACACACACACTCCGTTGGATGGAAATGTGGGAAGCATGATTCAAGCGGCCTCTGGCAAAAACAAACTGACCATGTTTCCTCTGGTCATCCTGGTTTCCTCTAACAACGCTGTGTATGTCTGCCTCTGTCTACCTGCTCTCTGTCTCGCATGTGTTATGTCACCAAACATCACATGAATGAAGCAGGAGGTTAGATCCTGTTTGTTCTGCCTCAGGGCCAGTTTTCCCCCCCGAGTATCTTCAAACCGACGTCTGCGAATGTGCATGCGTGAGTAAAGGATTAGTCACTAACAGTGTGAATTGTTATGGTTTGCAAAAGGCCGCAGCTGTGTACATCTGGATCCAGCCGTTTTGTCTTTACTCTCACCACATCCTTGGAAAACTTCAAGCCAGTGGTGGGAGAAGCTTTGTCGTCTCATGCAGTTCATTTTCAATCCCAGACCAGAATCCAGGAGTTGGGAAATGAAGTCAGTTTACCAAACATTGTGCTCATGTGAACTTTTGGAACAAGATTTGTGATGTCATTATGTTGTCATCTTTGGGTGGAAAATATGAGAGGCAGAAAAGGCAGAAAGCAGAGGATTACCAGGACCAGATTAACCCACAAAGGGAGGCCCAGAGCACAGTTGTACTGGAGGTCCCTGTTGACCTTTTGGTTCCTACCACTCTGTTGCCTTTAAGTATCCATTAGATTCAGTGCATGTGGCAGCCTAGAGCAAGTGTTAACCTACTGTGACGTCACCCATTGGTTTGTGGGTCACTGTTTTGAAGCCTTGACCTTGGCATTAACAGAGTCGCTGTCTTGATTTTTTTTGTTAGAACCAGAGCATGCACAGTACCGTCAAAAGCCTGCAGATGGTGGGTGACGTACTGCAACTTGAGCAATTTGTTTGTTTTTCTCTTATCTGTTCAGCAGGAAAAAATGGCAGCCAGCCTGGTCGCAGTTCTTCTCATGTTAAATCTAAACAGTACGCTAAATGTGTTTCATTTGAGGTGAAAAATAGGCAATGACGTAACAGATTACTGACCCATATTTGATCAGTACTGCCTAGTTTGACATTTTGGTCCGTGTTTAGGGTGGCTTCGTTGGAAATCAGACACAATATTGTGGCTGCATGGTCACACACTTTCTCGAATTACATCTAAACAGTACACTAATAAATGTTTATGAACACATTTGAGGTGAGAAATAAGCAATACACTGACAGAATCTTAATCCATATTTGATCAGCACTGCCTAGATTGACAGTTTGATCTGAGTTTCATGAGCTCTGTGTGTTGCACTGGGCGGACTCGCTTAGTCGCTCAGAAGGTAGCCCCGGCCTCAAACATACCCTGCTTTATCCTCTCTTTTACTCTAAATGGGAACATAATTTATAAAATGAACATCAGGCTGTAGAGGAGGAAGAACGATCTAATCTAGCGATCGAGACCATAAACTCATAAATAAATCAAATGAGAACTACAGTTATTTTCTCATAGGAGTACATACATTCAGGCTGCTTTTTGCAACCAGTACAGTCACCCCCGCGGGCCACAAGAAAGAATGTAGGTTTAAGTGTCCACATTAACTTTTTTTCTGAGCGCCACCATCTTTTTTCATCTTTGTTCCCAATGAGGAGAGAGCGTCTGCACCCGGCGTCTTTTCCTCCGCCTTTTTTGTGCAGCCACTCCAAGTACTGCAAGGTGAAAATCTACAAAACTTTTCACAAAGCCGCTGGTGTTGCCACCTCCACTTTTTTCCAGGCAACGAATCATATATTAGATGTGGATTCGTCACCCTGGTAACCAAGAAAATGGAGGAGAGTTAACCTGTCTGTTTGCGCCGTAAAGGAAAAACAAAGGCCCGTGTGCGAATCTCTGTGGTTTGAAGTTTAGTTTCGCTCCTGAGACGCTGTTTTTTCTCTGAAATATCTGCTTTATTTTACTTTCATGTAGGTGTCATGTCAAGTAACTGCAGGTGAAATCTCAACACTTCCTGATTTTGCAGCTTCATAATAAAAGTTTAAAGACAACAAAATATTGTGAAAAATTTATAGGAACTGGCATGTGGTTAAGCAGTGTTTTACAACCGCTCGACTCAAGACGAGCCCGTATCAAGACACGCTTTCAAGAGTCAGATCTCTGCGGCGCCAGACTGACGAGCTGAGTTAAACCGAGGCAGCATGTCTGCCAGTCGATGCTCACAGTAAAAATCATGTCAAACAAATAGATAATAAATACCAAAGGGGCGATGCTAGACTGTGGAACAATGGCAGTCATAGGAACTTTCAAGACATTGTTGTCATAGAAACAAAATCCACATGCAGCATTTTTTTCAATCACACAGACGCTTCATCCCAGCATCCTTTCTGCCAGAAAAAAAAGGCTAACTCAACTCTCATCTCAACTCAGCTTTATTTATATAGCACCTTTCAGACACAGATGCAGCCCAGAGTGCTTCACATAGACATGGCCCCTCAGGCACATTAGCTTCACTTTTTTAGATGCACTGTCCACTATTTAATATGAAGTCTATAGCTTGTAGACACAGAAACCAACTAGTCCTCCTGAGAAACTATTCATAATTTCACCTCCATGTAAGAACACTTTACTTCATTTGTCTGACAGCTTTAATTACTAGTTACTTTCCATAATATTACAGATTATTAATAACAATATAAATCTAGAGCTGCAATGATTAATCAATCATCAGTTAATCGCTTTGATTTAATTTCATTTTTCAATTTCAGTTTTTTAAATGTGAATACTCTGTGTTTCTTTATGACAGTAAACTGAATATGTTTGGGTTCTGGACAAAACTAGACATCTGAGGGAAACACTGATCGACATTTTTCACCTTTTTCTGACATTTTATGGACCAAACAACTAACTGATTCATCAAGAAAATAATCAACAGATTATTCAATGATGAAAATAATTGTTAGCTCCAGCCCTATAAGTATATTTTCATGCTGATACTTGCTGATACTGACATATAGCAGAGTGTTTCTACAGTTGAGTATTGTTACTTTTACTCAAGCAAAAAGATCTGAATACTTCTTCCAACAGAAGCTGGCTGCTGCATTTTTCCTAAATCTGTCTTTGTGGGGTGGGCACTGTGCCAACATCCTGATGAAATTGCTTTATTATTTAATTTGATACTACGCTCAACTGGTGCCTATTCCTAAATTTGTGTTAAATCAAATTACCAGAAACCAGCGGTGGAAGAAGTATTCAGGGCTTTTACTGAAGTAAAACTTGCAATATTGCCACAAAGTGAAACTGAGGCTCTGGAACAGTTACCCACTTCTCTTGGTTATTAAGCCAGCCTCAGGATTACATCTCTACAGCCTCTACAGCTGTCAGTCAGTATGATGCAGATCATGATGATCGTGTGGCTGCAGATTTTACAGCTGAGGTGCACAGCAGGTTTGGAGACCTTTGTTCACACCAGACCTGAGAGATGACCCGGTGCATTTTCATATTTGCATTAAATTTCAGTTTTAACCAGAGAATAAATCGTCTTTTGTCCGTGTCTTTCTGTTACTCATCTCCTGTTTTCAGTGATTTTATTCCAATTAGTCTCTCTCCTTCTCTCTCTCTCTCTCTCTCTCTCTCTCTCTCCCTCTCTCTCTCTCTCTCTCTTTTTCTCTCTCGCTCTCTCTGTCTCTCTCATTTTTAATTCAATTCAATTAACTTATTGGCACGATGTTTTGATGAAAAACATGTTGCCAAAGCTTATGGGCATGGGATCTTTCAAGCACAGGGGCGATTCCTGGTGCTTTACATGAGGCAAAGAAATGCTTTAGAAGATTATTCAAATATGCACACAACAGAGCAATGAAAAAGAGACACAGCACAATAAAAAGGAAAATAAAATAAATTAAAATAGAAGAAAATTAAATAATAAATTTGCAGTAATAAGTCGCCCAAATTACATAAAGGAAATAAAAGTGAGGTAGAGAACCCAACCAATAAAAAGCACAGGAAAACAACAGTTTGTCATTAAGATTTCTCATACAGTATAGACATAAACTGATAATTAATAAATGCAGTGAATATGTAAAATGCAGCGGTGATATAAGGACAAGGAAAGAAACAAGTAGATACTGATAGCACTTTCATAACATGAGAAATATTGAGAAACAGGAAAATAAATGAGAAAAACCTGTAAAAAGAGTGAAATTATCTTTATAATCCTCCATGAAATTATGTTTTGCTTTCAGACAAGCAGTTATATATATTCTCTTCCCAGTTCACCAAAGAGAGTTTGAATAATCTCTTTTTGTTTTGAAGAAAAAAAAATCCCTCTGTCTTACCAATGCCTTTGTCTCTGTGTCTCTGCAGGGAAGTGAATTTTAAGAACTACACTCTGCTGCAGCTGGACGAGGAGTTTTCTCGGGGACGGGGTCTAGACGTCGGCGCCCGAGCCTGGAAGGGAGGCAACGTGCTGCTTTTCTTCTGCGACGTGGACATCTACTTCACAGCTGACTTCCTCAACACCTGCAGACTCAACACACAGCCCGGTGAGACATATGCACACTATACCACGCACGTTTCAACATATAACAGATTGACAACATTACAGATATCCGCAGTGAATTTATTACCAGTAAAAACTTTGAATCGGTATATCTCCAGCTACACTGCAGTGGAGGCGTTTGGAGATGTCTTGAACTATCTTTCTTACTGTCCACATTGCTGCTGCAGATATCTTGACTTTTCTGACGCATCACATTGTAATTGTATATGCATTTGTAGATGAAATGTTAGTTTGACACTGAACTGCACTTAACTGAAATAATGACAATTCAAAACTTCACTGAAGATATCTTTAATTTAAGTTTTGATGAGTCATTGTTTAAAGGGATAGTTAGGATTGTTTGATGTGGGGTTAGATGAAATACGTATCCATAGGCAGTGTATTAGCTACAGTCGGGTCGATTTTACCCACCCAAAAAAATCAATATGCGCGCAAGTGTACTCAATATTTAGAATATTTTCGGTGTCACCTTGCCATCAGACAGTTTTATCTCTCGACAAAGCAATCAGACTCCTTTGACAAAAACAGTAATTCTACTGTGTCTGCTGCCTAGATCAGCTAATTTGTTTGTGTCATTGTGTGACTTGTGTGACCAGTCGAGGCAGCAGCGGACCGGCTACTCCTGTGTTTTCAAAATAACTGTTTTTGTCAAAGGAGTTTGGTTGGTTTGGAGAGAGTGATATTTGGCTTTATATAACCACAGTTGCTCATTGGAAAAAAGCTGTCTGACATCAAAGTGAAGCAGTGAAAATATACTAAATATAGCATACACTTAAACTGATATAGATTTTTTTTTTAGCAAATTCATTTTGTTGATGACCCTGTCTACATGTTTCCTACACCAGTAATCCTCCTGCCTCTCCAAACTGGGGGTGAGCCGAGCTATCTACTATCGCTAATACACTGACTATGGAGGAATACCTCATACAACCTGGCCACTGATGGAGTAAAATTCAATTGTAGTTATCCCTAATTACATTCTCCATGCAGCTCCATGATTCATTCTCAGTAATCAGAACATAAGTAGAGATATCTGACATTTGAATTTTGACTATAGTCAAAACATCATTACACATAGTTTGAATTAATGTTTTAATAGGTTATTTCTGCCTAGTCAAAAACTATCTTCAACTATAATTCCAGCTGGTCAAATTGTTATCATGACCAGTCAGAATACTTAAAATGAAATAAGAGATGGTGAGGTGAAACCTATTAAATGTCATATAAACAGGGTGTGGAAACTTTTTAAAATGTGAACATTCACCATCTACAAACAGATAAATATTCTAATTCACCAGCCACTCAATAGTAAGTCATTATTTTTGTCTGAAATATACCAAACACTGTCATATTTTATAATTTGCCTGGTGGCTGATGCTAATTTCCCACCCTGCATTGTGAACACACACACACACACACACACGTTCCCATTAAATCACCATCTTAGCTGTCTGACACCTCTGTCTCTCTCTCCCTCTCAGGTAAAAAGGTGTTCTACCCGGTGTTATTCAGCCAGTATAACCCCACCCTGATCTATGGAAGTCCTGAACACGTCCCACCTGTGGAGCAGCAGCTGGTAACAAACACCACTCAAATCTGTCCTCTCCTCTTTCTTGTTTTCGAGCACTCTGCGAGCCACTTGTGGAAAATATCCCACTCAGTGCCGTGCTGCATTGCTGCAAGGTTTAGAGATATTCCCCTCTCCAGCTGCTAGGTGTACAACAGAAGCATGTTCCTGTTGAAGTGGCTCCCGAGTGTGTTGAGCTGATGTATTTCGGTTTATAAGCTCTCAGATCTTTTCTCTGTAGGTGATCAAGAAAGACACGGGCTTCTGGAGGGATTTTGGCTTCGGCATGACCTGCCAGTACAGGTCGGACTTCATAAACATTGGTAAATATTACAGAAAGACATAATTTACAACACAACATGCGCTGTAGTCATACTCATCACAACATCTTAGCGATGCAGGAATTTATAAACAGTAGCTCTTGGGGGTTGATTATCTGAGCAGAGGCGTTACATAACGCAGGGTAAAAATGGGCTTCCTGGATGGCTACCAAAATATGCGCACTGCTACGTTAATGGTGCCACAGCTTAATGGATATGAAAAACATCAGAACACAAATGGTTCAATATTACATTACTGTTCTTAACTGGGAGCAGATTTTATTATATTACTCTGCATGGAACAGCTCTGAGCGGCAGCAGCATATATTAGCATATCTCATAGCCCAATGTCCTCTCCATCTGTATATTAGGTGAGGAATATTGGCTCTCAAGACAGATTTACATCAATTTAGTGGCCCTCCAAAGTGAAATCAATTAAGGGGTACCGTGAAATTTAAAGTGCTTTATTGTTCGGGGCCCAGATACACACGCATGCAAGTATGCAAATGCTCTCAAATAACTGTGCTGAAATGATAAACAAGGCTCCAAGAAGGCCAGAAATCTGTTTCAAGGGAATAGTTTGACATTTTAGGGGGCTGCACTGATTAACTTTCTTGCTGCAAGTTTTATGCAGTGCGAGTGCATTTATTTATGTATGTAAATATGTACATAATGTGAAGTATTATGTAATATTACTTTCAGTTCTAATTTGCATAACCACATGAGATTGTTTTCATGATTTGCTTTCTGTGAACCCTAGAAAGAGTAGCTGGCATGTTAGTAACAGCAAATGGTGATCCAAATAAATAAGTAAAGAATATACAGTAGAAATGCACAATAAATATTAGGACCAGTAAATTATCAGTCAGTTAGATTTGGTTCAGTCAGACCTGTGGAATATTAAATCATCCATATTTGCTCACCACATCTTAGCTTTTTTTTTACTCTCAGGTGTGCATAAACTACAGGTTATATGAAAATCTTTTTAAAATACAACAATGTGAGTCTCCATGTCGTGCATCCCCAAAATAGAGTATTGATCACTCTCCTGTCTGATCAGTAAATATGTAGCTACTGCTAAAGGCTAAAGGCTGGAAGCAGGAGGAAAACAGCTATCTAGGCTCTCTCCAGCGATGAACAGTTCACTTACCAACACATCGAAGCTCAGGCAAGTTGCCTGCAGGCTGCAGGGACGAGCACGATGACAAGTGACGTACACTGTAAGTTATAACTCTGCCAGCGGTTTGCAATGTAAAGCTAAGTCTATTATCCTGAAAAAAACAGAAGCCCACTGCTCTGAAAATACAAACTCTGGAGTTGGAGTTCAGTGACTGCCTGCCAGACGCCACCGTTGTAATCAACTCCTCCTTCTAAAAGATAATTAATGATTTCTTACAACTCATAAACAGACACTTACTCATTAGACAAACTATTGCTATTAATTTTAGCTCCATGTGGAATCACTACACCAGAATGAAAACTTCAAAGGAGGACATGATGGCTGTAGTGCTGTTGTCAGAGACGCAAGTATTTCAACTTAGCAGCAGTTTCCTTCCTACCGTGAAACAGTCTCAATTTAACGTAGCTGCCTCTATATGAGCTACATAAGTTAACAAGACCATGCATGAGAGGATATTTCTATAGTTTTTCTTAATGCCTGCCACTGGGTCTGAGTCTCTTTGAAAACAGAAGAAATGAGCCTGTGTTTTCCCAGAGGAAGTTACAGTGATTAGTACATGGGCAAGTTAAAATAGTTCCTTGTAGTAGCTATAATCTCTGATAACATCATGGTCATTTTATGATTTAATACAGTAAATATATCGCATATTTCTCCTTTAACCGAGTGGATGCTTTTGTAGCCATGACGACGTAGATTCCCTAAACTTTAAAAACCATGATCTTTCCCTAACTCTTACCAAGTTGTTTTTGGCTTTATCGTAGCAGTGACACATGGGAAAATGCATGTCTGTTGTTCTAGATGGAATGCACAAGCAAAGTATTTTGCTATTTAATTTGAGGGACTTCTTGTGTATTTCGCGTCAGATTATCGTTTAATGAGAGGTTATGTGAGTCCATTTCTTGGCAGGGTGCAGTGACTTCCTGTAAAACCACAACTGATCTGGTATGCACTTTGGTTTTTTGTCAAACAAACAAGATATATACAGATTTATACAGAGTCAAACTAGCTGTGCCTGACTGTCTGGTTCCAATCTCAGCTAAGCTAAGCGAGCAAGCTTCTGGCCGCAACCTCAAATTTACCATACAGACCCACTGATAGTCTCATCTAACACTGGACATGAAAGGGAATAAGTGCGTTTCCGCAAATGTCGAATTGTGTCTTTAAAGTCAGAATGAAGTTGTGCAGTTTTACATTCTTCAGAACTCACAATGCTAAATGTTATTTAGGCCAGGAGTGCATTCACACAAACAAATGAACAATTTATCTGTTGGGTTCAAATTCCTGTCTTATCTCTGTTTAGCCCTGAAGCATGAGTTTAAAAAGACAGACAGACACTGACAGAATAATCAAAATAAAACTGCAGAGAGACATAAAGTGTCAGCAAAAGCAGACATGAGGAATTCAGACATGTAAAGATGCACGTCTGGTCAAGAACTGTTTTGGAGCATCAGTGTAAAACATCCTCACCGCCCCCTCATGAAACAACAAATCAGGCAGCGAGGAGAGAAAACTGATTATGATCACATACTGTCGACTCTAATCAGGATTCCTAATCAGCATTCCTTTAAGAGGTAGAGAACGCAGCACTGAAGACATTAATTGCTTAGAAAATGTTTGCATATCAAAAGCTTTTTCCACATAACAACACACCCTGTGATGGTATAATGAAGTCTTATAATGCATTACCCCTCTGCTCTCTTCATCTCCAGGAGGTTTTGACATCGACATCAAAGGCTGGGGCGGAGAAGATGTCCACCTCTACAGAAAGTACCTCCACAGCAACCTCCTAGTGGTCCGGGCGCCGTCGCGAGGCTTGTTCCACCTGTGGCACGAGAAGCACTGTGCCGACGAGCTCCCTCCAGACCAGTATCGCATGTGCATGCAGTCCAAGGCCATGAACGAGGCGTCGCACGGCCAGCTGGGGATGCTGTTCTTCAGGCACGAGATCGAAGCTCACCTCCGCAAACAGAAACAGCAACAAAACTCAAACCCCAAAAAGACATGAAGACATGAAGCTGGTTGATTATAATCACTGCAGTGACTGAAATCAGTTGAAACAGTGCTGAACTGCATCAGATTTTAAAGGAATAGTTCAACATTTTGGAAAATCCCCTTACTTGCTTTCTTGCTGAGAAAGAAAGCTAGATCCCACTTTCATCTTTTACTCTAAATATGGAGCCAGAGCCAGCAGGTGATTAGCTTAGCTTAGCATAAAGACTGGAAACAGCTAGCCTGGCTCTGTCAGAAGGTGAAAAAAGCTACATACAAGCAGCTACAAAGCTCTCTTAAGCCATATTTCCACTACAAGGTACGACTTAGCTTGACTCCATTTGCTTGTGGTCATTCACACACGGTCTTGAGAAGCTGCAGCCTTTACTCACTGACAAACCAGATGACGATGCCAGATTGACGTCACTGCCCACTTTTTTCCTCCTCTCTGCTGCATTCATTGTCTCTGTCTCTGTCCCTCACAGCACACAAAAAGTAGCTACACTACTCTTATAACAGAGGGTCTGAAGGGATTGTGTTCATGATACTCTGCACTTAAAAAATAAACCACAGCCTGGTTTTTAATAGTTAATATTAAGTTAATATTGATGGTAGTTTGGCTATTTAAAAATGCTGGGTTTGTGCAGGATGTCTCGCGTGCTGTTTTCACGTCAACTTTTAGTATTAGCTCAACTTGCATGTATCCTCAGCGGGGGCGATAACAAAAAAAGCACCAGGTAGTATCCGTAAATGGAAACCCCCCCAAAAAAAGCGAGTAAAAGCGAGTAGAGCGGAGCATTTTGAGCGAAGATAATCACCTGCTGGCTCTAGCTCCAAATATTAAGGGGCAGTTCACTCCAAACTCAAAAATACATATTTTTCCCTTGACCTGTAGTGCTATGCATCCATCTAGATTTTTTTTTTTTTTTGGTGTGAAGTGCAGAAACTTCTGTCAAAGAGATGTCTACCTTCTCTCCGGTATAATGGGACTGAAAGGCTTTCCACTTGTGGTGCTCAAAGCATCAAAACCAGCGTCTCTTTCCAAAAATCATGACCTGGTTACTCAAGGTAATCTATCTAATGTAGGAAGTACTTTCTTTGTACTAGAAAAGAAAATAGTCCCAGTAGAGTGCTGCAGAGAGATGGATGGATAAATATCACTACAAGCCAGGGGGAAAATATGTACTTTGATTTTGGGGTGAACTGTCCCTTTGACATATAGAAATAAGAGTGATTAGACATGAGGCTCTGAGATAAGCTAATACTGTACATGCTGCTTATAGACACAATATGCAGGATTTTCTCCCGTAAACTCATCACCTATGACCCGCCAGAACAGCGTGGCAGCGCCTGCATCTGCACAGACCCCGCCCTCTGCCTGTATCTTCTTATTTTCTTGTTATTTTGCAGTGCTCTGAAGGCTTTACTGACCCAAAACATTGGTGTTTGACATCCCGGGAGTGAGACTCAACAGTCAGCTATCTTTCTGTGTTTACAAACAGCAACTGCCGAATCCTGCTTGTTATAACTTTAAAGACAACTCTGATATCGGACTGAATTGTCAAGTCGTTACACTCCATTTCCAGACAATCAGTTTACTCTGAGGGAGGCGAATTCGAAAGTCTGGACTCAGGCAATTTAAGACAGGAAGGGGAAGGAAATGATTAGCTCGGCTCTGTCTTAAGATAAAAATGATGCTGACCAACTAAAGTCATTTCATATTGCCTTTTTGTGCAGATTAAACAAACAAGATATAATGTGTTAATTAATGAACTTTAGAAGGGATTTAAGCAGATTAGCTACTTGTCTTCCCCCTGTTTCCAGGCTTTATGCTAAGCTAAGCTATCTTCATATTAAATGTAGACATGAAAGTGGTATCAATCTTCTCATCTCTCTGCAAGAAAGTGAATATTTACCAAAATGTTTAACTATTCCTTTGAAGAAAAAAAATGTGAAGACTTTTTGCTTTTCAAGGACTCGGGGCTCTTTGTTGCTCTGTAAAGGAGAACATAAAAGATGAATTAAGATGAATTAAAACTGAACTCTTTGAGGAATTCATCTGCGCGACTGGAGTGGACTCGTGTTGGACATCGACAGATCTCCAGTCTGAAACATCCATTTGTAGTTTCACGTCCCATTTTTAACTTCCTCAGTAAACGGCAGCGAGGCCTTTCAGAGAGTAAACATAGATGTTCAGTTTGAGCTGTGGAGTCTCTCTGAACCGTGTGCCTTCTGTGAATAAAACCCAAACGCCGTCTCCTCAGGGTGGTCAGTGGAAATTGAACCGACCCACAGGTTTTATATGTAGGGAAACTGTGCCACCTGGTGGAGTGAACGTGAACAATATGCTGGTGAATAAACAATGAAGGACTCTTTTTAAAAGCCTGGAATGGCCTTGTAAAACTTTCTGTTTTTTTCTATAAATTATTGATCTGTAATCCTCATTCCTTTATTTATGTTTGTTATTATTATAAAAGAAAAATGCCTCCCTTTTGTAAGGATTATGACTTCTGATGCAGTTGTTGCCCGGGCAGTATTATGTGTGGGCCATTCACCCCCATAAAGGATGATGCTGAGTCAAAGAAAAACATGCTTTGAATGACAGTATCTATCCTGCCCTATGAAGGCAGAATGCAGTAACTATAGAAGGAGTTCAGTCAGTTCAGAGAAAGGCTTTAAGGCTGGATACCATGCTATCATTTCGTGTCTTTTTAGATTTATTATAACATTTAAGTCAAAAACCAATATGGCCGCTACTGAGATCTGCTAGACTGGCTACTTTTAGGAGGAATTAAGCTGTTAACTGAATAAAATGTCAGTTGTCTTCTTAAAACACATATTCTTCATTTACAGATGAAAACCAGGGGAAAATCAATAACTAAGCAGGTTTTAGCGAAGGTTAGCCACAACTGTCTCCCTAGCTAGCTTTCACGTGACACAGCTGTCTTACTTTAGTTGTCTAAGCACTTAACACTTTGGGCTTCCATAAAAAAAAAACCTGTTTGGCTTTAGTTTCAAGCGACAAGCTAACTTTCAGATTAGGTTTAACATTAGCTTTAGCATTAGCAGTCTTGACACGCAGATTGCAAAAACTATACAACCAAACTTGACTACAGATACCATGTTTTGGGTCCTTTATGTAATTATTTTGTAATAATCAAATTTAAAAAGCTTGAATTGAACATTTCTATGGCATAATATTTTTGATATGTTAAAAACATCAAATAGCTTTCACATGATACAACCTCCTTATCAGTCTTTCTTTTTTTGTTTGTAAGTCTGGTTTGTAATGACCACAAATTTAAGAAGCTGTTTTCATGGAAATTGAACATTTCTGTGGTATAATATTTTTTTATATTGTTAAAGGGATTTTTATGAAACATGTATCCCCAGTTACTGCATTCTGCTTTTGTAGGTAAGTGTAGGTATTTGTCAGTAAAATGATGCTTTTCTTAAAAGCCTTATGAGACATTTATGCCCAAAGTACATCTAAAGATGAGTCTATTTTTTAAATGTTTAATTTAAAAGTTAAAGTACTGTAGACTAATTTGTTTTGTTTTTTTAGTGGACATGTGATGGATAGATAAAGGAAAACAATTTGCTGTCCTGAAAATGACGATGACTTAACTTAAGTCAGAATTAGATCTTAATATTTTTGTCTCTCTTAATCAAATGTGACTCTTGTGAACTTACCCTTTTTGTCATGAATAAACTCACAGAGTGCATTAAGGAAGAGATGATGCGATATAACACATGCAGTCACAGAAACTGGAGCTGTTATAGAGACATAACTGCCTTGATGGTTCCTGTGTATTTTTGTTTTAATATAATCTAACATAAATCTCGTTCCAGCACTTCTTCTTCAGTCAGTCAAAACGAGCTGTGCTGTTGGTGGGCGACCAAAGATGTGAAAAGAGGCACTTTTTGAAACATGTTTTTATTATTTTGCCATAAAAACATTCCTTGTAATAAAACATCGAATGACTTCCTTTTCAAGTTATTTTTTCACTTCATGTAAATGAGTTGAATAAAACATATTTGTGCATTGTGTATATTTTGATTTGTTTGCTGCACATGCTGTAATTATCAAATCTTAGACACACTAATTACAGTATATCAAAATGTCTGTAGAATATAATGTGCAGGACATTTCAGCAGCTCAATAATATTTCATTTAAAATTATATTTCGACACACATAACACACAATATTGCACCTTCTGTGATTTGAAAATTGCAGTAAGTCATATTGCAATTTTGATAAAATTCTGATTAATTGTTCCGCCCTATATTTCATTTTAGCACCTATTGTTCTAAGTAGTCCAGTAAGTTTATAACTCTCATTAAGTCAATTTTCATTAGACTTTGGTGAACTAATTCCCACTGTGGCTCCACAAAACACTGCTAGAGTTTCATAGTATTGCAGAATATCCCAAATAATGGAAGTGAATGTTGAGTTTTCAAATGTAAAAATGCCTCCATACTGCTCATCCGGTGTAATCACCATTGTTTTCCTGTGAAACTCCAGCAGTGTTTTGCAGACTAACAAAATAAACCTGACCTTCAATCGCCGTGACGCCGAGTAGATAATGACTGAATTTTCATTTTTGGGTGAACTATTCCTTTAACGCCTGCCATCGGGTCGGCCTCTCCTTCAAATCTGATGAAAAGACCCCATGTTTTCATTTTACCAAACAAAGTGAGCCTCAGCCAGTTAAAAAGAAGCAGTGAGACAATTTTATTGTAGTGGAAATATTTCTGCTTTTGTTTACAGGAGCCTCCAAAATCAACAATCTGTTAACTGTCAACATCTGTTGCTCCTAGACCTCAGTCGTGTGTTGTGCCCATTTGTGGTGAACATTATCAAATATTTAGACTTTTTCCACATCTTAAAACCTCCAAAACAGAGTTAAAGGAACGTCCAGATTCATAAATTGTTTAAAACATTTTTCAATTTTCCCAACTTTCACCGTTACACACACTTCATAAGAATTATAAAGACACTATGCCATTTCAAAAATCAGCATTAGGGTGGACAAATTGATATTAACCTGTCAGTATAACGCATTGCAGTTCAGTACAATCAGCACCTCTCTAAACCTGACCTCCACGAAGGTTGGATTTATTGCGGGGAAGCAGTATAAGACTACATCAGTTTTAGCAAGGCGTTCCTAGTAAACTGAGCAGATGTGGAGGAAATAAATATTTTGACAAATACTGAAAGTTTGGAGCCATTATTTGTTGGCATTTGTCACAATTTCCTGAATTTTTACTATTTTATTGGTGTAATTTAACCTCCACAGCACTAGATGGTGACAGAGAGCTGATAACGTTGTAAGCTGTGAATACTGATGACCTACACTCCCCTCTGCTCCTGAAGTGTACATGACCATCACAGATAATAAATGTACATACCCATACATAGTGAGATTGATTGATGTGTGTATATATAAATGTTATCACACCATCTAACAATTATACATTTTTATATATTTATGTGACAAATATATATTTCAATTTAGGCCAACTTCTGGCCAGATAAATGACTTCTGAGAGTAAGTTAACAAGTAGCTTTTTGTAATTCCCTGGGGTGATTATTTTTGACAATCACAAACTTGATCAGATAACATCTGCACTCCAAAACACCGTGGAGCCTCCTGAGCTGAAACGAATGAGTCATCTTGACATTAGGCCTGTTTGAAAAGGAACGCAGCCCAGTTGCGAAGAAATATTGGCCCTAGGCAAGAGGTTAATATAATTAACGACAAAAATGCTGCACATGTTCATGCAGACGAAACTGTGTCATCCATGCTCCCCCAGCTGAGGTGACGCACGTGGCTCTCAAACTGACGTGTTCCCCTGTTTGTGACCTCATCAAAGTCCATACATTACTCTGTGATTTGGTCACCTGTTATCCAGCAGACTTTCCTCCTTGATGCATATTTTTATCTATGATAAAATGTTTGCCCAGGCTGGAAATGAGGTTTAAATGAATCATTTTAACAGACTGTGCCGCTGCGTGCTGCTGTGTTGGCTAATAGGCTGGAGGTGCCGTGCCATTGTTCCGACAGTTTCATTAACTCTGAAACCCCAGTAGTAGACTGAAAGCTCATTTGTCCGACAGCCCGTTAACCTAAAAACAAATGGCCATTGCTCTGAGGACCCATTATTCCCAAACCCCAATAGTCCAAAATTGTCCTATTGGATCGAAGGCCCATTTATCCTGCAGCCTGTAACCCCCAAAACAAACGGCCATTGCGTTGTGAGAGCCGTCAGAACAACTGGCAGTCCCCTGGCAGGTGCACAATCTTTGACAATATCCAATTTGCCCCATGAAACATTTTATTATCCAGGGCAAATAGATCAGTGTTTCCCAACCCTGGTCCTCAAGGCACACTGCCCTGCATGTTTTAGGTGTTTCCCTGCTCCAACACACCTGATTCAAATGATCAGCTCGTCATCAAGGCTCTGCAGAAGCCTGACAACAACCTGATCATGTGAATTAGGTGTGTTGGAGCAGGGAAACACCTAAGACATGCAGGACAGTGTGCCTTGAGGACAAGGGTTGGGAAACACTGAAATAGATGACAACAATAGTTTGACACTTCTGTCTTCTTTTCACCTTCTTGCCAAGAGTTGGATTAGATGAGATCAACAGCAGCCAGTTAGATTAGCAGCAGTATTAGAAACAGGAGGGAACCCACTGGCTCTGTGTGACAGTCACACTCA
The DNA here is from genome assembly GCF_056507025.1 of Lutjanus erythropterus. Lineage (NCBI taxonomy): Eukaryota > Metazoa > Chordata > Actinopteri > Lutjaniformes > Lutjanidae > Lutjanus > Lutjanus erythropterus. The sequence goes on along the minus strand of NC_139336.1, from coordinate 27,306,230 downwards.
CTAGTTAACATATCAGGGGTTTGTACATCAGTCTGAAGAAAAAAAGACGTGCGTAACAATGACACATCAGTGTTGTGGCGAGTTATGCGTCAGAACAATTCTGCACCTGGTTTACCAACTTCCAGGAGACTCCGCTGGTTGCCTGGAAACCTCCAGGAAGTCACTTACCTTCTCAAGAAGAAGGTCAAGCAAACACAAAACGTGCCAAAAATCTCTATAGACTACTCGAAGACGAATGAATGTCTCAGCAACAGTTGCTTGGTCAATCCTTATTTATGGATTTTTTTTTTTATTTTATGTTTCATGATGCTTTATCTATGGTTATTTCACATTTTATTGTGCTTAATTTATTTTATTTTATGCCATTTGTGTATAATATATAATAATAAGTTCTTGCCTTATTGTTTAAATATTAATTTGAACAATAAAGAAAAAAAATAGTCTCAGCACATGACCCTCCATGAAACTGCAATGTTTTTAGACTTCAGTTTTTGTACAGATTATTCAAACTTGACACAGCATATTATTAGTGAATTTACATGGTGCTGGTTTAGAGATATTTTGTCATCAGTGGACCAGGCTAGCTGTTTATGGCAGTCTTTGTGCTATAGATAGGCTAACCAACTACTGGCTGTTAGCTCATAGCTATTTGTTTTATTTTTTACTTTTAAAGGACCAGTGCGTAAGATTAATCGGCATCTAGTCGTGAGCTTGCAGATTTAAAACACCTTGTCTTGCACAGTTATTATAGTTTTGTATTTTTCATTAGTTTTTATCTTAATTTTGTTTTCATTTTTGTTTTCAGTTTAGTGTCTGTCGGTTTCCTTGTTTTAGTTTAGTTTTTCCTCTTTAATTTTTTTAAATTAGTTTTAGTTACATTTTATATTATAATAATATATTATTGTAATGTAGGTCTCAACAAACATTGTGCACTGATGCTTCCTTGTGCTTGGTGTGCTGACAGATCTGACCAAACGGACAAAAACATTATATATATTTTTAGTTATGTAAGCACACTGTCATTTAGTCTTATTTTTTATCTAAACCGAGTAGATATATAGTACCTACTCAGAAATATACCATATCAGCCTATTTATCGATGTACATATATTGCAAATGCATATTTGTTTTTTTTAAAGAGAGTGTCATTGATCTAATTCTCGTGACAAGAAACCCAATAAAATATTTCCCAACATGTTGTAATGTTTTCTTAGGTTACAGTTTGCTGCTATAAGAAAAAAAAACACGTTTGACTTGACTTTTAATTACAAACTGAGTAACGCACGCACATGAACGAGGCTAATTTTCGTTTTTCCGACATTCCCGCCATAACTTGAACGCCGCACCAGGCCCACGGCTGCGGCCGCCCCCGGAGCTCTGCGGGACCGTCAAACAGCTCCTGAGCCACCGCTTACGACACCAGCTAGCTGCACAGGTGCTCGTCCCGGGTGACGAGCCCTCCGTGAGACCCGCGTGTTTGTTTGTTTGCTTTGTTTGTTTGTTTTAATTTAACGGCTTTTAAAAAAAACAAAACCGTCGGCATGAGAGACCCGCGGAGGCGTCGCGTCTGCTGCAGTTCACCGACAAACAACAACAACAACAGCAGCAGGAGCGGCAGGAGCTACACGGTTCATTCCTCCTGATATGCGCTTCTGTCCTGCGGCCCCGGAGGTCTGCTTGTTTTTTCTCACGAGGGCGTCGACGTTTTATATTGTGTTTTTGTGGCGTTTGGTGTCTGATCGGAAACCACCACTTCTGCAGCAGCAGCAGCAGCGTTAGACCCAAGGAGGAGCATCTATCCGTCCCCCTGGTGTTTATTACAGGAGAGGACGCAGCTCAGTACAGCAGGGACCGAGACAAGAGACAGACAAGAGCAAACATGTTCGAGGCGAGAGGAATCCCCTTTGTCCTGTTGGACTTAGCCTGTCTTATTCTAGGTATGTATTCACACGTCTCTATTTTTTTTCCCCACTGTCTGCTGCTGCTGTTATTGATACATAATCGGATTTGTGAGCGGTTATAATCCCTCTGTTCGGATATTTAACAGTTTGTATCACGTGAAGGGAGTGGTGAACGCTCAGTTGCACGCGAGTGGGACACTGAGACTTTAACACGTTTTTTTTTTTTTTTACATGATATTTTAACCTGTATTGACGCCATTAATCAATCAAAAACGTTGATGCCGTGATCTGTGTGGTGTCGTTCTAAGCAGGTTAAACTGGCTTTTCCCACAGTCCTTAAAGTCTTTGCATTGCTCTTTGTCTCTATTGTATGCAAATAAGTGCAGCTCCAACGTCTTTTCACTTGTTTCACGCATCTTATGGTTAATTGTGATGCTGTTTTCTTTAAGTGCTGCTGTGTGAAATAATGCAACAGCTGCACGGTGACACGGATCATTTCTGTAATTAGTGTTGGATTAATCGTGATGGAGTTTTTACCCCGTTATGTAATGTTTCCATACTTGAATGCAGTTGTGGAAGAAGTATTCAGGTGCTTTATTTGAGGAAAAGTACCATTACGGCAGAGCTGCAATGATTAATTGATCAGGTGTCAACTATTAAATTAATTGCCAACTATTTTATATTTAAAAGTCAAAATTCTCACTTTCTAGCTCTAAAATGTGAATATTTTCTGGTTCCTTTGCATCTTTATGACAGTAAAGTGAATATGTTTGAGCTGTGAACAAAGCGAGACCTTTTTTGAGACGCTGATCGACATTTTTCACCATTTTCTGACATGATCGGAACCGAACAACTAATAAATTAATTGATAATACAGTCAACAGATTAACAGGCAATAAAAATAATCATAAGTTGCAGCCATAATTCCTATCATCTGTATTATTCATTACATTGAAGTACTTTAAGTAGTCAGATCCATTACTGAAGTAAAAGTACCAGTACAGCAATATAAAAATACTCTATTACAAGATAAAGTCATCCTACGCAAGTAAAAGAACAGAAGTAGTTAAAGTATTTAAATACAAGTACTGTCAAAGTTCTCTTCCAGCTTCTTAAATGTGAATATTTTCTGGTTTATTTCACTCATCTCTGACAGTAAACAGAATATCTTTGGGCTGAGGACAAAACAAGACATTTGAGGGTTTTATTTTGCCATTTTAAGACATTTTATAGGCAAATAACTAATCGATTAATCGAGAAATAGTCAACAGATTAATCAGCTAAACAGACATCCACTGGTTAATGATGACGCTACTTTCTTGATTGCAGCAATATATAATAATGCAACAGCTGCACTATAAAACTAATAATAATCAGTATGATATTATGTGTATTGAGGTATTTGCTCCATTATGTAATGTTTCCAGTTTATTCTCTGAAATAGTCAAAGTTTAAGGTTACATACAGTATATACCTGATTTCTGCTCATTTAAACTAAACATGTGATTTGAAAATTATAATCAGAAATGTCCTTTCTACCTTAAGGGCTGTGTTTTAAACTGACTTACCAGCGTTGACACAGCTCACGTCAGTTTCCTGGGTCCTGTAACCACATGTCTTCCCCTCAGATGATCTTAAATCATTATATGGAAGGGCGCTTAACTGTCCTCACATTAAAATATCTACAAACTACAGTTTGTCTTTCAATTTTACCAGCCGTTATCTTACATCTTAAACCGCTGTTTCATATTTTAAACATCTGAAATTGCGGTGACACACAAAAGTTTGAAACGTGCTGTTTTTTGGGGGTTTTTTTTTGTTTTTTTTTCAGGCAGTCTTTCAGTCTAATGAATCATAGCATCCATGCTCGTGGGGCTGCACGGTTTCAGTTTGACAGACATTGTCTCTGGGGCTTTACTCATTTTTAAATCTGATTATGAATGATCCATATGTTCCATGACTCATTAAGTTATAGCTCCCTTTGCTCGGTCTGCAGCACGGGCGTCAAAATTAATTTCATCCCGGGCCACAGTAGCAATATGGTCGCCCTCAAAGCGCTGGTTGTAAATTTAAGATTATCAAAGTGCATCCTGTAACTGTGGAGCTGATGAGCGGGGTAATAATTAAAGAAAGAACCTTAAATTTACAAGAACTCAAACTCACAACAACTCACATATTCATTTAGATTAAAAAGTAAAAACAAACTCATGCATATTCTCTGAAATTTAAGTTACAGATTTGCAGAAATATTCTTTGCAGGCTGTTGAAGGCCGTATAAAATGAGGCGCCGGGCCGGATTCAGCCCACGGGCCTCATGTTTGACACATGTGATCCACTTGTATATTTAAAATGACATATGTGGGATTAAAACGAGGCTTGATTGTTTTAAACAGAGGAGCCCAAACTTTTTCACTTTCGAGGGACAAAAACCGAAACGAGAAACAATCACCCGCTGTTTTGCATTATTACGTTTCAAAACAGTTTCCCTTAATTGACCTCCACTGCAAACTGTCGCTCCCCCGCGCTCAGAGTGTGAAGAAAAATAATTGATAATTGGATATTTAAAGAGCGTCACAAGAAAATATTTGAAACAATTAACAAAATAGTTTACAAAATAATTTTCTAATTGTTGCAGCTCTGCTCTTTTTTTTTTTTTTTTTTTTTTTTAACTAAAAACGTCTGATGGGCCAAATCAGACCTTGTGGCGGGCTAACTTTGGCCCGCAGGCCCCACTTTGGACAGTCCTGGTTTGAAAGATCTTCTTAAGACATGTTTTAAAGCATAAAAATACTCTAACAACCCAAACATATTCAGTTCACTGTCATAGAAAAGTGAAATTAAGAAGCTGAAGACAGAGAGTTTGAATAGTTTTTCTTTAAAAATGACTCAAAATGATTAATCGATTCTCAAAATAGTTGTTAGTAAATTAAATATTTGACATCTAATCGATGAATCAGATAATCTTTGCAGCTCTAGATGGCACTCTTTATAATATTATTTACAGAGACCCAAAAATTCCCACCATGAGTAAGCACTTTGAAATATTGCTCAGACAGGACTTACTGTATGTTGCATAATTTAGTAAGTGCAGCAGTATGACTGTACAGAGTCTGTGCTCTGTTCGGTGCAGATTCAGAAACAAACTCGATTATTCTGCTACTGACGCAGACTATTAGATTATAACTGAGCGTCTGCGATGGTCTGCAGACCGGAGCTGTTTCATGCACAGCTGCGTGCGACCAAACATGCACGTTCATGAACGAGGTTCATCCCATAAGAACATTGGTTGATAAATGTCAGAAGTGACATATCCAGAGAGGATATCTGTTCTGGTTTGCTCACACAGCTGATTTAATTTTAGTTTTAAACGCAATTACTGAGCAGGATGCCGGTAAGTCACGATAAAAGATTAAATGGCAAAAAAGAGACGGGGTTTATTTATGTTTAAATGTTCTCATTTTTCTTCCTGTTTTTTTGTCACTTAGTTGCACAGATTGAAATGAGAGCTGGTTAAAGTGTAACTGCAGTTAGAAAGTGACTCGGGGGTGGGGGGTCGGGGGGGTCGGGGGGGGGTCCTGCCCTCGCCTCGTGTGTGTTTCTGTCCCCGACTCTCTGGCATTTCCAGCTGTTGCAGCCAGTCAGCTCAGGATGGCACAGCTGACAGTGTGAACAGCTGCGGGAACGACAGACAGAACAGACACACAGGACCAGATTGAGCAGTAGTTTATAGGGCATTTGTGAAGGTACATGTCCTCTTGTTGATGTGCACTACAGCTCAATAATTCACCCTCTTTTTCTGCCTGAACGGACGAAGAATTGTGTGTTTCCTCCAAAGCACAATGTGTCAAACGGGCCAAGAGACCAGAGAAATGACAGCGGCATTAACTTTGAGACTTTGAACTGTCAAGACCTGTTAGCATAATCTGTTATCTTTATGGTATTTTATCTATAGGGAGTGCTTAGCTGTGTCCACAGCTCCTTTCTTTCACGCCACCGTTGTGCTCCGACAAAGAAACTCTTCTCAGTCCTTCCTGCTGAAAACCTGCCCAAGAATAACCTCATGTTTGGAGCCATGAAGTCACTGTTGTCGAGTGTCTTGACTGTGTGTGATGCATCATGTCGCAGCGTATCTGTCTGAGATCATTTTCTGAGGCTCAGTGTCAAAGGATGTGACTGGCAGTATTTTGTGTTTTTAATTATTGTGGGTGCAAAGGAGGAAAGTCAGCCTGAGGAAGATCTTGTAGATCAAAATGTCGCATTTAAGGAGAATTACGATATTTATTTGGAGCCGAACTGCGTGCAGACTTTTCTCCTTTGTTCCCTGCCGTGATACTTTTTGTCTTTCACCTGATGATTATTGTAACGTGCTTCTCTTATTGTGAACAAATCTCATGAAAAGACCAGAACTAACTATGAATTGATCATAATAACAAGTGTGTCCATGTAGCCTGATGTAGCTTAATGTTTTTATGTGCCACTGACCTCCATTCTTGTCCAAAAAACTATCAGTGAAACATGCTGTTGCACTGAATGATGAACAAACATGTATGAGTCAATCCCACACACACGTCATGCTAATTGGACTGAAAAGACTCACTACAGCGTAGCTTAAAATAGTGCAAAATAAATGCAGTGTTTTGAGTAACAGTGCCCAGCAGTTTAGGGAGATTATTTTGCCTCTTCTAAAAAATTTAACTACATATTTTGATCTGTTTTTAAAGATATCTTCAGCAGGAATAGGGTTCAAAATAAACCCCAGCCAAGCAACAAATGAAGCTAAATTTCAGGTTTGAAAAACTAATTCGGAGCCAGTGCGCTGGCCAGTAAACAATTTGGAAACACAACATAGGAGGTTTACATCACTGTTGTGACGTCAGCGAATCAAATCCAACCAGTTCACTTCGAGCCAACTGGCACTTTCCACGCAGTTGCTGTTTTTACCATAAGAAACATCTGTGTTACACGTTATCAGAGATGTGGCGACACTTTTCTGGTGTTAAGCTGCCAAAATGTAAAACACAAAGACAAAGTCTAGTCGCTCTGGTTGGTGTCCCTTTATCTCATACAGTGTCTGTCCTCTGATACGCCTTTCAAATGTGCAAGGATGGAGGAAGCTGCATTTTAGAAGTGATGTAGGGTTTGGTAGTATATTGATGAACAACAAAGTTTTTTATTGAAAAAGTTAAGAAAAGTTTTAAATTTGATGTTTCTTTCGTAAGTGTCTCCTTAAATCGATGCTAAAGATGAGTTTGCATACTAAAAACTTACTGTAAGAAGTACTGTTAGTTAGTTATGTTGTTAATTTAGTTAAATAATGCTGCAGGAGCAGATGGGCTTGGGGCTGATGTGGTAAAATATTGAGGGACAGACACTGTTGGTTTTGGCCTTTTCATTGAATTTGGTAACAATAAGAGCAGACTTATCCTTTAATGAGACTGCTGGAAAGGTTGGGGTCTCTCATTTTTGTCACATTTAATTTGGCTCATATTCATGCACGTCTATAGTTCTTAATTCACCTCTATCTGACAGATGTGAAGACCTCAGCGCTTTGTTTTGTCACTTTCCTTGTTTCTTTTTATTCCTCTCTTTGACCTCTCCGTCCTGATCTCTCCGTCCACAGGAGGTTTGCCCCTGGCAGCCTTTAACCTGGGTAAGATCCGCCCCTATCAGAGGGGCTTTTTCTGTAACGACGACAGCATCAAGTACCCTTTCCACCACAGCACAATCACCTCTACGGTGCTCTACACTGTGGGCTTCGCCCTGCCCATTAGCTGCGTAAGTAGGAGTCACGCAAGGCGGGACAGCAGACGACCTGTCTCGTGGCAAATATGTTGACTTGTCAACCGCAGGTGTGACTAAACGACTTGAAAGAATTCAAAGGTGTGCCAGGGGCTCCGCTCTCGTTTACCGGCACACCTACACAGAGAGCTGCTGTTATTTTTGTTATCAGCTGCTCCTGTGCTTCTCCTGTGACGGCAAGTCAAAATGTCTGCCGTGAGAACGGTCTGTGAACACGTTTACACGAGTTTAGGATGCATTAAGAAAGGCTGTCTGATAATATGTTTGGTAGCTGTTAGAATAGCACAGCTACGTGTTACTGAAACCAGAGCTGCAGGCACAGTATATTTTATTTAACTCTGCTTCTGTGTGAGGCTTGTGTTCACCTTAGAGTTGTGTATCAAAAGGCGAAGGAGGATGTCCACTTAAATGTTTAATACGTCCACACACACAAACAAAAATATTATATAGCATAGATTTGTCACAATACCAGATATTATACTTTAATACAATACCAGTGTAAAAACATGGTGATATGTAAGAGGCACACAAAATGTGATAATTAAAAAACAACAACAATAACTTTTTAAAATTAACCTGCACACAATCTGGTCCAGAAGATGTCACTAAATCCCATTTTGGTTTTGCTGTGCTGCAAGCCAGATTTCAAGCAGTACAAACATGTTGGTGTCAAAGTATTGATAGTTTTGACAACTTTGCTGGAGTGATTTTCTTTTGCCAATATCTCGGCTACTACAGCAAGCTTTATTCAGTCTTCTCCTAAAACATACAAACAAACAAAACCCTGACGGTGTCTGAATATTTTAATCATCCTATAGGTTAGTGTTCAGTTTTCAAACATATTTATTATTTTCAGACTCCAAAACATTTTGACCAAACTCAATCCCATACAAAAAAAAAAAAAAAAGAAAAAACCCAAACCACAATTAAATTCAGTGAATTAGCGGTGTGCTATTTTTACTCCCAAATGTGGATAATATGAGGCCAGGCTTTTTTTATTTGGTTTTAAAGTTTATCTGTTGGGTGAACTTTCTGTTGCTGTTGTTAATTAAAGTGACAGACTTGCAGGCTGCATGCTTTGTCCCTCTCTGTTCCTTAAAATAACCGGAATGCTCATCTGGAACGGAGCAATTGTTTCTGGAGAGAAGTGCTGCTGCTGCTGGTGTGTGTGTGTGTGTGCGTGTGTGTGTGTGTGTGTGTGTTGTGTGTCTGCCTTCGCTTATTCCTTCTGTGATATCAGTGATTTATCTCTTCCATCTTTTCTGTCGGTCTTTCATGTATCATGAGTAATCGTAACCTCAATATGTAACACTGTGTTGAATCTTTAAGGGATAGTTCGAACTATTTGAAGTGGGATTGTGTGACGGACGTGATCATAGTCCCCTAGTTTGGAGAAGCTGGAGGAGTAGAGGTGTAGGAAGCGAAGCAATATACTGCTGTAATCTATTTTAGCCACTTAAAAAAGGGTCTACTTTAAAAAAAAATCAGTGTCAGTTTAACTATATGCTATATTTAAGATATTTTCAGCACCTCACCTTGCCACCAGACGGCCTTTTTTAAGTGGGAAACCACGATTATATAAGCCAGATATCGCTCTTCCTCACTCAACCAAACCCCCTTGGAAAAAAAGAGTAATTTTATCTTGCAGAACACTGGAGTTGCTTCGATCTGTGAGTTTGTCTGTGTTGTTGTTTGACTTTGGTGAATCCAAACTAACCTTTTAAAAACACATAAGTCACGCAATAAAACAAACAAACTAACAGATCGAGGCAGCGGTGGACCAGCGACCCCTGTATTCTTGAAGGTAAAATTACTGATTTTGTTAATGGAGTCTGGTCTGGTATGGAGAGTGACATTTTGGCTATTTATTAATGGTTCCTCATCAGAAAAGGCTGCCTGACGTCAAGGTAAACTGGTGAAAACATCAAGACAGGCATTTTATTAACTAGTTAAAATGCGTTTTGCTGCTGCCTCTTCTGTGCTGGTGCACCTCGATCTGCTGCACCTAATACCATGACTATCGATAAGCACCTCATGCAACCCCGCTGCAAATAAGATGAATCATCCCTACTTTAATTTTTACAAACTCATTCCACCGTTCACTGTCTGTCAGAGGAAGGTCTGGGAGAACATGTTAGAAAGTAGAGCTGGAGAGACTCTTTTAGGAAGAGATAAGTACACCAGAAAGAAGAAATGTCTGGGGTCCCTGTGTCAGAGGAAGCACGTGAAAAAAGTGTGCAACTCGTCATGTTAGGGTGACCACAGCTTCAGCTCTCGGTGGGTTTGTCGGTGAGAAATTGATCGAGAGACACACAGTCCCTGATGATAAAACACTCGCTGCGCATGTCACAGCTGCAAAGGGAGAGTAATGAGGGCTCATTACTCAGCAGCGCTCAGTAACCTGCTCAGAAATGTCATTTTTGTGCTCTTCTCTATTCTAACTTACACTCTCCAGCATTTAACTGTCTTGTTGCCATGCCAACACATTAACCATTAATATTTGCATCTTAATGTTTCCGAAAGTCGGCGAGGACGGCCCGCCAGAGGATGCAACGGCCGCTGTCTCTTGCTTTGCACAGGCACACAGTGTTGCATCGTGGGTAGGGGTCCGAGGCCCATGCAGTCACATGATCTTGTAACCTGTATGTGTTTTTTTTTTTTCTCTCATTGCTTCTCTGCTAGCTGGACTCCCATTTGTTATACTCACTGTGAAACACAGTCCTTTTCGCCGAGGCTTTTTCTGTAACGATGATACAATCAAGTACCCGTATAAAGAAGACACCATTTCCTATCAGTTGTTAGGAGGTGTCATGATTCCCGTCACAATTCTCACTGTAAGTGCATCTGTTTTGTTTTCTGCTAACAGTTCTCTTTTCCTTTTCTTCATGTGATGCTTATCTTTAGCCACATTCACACTTCTCTCTTTTGTTTTAATCTTGTGTTGCTGCTCAATACATTATTCTGTAATAATGTATGTTTCAGAAATCTTTTTTTTCTGTAATAGAGTTCAAGGTTAATTGTCATTTTCTTGTGTAATTGCAGGCATTAAGAAAGCAAAATGCTGTTGCTCCCAGCCCATAGCAGCGTGATTAAAAATATCTAAAATTTCCTTAAAAACAACAACATTACAACAAAAAAACACACAACTAAAATCAAATAGATTAGCAGCACAGTGCATTAAAGTGCATTTTGAGAATAAAAAGTGCATTTTCATGTTTCACTTTCAAAGAAATGCATGTTTCAGGTCGACTGATTGTTTGGTTCGGCTGATTAATCTGTGCTGATCGATTGTGGCAAAACTGGCTCCGATTGAAGCCGACGACTGCAAGACAAGTGGAGGAGCTGCTTGTCTTTTATAATATCAGCCTTCTCAGGTGGAATTACTGTCTTTGAGGGGAAAAAGATAACTAAAAAAATTAAAAAAAATCACTCCCTTTTAGATTTTTTACAGTTAGTTTAATGTTGATTTCTACATTTTGTCTTTTTTTCTGCTCCAAACTCTTGTTATTATATCAGCCTTCAAAACTCCACTGTCGACCTCTGCTTTGCACTATTTGAACTTGAAACAGAAAAATGACCTGAGGCAGACCTTTATTTTGAAATTTCTCAGCCTCAATTTTAGTCTGCAGCTGCAGTTTGCAGAAAAACACTAAATATGGCAGACGTAAAACTCTTTACAAGCTGCGCAGCGGTAACCTCGGTCAGCTGATGCCGAATGGAATTGAAAAAATGTGATGGCATGTAAAGAGCCAACAAAAGAGACTCAGTCAACTCAGGATACAAAACAGAGAAAATATCCTTTTACAGAAAGTTACCGTGCTGCAGGTTTAAAACAGATCTGACAGGCAACTTCCAGTTTTTATTCGTGTAAAACATTTTCAACAAGAGGAATTCATGAGTCATTCTTCTGAACAAGTCACATATAGTATGAACACGTGAAAAAGCTCAAATACACAAAAATGTTTCTCTATAATAAGAAGAATCTAATTTAAACTTTTAGATCTAACAAAATTATACATGTTATAATTATTTTAAGTGGACATCATCCTTTGGCCATTATACTTTCAACATTATACACAAATGGGTTTATGGAAAATGTACTGAAAGGGATAGATCAGATTTTTTTGAAGTGGGGTCGTGTGACTTGCTTGTCTGTTGTCAGTGTGTTACCTACAGTAGATGGTTTGGAGAAGCAGCAGGAGAACCAGTGTAGGAAGCTAAGCAATGTACTGCTGTGGACAAGATCAGGAGCAAACATGTTAACCACCTAGTCTTTATTTAGAATAATTTAACTGCTTTATCTTTTCAGACAACCTTCTCCGATGGGAAACTGCTTAAGGAAAAACAGTCATTTTACCTCGCCAAACATGAGGAGTTGCTGGACTACCGCCGCCTCGATTAGTTAGTTTATTTGTGTTATTGTGTGACTTCAGTAAACCTGAAATATCCTTCTAAGTCACCAAAGTCACACGATAAGACAAACAAACTAAGTGGCAGACCAGCAACTCCTGCGTTCTTTGAGGTAAAATTGCTGATTTTGTCAAAGGAGTTTGGTTGCTTTGAAAAGAGATATTTGGCTTATATAATGACTGTTTCCTGTTGGAACAGGCTGTGTGATGTCGAGGTAAAGAGGTGAAAATATTCTAAATATAGTGTACACTTAAACTGGTATATCTTCTTTTTTGGTGGGCCTTTTTTTAGGTGGCTAAAATACGTTTTGCCGCCGACCATGTCCGCAGCAGTACAAACCCACTTCAAAGAAAAATGTGAACTATCCCTTTAAAACAATAGTTTGACATTCTGGGAAATAAGCTAGGTTGTTTTCTTGCCGATCATTAGATGAGAAGATCAATACCACTTTCATACCTGCCCTGTTAAACATGAACCTACAGCCAGGAGGTAGTTAGCTTAGCTTAGCATAAAGACTGGAAACTGGAGAAAAAGCTGGCCTAAAAAGCTAAAAAGCTAAGTTTGTTTAATCTGTAAAGAACTGAAGTGGTGCAAGACATGAGAGTGACACTGATCTTCTTATCTTGTTCGCTGCAAGAATGTGCATATATCCCAAAAAGTCAGACTTTTGTTTTAAAATGGTTACACAATTATTTTAGATCAGATTAGGGAATATTTCTGGCTCTGGTCTGGTGTTGTAGATATTCAGTTGCATCTTAAATTTTCATTTGAAGTTTTTTTTTTTTTTTATACGAACCTCTGACTCTGTATCTCCTCCTCCTTCCCTCCTCCTTACAGATGATCTTTGGCGAGTGCCTTTTAGTTTATCTAAAGCGCATCAAATCCAAGTCCTCTTTCGGCAGCTACACCGCCTGTGTTTACAAAGCCGTCGGCACCTTCCTGTTTGGTGCCGCCATGAGCCAGTCTCTCACCGACATAGCCAAGTATTCTATTGGCCGGCTCAGGCCGCACTTCCTGGATGTGTGCAAACCCGATTGGAAGCTCATCAACTGTTCGGCGGGAGCTTATATCGAAGACTTCACCTGCAGTGGAGACAAGACGATGGTCAATGAGGGCAGGTAGGTGTCGCCATACCTCAAAACTTGTGTCTTTTAAAAGCTTTTTATTTGTATCGCCCAAAATCTAGGAATGTGCACCAGAAATATTAGTAAGTTAAACTAATTAGACCCATTAATGCACAAGGCTGGTCAGCTGTTACAGTAAGAATAAGGTTTTATGTAGGCAAGGTCCCATTCAGCACAGACATGTGGACGTTAACCCGCAAAGAGATCAGTGTTTTCTTACTTTTAGACTAGTTGGATAGTTTACATTTAAATTTCAGTTGAATCAAAAGAGACATTAGTCATCAGAAACATCCCTATCAAAATCACAAATCACAGTTTGGGGCTGCACAGCATAAGACATCTGTCTTTAGTCCCTCGATCCGAATAGTGAAAACACCTCAAAAAAAACTTTTTAAACAGCAGGAAAAAAACTGTTAATTGATTATTTAATCGACAGAAACTGAATCGCCAGCTATTCTGATATTCCATTGATTGTTTTGGTCGTTTTCAAGCAAAAAGCACCAACAACACTTGCTGGTTCCAGATTCTCAGATTTCAAGATTTGATGCTTTTATTTTTCATTAAAGATAGTAAATTGAATATTTTGGGGTTTTGGACTATTTATGGAATGGAACAAGCTATCAAAACACTGTTTTCTGGCATTTTAGACAGAATGATGTATTGATAAGTAGAGAAAATAATTAACAGATTAAAGCAGTAACGATATATAACTTAATTTATATAGACAATTTATATTTGACAAGGTGTTTTGACAGACAAAGCATCCATACAGCAGAAAGCCAGACAAAATTAAGCAAAATAAAATCAAAGTTTAGTTTTGTTGAGACTCTAAGAACAATAAAAACAAATAAAAACATCAATAGAAATAAATAGAAATAAAAATTAAAAAAGAAGAAGAAGAAGAATGGTGAGAATAATCATCAGTTGCAGACCCAGTTAAATGAGTAAATGATTTAACAGGTTCATGATTTCTGATGTTTGTTGTTGAAATGAGCTCCTCATTTAAACTTGCAGCACTCCAGCTTCTTGTTTTGTTGCTCAACAGATTAACGAAATCTGAGAGAAAATGCCCTGCACTCCTGCGATCACCATTGTTGTGCAAGGAGCAAAGGTCAAACGCGTCCGTATGCATGATTATGTAATTCATAATGGTGATAAAACAATTATCGTAGCCCCTGTAAACGCGTGCAACATTTCAATACGTGCACACAGTCGACTTAAGGCTCTGTGTTGAGGAAGATGCAGGTAGAACCACTGGCAACTCGCAGGACCAGAGATGGTATGATTTGATTTGTGTCTTTATCAGCGCAGAGCAGAAGGAAGTGTAGTGGGAGGAGCAGAGGATATCCACTTCTCATTGTGATGTAGGAACGACCAGCTGTAATTATAGAAGCAGAAGCCTGAATAGAGACATGAGCTGTGCAGATTGTATCAGTGTGTTAAGAGGAGTTTATTGTTGGATATGAGGAACTCTGTAGTATAATTCAAAAGCACAATAACCTACTTTCACCTACACGTACAATAAAACTGATTTTAATAGAGTATGAGTTGTTTCCCCTGAGCCGCAGCCTTTTAGTCTTAGGAGCTGAGTGGAAATATGCCCACCCACCCTCTCCACCCTCCCCCCCTGTCTTTCCTCTGGGTTATCTGGTGTACATTTACCAGGGTGTGGTGCATAATCGTCGATATTTCCTGGAGCTCCGTTACTACTCTGCAGTCTTTTTTTAATGCAGCGTAATGAGACAAACATTTATCAGCATGTTGAAAGAGGGATCCGGTGATTAGAGGCAGATATCCAGAGCTGTTAAAGAGAGAGTCTGGATTATTTCATGTGGGGTTTTATGATGTACTTATCGATATTGCAGTGAACTTCTGTGGACAGGCTTCAATAGTAAATAGTGTACACAATATTTTTTGATATTTTCAGTGCTTTACCTTGCTGTCAGACAGCCTTTTTTGCTAGGAAATTGCCATTATATAACCAACCAAACTCCACTGGCAAAATCAGCAATTTTACCTCACAGAACGCAGAAGTTGCTGGTCTACTGCTGCCTTAATCGACTTGTTTGTTTGTGTTTTTGTGTGACTTGAGTGTGTTAAAAGGTTAGTTCAGATTCACCAAAATCACACAATAACACCAATAAACTAACTGGTCAAGGCAGCTGTAGACCAACAACTCCTGTATTCTGCTAATTAAAATTACTGTTTTTGCCAATGGAGTCTGGTGTGTTTGGACACAGCCATATTTGGCTTCTTTAACTGTGGTCTCCTGTTGGAAAAAGCTGTCTGACGGCAAGGTAAAACAGTGAAAATATTCTAAATATATTGTACACTTAACCTAATATTGATTATTGATACATTGCTTTGCTTCCTACACCAGTACTCCTGCCGCTTCTCCAAACCACCGTCTACTACAGCAAATACACTGACTATGGATAAATGCCTCATACAACCCCTTTTCGAATAATCCAAACTATCCCTTTAAGATTGCTGTCGGGACTCATTATATTTCCATCTCCTCTGTGTGTGTTTGTGACGTCCTGTTGGTCAGTAACAGAGCTAATAAGTGCAGCAGGGGAGGAGAAAGTGGATCAGGCTCATCTTACTGTAATATGATCCCACTCTGGTTCGGTTTAACTTCCCACAGAGAGAAGAGGCCGACTGTCAGAGCTGTGTGTTTGTGTGTGTGTTTGTCTGCGTTCAAGAGGCGAAGATGCCTGCAGCAGAGTGCCTCAAAGGTTTACTGAAAAATATTACTTCTGTTATAAGATGCAAATAAATATTTCATTCCAGTTGATGCCGTTAATGTGCAATGAGTGGAGCCTCAGAGGGTCTCAGCACCTGCAGATTTAATGTGACGCCACAGAGGAAGTACAGTACAGAGGTCGGCAGTATTATTGTATTTGCCAGTTTTTGTTACTAAGGTAGGACTGATGGGCCTGGCTTGTTCACTACCAAACGATGTTGTGTGCTTAAATGACCGGTGGGTTAAACGGATTAACTTAATGATTTTAAGATGAGGATTTTGGGGATTTTCTGCTGTGTTCTGTTCACATAATTAAGTTAAATATCTTAGGCACTGGACGGGTGAATGGAGAAAACAAGCAAAGTGAAAACATTGGTTTCATTGTTCACCATTGCTTTAAATGTCGTACGCTAACTGATTCCCGTGGCGTTTCAATTTAAGAGGACTACACCCCTTAAATCTGATGTGCTTGCAAGCTCAGGTTGTCTCTTTGTAATATAATATAACATACCTTGTTGGGGAAGCTAATTTGAAAGCAGAACTTTGCAAGATACCGGTTACTTCACACTGGAAGAAGATGAACGACAGCAAAGCTGCCATAGGGGGGAAATCTAGCTTTATAAACTAATGGTGGTAACATTTGCTAATTACTACTAAACACAATGTAGGTATTTAGTCATAAACAAAGTATTGAACAAATTCAAATTTTAACAGATTTTTTTGCCAGTTCATCCATCATATGTTGAGATATTTCAGGAGATTAAGGTAAAAATTTGACTTGTTGATGATGCTGAATTGAAAGGGACCTTGAAAGCCTGTAGCTGATCTGCCGTTAACAAGGCATCATTTATTTAGTCAGAAAGCAGCCTGCTGACCGTGACGAACTGACAGTATTTTTTAAATCAAGTCCACAAAGTTTATAAAGTTTCCCTCAACTCAGCAACTCACAAAACTGTGTGATTTTTTTCTTTTTAGAGGGAGTCTGATTTGCTGCCGCCTTAAATTACTCTTGCGCAGGTTTTGCTCTGGAAGAAAGAGATCCAGTCTCAGTGAAGATAACGGGAACGCATTAATAATCTGAGGTGTAAACACGAAGGCAAGATCGGATCTTTTACAGTTCGGACACAGATCCCATTTTAATACCAGGTGTAAATTGGGGTGCAGCTGACAGACCAGCGTTGTTATTTCCAGAGCCGTGGTGCCAGCAGGGCGAAAGAATACTCGATATAGACTTTAATAGTTCATGTGTCTACAGTGGTACAGTAAGTTTACTGCTGTACAACTTAGCAGCGTGAAACCCCTCTCATTAAATGCTCACCATATTAGCAGGTGTCCTGTAATATTACACAGTGTGTGTAACTGTTGCTGTAGATGTGAGACAGACAAACACATAAAAACACATCATTGTTATTATAAACAGGGTGTAACTAAGGCTGTGGGTGGGGGGGCTGGTAAGGCCTGTTTCTTTTTAGCTGCTGTTGTCCAACACAAAACAAACAAACACACCTGTCGGTTCACAGCGACTCCACCCGGAGCCCCACATAACAAGGGCGTGTCAGGGTGTGGTGGTATGTTAAAGAATGTATTGATCTGTATATTTAACAAGATGTTTTGTTTGTTTGCTGCAGATGCATTAAGCGCCTAACAAAGTACTGAGTCGTGTTTTCGTCTTTCATTGCAGGCTATCCTTCTACTCCGGCCACTCCTCTTTTTCCATGTACTGCATGCTGTTCCTGGCCGTAAGTATCATAACCACTCACATATTGATCTGCGGATCAATCAGTGTTAGCGGAACGTTGTGTTCAAGGTTGCAGGACAGGATAGTCTGGACATCCATGAAAGTTCTTGCACACTTGTCAAATGATTTTGAATGGTAAATACATTTTTAAAAATCAGTTATTGGCATAATTAGCATATCAAGCTTCTGAGCGAAAGTGATATTGACCGCTTCAGTTTAAAGGAATAGTTTGACATTTTGGGAAATACACTTACTTGCTTTCATGCAGATGAGAAGATCAGTATCACTATTAAATATAAAGCTACAGACAGCGACCAGTTAGCTTAGCTTAGCATAAAGACTGGAAACGAGGGGAAAAGAGCTAGCCTGACCCTGTTAAAAGTCAAATCGCACAAAAAACAAAATGTAAAAAAAGTAATTTTGGGGTCTTGTCATGGACTCAACCCAGAGCTTGTTGTTTTTATGTCTGTCCAGTAAATCTGAAATCACAGCCTGCAGTCAGTTAGCTTAGCTTAGCATAAAGACTGGAAACAGGCGAACTGTCCTTTTACGACTTGGATTTTTGTATGGATTTAAGATTTAAGCTGTTATTTAATGACTTTTAGAGGTGCAGGTCTGCAGATTGTCTCACTGTTGGACACAGCCAGGCTAGCTGTTTACCCCCGTTTCCAGTCTTTGTGCTAAGCTAACTGACCGCAGGCTGTAGCCCTTTAGTTCATGGAGAGACGAGATTGGCATCGATACTCTCATCTAACTCTGGGCAAGGCAAAGAGTTTACAAATGTATAATTAAAGTGCAGAACTATTGCTTTAAAGGTGTAGCAGTACATTGCTTAGCCTCCTGCACAGATACTCCTGCTGTTTCTTGAAACTGAAGGCGTGTCAACTTCAATCTACTGTAGTTAATACACTGATACTGATAAATACCTCATACAGCCCCGCTTAAAACACTCCTAAGTATCTCCTTAAGTGCAGCGCTTCAGTATTCCTTAATTAGCCTTTGGTGACCTTTCTTGGTGACAGTTATTATCAGTATCACTGCTGTTCGCTCAGAGAACCGCAGCATCCTTGAGTATGCTCCGTTTTGTTTGTTCGGCCCTGATAAAACTTTATAGGCTGCTGATTCATTCAACACCAGCAGATAAAAATAGACACAGGGACAAAGTCCTGGCACCAGCATAAAGCTCTCTCCCCCTCTGCGTGAACTGGAAGCACAAGAAGCAGCAGCTGACATTTAAACATGCAACTGCAACCCCCGCTTTGAGCTTTTTCTTTTCTCCTACCTGCATATAACCAGTTGTTTATGTCAGAAATTATGTGGGTCAGGAAGACTTTCCAAGTGTGTGTGTCCTCTACTGAAATACAACAAACAGAAACGCCTCTTTTAAATACAAGAAAAATATCTGGTTTGTGCCACAGTGGAAAATGACGTTAAGCAGATTCCTACACGATGACTCATCCTGCTCCAGAGATGGTGTGATATTTCATTATCAGATTAGATTATGGAGTCTGTTCCAGAGAATATGTTGAACTGATTATATTGTATCAGTGAAATTGATTATTTCAAGGCCAGTTTGGCAAAGTGGCACAAAGCTGGCAGGAGGTTTTTTCACAGAGAGGGAAACACTTGATCGCTTGAACCGTAAGAAATATGATATTAGTTGAATTTAGGAACATTTTTATAAGCTTCCTGCATGATAAGAGGAAGTAAATATTGTCGCTGATAAACTGAACCATAAAAAAAAGAGGATGTTTGTTTAATTCGGGGACATTTTATACTTGTTTCCTGCATGATAGGTTTGTCTTTTGTGTGTGAATGGAAGTGGAAATGGAAATGCACTGAGTCATCTGCGAATCACTGCAGCTCATTTTCCTGCCACTCCTGCAGGAATTCTTATCAGCCAGGCCAACAATCACGCTCCCTGTCCTTTTTAAACTGATCACCAATGACACACTTTTTTTTTTTTACTCCTTGTGACTCTGCATAGTTCAGTATTTTAAAAGCGTGTCCTGCTGTGTCTTCCTCAGCTCTACCTGCAGGCTCGGCTCCAGGCAGAGTGGGCGCGGCTGCTGAGACCCACAATCCAGTTCTTCCTGATCGCTGCCAGTGTGTACACAGGACTTTCGAGGGTGTCAGATTATAAACATCACTGGAGCGATGTGCTGACAGGACTCCTGCAGGGGGCCCTCATGGCTATACTGGTGGTGAGTCTCCTAATCTTGCTCTACATTTAAAGGAACAGTTTGACATTTTTGGAAGCATTCCAAGTTAGTTTTCTTTCATTCTTATTATTACGGCAACAAAAGTCCTTGGACGGATTTGAACTGTGGACGTCGGTTTTTCATTTTCTTGCCAGGAGTTACATAAGTATATTGATATCATCCTCATATATCAGTTAAATATAAAACTAGAAAGGCACTCAGAGAGCGCAGACTATCGTCAAGGTCAATGGTCCAGTCTATGATATGCAAATCTGCAAGCACAGCATCTATGTATATTTAGGTATATTTCCAAAACTATTAGAATTGTCAGCATGTTTGCAAAACAGCTGAAGCCTCATCATCTCAGCTAGTAATACTCATAATAGGACGCTGATTGGGAAAAAATGTTTTTTTAAGGCCTTTAAAAGTCCAGGGAACGAAGATTGTAGGGGATTTATTGGCAGAAATTGAATATAATATTCATATGTTTTCATTAGTGCATAATAACATGAAAGTAAGAATCACTTCTCAGATCTACAAAGGGAGCAGGTCCTCTTCCACTGTAGGTTCTCCTGCATGCTTAGAAGGGGAGGGTGAGATCAGGTGCAAGCTCACTACTAGATCCCACTAAATCCTGCAGACTGATCCTTTAAGTCTGGTCTGATAATACGGCTGAAATTTCACCCACCAGCTCCTCTAAAGCTCAGTAATTAATACTTTGTTGCTCAAAACAGTATTTTAGTTTTACAGGGATTCTTGTATTTGAAACAAGTTAATCAGTGAGTGTTAAAAGTCTTTGGTAGGCAGATTTTTACATGTATACCTGACCGCTTCCCTGCATTTGTTTATGTGTGACTACGGCCTTAGACAGATCCATGCAAGCTTTTCCCCGTTTCCAGGCTAACTTTCTCCTGGATGTAGCTTCTTATTTATCAGACAGACATGAGGCTTTTTATCTTAAAAAAGAGGCCTAAAATACCTGTTCCTTTTAATGTTACTGAGTCATTGCCTTTGAGTAACCTGAGTACAGATCCAATTAATTCAACCTCATTCCAGTCTATTTTTTTTTTTAATTCTCTCCTTCTGTTGCAGGTCTTCTTTGTGTCCGACTTCTTCAAGCCAAATGCAGATACCCGTAAAGAAGCGGAAATCCCTCACACAAACCTGCAGGAGAGCCCGACAAACGGAAACCACTTTGAGAGTCCCAACTAAGCTAATCGAGAGGCGGAAGAGGAAGATGACGACCTCTCGCTCTGTCCAAACGCACACCCAGGATTCCCAGCTCTCTCCAGCCTTTCATCTCACGCAAAATCTTCATCCAAATACCCTGCATGGATTTACAGTTTTCTTGATTCTTACTTCAAGGAAGCTACTGGAGGACTGTGCATCCCAGAAGAAGAAGAGGCTTTAAAAAGCTGCACCTCAGGCCTGTTCAGATTTTGAGACTTTTTAATTTTAGGCGATTTTTGTCCACTGATTGTCCCTCTGGAAGGAAAAGTGTTGAGTTGGCCTGTCCAAGCCTTGTAGATTTACTTAACGGACTGAGACAGACATATTGTAGGTTGGAGGCTAGAGATCCTTTAAGGACAGGGAGCAACATTTTATTCATGTATTTATCTACTGAGCTGGTGGGAAGACTTTACTGCACGCACCCACTAAAGGGTCTGACCACTGCTGGGAGAGAGAGGAGGGTTGGAAACCTGTGAATGTAACCTTGCTTTGTGCTTTTCCTGACCTGGAGTCAGTCTGCTCAAGGATCTGATTTATTAGGATCAGCTTTTAGGTCGACTCCAGCACCCAGAGAGACGTCTGACTCTCACAGCTTTGCTGCCTTAAGTCCAGTGTTAATTAAAAGGGCTAATTATAAGAGGAATGTTTGTTTCAAGGCTGGAACATGCTGGATGCCAAAGTGATCCTAGACTAGAGGCTTTAAAGGATAGTTCTGATTATTTGATGTGAGGTTGTATGAGGTACTTATCCACAATCGGTGTATTACCTACAGTATTTGTTTAAGTGTACGCTTTATTTAGAACATTTTCACAGCTTTACTTTGCAATCAGACAGCCTTTTCTTACAGGAAACTGCTGTTATAGAAGCCAAATACCGCTTTCTCCAAACCAACCAGACTCCACAGACAAAACCAGTCATTTTACCTTGCAGTACACATGAGTTTCAAGCCTACCGCTGTCTCGATCTGTTAGTTTGTTTGTGTTATTGTGTTACTTGGTGAATCCAAACTAAACGTCTCAGACATTGAAGTCACACAATAAGACAAACTAACAGATCGAGGCAATGGAAGTCCTACAGCTCTTGTTTTCTGCAAAATAAAATGAAATGGTAAAATTACAGATTTCACCTATGGAGTTTTGTTAGTTTGTAGAGAGCAATATTTGGCTTGTGTAACTTTTTGAGTGACTCTTTTAAGTACATTGAGGCACACTAGCTAGCTTTGCTCTGATAAATTCAGACCAGTCTGCACAGTTTGCACGAGTGGTTACTGGTTCCATGTTGGTTTTCGCTTTGTAATCGTTATAGTTTGATCTGTACAAATTTTTCCCCAAAACACGTTAAAAAGCGAGACTGAAGTTTATGCAACTTTATAAGAGTAATGTTAACTTCATAATGCAGTTTTTAGGACCTGGTAAAATCATGGAAAACCTGACGAACTAACCACTCAGGCAGCGGTAGACCAGCCATGCCTGTATTGTGTGAGGTTACAATGCTAAGTTTGCCTGTGGAGTCTGGTTGGTTTGCAGAGTGCAACATTTATCTTGTATAACAGTAGTTTCCTGTCAGAAAACGGTGTCTGATGGCAAAGTAAAATGGTGAAAATATTTAAAATAGAGTGTACACTTGAACTGCGTTTTTTTTTTTTTTTTCCTTTTTGAGTGTCTAAAATGTATTTTGTTGCTGATCTTTAATGTTGACCGCCATTTAATGTAGCTAATATACTGACTATGGATAAGTACCTCAGAACCACACATCCAATAATCCAAACTGTACCTTTAAGTGGAGCTGCTGACTCCAGGTCACTGCCACTGCCGCCTTATTCTCCAACCGTCTAACCTCATGTAGTGGAGGAGTTGACTGACGTGAATCATGTTTGGTTGGAGAGTTGAAGAGTTGACGGTCAGTTGAAGTCCCGTGTTGCCTTTGCTGGACTGCTGCTGCTGCTACCACAGCTCCTGTGTATGTAAGAACTAATGTAAACATCAAGTGAACAGACAACAGTGTACTTTTGTATAATCTGTATGTTAAAAAACAAATCACCATACAGACTTTTATTGAAAAAGAAATGTTACAAATATGTACAAATGTCTAAAATAAGAAAAAGAGGAAAAATAAAGCCATTTTACTTATTAACATGAACACAAATGAAACATAAATGTTGTATTATGTCGCGAACTGTCACATAAAATTAAAGCATGACTTGTGTTGTTTACTTTCTTATCAAAATAATTTGTCTTATTATGCACCACTTTGCTCATTGTAAGCAAAAACTAATAAAGCATGAATGTTCAATGTATTCTGACCACGCAGATGCATTCACCCACATGAAAACCTAAGACACATTTTACTCACTTTAACGCAATTTTCACTGTGCACGACGCCACTCATCAGGACAAAACATGGTTCAGGTAAGTGTCTTGAACCGAAAACTGATCAAAAATATGATCTGAAGGACAAATAAATTATTTTTCTAAACCAAAAGCCAATTTATTGGCACAATATTCGACTCCAATGTGACACTAAATGAAGAATAAAACGGGGTTAATCATAACTAAAAGTGAGAAACAGCTCTTATCCTCCAGTAGCTGAACCACCCATCATGTGTTGGAAAGCTGGATCATTATAGGTAGAGACTGGCAGCAAATACAATGTCTCTCTTGATCTTCGTTATGCCTGCAGAGACAGAAAGTAAGAGCACATTAATCAGCTGACTATCATCATTTATAACTTGAGCAAATCAGAAGTTAAACAGTAGTTTCAGTGGTGTTTCATCTAATAAGAAAAGAAGAATTCACCAAAATACAATCTGCTGCTACTGGTATAAACTCTATTTTTAAGCCCAGATGCTCTAAAAGAGACTGTCGCATTTTGAAGTACACCCATCGTTTTAAATGTCAGAATTCACAGAAAGCATCTTGACGTTCATCAAACTGCCTTGACACTCCTGTGAACTTGTTTCAATTCTGGAACGTCAAACGAGGACCAGAGCTTTTTTTTTTTTCTGCCGCCGCAGTTCGTGGTTTGGGAGAACTAACGGAATAAAAAAAAGAAGGCATGGATGTAAGAAGTTAGTGCTGATGGAGCTGCAGCTCCACCTGAAACCAGGTCACAGAAAAAAAAGCAGACCAGAGGGAGGGAGAAACCATGTGAATATGGGCAGACAGATCGATGTGATATAAAAACTTTTTCATGATCGTGAGTCAAACTGACACTGTACACTTCTGTGGTGCATGATTTTTTTTAACTCCAAGTTTGATTTGTGTGCTTTTAAATACTTAATTACTCCTGCTGATTAATCATAACTGTGAGGGAGGCGAGAAAGGCAGCAGAGAGGATGGAGGGGGGGAGGAGCGACAGACCAGCGCCGCCTCCTCCATGAAACATCTGTCACTGCACTGCATTACTGTAAATCATGATCAACCGTCCAGGCACCGTCTTTCTCCCTCGGCGTCTCCTCGCTGTGTGCTGGTGTTCAGTTTACTGTCTGCTGAAGTGTAAAACTGGTACAAATGTTCAAAGTGAAACTGATGTAAATTATCCAGCTGCCCTAACACACAAAAATGAAACTGACCTGAAAAAAGCTGAGTGTTTTTTTTTACTAAAGAGATAAATTAATATTAATAACACTATTAAAAACTGCATAGATAGTATACACAGTGACTTTTTGACAGTGTAATGCTGGTTCTGGGTTTGGCATTTCAAACCTAAAGCCTGCAGTGCGCCATAGGAGCGTGTGTTTGGGCCTTTTACAGCCTTTGGGATGAGGATGATTTTCGCGCTAAATTAATGTGCATTTTTTTTCTTGAATTTTGATTATGAAAATCCCAGATGTCAGGCTTTTCAGAGTGCATTCAGCACAGGGTTAAAACGATTCCAGATTAAGATGAACACTGGGGCTAAACGCTTCTAAGAAAATAGTGAAACCTCATTCTAGAATGAAAAACATAAGTCAGCCGCAGCAGTCAGTCATTTTTAAGCAAAAATGTCCAAAATTCGGTTTTAAAGGCGTCACTTTGTGTTCTGGGAAATTGTGATGAACACTTTTCATAAATTTTTGAGACTGAAAAATCGATTAAGCATGAAAATAACCTTTTTTGGAGCTTGTACAAGTGCACTGTGAATTGTACAGACCTGAGCTCAGGTTAACTCTGGGTTAAGGTGCTAGATTATCCCACGGTCAACTCTTTGCCCTGACCTACGGATGGCCCTGATTGATTAATTAATGACTCTGGTGTTTCTTACCTTCAGCAAACTTGTTCTCCAGCTCAGTGTTGCCTATGGCCTTGGCTGCAGAGCACATTTGTCTCAGCACCTCCTCCAGACGACGCATGCAGCGGATGATGCTCCCTGCAGGAGACACACACACAAATACACAGTGTTTAGTGTGTGAATCTTTGTCTTGTTTTTTTTTATTTCACTGCTGAACTCCAGCATTAAAAGTCTGATGCAGAAGATCACAGCTCAGTTCTTAAACTTAACTGATGTCAGCTTCTCAAATGTGAATATTTTTTAGTTTAAGTTCTCTGTGACAGTAATCTGAGTATTTTTGTCTTTTGGACCAAACAAGACATTTGAGGATGTCAAACTGGGCTTTGGGCAATAGTGATTAACATTTTTTGACATTTTCTGGACCAAACCACTAATCAATTAATAATCTATTAAAATGAGACAATAATCAACAGATTAATCGATGATGAAAATAACAGTTAGTTGCAGGCCTAATGTAATTAGGTGCCAGTTGTGAGGAACAGAGGCAGTGTTTACATGTCAATTACATGCACAAATCATTTAAAATTTGTACATTTTATGTTTCTTAAAAAAAAAAGTCTTTTTTTTCTTGAGCATCTTTGTCTCATCATCGTACACGAGCACATCCAATACTCCCTCAAGTTTCTCAACTCTGGATTACTTCCTCATTACGCTGACATGTGATGTTTTACAGCTGAGGTCACTGTTGGGAGTCAGAGATAAAAACTGAGGAGAATGATGGACTCTGAACTGGATTCAAATCAAACCACAATAAATCAACTGGCCTCTAACAGCCTCCATGATGCTACACGTGAAAGTGAAGAAATCAAAGGGGAAGTGGATTTATTAAGGCCATTTTGTACCTCGGCACAAGTGGAAGACGGATTCAGATCAGATCCTTTACTTGACTAAAAGCACAAGTATTTTCAGCAAAATGTTCTTAAGGTATTAAAAGTTCTCTTTCTGGAGAAAAATGACCCATCACTGATATAATTCATGCATCAGTGTGTGAGCAGCATTTTACTGGTGTAGCTGGGTGACGTGGAGTGATTTTAACTACTTTATATACAGTTTAGTATTTTAGTTGAGTGGTTTTCAACCTATGGAATGAGCCCCTTCAAAGGGTCACAAGATAAATGTGAGGGATCATGAGATGATCGAGAGGGAACAGATGAACAAACAAAGTTCTGTTGCACAAATGTGTTTTTATTTTTCAGACTTTTCTCTAATCCTTTTTAATGAAATAATTAATAATTTAACCTCTTTGATCTGCACACAAGGAGCTTAACTCTTCTGGTGAAACACTGGCTGTTTTTTTGGGCCTTGAACAACGATTTCTGTCATGTGTGTTTGATTTAAATACCTTCAAAGACGTCCGTCATCTTGCAGAT
The DNA here is from genome assembly GCF_056507025.1 of Lutjanus erythropterus. Lineage (NCBI taxonomy): Eukaryota > Metazoa > Chordata > Actinopteri > Lutjaniformes > Lutjanidae > Lutjanus > Lutjanus erythropterus. The sequence continues at coordinate 27,279,442 of NC_139336.1, read as the reverse complement.
TTGGGCAAACGTGGCGCCGTTCGCCCAGGCGTACACCACATCCATCAGGTGGGGTTTAAACTGGTTTAGATACGTCTCCTCGTCCACCTCCAGCTTGGCGTCCGCAGAGACTTTGGCGATGCGCTTTGCACACTCCTGAACACACCAAGAAACGACAGAATTCACATTTCCATCACATTCAAACTTAAGACTCCACACAAAATCTATATATGTTTTTTGGTGTTGTCTTACCTGCATCTGTCTCAGGGGCGCTGCGAGTTGTTCAGTCAGTTTGGGCATCTCACTGGCCTGGAGGGCAAAATGACAACATTAATGTTGTGAGAGCAAACATTTGTTTTTCAATTCATTTTGTAAGTTAGTAAGTCCTTTTGAAAGTTATAGACAGGAACCAACTTATCAGCATCAGCACCTGCCTGATTATTAAGCCATTCTTGGTATTAAAAATAATAAAGGCTTTCACAGGGAACAAGCCTCTGTTTCCTCTTAAAAAAAAACCTCAGCCATTATAAGAGCAGGCTCGACGCGTGATGCGTGTCAAGAGTTGGACAGGAAGATCGATACCACTCTCATATCTGTTCAAAATGAAGCTACAGCCAGGAGACAGTTAGCTTAGCTTAGCAAAAACATTGAAAAGGGGCATAAACCTTTAGCCGGGCCAAGAAACAGTCCTGCATATAATCCCTTTAGACACAGCCAAACAAGCGGTTTTCAGTATTTTTGCTAAGCTAAGCTAATTGTACTATAACTGGACCTTTATAACAGATGGAAAGATGTGGTGGTGGTATCAATCTTCTCATCTAACTCTTAGAAAGAAGGCGAATAAGCGGATTTTTCAAAAAACAATTTCTAAAGGGCCATCAGCCGTCAGTACTGATGCCCTTCCCTCTCCTCCTTAAAGCTAGCGGCTTTATATGTAGCAGTGTCATCAAGTAGAAACCTTCGTCAGGTCACATGGGAAAATGCTTTTAGAAGGGCTGAAGGCTGTCAGACTGCAGCCCCTCTCACCCAGCATGAATACCCCAAAGTTAGTGCTTTGCTCGTAAACAGCGTGGTTTGTCAGTATTTTGAGGTGGAAAAGGAAAATAATGTTGAATGTGGGCTGTGTCAAAATAAAAATGGTATATAACCACTCGACTGGAGCAATGTGTAACCACAGACATGGACAAGTAAAGCAGGCTGCTGCTGATTTCTAAGACCTGCAACATTTTAATATTAAACCACATTGGCTGTTAACACCAGTAACTACTCGTCCCACATGCTAAACTGTAGGCATCATTTCTCAGTGAAATGGATGGATCTCCCATGTTTTAAAGAGTCTGTTCACATCGATTATAGTCCACTAAAAAATAACATCATTTTGTGACCAAATAAAAACACTGAACCCACAGGGTCTGGCCCCTGAACATATGTAGATGAAGACCCCTGCTTTAAGTCATTGGAGCACCTGAATGTCAAAATATGTCAGTGTTTTAGAAAACGCAAGCAGGTTGGATAGTTTGTTGTCATCTCAAGCTCAACTGGCAGCATGTGCTATTTAATGACAGGCGACAGCTGTACACACACACACACACACACACACTCAGACACAGAGAGAGAGTGGTCACATGCAAACATGACAGCTGCTTGTCATTCACTCTGTCACAAAGCAGAAAGAGAGGAAATACGATGAGAGCCATGACTGAGTTGAGACAGAAGTGTGTTCTGTTGTTCTCAGGACTGAGCCGATGATGCAGAGCCAAAGAAAAGGTTTGTTAAACCATCTGACGCTGGATTGCCTCATTGAGAGATCAGGCTTCATTAGGCAAGACAAACACACATCAACCTCGGGTTTCTGTTTTGGTTGCAGCGCGGGGGAAGAGGCCAAGAATGCTATTGGTGCTTGAAATGTGTGGGAACGTGAATCAACTGTTTACCTCAGCGTTGGAGAGCGGCTTAAATATCTGTTTGCGCGGAGAATTAGAGGAATTAAATGTGTTTGTGTGCGTTTTGTTCGTACATTCTCCTGGAAGACGAAGCAGGACAGCAGGGCGGTGGCTTGTTCCACCGTCAGATCATTGAAGAGACCGTTGAAAATCATCTCCGTCAGCAGGAGCTCGTCACCACTGGAAAGATTTGCACACAGAGAGTTAATGATTAGATGATAATTTATTACTTTATCAAACAGTATGTGATACATCTCTTCCTTATGTGACGTGGGCGGTGAAGTTAAGTAAGCACAGGTGAGATCACATGTCCCCTCATGTTTCAGCCTCAGCACTCTCATTTCCCAGTCACTGTCTATCTCATCAACAATAAATAGATCTGGGTGAAAGTGGAAAAGCCACCATCACTGCAGTGGTTCCTCATTTATAACCCTGAGTATAACACTGTCATATATGCTAGAGTTCACTTTTTCAGGCATAAAAAATATAACCAGTTAAAGTATACGGGTATGTTACTAGTTAACTTGACTTGTGACTTGCTTGACTTGAGCAATGATATGACTCATCTAGCTCGACTTACAGCGCGGACTCTGCTTGACTTGCTTGCTTTCGTCTCACCGCACTAACTTGAGATTTGCTGGAGATTTGAAGGGACATAAATGTGACTTGCGTGTGTGGCTTACTCCCAACTCTGAACTGTAGTGTGCGTTCTGTCCTTCCTCACCTGCTAATTTCACAAGCCACTCGTCCTTTCATCTCGATGACATCAGAAGGACTGGCGAATCCGAGGCGTCGCAGGACTCTCTTCCTGCACTTCAGCTTGTCCATCTGCAGGACGGTCCGAGCTTTCTTCAGCTCTCGCTTGGCTGTTCGAACGTCTGCTGCGATCTAAAAAACGCACACATAAACAAACCAAAGCATTATTACACCATGCAATCTTCACCTGATGTCGACTCGTTAAAACTCTTCCAGGGTTTCTAGAAAAGATTAATATTATTAAATGCACTGTGAAAACTGCCAGCTGTTTCGTGCATGAGATCATTTCAAACGCTACATTAACTGTCAATGATGGAGTGGAACGTTTGACTTATCTGACAACTAATGTTCATCTGCCTGCTTATCTGTCCTCAGTAATGTCCATTATCCATTTTAACCTTAAGCTCTTGTTATTACAACACACCTCAGAGCCAACAAAGCTTTCATGCACAAAAAGATTACTCAAAAAATTTGATTTATATTTTGGAGAAATGGCCTAAATTCTCTGAACTGTTGCCGGCATGTGGGATAGTGATGAAATCCATGACATGAGCACACGAAAGCTGGAAAGTTCAGACTTTTGATGCTCCTAGTCGCAAATGCTAAAAAAAAGATCAAACATCACAACAAGTATCACAATGAACAGCTACATAATGCGTGTGGTAACAGCAGTGTAAAAGCCACAATGGAGGTGAGCTGCTGAAATGAGACTGGGGATTAGCTGCAGAGGGCCAGAGAGATGCTAACAGAGGAGCAGCTTAATCTCTTTTACTCGACCAATCAAACATGAAGTAATCCAGTTTACACTGTACTGTATAACCCCGTCATTTCACAACACACACAAGGCCACAGCCGGATGTAAATGTTTATGCAAATTGTCAAACATGGTCTGGTTTGCTCCCCCCCCCAATAGTAAAGCCAATGTGGGTGTTTTGCAACTATGACACTTTGCCTTTTAACTACTCCAATGTGAACAGAGACAAGCTGTACAGAAGTGAAGTGAACAGTCTGACTGTGTCATTGTTCTTTCAGTAAAGCAGAGCACAGAATCCACATGTTGCTAAATTAAGAATAGGAGGACATTATCATATCTTTGCAACTGAATGTGCATCAGGCACAAGATTTAATTTTGAACGGTATGTTAAACCTTACAACCAGGATTATATTCCATATTCTTCCCACTCTAAACTAATGAGCTTCTAAACTTATGAACTAATTGAGCTAATAAACTTGAATGAATAAACCTCTGTGAATTAATTGACACAACACATCCAGTATTCACCAGCCAATGAAGATTTTCCTTTATCATCAGTATGGATAGACACATTTTGCTCTGATGATACTTGAATGTTTGATCTTTTCATGAAAGAATGTATTTATTTTTCGAGACTGTTTTATACTTTACTGTCTGCCCGTTTTTGTTCTGGTCTTTTCCCCAGGAAGGCACAGAGAGAATTAATGGAAGAGAGACCCTGTGAATGACTCGTTTCCATTTGTAGGAGAGTTGTGCTGCTGTCTCACAATAAAGTGTTTGTAAGAAAAGTCACAGGAAGTGAGCTCCTATACACAGAAAACAGAGCTGGACTCATTACACAGACACCCGATAAAGATTTTTTTCCCCTTGCTTGCTATAATCTGATAAGTTTTCTGTTATCTGACTTGTAACTGAGGGCGACGGCCCGGTAGGAATAATGTTCTTGCTCCCTTCCTGTGTTTGTCTGCGTGAGTATATATGGCTAAAGCCAACCTGTCTGGAAGGAAACCACAATGGAAGGTCACTGATTGTAATCTAACAAAAGGTAGCCAATGCAGAGGTGAAACAAAGATAAAAGTAATTCATATTTCAATAGCAGCAAATCCCAACTGTGTTCTGCCGTTAAAGGTTTGACATTTATCAGGTTTTTCTATGGCTGACCTTTAATCCTCCCACACACTGAAACACACATTTAAACAGTTTCTCACCAGAGCTTTCTTCTCACAGAGAGAATACACAGACTCCAAGTTGGGATCACTGTGCAGGGGGTGGGAGTACATGCGGTGCTCAAAGGCCTCCACTTTCTGAATCACTTTCTTCAGCGCCGGGTCTTTGATGCCCATGTCATCGATGGGGTCGAGCACAGGAACGCCATCTGGGAAACGTTTCTGCACCTCCTGCAGACAAAATGTTTGGAGGGAAAGAAAAAGAGAGCAACGGTTCACAGGATGATTTCTGTTGAGTTGTATCAGATTCTTTCATTCAAGATGGCTGTGATTTGTACCTGTATGGACTTGAGCATGAGCTGTCTGTTGTCATAGGGCCTCAGGTCTTTGGGGATGTAAAGACGGACTGAGCTGATGGATGTCAGGAGATGGAGCATGACTGGGACGACCTGGACAAAAAGACAACAAAAGACGAGACATGTATCAATCATTCAATCAATCAAACATTATTGATATAGCACTTTTCAATTTAAAGTGCTTCACGGATGATGGAAAAATTCGATAATGAAACAGAACAAATGAAGACTGGTGGAGTGAAACAAAAACTATAGATGAAATAGAGTAAAAAGACAAAAAAAAGGATAAAACTGATAACATGACATACAATAAAATAGAACTCAATAAAACTGAGTTAGATAAAACCAAGTACACACTAGATTAAACAGATTTAAAAAGGGAAAATGGGCTTTGGAAAACTTATTTTTCACCATTTTCTGACAATTTATAGAAAAATGATGATAAACCTAAATAAAATAAAGTAAAATAGAATACAATTATACAACAATACAAAGTCACATCTGTGTACATAATATGCAGTGTGAGCTACCAAAAGGAACTTTCATATGTTGCTGATTTTAAAGCCCCCTGTGGAAAAAAGGGGGAGTGTATTCACTGCTATAACCACAAAATAATGTAAAAACTGAAATTATATAAAGAAAAACCTCTGCTTGCTCCTTTCTAACTGGCTAACGGTTACTTTAATTGGGAAAATGTAAACACAGGCTCAACTATTACGAAAAACTATGTGGATAGTTTTGTTTGCTCATTTAGAGGCATCAGTATTAAATTGACTGTTTCATAACCAGTTAAGAACTCCTCGTAGTAGATTTAAGTGTGTTTTTGTGTTTGTTGGACCCACCTGCATCTCTCCAGTCTCCCCCGGAGCAGCAGGTTTAGCAGCCTCAGTCGCAGCATCTTTTACACTGTCTTTACTACAGTGGACCAAAACCTCCACCACATACAGCGGCTCCGACTCTGTACTGGTCTAAATGAGGAAATGCTCATTAGTCACAGCCACGAGTAAAATGGATTCACATTCATGTGACGCCATGACGACGACTTACCTTCACGTTAGTCTTCTTGCAAAAGTTTACGACAACTCCCCAGCCGAAGTTGGCGTCTTCATTTTGTACCTGTGGGATCAAAACAAAGAGCCATTAAATAATGTGTAAGAACCTATAAACGTTGTCATCAAACTGTGAAAAGTGCGTGAGGCTTTACCTTGACAAGTCGGCCAGGCTGCAAGAAGGGTAAGCAGTATTTGGGTTTGTGGATGAACTCTTGAATGTCTTTACCCAGTTTGGCAAGCTGTTGTCTGATTTTGAAGTAAGTGACCACACTCTCTTCATTGGGAATCTCAATGGCGTGATACTGCTCCTCATACGTCTTGATTTCTGCAAAGGAAAATCACCGATATGATTTAAGGTCAACCTAGAACCACGATGCAACAGGACAGACAATTTACATCATTTTATGTCAGCATTTCAGCACCTCTTGAAGGCTTTTTGCTCTGATTGATCCGCTGGTGATCAATATTTGCTGAAATTCATTCTAGACTGTTAGACTGGTCTCTATAAATGCCAATCAGAAGAACCAAAATTAGTACCATGCAAGCAACACATTTGGGTAGATTTTCCATTTGGCAGGAAAAATTCAGAATCAAAATAATCACGTAATATAAAACTATGTTGACAGTCAACAACATTTTGGTGTCGTTTACAGGCCAAATGTTTCTGTCCTCTGCTGTCTGTGTTGGCATTTAAACACACACACAAGGACAGGACTTCATGGTGCATTCAGGTACAGCTTGTAAATTCTGAAATCAACATTGCTTTGTATCCATGAAGGTTGATTAAAATAGCAAACTTTCTTTAAAATTTTTATCAGCAAACTCAACCATATTCCTATACCACAGGCCCCCAAGTATCTCTGTGATTACTTAAGATATTTTAAACATATATTTAATACGCAATGAATCTTGTTTGTAATAGTTTAACAAATAAATAAACAAACAAACCTACATGATAAATAGAAGGCTTCAAATAGTCCCTGACGATTATTTTCACTGTTGATTAATTGTTTAGTCCATACAATGTCAGAAATGGTTAAAAATAGTTTAGTGTTTCCCAAAGCCCAAGATGGCGTCCTCACATGTCTTGTTTTATCCACAACCTAATGATATTCAGTTTACTGTCATGCAGGAGTAAAGAAACAAGAAAAATTCATATTTAAGAAGCTGGAATCTGACAATTTTGACTTTAAAAAAAATGACTCAGCTGATTAATTGATTATCAAAATAGTTGGTGACAAATTTAATAGCTCTGGCTGATACTACTTCCTGTGATTGGCTCCAGAAATCCTGATCGGAGCACCCTTATTTTCTCCACATCCACCTCTCGCCACGGAAAATAATTCATACCAGACACTTAATCATGAAAGCTCTCTTTGAGGAATCAGAACCAACTTGCAGTCAAAACAGTCAAATTTGTTTTAATCTTCAGTATGTCTCAAATGGAATAGTTTGCTATTTTTTAATTATGCAAAATACAGCCTCCAGGAAGTCTAGAGTCGAGGTTCTCGACTCAAATGCTACATCGACTTAGCTCATCCAGCCTGGAGTGAACGCTGGAGTAAATACATAAATATTCTTACTCTCCACGACACCAGGCAAAGCCCTGTAGTGTTGGAACTGGTAGAAAGACTTTTCCAGCATGTACTCTGGGTTGATCTCCTCCACACGCAGCAGGTTGAGCACCATATTGTAGGTCAGGTGGAAGGCACTGTTCAAAGGGTCTGCTGATCCCTGCAGAGCACAATAAAAAACAGACAAAATAAAATTAAACATGAAAAGAAATGCTTTTATTATAATTAAATACAGCTGAGGTTCATTATGTGTTTTGATTATGTTGTTAGCATTTTACTAAACATGCCAAGAAGGTATGAGGTCGAAACGAATGCAGGCTGAAGTCACATTCCCCAAATTAAACACTCAGGAGAATTTCGCAATCATGATCTCTGCAACTCCACAACCACAGATATGTGTTCGACAGCTTTCTCCAAGACATCCTGGCAGTGAAGCAACAGTTTTACATTAACACAACCTTGTTCAAAAGCTATCAGCTATTATTATGTTTATAGCAGCTATCAATATGTCAACTCAAAGACTAAAGACAGAGAGCCTCTGGTTTCCTTGTGTGTAGTTCTTTTGTCAAGCCTTTGATGGAGCAACAAACGGCCTGATGATCCACAGAGAGAACAACTTAAGAGTCACTTCTGACAATTTCCATTCAATTGCTCAAACTAATTGTCAGCGAGGCGGCGCAAAAATGTATTTCACTGATGGGACAGAAGGGCTATTCTTGCAGCAGAAGAATGTGTGAACAGCACTGAAGTGGTCTGTAAAGATGTGATCGATGACTCGCAGCTGCATTCAGAAAAATGACTCCAACTTGTTACTTAAAAAGAAGCCATATTCACAGTACCTTCAGGGAGGTTATTAGGCACATTGACATATTAAAACCCCCAAAGAAGCAGTAAACTCACCATTGGTGGGTCCAGGGGACACATCCTATTCTTCCTTGATAATGCTACATTGTGACCACTAATCCGTGTTGAAATCATATAAGTAAAGATTCAATTATCTATTAACATGGAGTATAGCAGATGACCATATCATCATATTTGAGTTTTCAGTGTTTCCACTGGTTGCTGCTGAGGGGTAGTTGTGTTACTTTAGTGAGCCGTAAAGTGTGTCAAGCTCAGGTTGTAGCAAGAACATGTGTTGTGTTTGTTGTCATAGAAAATAAATAAAAAGTCTCTGTTTACAGAATCTTCTTTGTTCTGAGGACTCGCCAAGCTGAAAACCAATCAACATCACTGACCTTAAGCAGCTGTTTGCCCACAGCTGGACTCATCTTCTCGTCGACCATGAAAATAACGATGCCCCTGTCGTCCATTCCTCTCCTCCCAGCTCGCCCAGACATCTGGATGTATTCACCTGATGTAATCTACATCACATGAAAACACATGACATTAAGAGCGCAGAAAATATCAGTGAATGCTTCCCTACACCTGCAACACAACTGACATTCATCTGATAAAGACTGAAATAAATTGTACTACTGAGATAAGACATTAAAAATATAAAGGCAGGGGGAGAGAATGCATTGCATATTTGAGTGAGAATATAACAAAATGTTTTGGAAAATAGACAAGGTATTTCTACAATTACTGGCTAGCCAAGTATCTGCATCAGTACTATCAAAATCTAGATGATAAAACAGTCTCGAGAGGTAGAGACTGAACCAGTTTTCCACAAGACTCTCAGGACTATTCTCTGTGTTGCACATGGCTCTGATTAAACTCCATATATCTACTGCTCTTTGAGCAATAAAAATGCTTTTAAAAAAAAAGGCAGATAAGATTATTTTTGTGTTGAAATGATCTGATCTTCGTTTCAGGCATGCCATGAGATCAGCTCTTGATTCGAAACACAGTGTGCTTCAGGAATGAGAGTCGTGTGTATTTAAAATGTGTGAGTGCCTGCGTGGAGCTTTGGCACCATCAGATGCACCAGATGTTCCTGATGAAGCTCTTGGAGGGTAGTTTGCCTTCTCTCTCACATTCTCCTCAAGCCTTTGTGCGTGTGTGTCTGTGCGAACTGGAAATCCGTGAATGTACGAAGTGAAGCTGAAGGGTGCTTCTAAATGACGGCAGCTCCACACACAGCCCCCAGCTCTTATAAACAATACGTGGCTGTTTATGTGGCGATGTGAGCTGCAGGACTTGAAGACCTTATAAAGGCCTCACAGCAACTCACTGTGTGACAACTCCACACTGTACACAGGGCAGAGCTGTTGTGTTACAGAGATAGCGCAGTTTATGGGACTCTTAGCTATATTATGGGCTATTCATCGAACTGGGAGATTATCCTCGCTTAGCTCTCTTATTGGATGTTTATAGGCTTAGTAGCAGCTCCCCTCAAAAGGCAGAGGAATAATTCCAAAGATGGATGCCTGGTTTACATAAACTTTTGGGGATCATCTTCCTGCTGATGTGCGCCAGCAGCCACAGCTATGGAAATTGCAGTTCCTCAACATAATGTACTTGTTAGGATTTTGCATGTAACTTAGGATAAAAGGGGGGGGGGGAAACAATGGATTTCCAGAGCGAATTTCCTCTTGACAAGACTAGAGATTTATTATGTGACAATAACTGTGTGTTCTTACAAAGCGGTGATTCTTGCCATCAAACTTGCGTGCGCTGGTGAAGAGCACAGTGCGAGCCGGCATGTTGATGCCCATGGCGAACGTCTCTGTAGCAAACAGTGCCTGCGATGACAATAAAAAAAACAACTTAAGACAATCTCGTCACAATATTGTGACAATTTCACTTTCAGGCTGCTCAAAAAGGTACCCTGTGGAGTTTTAAAACAAATTTATGTGCACATTCAGTGTTTCTTACCAGAAGCCACTGTGTATATCTGAGGTCTAATAAACAAGTTAAATGAGTTTCGTTCCTTGTAAAACATTTGGAGAGCCAGTTTTTAACGTCAGAAAATGATAGTGCTTTACAAAAAAAACAAGGCAGATAAAATGAGAATAAAACAAAAGGATTTGAGGACAGAGGGAGTAAAAACAATAAAATGAATAAGATCAAATACATAACAATACAAACAGTATAAATAACAAATATGTCAAACATTTCTAGAAGTTTTCACAAGGAGACAAGTTTTAAAATGAGATTTGAAAGAAGCTGGGGGACTGAGAGGCCTATAGTGTGGGGGCTCTAAACAGTGATCACCCTTTTTACCAGCTGTGACCCGGGAGTGACCAGCAGGGCTCCGTCCACAGATCTCAACAGTCAAGAGGACATTCATCGGGTCAATAAATCAGAAACGAGCAAGGCCGTTTAAAGCTTCAAAAAGAAATCTAAAGCCACAAGACTTTCAGACTTTTTATCTATAATCTACACACTCCGGCTCATCTATGGGTGGGCGCCTGAACGCTACACTGCAATGCAACATCTACGTTTGTGTGCTAACAGTAATCTTCACTGCCTTTTGTTGGCACATTCCTGCGTTTCTTGATGTCTTCCTGCACTGACTGTTGGTCAGTGGAACAGCCTGATAGTGGCAGCAGGAAACAGGTCACAAAAACAGGTCTACAGCGCTACTAGTGGTAAAAACTCCACATGGTACCTTTAATTATTCTTGTAAATACAGGCAGTTCCAGGTTTGTGTTTGGTTGAAGAGACGGTCGTACCTTGAGCAGGCCTTCAGAGAAAAGGATCTCTATGGTCTCTTTCAGGATGGGCAGGAGGCCTCCATGATGGATTCCTATCCCCCTCTTCAACAGTGGCAGCACATGCTCCACCTGAGGAACACCAAGAGCGATGACAGGCAGATTAGTTTTGATGCACGAATCACCTTTCTTCTGATCTGACACCTGATTTTGGATATCTGCCGAAACATTACTTTGACAGATACTGCGATTGCTGTAAGATTTACTGTCAGTGGGAACGCTCATTTTTGCATCACAATTTTCATTTTCACTGAAACAACTTGCTAAAAATCATTATGATGTCATATTTGTTAGGGTCTGTACCAAAGAAACATGTCCAGCCTTAGCCGACATGCATCACAAGTCTTGCTCGATTGTTTTTATTTTTTGTTTTTGGAGACTATAATATCTTCAAACTAAGAACATGTTGACTTAACCAGTTGTTACTGGTGGGTTATCGTGCAGCACAAGCTCTGTCTGTACGTCTACCTCACTCTTTGGGAGAAACAAAAATATGGAGACTACAGGAAATAGTTAATTACTAATTAATTCATTTGTGCTACTACAACATATTGGCTATGGGCTTAGAATTGCATTATTATGTGTTTATAATTCATAAATACATCAGACTATGGAAACTGGCTCTGTGACGCGAGTCCAAAATCTGAAAAGTGAATTATGTCAATATCTGCACTCAATACAGATATTAAATGGGATCTGTCCCAGCTCTATAGTTTTTGTAGCATTTGTTCATAAAATTTAGTGACAGTGCAAATTTAACAGTTCGTTCATATGATTACAGCCATCAGCACCAGAAAGACAGAGAGTGGAAAAGCATGTTATCCTCGTAGTGGAAAAGTGTGATGTACTTTGGCCTTAGTGTTGCTCGTGCCGTGGCGGTCTACCCACTGACAACTATTACCTCAACACGGCTGGTTTTCATAATGTGACTCAGCACAGCGGGGTAGAATAACAGCAGCACAGTGTTTGAGCCCGTGTTGACATTATGTGTGCAGCTGTTTACATTAAAACAGTTTAACTGTCTTCTTTGAGCAGAAAATGGCTGTGACAGAAATGCTGAGGCCGTTTTTTTGAGCTTTTACAAGGTGGTTGCGCCGGGTTCAAAACTGGAATGAGAACAACGTGGACGGTTATAAAAACATCACACGAGTTGTGAGGAAACAGACTGAGAAAGAGCAGTCCTCCTCACCTGAGGGAGTTTCTTGTCTTCGTCTGAGAGACAGTCCACTGCGTTGTTGAACACTTCCTCCACCAGACGTTTCTCATCATCTGGAACAAACAAACAGTGCTTTTCTTAACAACTTCTTCTCACAGCTGGTCAGAAAATGTTCTAAATATGAGCCCAAAGCCATTTCTCACATCCTGAACCCGTGTGTCCCAACTGCTCATCTACAAACTCGCACACTCATTTTGGGGGTAATTTTATAATGTCCCATCAAATATAATTTTTTTGGGCATGTGTGGTTAATGCGGAACAACGGAGAGAGATTTTAGGGAATTGCTTGCAGGAAAAGTGTAACCACACAGGGACTGAGCAAGGAAATGATGATCCTGCATTTGTTTTTAGCCAGTACTATCTCTAGATTTTATCTGAAGCCACGTTTCAACACAACACTTTATCTAATATACGTTATTTAGTAGACTTTCTTATTCAGTTTTTCAAAATATTTACATATATCCATATAGTTCTTGTTTTTTTAAAGCCACTGATTGAAGCATAGGTCTTACTACAAAACAAACAAGCGGTTGGCAGCTGTCACATGTTAAACCAACCACCACAAACAGTGTCTTATTATTGTACTAATTGTTGGCTGGTCAGCTACCTCTGTCCATGTGGAAACTTAGTCACAGGTCTTTCTTTATGCAAGAAACTATTCTGGGAAGCCTTCCTCGTTGTTTGCCTGCGTTAGTCACAAACTTGGACTTGCACAAAGCCTGATGGCCCAGTATTTATTTTTAATGTCAAATGACTTCAGTATCAATGGGACTTATTTTCATGGTTTAACAACAAAGCAAAGCCAGAAACAAACACATGCAAAGGTCAAAGTAAAAAGAGTGGTCAGCCCAGACCAAGTCCATGGTTCCAGTAAAATGGTCTAATGAAAAAAAGTAACAGCCAGGACATTAACTTTAAACCACACAAAGAGCACCGTCCTAATAGATGTTTAAAGAGCCAGGAGTCTAATAAAGCTTCACTTCCGCCCCTAGAGGCCTCAAAGTACATTACACTGCATGAAAACACTCAAACGCACACTTTGGAGTCATTCTAGCAGTGAACAAGAAGTCTTAAGTTTGTCCTGAGGGCAGAATAAAAGGAAAGCTTAGAGTATCCAAAAAGGAAACTGTTCAACCTCTGAGAAGCATGACTGTACCATGGCAATCAGATATTTAGCTTTTGATGTTTTTTATGCACAACTGGAAGAAATTGTCCTGGCGATGGTGGTTAAAGAAAGGCCATCAAAAACATAAAGACAATTCCTCTAAAGACTGAGCATCCACAGCAAACTTCAAGGCAATCTGACCGATAGCTTTCAAGGTATCTTGTCAGGAACTTAAGGCGTGACTCAATTTTACACATGACTATTAGCGAAGTAATAGCCAGCCTGTGAAATGACTGTATAATGTCTTCTTTGGCTGGCTGAGGTGAGATTTGTCATGTCTGAGAAAAAGTGACACATTTGTACATTATCAGTGGCCAATGATGGCACATACGTAACCCACTGGTGATGAGACATTCCCGTTCCGGACAGAGATTTCCACAAGGAACATTACAACATGATTATAATGGTACAGAACAAGTGCGAGGCATTTTATATTCAGGCCTTCTGCTTGCTACCATTATCAACTATTATAGTGACAATTATAACCAAATTTGCAGGACAGAACAAGACAAATTAATGTATCGACATAGCCAGGAAGCATGTGTACACACTGGCTGTTTCAGTGTTGTCCCACCCATAGACATTTCTGTTCTGCACTGGTATTAGATGAGCAGGAAAGCAGGGAAACTGTTAAATGTTTGCATAATTATTTGCAAAGATATGGACTTTTTTGCCTGAGCCATGTTTCATGTTACACTGCTTCAGTTTACAAATAATTCTGTGAGTTTTCCTCAACCAATCCATCCGGGTGCTGCATCTGAAACTGCTCTGTTCGAAGGGCCATTTGGAGGCTAGATGACCAATCCCAGTCAATCCCCAAAAAGAAACAGGACACCTTACCCTATGTGGCTGCATGCAAAACAGAGAGGTTGGGCCAACTAGTATGGCAAAGCCACCCTCTTTGGGATTGGCCCATAGTCTTGCAACTGGGGCAGAAACCCTGTATTGCAAACTGGGGATATCATTTTTGAATAACATGAGCCTTTGCCAGTCAGAGAGGATCTAATGAAAGACACTATTGATATCCTTTATTGGAAATGTGTTGAATCTAGTGTTTTTGGAGTTTGAGCTTCACCAGGGACTAAAAGTCTGTTGCTTCACATTTCCCCCAAATGTCCCCCAACCTTGAATGAACTTATGACCTAGCATTGGACAAAAGACAGAAGGATCAGCACATCATTAGGAATCATCCTCCGTGTATATCATAAACATCTAAACCAAATTCACAGCTATGTGACCTGCAATTGCTGAAATATTTGGCTCGTGCTATACTGGATGGATCAACATCATCATTAACAACTATTATGCTGCTGTAAAACTAAAAAACATCACCACTACTGCATGTTAGCATCACAACAGCACAATCTGGGTCGATGTCCAGATTGTCAGATCTGTCATTCTTTACATGAAGTGACCAAAATGTCTATAATTTGTTTGACACTGCAGTTCTGCACTCGGTCAGTTGGTTTGTGTTTCGGCACCAGCCGGTCCCCTGACTCCAACACAGCTCTGCCATTCCACAAACACTGCCCAGAAACTATGTGTCACAGGAGGAGAGAGAGGGGAGACTCACAAAACAGGCCGAGGGAAAGATACGGATGGAGGGAAGAAAGAAAGTAGACAAAGGTAGAGGAGAGGGAATGGGGGGTTGGAGAGAGAGCGGCCGGTTGAGAATGAGAGAAGCCAGGAGAGCTACGTGGCTCCCTCCCCTCATTATAACCCACCTACACACACAAACAGAGGGACTCCATAACACCAACAACCTGCCTACATACACACCGCTTAAACAACCTGGCTTCTCAAATGTCTGCTACAGAGAATTGGCCCCTGTGAGTTTCTAAATGACAGACAGAGAAAGAAAACAACTTTCACGATTGAAGCTCTTTTAAACTGAAAATGGTTAGGTATGTACCAGGGGCCTTTCCAAGTAATGAGGTCTGCAAAATTTGTGATAGTATTTTTTCCAGGGGCATCACATTCTCACAAATATCGCTGACATTAGGTCATGAAAGCTTCTTATTTCTCTAAATTGCTAGAAAGGAGTAATTTGAGTTCTTTGGAAAATTTGATTATTTGAACATATTTCCTCAAAAAAAATTACATTTTCTACACTTTTCTTTAATCTAACGAAATTATTTGCCTCCTATTACTGGAAACTAGAGCCAGGCAGGTACATTGGTTGGCCAATATTGGCCTATCACAGCTATATTGGTATTAGCAGATATGTTGTCCAACATGTGCCAATAAAAAAGCTTTTTTGACGGAACATAATGACGATTGTTTTTATTTTTTAGGCAGCATTTTATATGTATTTGGTCCTTTTTTAAATTTAGAGTTGTAGTAAGTAGTAGTATTAGTAGCTATAACAGTAGGAGTATGTGCTCAGGGAGGCACAAAAAATACTTAATGACACAACACACATGCTGAACCACAATTTCAGGGGCTGTCTTTAGATCAGTGTTTCATATTGCCAAACTGTAGATTCAACAGGTACTAAATGAATTCATTAAATCCTCCATCAAAATGGCAGACTGGCAAATCTTACATGGTTTTACTTTCCCGTGGAACAATAAACTACACCTTACCTTATAATTATTAAATATATCAGTGAAAGTTTACTGTTTCAGTGACCTCATGTGATTTAGGACGATAAAATTTATTGTTCAACTGTAAAATATCCTGCCTTTATTACGTGTCTTTGTCACTAGTATTTGATAACCACATATCAGAATTTTTTTACTCTCCAAAACTGTTATCAGCATCGGTCCCAAAACTCCAATATCTGTCCAGCTCCACTGGATTCCATCTGCATCATTTTCTGAAAAAGTCCATTCTCAAAACACACGAAAACTGATGGAAATGAGAAATTATATTTGGCATAGTTTTTCCATTTATTTTTTAGCAAGATTGATGAAAAAATTGGCAGCAATGACAGAATAAAAAGCCCTCAGCGGTGGAAGAGCACGGCATTAAAACAAACCACCTCATTTATAAAAATGTCACAATTCAGGGAAAACAAACCAAGACGAGGGAGGAAAATGTTTCCCAAGTAAAGACTTCATAGGCATGTTTTATTTCACCGAGAAAGCCTGAAGCAGGTGGAAAAGAGCCAAACTCAATCTACTGCTGGATTATCTCCCGTCCTGCAGAGATTTGTCCTCATGAAGCAACTTCACTTATCCACTGGACCAAACAACAGGACCAGCTGTGCAGGCAACAATAAGCCATATTCATGGCACTCGCTCAGTGGGGAGGATTTATTCAGCTCTGCTTGCCAACAATTTAGCATTTTGGTGAGAGGTTTCGCTTGCCTAATTTCAACTCCCTCCCTAACTCTCACAGCAATTTGTCACAAAAATGTATTAGTTTTGTCATTTCTGCATGCACAGAGAATCTGCTCGCCAACTCTGAATCTACCCACGTACACGCCTGTTCAGTGTGCCGATAGTGTGAATTTATATCTCATCAATGCACAGAAAAAATACAGCCCACAATAAAAGAGTTTAAGTAGCTAAAAAGAGGTTCATTATGACAGTGGTTTTCAAACTGGGGTCTGGGGACCAACAGGGGTCCTTCAGTGGGTCCCCAGCAACAGGAGCAAAAGAATATTCTACCTTTTATTACATCTTTGGAAAATGGCACAACAAGTAAGAAGAAATAGGACTGTCCATTTTGACTGATTGTAATTTATCCTGATCCTAGTTTGATCATTAATTGAATATTACTTTCGTCTCTTCAAACCTAACAACTGTCTCAAACTGGGGTCCATGGTCTAATGTGCATCTACTGTGGGGGTCTCACATTTGAGAAAATGGAACCACCAAATGCCTTTTTGGCATAAAAAAAATGTCATTTAACCTCACAAAAAGCTTATTTGATTATTAAAATACTTGCTGATTAATTTTTTGTTCATCCATAAATCCATTAATCGACTGACTGCAGCTTTAGAAAATATTAAATCATGAAATGTACAGTAAGTATATCATGAATCAAATCTGTCATCACAACTCTGCACTGTGAAATCTGGACAATATTTCAACATTAAAGTGACAGCTACGCTTTGTAAACGCAAAAATCATTGATCGACTTTATTCTCAGTCTGCTTGACACACAATATGACCTCACTTGGCTTAGCAAAAAAGTGATGTCATACCAAAAACACATCACTTGTCATTGGTCGACTGGTTCACAGGTCTGACATGAACCTTTTAAAACCACCAGGACTAGAGCACCAACAGAACAAGTGCTTACAGGAGCGTTACAAACACACATACCTCTGTTAAAGTCCAGTTTGGCCACCTGCAGAGCGTAGGCCTCACACTCTTTCTTGCTGAAGCTGAAAATGATGACAGGCTGGAAGTTCCTCTCCATGATCATCTTCACGATCTTAAACACACTGGATGGTCCTACAGAAACCGTGTATGTGAGCAACACATGAACCTGAATTCTGACATAAATGAATTTAAGACATTTACACATTTTAAACGTGAAAGCTGACACTCACCTTTAGTGCCTCCTTTCCGCCCTCGTGGGTCCCACTTGCCCCCTCCGCTGCTGCCCCCAGAATCCCCTGCGTCTCTGAGCACCTGCATAGCGGTGTTGAAATTGTCCTCTCTGAAGTCTCCCTGAAGAAAAGCAAATCACACGTACATGATGTGTATCAGCCTGTCATTATTACTACTTTTGTTGGACAATAAATTGTCCCAGAAATAAGTGTGATAAACAATATTATTGACATTTTAAGACCTTTTTATTTCACCCACTGATAAAATGATAATATTATAGCACAATAACAAAAGGATGAGATTAACTGGACTTTCAGAGCTCTGACAGACTCCAGTAAAGTGCAGTTTGTGGGTGAACTTACATTCTCATCAACAACTAGGTGGAGTCCATCGCCCCCTGCTGGGAAGATGTAGTGTTGCAGAGGCGTGGGACGGTAGTCTGTGTAGACGACATGGCATGGCTGCAGAAGACATGCGACAGAAAATTTTCATTAATTATGCAACGAGAAGAAAAAAAGCACACAAAGAAATGTCCCTGGTCCCTTGGTGCATACAGATACTCGTCACCTCCTCATATTACAGAAGGGACAAAGTAACTTAATCTTTATAAATATATTATATTCCAGTACAGCATCCCACCTGCTTATGTAGGTGGCAAATCCACTCAGCAAACTGTCGGGCATTGGGGATTGTAGCAGAGAGGAAGACGTAATGCACATTGTCAGGAAGAAGAATGATGGTCTCCTCCCACACGACACCTCGCTCTGAAATACACAAAAAGCAGAGAGATTTGTTGTAAACAATGGGCCTCTAAGATGAAACGTTTGTATTAATTTCCAGAACCCAGAGTCAGCTGTCAGAGAGACAAATACTTTCTAACAACTACTGAACTGCAGAAGTTGCTGGGATGAAATATGGCAATAAAAATGACAACATCTACAAAATGTCTTAATAATTTCTCAGGCCACAGTGATGATAATACAGGGAACAGAATATTAATTTTGCATTGCTCGGTATACATTTTACTTCAGTATCATATTTAAAGTTCATTTAAATGAAGACAGTATGGCTTTCAGTCTGGTGAGTGTGTTTTTCCCCTGTGGAGAACGGCACAATATCTTTAAATGACCCCTGTCAGCCGCTGTAACCCATAATTTATTTATTTAATGTTCAGTACTAACTTAAAATTACAAGAGTTTTGCACAATATTTCTTTTGTGCAGTACATACAGAAATATTATTAATACTCTTATATACTGTAGCATAACATTTCTCCTCTTGCTGCACTTCTGCTTCCACTTGTTCTCAGCACAGTATGTTACATACTCTGTGTATAGTTTTATTTATGTATCTGTTTTTATTTTGTTGTTACATGTTTTGGAACACAGGGCATATTTTTTTTTTTACAAACTTTTCATTTGTTATATTGCTATTATCATATCTGTGTTATATATTGTAGTATAATGCAAACCTTTTTACAAAGTCCCTATTTTCTTTTGTCTTATACATACACATGTATTGCTGTTCTTGAATGGGGAAAACTGTAAAATGACCCAGTTTCCCCCCAGAGATCTATAAAGTATTCTGATTCTGACAGAATCTTCATACAACAGGTCTGGATCACTTTTGAATTACATTCATGTCTAAGAGAAAATTCAGGTTAGCCAGTAGTTTGTCTGTACTGTTTGTACACTGTACACACCTGCATCTCTCATATAATGGATCTCGTCAAAGACGACCCACGCCACTTCCCTCATGATCTCAGAGCCTCGGTACAGCATGCTCCTCAGGATCTGGGAGAAAAAAAAGGTTATCATGTCAGATTAACCTTCCAGCGCTGCTTCACACTCAACCTGCAGGACACTTTCAAAACACCAGCCGCCAATAAAAATGATACTTGTCAAATTTAATGATTCTGCTTTTTAAAGCATTACTGTGTCTTACCTCTGTTGTCATGACGAGGCAGGAGGCGGTGGGGTTGATGGTAACATCACCAGTCATCAGCCCCACATCCTGGAACTCCTCATACATCTCCCTGTACTTCTGGTTGGAGAGGGCCTTGATGGGGCTGGTGAAGATCACTCTCTGCTTCTCTCTGAGGGCCAGTGCAATGGCATATCTACAAGAGGAGGATGTAAGAATGAACCAGAGCACTAATCTGACATTAACACAGTCACTGAAATGCACCTGGAAGTAAGTCAGGTAAATAGTTTAACTGAAAATGCAAAGGAAGAAAAAAGATTCTTTGTGATGTCATGTTCACTGAAGACACTCACTCAGCGCAGACAGTCTTTCCAGCAGAGGTGTGAGCAGACACAAGGACAGACTCGTTGTTGTCAATACATAAGATGGCCTCACGCTGAAACGGGTCAAGAATAAAAGGGTACTCCTGCAAGACAACAAAGACATGTCAAAACAAAAGAAAAACAAGATGTAATACAAGTTCTTGTAAACAAACACATACAATGCACAACACAGTCTAATTAGTATTTTGCTTTTAGAAAACATGTGCTGCTGTAATAATGTTAATGAAATATTTCCAATGGTAGGTTTTTGGAAAGTTAACTACTTTATTTAGCCTCTATAAATAATATAAAATGTGTTAATACTAAACTGAATGAAGGCTTTACAAGTATATTTCGGTGTAACTGGATGACATTGTACAATGAATAAATAAAATTAATTTCACATCTGGAAGACCCAACATTAAGGAGCATTATACCTTAGCTGCTTTCCCGACTCGTGGTTTCAGTGGTTTATAGTCATCACTGGCAGGCAGAGCAACCTGTTAGGAAAAGACAAAATTCTTAATGATCAAAATACTGACATTTAAAATTGGAAAAATTAGACATGTGACAAATGAAAGAAAATGTCTGGTATATCTTTGGTATAGAAATGATTTGAATAATATGCTGTGGCCTTTACAGTAGGCAGATCTGAAACCAAATTGGTGACACTGCTGTCCATCACAATCATCAAAACAAATGAGGGAATATCTGCTGGAAGAACTGTCTTCATCCTTCCAGAAGAGGTCCCGAATTTTGAAGCTGTTTTGGCAGTTTGTGATGCCCAACACCTGACAGGGTTTTCCTTTCATTGTCATCAATCTTTGTTCTTTTTATTTGATTTGTTTTCTTTACCTCATGTGAGCATCCTTCCACAGTCTCGACTTGCTCCACCTTCACTTGGGGCATAAATTCTGCAAGGCTGAAGTAAACAAAACACCTGTTAACTACACTCCAACCTTAAAACATATTCTGCAGCATCTCGAGCTGGTATTTCTCCGCACAAAACACAAAGTCGTTGATTTGAAAGACATGAAGTTGAATCAACACCCGTGTCAAGAACAAAACTCGAACATGACTACCTTTGTGAGCGTAATATTTATTGGTGGGCTGCTGAATTACTGCAATATTTCCACTAGTGAAGGAAGCACTCAGGCACTTTTCTTAAGCAAAAGATACAGTGCACATGAATGCATTTCTTTTTTTAAAGCAGCATTTTCATGCATGCATTTCAAAACTTTATATACTGTTTCAATAGTATTCTGTAAGTAACTAGTAACTAAAGCCAGTGGTAGAAAGTAATTAAGTACACTTACACAAGTACTGTCTTGAGTATTATTTTGAGGCACTAGTACAAAAAACAAAGATTTAAAATGATTTTATGGGTGTATTTTGCAATGGTGACCTACTCACTGTATATTATCCTGTTTGTAACATAGTTATGTTTAAATAAAATCTATAATTTGACACAAAATAACAATTTTAAAATGATATTAGAGATTTAACAATGATTTTATTTCTCCTCTAGAGTCTATGATCAGAACTGTGTCCATAGCAATGGTCTGCTATAAAGAAATAACAGACCTTAGAATCCAATCAGAATCCAGTATTTAACACAGCCATGTAATAAAATCAGATAATATGATAGACATTCTGCATAATGAGAACTCTTAATTAGTATATTTTATGTAAATACTTTAGCATTTTTACTTAAGTAAGATTTTAAATGCAGGACTATATTACTGCTTACTGCATGCTTGTAACAGAGTATTATAACACTGTGGTATTACACTATTTTACTGAAGTAAATGATCTGAGTACTTCTTCCACCACTAAATGAGCTCTCATATGTCGCTGTCGACCAGTCACAAACGTCCAGTTATTCCCAATCAAATATATAAACTAACATAAAAAGGAAATAATATATAGTGAAGTGCCCGAGGGCTTGAGTAAATGCACATAGCATTGTTTTGTAGTTCTGCAGATTTAACTGTAATTGAATGAACATCAGCAGACAGAAGTTATATCAGGAGCAAAGCACCCTGTACAGGAACACAGACTGTTAAAAATTTAACTCATCTCACTTTAGGTCATTTGCAGAGACCGCCTCATGTCGAGGTTTCTTCCCAAACACCACCTCCTCTCCACCATCACTGTCTGCCTCCCTCTTAACTCGGGTAGATGGACCAGCATCCTTGTCAGTGCCATTTTTACCTATGGCTTTCCTGGAAAAGAGCACAACACACAAGTACAGAGTTGTGGTCAGCTGAACCTTATAACAACTGTTAGCTAGCTAGACTGCTGCTACAACTTTAAACCTCACAATCTCTAAGAAAGTGGCTTAAACATTATTTCTTTTACACCAGAAACAAGACTAACGCAAAAAGCAATTGGAGCTGATGTTTATCAGCTTTAGCAAGTACTTTAAATTATATTTCATTAATAAGTTAGCTAGCTATAGCAGGTTGACGTTGGGACTTGTTTCTGTCTGGCACGCGCACACGATGCTCCGTTCAGGTTCCGTGAACCCTAAAAAAACCCTAATTCAACCACTAAACACTACTATGGAAAAAACACGATAACTTACCCTATCTCTGGAGCCAATGACGCGGGTATCTTTTTGCTTGTGGTAGTTTGTTGTTCATCGTCAAACACGCTGAACAAACCGTCTCCAAAGGCGTCCGCCATGATTGTTGGGGGCACGCTTCTCGGTCGTGTCTACAAGGGAACCTAAGATTTGCGAAGTTCTCGCGAGATCTGTGAGCATTGTTTCGCCATTGTTCACAGTGTGCAAACTGAGTACGCTTAAAATAATCAAAGCTGCAGTTAGCTATCTCGGTAGGTTTAGAGACAGAAACACGAGGACAGAGTTTGGGAAAGATGGGTTAAATTGGCAATGCTCGCGAGATTTGCCGCGGGTTTGGGGTTCTCTTGCTCTAGACACGACCACAATTCCCACAATACAACACGAGGTTGCTCCTCGGTAATACTTCCTGTACGGCAGCTGTGATGTCCAAACGTCATCCACTACTACATGAATACGGAGAGAAAAACCACGTTAGCGTTATTTTTTGCTCTCTCTTCGTTACTATCAACCTCCAAGACTTTGCGGATGACTTGGCATCACATAACCACATAGAGGAGCCGCAGACGGGCAGCGTTTTGGTGACATAATGGGTGGGAAGAAGAAGAAATCGGCTCCTCCGGTGGCCCCGGTGGCAGCTGGAGCAGCAGCGGGCAGGACTGGTGCCTCTGCAGCGGGGAACGGCGTGGCGGAGGAGGCGAAGAAACAGCCAGCCGGCAACAAAGTGGCCAAACCAGCCAAAGAAAACAAATCTAAAGGTGTCATAGATTTATAGCCGTTATTGTACCATTCAGACTGTCAGCGACCAGCTGTCTTAACCGTTGAACAGCTGAAAAGATGTTGATATGGTCATTTTGAATCTGTATTTGGAAGTGTTGTATAAGATAGTTTAGTTTAGTGTTTATTCTGTTGTGTTCAGCCCTGTATATTATAAGATATATTATTGTGTTTAATTTCTAAGTTGTTGGGGTATTGGGCAACATAGTAATTTTGTAAAGCACATATCAGAAGCTTCAGATTACAGCCTTTCTTCAATTTGTATTATGGCACCTTGCTGCTTTGTGTATGTAGCTTGTCAGATCGGCAGTAGTGGAATATAACTAAGTACATTTACTCAAGTACAGTGCTAAAGTACAAATTTTAGGGACTTCATGCCACTTTCTAATTTTACTCCACTTTATCTCAGAAGGGAATACTGTACTTTTCACTTAACTACATTTGATGCATATCTATTAATTTAGTTATATGCAGTGCAGCCTAGTCTGCATGACATGTGTCTGATGAAATCTGAAATGTGGCTCAGCATCAACATATATTGCTTTTCACTGACACACATCTATTTTTTTTCCTTCCTCCAGCTCCGAAGACCTACAGTCTTGCCAACACTGCCCAGGTTGACACAGGTGGAGTCTCGGACAAGTCGATTCTTAAAGTAAGTCATACAGTGTACTTCATCTTTACTGTGCAGTTAATGTTGCAGCTGGGACCTGTTTTTGACTTGCTTGTAACACAATAAGTAAGGGATAACGTACAATGAGCTGGTCATTATGGTGAAATAAACCCTAAAAGGTGAAGCAGGACTCACTGTATGCTATCTTTCTTATTACATGGCTACTTACTAAAAAACACATGATTTGTTGATGATTTTCTTGCTTCCACTGATTGCTATGCAGAAATAACAGACCCTTAAGTTCTGTAACTGACCAATTAGAATAGAATATTCACAAAGCCCATACAATGATATACTATACACAGTGAAGTAGTCCATTATTGATTCAGTTGCAAATCTGAACGTGTGTTTCACACTGAGAAGCCTTAAAAATGCTGATAACGAATGGGATTTGACACTTTAACACAGGTTTCTATCCAAGCTGACCTGGAGAAGAAGATCATCAAACTGATCAATGACTTCAGAGAAGAGAATGGAGACAAAGGGCCCATATCAGGCAGACTCACAAGCAAGAAGTTGCTGGTAAAGAATAAAGAAAAAATCATCCTTCTGACTCTGAGATCGTTTTCCATGACAGAATGTTGCATTCAGGTTGTCTTGTTTGTGCTTGCAGGACCTGTACACAGCTCTGCAGAAGTTCAACTTCAAGAGGGAACACATCGAGGAGGCGATGAAGAGTAGCGTGCTGTATGGAGGGGATCTCCACTCTGCTCTTGACTGGCTCTGCCTCAACCTTAAAGATGGTAACAGAGCATCAGCAGTCATTAACATTTCTTCACCGTATAGTTCTTGAGAACACACTGTCAAAGATTTCTTACTTTATTGTCCGTAAACCAGATGAGCTGCCAGAAGGCTTCAGCCAGCAGATGCAGGAGGAGAACCAGAAGAGCCGGCCCAGGTTCCAGCCTCCTGCGCAGCAGAAACCTGCAGCTCCAGGCCCTAAAGCTCCCACCAGCACCCGCAAAGAGACCACCAAGGTGTGTGGGAGTGTCTGCAAGTGTGCAGGGCTACACAGACATGTACTGTCACACTAAATTGAATCTCATAAGAGTTGTGTTTTCCAGGCCTCAGAGAAGGATGAAGCTGCAAGCATGAAGGACTGGATCTTAAGGTATGCAGAGCAGAGCAGTGACGATGAAGAGGAGGAAGAAGAGGAAGGAGGGAAGAAGATACACAATCCTGAACTGGATGAAAAGTTTGATCCAGTAAGTGAGTTAAAGCAACTTAAAGCTGAGGTTTCTTTTTAAAAATGAAGTGAATAATTCAACATTTTGAGACTTTCTTTCTCCATTTTGAGATTTTAAGTCTCATTGGTTACCAAACAATGAAAATTTACACAATACATGTAAAAAAAAAGGCAAGACAGGCCAAACCATGTCGAAAAATGATTCAACACCATATACACCAAGTATATTCAGTATTTTCTGAGTTTAAATAGTTGTGATAATGTAATACATGTCACTGAGTATGTGGCTCTGTGTGGTAACTGTGTGTTGTTTCTGCTGTGTAGAACGACAGGTATTTGATCCTCACTGCTCAGCTGTATGACACAAAAGAAATGGCAGCTGCTGCCAAGACAAAAGCAGACAAGGCAGGACAGAGGATGGCACAGGACAGGATACGCATCATACAGCAAGGTGAGCATGTGCGGCATGTGCTTCGACTCTCACATGAAGAGACTAAACCATTTTTTATAACTCGCTTTTGACTTTTGAATAAATATATATAAAACAAATGTGTTTCTGTTTCCAGAAATGAAGCAGCTGGAGTCCCACCCCATGTTCAATCCAGCTATAAAAGTGGTCGACGCTCCTCAAAAGGAAAAAGAAAAGAAAGTAGCTCCTGTCAGCGAGGACAAAGAGGACCTCGGCTTCAAGTTATTCGAGCAAGCTGAAAAGGAGCCTCCTGCGGAGAAAGGTTCAGTCAGTTTTATTTTAAGTGCAGAATCGCCGTGCAGCATCTTCCTGATACACTTTAACTCAAGTTAAATTTCCTCATTCAATTCAT
Organism: Lutjanus erythropterus; assembly: GCF_056507025.1. Classification (NCBI taxonomy): domain Eukaryota; kingdom Metazoa; phylum Chordata; class Actinopteri; order Lutjaniformes; family Lutjanidae; genus Lutjanus; species Lutjanus erythropterus. The sequence continues at coordinate 27,252,992 of NC_139336.1, read as the reverse complement.
CGACTGACTAACAAAACACTGGGATATAATTAATATAAGATTCTGTGAGATAGATATAGATAGAGATAAAAATGTGGGACATTTGTTGAGCAGTCTGCACTATTTTAAAGTGTTGTTGCTGGTAGTCATATTCTTTATTCAGATTTGGTTGCAAAAACCAAAAAATAAATGGGGTTTTGGGGAAAATAGTCTTGACAATGTGGCATAAATTAACAGAGCGTAAAGATTCAAAAGACTTTTTTCAATTATTTTGTTCCCTTTTCCTTCACAGTTGTGAAAAAAAACGAGCCAAAGGACATTCGCAATTTTGACTACACTGCTCGCAGCTGGACGGGAAAGTCTCCCAAACAGTTCCTCATCGACTGGGTCAGAAAGAACCTCCCCAAGAGTCCGCCGCCGGCTTTTCACAAGGTGGCTGCTGGGAGATACTGGAGATGCAAGTAAGCGTGTGTGTGTGTGCGTTTCTGACATACATTTTGTTGCTCTTAAGAAGTACACTAGTACTTGATGGGCTGTAAATCCTTAGTTTTACTGCAAAATTGTGGCCTTAAAAAGTTAATTTCGCTGACACATGTAAACACTCTAACTGACTTCATTGATCAGGGTGCGGGTGCAGAGGCCAGAGGATGTTCTTGAAGTTTGTCCAACGATCCTGACTGAGGACAGCATGCAGGCTCAACATCTGGGGGCCACACTGGCTCTCTACAACCTGGTGAAAGGACAGGTAATACATGCAGAGGATACCACCATGTTTCTGTGCTGCGTGACCTCGTATTTACATTCTCTAAAAAACTGTTTCACCCCTCTCAACCGTTCCGCCTCAGTCAGTGCACCAGCTCCTTCCTCCAACCTACAGAGATGTATGGTTGGAGTGGAGAGACAGCGAGCAGCAGAAACAGGAGGAGAGCCGCACCGCTGCGAACAAACCTCGAGACCAGTTCATCTCCCGGCTCCTGACCCGACTCAAACAGCAGCAGAACCAGTACCAAGCGCAAGATTCTGGATCTCAGGGCCAGCCGGGGCAGCAGGGCGGGGCTGGGGACGACGAGCCTGAGGAGTCCTGGGAGAACCTGGCCAGTCTTGATATCGGGGACAGAGGAGATGAACTGGAGGACAAGAGTGAGAAAAGAGGAGGGAGGAGGGAAGGAGCACTTGAAGCTTCCAGAGAGCTTTTTAAGAAGCTGAAGAAGTCCTCACTGGCCCACAAGCTGCAGGTAAAAACCCTGAAAGATTGAACAATTTACCACATTAAAGGTGTTTTAATAGTACAGATGCAAGTAATTCACCAAGTATTTTGTCTTGAAGGCAGAGCGAGAGCAGCTTCCCGTCTTCCAACACCGGCATCGTGTCCTGGAGGCTCTGCAGCGACACCCTGTGGTAGTGGTGGCAGGTGAGACGGGCAGTGGAAAGAGCACCCAGATCCCTCAGTTCCTCCTGGAGGAGCTGCTGACGGGGGGCAAAGAGCCGCAGCCGTGCAACATCGTGGTGACGCAGCCTCGCAGGATCTCTGCCATGAGCCTGGCCTGCAGAGTCAGCCAGGAGCTCGGCTGTGAGGACGGACCGGGGTCCAAGGTGACAATACAGTTTTAACAAGACATCTTATGGTTTGACAGACTTTGATTATGTAGGCTGATAGGACGGGTTGTTACCTGCTTTAACAATCATGTTTCATGTCAAAATTTGTTTCAGTCGTCGTTGTGTGGATACCAGATCAGGATGGAGAATCAGTCCGGGGAGTGGACCCGCCTGCTCTACTGTACTACTGGAGTTCTGCTGAGGAAACTACAGCATGACCGACACCTCAACTCCCTGACACACATCATCGTAGATGAGGTACTGATAGTTCTGATCAAATGCAGTGTTTGTAAATGTTTTAGCATGCTGCCATTTTTAAGTGTCCTTTCCACCCTCAGGTTAATATATTTGTAAGAGCCATTTTTGGTTAAATCTGATAATCAGACTGCAGCAAGAACTTAATATGGTCAACACAGGCGTGTGATAGTTGAAAGGATGCACCCTGCTATTTTTCCTTTCCGCCATCTCTCACAAGCTTGATGCAAAAGTGGCGGTCTGCCACTGCACGCTTGGTTTTCATAGGTTTCCACGGTCATGCAAAACAGGCCAAGTTAATAAAAATATCAGGAATGTTTACTGGCACAAACATGACACGTTACCTTGTGCTCTCATCGAATCACTAACGCTCCACAGACCCACAATCAACCAAATCGGTGCATGTGACTAACAAGACAGGGAGTTAGAAAGTCTGCTCTAATGCGGAATCTTCCCCTCGTCACCTCCGTCTCCTCAGGTCCATGAGCGCAGTGTCCAGTCAGACTTCCTGTTAACCATCCTGAAAGATGTTGTTATGAGGAGATCGGACCTGCAGCTGATTCTCATGAGCGCCACAGTGGACTGTGACAAGTTCTCCAACTACTTCAACCGCTGCCCAGTCATTACCATCCCTGGCAGGACTTTCCCAGTGGAGGTAAGAGGAGCTTTACTTTGTGTTTACTTGTACACAACACATATCGTATCTCGTTGTATGTTTTGAAGTCCCACTACAGCTGTATTTTTGACTGTGACATTTAAACCAAGAGCCTGAATGAAACTTAACCTAAGGCCATCGTTTATATTTTTCTTCCAGGTGTACCACTTAGAAGACATCGTGGAGCAGACGGGGTACATCCTGGAGAAGGACTCGGAGTACAGTCAGAAAATTCTTGAAGAAGAAGAGGAAGTTAGCATCTCTGTCACACAAAAAGGCGGCAAGACTTTACAGCACCAGGTAACACTGGACCTCTGCAGCAGTCAGACAGTATACCGGGGCAGTGGTGTGTTATTTATGTGTGTAACCTGCTTCTGTGTGTTCCAGGAGGTGATCGTGAGGGACTCCTCCTCCGGCTGGGACCTGGGTCCAGATCTCGACCACTTCAGCAGCAGGACTCGGCAGGCGCTGCAGTACATGAACCCCAATAAGATCAACATGGACTTACTGGTTGACCTCATTGACTACCTGGGTACAACGCATCATCATGCTGGTTTCAGACAGCGCAGAGTTCATATTCATACATGTTTTTGTTAGGTTTTGCTACGTGTGTGTTAAATTTCTGTATTTCTGTGCTCTGACAGACAAAGCCCCACAGTTTACGGAGGTGGACGGAGCCGTTCTCGTGTTCCTCCCAGGTCTGGCTCACATCCAGCAGCTCTACGACCTGCTGACCTCAGACAAGAGGTTCAGGGACAAAAACAGGTGACAAACACGACATAATGATGATAATAGTTGCATAATAATCCTTCACAAGGCCTTTAAAAAACAGACAAACTGTGCATTTAACTTTTTCATGTGGCTCACTGTGGGTTCTGACGGCCTCTTTAAGGTTCAGGATTGTTGCTCTGCACTCGACTCTCTCATCTAAGGACCAGGCTGCTGCCTTCACAGTGCCACCTGCTGGAGTTAGAAAGGTACTTCACAATGTGATAGAAAAAATTCAACAAAGCCTCTTTTATAGAGCTATATTTCTGTTAAAACCATTTCACACTACATTTGATTGTTTTGCTTGTTTTAAAAAGAAAATTTTCCCGTCCTGAAAATCCCGAACACGACGCTCTGCTCTGTGTCTGGTTTAGATCGTTTTGTCGACTAACATTGCTGAGACCGGTGTGACTATTCCTGACGTGGTGTTTGTCATCGACACTGGAAAGACGAAAGAAAATAAGTAAGTGCAGATTTTTTTTGATTCACAGTCAGCATTTTAGGTATATTTAATCCTTTTTTAAGTTCAAGTTGTTTGATTTGTTTTCTTTTTTTTTTTTTAATTTATAGTTACTTATAATTATTAAAAATACATTAAAGATTTCAGCATCGGCTCCAAAAATCCACTATCAATTGGCCGCCAATATTTATCTATTTATATATTCATTTATTCACACATTTATTATTTATTTATTTATACGGTCATTTATCCATTGTGTAGATGAAGAAAATTGAATTAATAAACACACATAAATGTAGTATTTATATATTTAATGGCTCATTAATTTGTGGTTTATTCGTTTATGGTAACAATTAAGTATTATGGAATTGGAATTTGGTTGTAGAGAAACTTAATAACTCCAGTCTGCTGTGTCGTTCAGGTACCACGAAAGCAGCCAGATGAGTTCTCTGGTGGAAACTTTTGTTTCCAAAGCCAGCGCCCTCCAGAGGCAGGGGAGGGCAGGACGTGTCCGAAACGGCTTCTGCTTCAGACTCTACCCAAAGTTCAGGTACGGAGGCCATCGTCCAGAGGGGAGAGACGGGAACGAGAACACCAAGCAGGAAAAAAAACAGAAAAGAATGTGCTCATTAAAGAAAAAGAAAAGTCATAATCCAGTTTTAGCTCATGTTCTGACCTGTTCTGCGTTTGTTTGACCTCAGGTTTGACGCCTTCATGGATTACTCCATTCCAGAGATACTACGGGTCCCACTGGAGGAGCTCTGCCTTCATATTATGGTATAAAAACCAGACCATGAAGACCCACACGAAGGCAAACACTTGACAATTATTGAAGCTTCCAAGTTGTTTTCTTCAGTCCCCTTTAATCTCCTCCTCTCCGCCCTGATAGAAATGTCAGTACGGCTCCCCGGAGGACTTTCTGAGCCGGGCCCTGGATCCTCCTCAGCCGCAGTCGGTCAGTAACGCCGTCAACCTGCTGAGGAAGATCGGTGCGTGTCACCCCAACAATCATCTCCTCACTCCTCTGGGACACCACCTGGCGAGTTTGCCCGTCAACGTGAAGATCGGCAAGATGCTCATCTATGGAGCCATCCTCGGCTGCCTGGAGCCCATAGTACGTCTGCGCTGCCTCATTATTCACAAAACAAACAGATCCTACTATGTTTACTTAATTGCATGAATATTAAGAAGAGATTTGTTTCAGGCCACCATCGCGGCTGCCATCACAGAGAAGTCTCCCTTCTCCACACCCATGAACAGGAAGGAGGAAGCCAACCTGGCCAAATCCGCCCTGGCGCTGGCCAACTCCGATCACCTGACGATATACAACGCATATCTGGGGTATGGGCTCAGATTTATTGCATGTTGACAAGATTTCTTTAACGAGAATCCAGGCCAGGCTTTTAGTAGCCTTCAAATAAAGGTTCCAGTGATCCGAGATTTTCACAGTATGAGAAAATAAAATTGCTGTGCAGCAGTGGACTGTGCATCAGGAGACTATTTAATCCATTTTTGTGGATTTTATTTGATTTCTGCAGTAGTATGACAATAAATCCCTGTAAATCTTTCACACTGGACCTTTAAATTAACTTTAATTATTTTTTAATTGGTTAATCCATCCATCAACTTTCTATTGCTTATCTGGATCCAGGTTCTGTTATATGATTACCAGATGTTATTGCTATGCACAGCTGGGAAGTACAGACAAAAATGTGATTAAAAATATTACTAAATTAATTTACTTATTAAACAATTGGTGGCCTCATTGTGCCTACTGGTTTTCTACCATTCTGTGACTAATATGATCGTGAAAAAGGTATTAAATCACTTTGCAAGAACAATTTTAACTAAAGTAGCATACTTAAGAAGGTAGGAATGTATTTGTTCCGTAACGTTCCTGAAGACCAGACTTCATAAAACTTTCCGCTGTAATTTTTAGTCTTTGCAATTACAGATTCAAAAGAGGCAATGTTCTTTATTAACTTTAACCATTAATCAAAAACAGGCCTTGTCTGACTCTTCCAATGGTCAGCACCTATAAAGTCTGCCAAAGCCAGTCCAAATTTTTGTTTGGACATAATTAGTGGTAGAGGAGACCCGTCTCCTATTAAATTGCCTTCTATGTCATATTTTAAAGGTCTGAAAAAGCCTTATGTTTAATCTGATTAAGAAAAACACTGCAGAAACTCTTTCTGATGACCTACTTTCATCCTTTTAGGTGGAAGAACTCACAGTCTGAGGGACAGAGAACAGAAATGTCCTACTGCAGGAAACACTTCCTCAATCGTACAGCTCTCATTACAATAGAGGTAACACACGCACGCATTTTTACGCACCTTCTCAGTTGCGATTCGGATTTTAAATCAGATTATGTCTCCCTTTTCTGTCCAGGATGTGAAGCACGAGCTGATGAAGATGATGGAGCAGGCAGGTTTCTGGTCGTCTCGCTCCTCCTCCTCCTCTCGCTCCAAGTCTCAGGCGGCCTCGCTGTCCAAGCAGCAGATCTCCATCCTGAACGCGGTGCTGACCGCGGGGCTCTACGACAGCGTGGCCCGAGTTCTGTGCACGCCCTCCGTGGACGTGCTCGAGCGCATCGCCTGCACGGTGGAGACGCCTCAGGGCAGGTCTCAGGTCCACCCGTCGTCCGTTAACCGCAACCTGCAGACACACGGCTGGCTGCTGTACCAGGAGAAGGTACGAGTGAAGAGTGTGTGTGTAATTTCTCCTTTTTTAAAGTCACAGCGCTGATGAATGTTCATCCACAGGTGAAGTACACTAAGATCTACCTGCGAGACACCACTCTGATATCTCCGTTTCCCATGCTGCTGTTTGGAGGTGACATTGACATTCAGCACAGAGAGAGGCTCATCACACTGGACGGATGGATCCACTTCCAGGTCAGAGGTCACCAGGGTTTATCTTTTATCCTGTCCTTTTAGCAACAGCAGTTGAGTTCTCACAAACTTGACTTTGTCGGCCAACAAAATGGGTCTTCCTCCGGGTTTATTTAACCGAGTCCGTGTTGTTTGGCTTTAAAGGCTCCTGTTCGGATCGGTGTGATCTTCAAACACCTGAGGAAGCTCATGGACTCTCTGCTTGAAAAGAAGCTGGAGAACCCGAGGATGAACCTGGAAGGTAAACTCGAGCATCACAACACAACAAACACCCTTTTTTTTTGTGAAATGTATTCATAGCGTGACTGCAAAACCTGAAAAATTGTAAAAAATCAAATTTTTGTCCCTTTACGCCCAACCTTGAACATGTGTCTTTAGTCAAATAACCTGCCTGTCTCTTGCTGTACAGATACAATACTGTATTTTAAGTATTGTAACATGTACATTACTAAAATACATTGAATAAAATCACATGAACATTAATATTATAATACATTTTCAGCAAATCTCTCTAGAGGTCAAAAAAAAGGGGGGAAAAACATTTTTTTCTTTTAGATCTGATCCCGTTTCTGTCTGCTGCAGGTGAGAGGACCATCCAGCTGATTCTGGATCTGATCAAATCAGAGCATGCTGTGTGATATCGGACCACCAAAGGATCTGATTCTGCCACTGAAGAACCTGCATACCAGTACTTTTCTTACACCACCAACGGACACAGGAAATGCTTCCTTATTTGCTCTGGTATTCAGGATGGACGCTCACAGACAAACTGCAGACAGACGTGGGCATCCTGAAGATGAACTGATGATTACCAGGAACTCTTACTCACATTGAGGACGACTGTATCATACGAAATGCAAATACACGTGCTGAAATTTGAGAGGAAAAAAAACAGATTAAAAGAAAATTATGTTGCCGAATGTGGTGGGAATAAAGCTGTACACATTTTTATTGGAACTTTTAATTGTGTTGTGTTTGACATACAAAATAAAATATCTGCCTTTAAGTAGGATTTAGAGGCATCTGGTGGAGAGCTTCCAGAACACAAACACCGTGCCTCACCCGGTGTGGTCCTCCAAGCATTTTTAATTAACACTGAAAATAAATTGATTCACACGGTTTTTCCCAGAAAAGGTGAGTCTAGCCATTCCCCCATAAGTTACGCCTATGGTGACGCTTGATTTCTGCATGCAGCTCACCTGCAGTGGTTGGATTTTCCGTCTGGCAGAGATGAGTGATGCTGCAAACAGGGAATGGTTGAAAATGTTTTATCTGTGAACTTATTATACTTAAATTTCTGCCAAATTCTGCTCATAAATGTGTGTAAATCTTACACACTGGACTAGAGATGGTTGATTAGTCAACTGAAGAAAATTAATTAACTAATTGTTTCAGTCACTTCTTAAGCAAAAAAAATATTGGTTCTAGCTTCTTAAATGTAATGATTTGCTACTTTTAATGATGAAAAATAAAGAATCTTAGGGTTTTTTTTACTGTCAGTTGGACAAAAGAAGTTATTTAAAGATTTCACTTTGGGTTCTGGGTTGTAAGCGTTTTTCACAATTTTCTTTAGGTTAAGAAATTAATCAATTGTGAAAATAATCTGCAGATTAAACAACAGTGAAAGTAACAGTTGTTGCAGCTCTAGGAATATGTTTTAATACTTTATAAATAAGAAGAAGCAGAGCACCAATCAGAGCTTAATAGTATGTTCAGGATGCAACGGTACAGTCTGAGTTAGTGCCACGTCTCTAGAGGGAGCAGTTCACTCATTAAAACGAACTGTGTGTCACCACTTGAGCTGCAAAGAACGATACTGGAAATAAGATAATAAACTGTGGAAAAAGACATTTTCATGCTTCAAGTGCTGAGAATAACTTTAATTTTATTTGTACAAAACCAACACCAGGTCAGCTGCACACCGATATGCCATTTAATTTATATTCGGTCACAGTATGTAGCGGTTTCTACAAATTATATTATTAATATAAATAAAGCAAAATCAAAGTGCAAAAATTCCAACAATCCTCAAGTATTCAGAGAATATTGCAGGTCATCATCACATATAGGCATTTTCAATCACCTGAACGTCAATACAGGGCATAGATCTCAATCTAACTTAACCTTCTTAGAAGAGAAAAAGAGCCTGTTGTTCAGCACATAAACGAGGAACAGTACTGTCACAAGAAAAAATAAGAAAAACAGGACCTGTTTTAATCCATTTTCTGCACACTGTAGGTAAATAAGAGTGTGTGAGACTTCGAGTTATAATCACAAGATCACTGTCAGCTGACCAGCTACTCTCACATGCAAGAGGAAATGAAAACAAGCAAGCCAATGCTGTGTTATCTTATTTTGTGAATCTATATTTAAAGTTCACAGAATAGAGTACAGATCCACAAAAATAAATACAAAACTGAAGATAAATTAAGCTGCAACTGTTGAAGCTAGAGACCTGCACAATATAAACTTGTGGGTAATAAATAGAGTTTATGTCTGAACAGTGGAAATGTTGTTCCTGTAAGTTCTCACCTTATCCTGTATTGATTTTAAAAAGTCAAACAAGAACCTAAGAATATAATGATGACGTTGACTGTTCTGTTTATAACACTGTGATATGTCCAAAATATCACACATCACAAAAATATACAGGTACGCATTTATGACACTCATTTCCATTCTGGCGCGATATCATCTGTACAGGAAATCTCATGGGAGGAAGTGATGAGACTTCTGTAAGCTTCATGTCCATCACGAAGCTGTGCAGTAAGTCCATCGGCGTGTCAGTACTGGATGACGCTGTACCCGGCGTCCTGCACTGTTGAGTACACCGTATCGTCTGCAATCAAAGCAAAAATCAAAATGGTGTGGTCAGGTAAGAAAAGCAGAAATGTGAAGCAGTTATGCAGTTGATAATGAAGACACAAGCACCGATCCGACCACTGAAAATGTCTTAGGTGACGACCAATACTCAGAAAAATGTACCAACAGCTGGGTGAGTTCCAAGAAAAGCTCAGTATTCATGATAAATGATGTTTTGACCTCTCAATAGGTCCTGCAGTGTGTATCAGGCCTCTGGTAGATGACACTTCTCTCTGACTCTGTCCTAACTCACCTTTAAATACTCTTATTCAAGAAAAGAGCAGACACAGTACTCAGCAGCTCGACCCAGTCTTATATCTACAATCCATCTACTTAAGCTTAGAAGTCCAGATGTCAAGACCTTTCATGAATCATGTCCCTCGATCTCTCTAACAAAACAAAAGATTGTGGTTTCAATATGAAACTGTAAAAGTGCAGGCAAGTGTAAGCAGGATCATCTGGTGGGCACAGTGTGGCCAGCTTAGTGACTTTCTTGACAGATCTGGCGACTTTAAGGTCCTTTTAGCGACTGTCAAGGACATGAAAAGTAGCATGAGAGGTAATCTAGTGACATCTAGCTGCTTTTCAGCGACTTTCCCTTGAAAATAGTCAGCAACAATAGGTCAGCACCCTCTCAATAATACAAGATGATTCATGAAAAAGATTGTGGTGTCAGTGCTGAATGTTTAAAAGCTGACGCTAAACTGCACTGCTGGCTTTAAACTTTGAATAATATCAATAATGTATGAATGTGGAACATTTTAAAATGTGCTGAAAGCTGACACTAAACTGAATCGTTGGCTCATTTACGTGGGGAAGCAACTTTATGATTATGAGTAGTTCAAAAAGTGGAAAAGGGTCTAATTAGTATGAAAAACATGGAACAATATATTTGAATGAGCTTCTGGCTTTTAAAGTATGAATGAGTAGATAAAAGTTGATAAGAAAACAAATAGTTAAGAGCCAATCCTCACAGCTATTTCACCATAGCAATTAACAGAACGTACACCTCTGTGAGTCTATAATATCACTGGCTAACACCATCAGCTAACAACATGCTAGCTAATAACAGCAAACAACATATTAAGTTAACTAGCTGTAACATGCTGCTCAAAACATCAAGAAAGCCTCCAAGCTACCTCATTAAAGCAAGCAACACGCCATACTTTGTGCTGAGGTTAAAAAAAAAAAAGTACCTCTACTGTGGTTTGTTGGATCAGGTAATGGCCCCCTCCTGCAAATTCACAAAACAACATGAACGGTGTTCTAAACGTACTGAAGAACAGGCTGAAATGTTAAACAGAAGGATAGATGGATAATCAGACAGGTGGCAGCCTCTCCTGGAGTCTTCCTCTTGGTTACCTGATAACCGGAGGAGGCAGTCGAGAGGGTGGAGGTCCAGTTGGAGACCTCTGACCACTGTAGAAGTTCTCATACAAAACAGGAGCTGAAAGAGAGAAAGGCTGATTCGGTTGACATACTCGCCAACTAATCAAAGAGCAAAAGCTTGTGTGTTGTCTGGCAGCTCCCTTCCTCTGTGTGTGTGCTTTGAATTCCTGCATTAATGATGACGCAGTAATGCAAGTGTAAGTTGATACCTGGTGGTTTGTCACCGGTCCGTCTGAGGTTTACAAAGTGCTCAATGTCTTCCTGAACATCACACTGTTCCAGTGACTTCCTCACTTCCTCATACAGCTGTTAAAAAACACACACACATAAAGAGTGACGGTTAAACCAACGTCAGAGTCCGATTAAGCCACATCCTTATCTTGATGCTTTAAGGTTTGTCGAAGAAAGAATGAATGAGATTTCTTAATAATACAACATTTTTTCTTAGTTTGCAGATGACTTTAAAGGGATAGTTCAGCTTATGTGACGTAGGGTTATATGAGGTACTTATTGATAGTCTGTGTAAGTACAGTAAATGGCAACCACCACACCCCCAGTTTGGAGAGCAGAGGGGGGCAACGGCACAGAAGTTAAGCAATGACCTCCCCTGGACAGGTTCACCAGCAAAAGGCATTTTAGCCACTTAAAAAAGGTCCACCTGAGAAAATGAATAACAGTTTGAATGCACACTTTATTTTAAATATTTTCACTGTTTCGCTTTGCCATCAGACAGGCTTTCCTGACAGGAAACTGCTGCTGGTGCTCCTCTCTGCTTCTCCAAACGAGGGGCGTTCCACTAGCATCTTCTGTAACTAATACACTGACTATTGATAAGTACGTCATACAACCCAACTTAGAATAATCTGACCCATCCCTTTAAGCCTGCATTAATTGCAGCCTGTAGGGGGCCGCAGAACAAGCTGTAAGCACAACTCTGGCATGTTATCACCAAATAAAATTGTTAATGTGCACATTTTAGCCAGCAGCAATATTAGCATTCCCTTAAAGACATGTTTGTGTCCATCAGGTGATTGCGTGTTCAACATTTATTGCCCTTTCAGCTCTGTTTGTGGTCTCCACCAACTCCTGAGGTAAATATCTAACACTTTATCTGCTAACTTCTCCACTGTGTTCACCAGCTAATCGCTAACCCTGTCTGCTGTTTGTTGTTGAGCAGGTAGCGTACAGTAGGCTTGTAGAGTAACAGTAACAGTAAACTTAGAGGCCGTCACGCCAAAATAATGAGCTGAAAGATGCTAAAATGTTCTAAAGAGACAAATCTTATAATAATTTGCTGAGGGTTTGCCACTACGAGCGACCACTGTATTGATTAATTGTAGCAGCTTTAAGGTTACTGTAAGCGTGGGCGTTACCTCATCACTGGTGACACACTGCTGGGACAGCTGGTTGAGGTGAGTCCAGACTGTATTTCTCAGAAAGTTTATACGCTCCATTGCCTGTTTTTCAAACACCTGTGAAGGAGAAACATGACAGAAACATTCAGCTCATTTACAAGATGAGTTAAATTGAAAATTAAAAAAAAAAAAATCAAAGTCTTACATCACAGGCCTTCATATGTTCCTTCAGCCATTCGTCTCTAACCTTTCCCAGTGTGGTCACGTTCTGATGGTATAACCTGTCTGCCAATCAGACACATACATACATCAGCATATACAGTATAAATATAGTGATAATACCTCAGCTGATTAACACATGGTACTAAAGCTCTGTAGTTGTTTTTTATATCACCAAAGTGATCAAAGATATCCTGAGGGAGAGTATGAATGTGCCACAAAGTCAGACGATCAGTCAGTGGGCATCACTGACATCTGTACCAAATTTCACAGAAAACCAGTTGAGAGATTTCAGAAAAATACAAAAACATCAACCTCATTGTGGTGTCAGAGGAAAAGTAAGGAAAAACCCCAAGTCAGCAGGATTCATCCTCGGGGAAACGAATGTCTGTACAAAGTTTTGTGCCAATTTTTACAAGATATTTCACTGGATAAGTGACAAGGATTCATCCTCTGAAATTTCATGTAAATCCATTCAATAGTTTTAGATATTTCAGTCCAGAACCCCAAATTGCTCCTGATGTTCTGGCCAGCTATTGATGTGTAACCCCCGCCACATCCTCCTCACACTCTTGCCATCAGGCAAACAGTACAGGAGCCTGAAATGTAGGACTTCAAGGCTCAAACCACTTTTTCTTTTCATTTCTTTCTGGGGGTAGATCAACTACCCTGGAACTACATTTAGACCATGTTTCCTGCTGTCAAAATGCACACAGTTCTTCAAAAGGTTCCTAGTTCCTGGGGAAAGCTTCTGCGGTTGAGATGCACCTAAAGACAGTTTCTATGCCCAGGCCATAAGGTTGATTAACACCACCAAACCTTCCCTGCTTCCTCTCATGCCCACATAAACAAACACAGGACCTAGTACAAGTTTGCACACACTGGACAATGTTTTTTGTACCCACCCCCATTTTTTTTTTCAAACATACCTGCTTCTTCTGCATTCTGCTTTGCTTGCTGTGCTTTTGTGTAGAGCTGAAAGATGATGAATAAAGAACACATGAGTACCAAGTCTTGGAACAGATAACACGTAACAAATACAGAACAAAAAGAAGTCAAATGAGCTGATACACAAGGCAGCTGGAGCAAGTCTGAGACACAGAGACAAAATTGGTACATTCTTGTACTGGTACACACCTCCAATAACGTTACTAAGCAAAACAAATGCATAAATAGACATCTACATTAAACACAAGAGTCTGTCTGTGTTTCTCTGCAGGGCCTGTGTGTAACTGTCAGACCTTCCTCAAACAGCAGACCAAACAGGTGAGAGATGTCCGCTACCTCTACTATGTTGTAAACAAAAGCTTTCTGTTGTGGCTGTGTATCAGAATTGCTGTTTGATAAAACACCGCCCTCATGCAAGTCCAAAGGTGTGGAGAATAAATGTTCCAAGTTTATATTTCACTGTTTTGTCATAACACATTAATCTTGCATCGCTGTCATCACTTTACCTTCTCTATCTGCTTGGTGTTGGTGGCATTGGTGTTTCGGTTCACATTCTGATCTGCTTCTTCTTTATCTCGGCACTTCTGCTCGTACGTCTTCTTTGTCTAGGGACAACACCACAGGCAGCATTAAATTCCTTCAATGCATAAAAGACGGTCATAACCACAAAGGTTATATGTTAGAAAAGGAAGTAGCAGCACTAAAAGAATTGGACCAAGAGCGTCATTGGATTCATGGTGTTCTCTGCCTCTGGACTGCATTAATCGATTGACATCCAGTTCTTTTGGTGCCACAGACTAATTTTTATTTTCATCTGAACAGTGCATGGGAGGCACTTCCTCTTTTGGCAGAGATTTTCATGGTGCTAAATGATCCCTTGCGGTTCACTTCCCAGACTGGTCAAAACAACTTCCCCCACCGAAGAGGAAGAACAGAGATAGGATAAGCATTTTCACAACACAACTGAAACTCTCACATGAGTCACAAATGGACTACCTGTCGCTGTCACTTTGTTGGTTGAGGGGCCAGCCCTATGAACATGAAAGTTCGCCACTGGTCAGTTGAGTGTTGAGGTTTCCCCATTGGCCATGCCTTTTTCAAAATGAAGAGGCAGGAACAAGTCCTGAATCATGTCCTCGGGAGGTTTTTAACCCCCTGTACCATGGTCAGGTGGCCGATTTGCATGTCAGGACTGCAAGCTAGCTTGGTAAATTTCAGGAACAGAGCACCTTTGTGGCAGTCCAGGTCAAAACTGATGATTGATGTTTTGATTGGCAGGCAATTAGACAGGCATGGCAAATAAAATGTCAGTGTTTTATATTACCATGAATTATATTTTGTAATAGTTTTCATGATGATAATGGAATTATACTGAGCCCTGTTTCAGTCTGGAGAAAGGGCGTAAGGACTTTATGGACTCATTATCAATGGATCAGGCTGTGGCTGAAAGACTCTACAACCTGTGCAACCCTGTGCTATAAAATTAGAAATAAATGAACCTTGCACCTGGATTTTAGTTTTGTAGGTCAATCACTGTGTATGATTAATCCTGCGTGTGACTGATATATGTTAATCAGCTTGGTTTATCATTAGAAGGAAAAGAAACTGAAAAACTCTTGGGTGAAAGTCTCAAAGTTGCCCTCCTTGTCGTTTCTTTTAAGCCTTTAATAATTAACTTTGAACTTTAGACACATCTTCACTTCTACTTACATCCATTGTCTTCTTGAACTGCGAAGCCTTCTGTTTGTGGAGAACATCCATCTGCTGTTCCATCTGAAATGACAAGGTCATATCTAGTTACCAACTTAATATGTGTTGTAAAATGCAGCAGTCACCTCGGTGCATCACAGCGCTGACCTTTTTCCTCATTTCTTTTTGTTTTTCTCTGAATTCTTCCAGTTTCTTGGCCTCCTCCCTCATGCTCTGTGCCAGTTGTAAGTGTGACAGGCTCACGTGTTCGGTCTCTGCGAGGGTAAAAAACATGCTTTATATTCGGAAGCTACACAAATAACATAAACTGAGACAAAGAGCAAATAATGGCGGCTGAATAGCAGCATTATTAAGACTGAAAAATGTTAAGCACTTACGTAATTTGAACATGTCCAGAGATTTTTTTAATGTGCTTAAAAAGAAAAAGAAAACAAGATTACAGAGGGATTTGACACGTTACAAAATCTGTATGAATGAGTTCACATTGTAACCTCAATGGTTCCATAAAACGCTTTAATAACCTCTGCACAACACACAAAGAGGAAATTAAAGCTACCATGTCAAGTTTTTGACCGCATGTAGCACTTTGGACACACACCACAAGGACGTGGGAGGTGCGAGTTACATCCTGTTGTCAGTCATGCCTGACACTTGGTGGTGGTAATGGAGCTACTGCTGCGTTCCAGACAATGTGGAACTCAAAAATGTTCAACCTCCTACTAGAAAAAGTACAAAGGAACGACACTCTGGGTGCTTTTCGTTACGTTGAATTTTGCCTCCTCCTCTCCTTAATCGACCCGGAAGTACATCATTTTCTGCAGATAAATTGATGTCAAAATATGTTACCTCATGTGTTGTTTTTGCATGTTTAGTGCATTCTTGTTAGTCAGTAACTGTAACAGATTTAATTACAGGTAACTAGTTACATGTAAGTAGTTGGAGCCACAAAAAGTCTTATGGCTGTACAGTTTATTAAGATATTAGGCACACGCCTGACAGAGATAATCAATTTAGAGTTTTGCTGAAATCTTCACTTTGCGACTGTAATGGCTATAGATCTTCTGGTGCTCATTTAAAAAAAAAGACTGAACAGCCAGCTGTGTCCAAAATCCACTGTTGCACCAGCCTCACTTTAAGTTTATCACATATAAAAAACATCTTAGAAATACTAGTGACTCCTATGGCAGGCAAGGGAAACCACAAAACACATTTCTTAACGAAATGTAAGACCTCTTAATACTTTTCCTCTTGAGGAAACTGAAATTCATGCTTTTTAAGACTTTTCAAGACCTGCAGATAACTCACTCAAGGATTCACACAGTGCAACTTCTGACTGTAAATGATCCTTTTGTGTGTTTACAATAAACTCCAGAGTGCCTTTAATAGAAAAAAATATCAATTATCAACCATTATTTCATTAAGTAAAACATGTCTCTGTCTCTCCTTCCCCCACTGGTCTTCCTTCCTCTTCTCACCTTAGCATCTCCAAACAGTCACAGCAGAACAAAGTCACACTCTTCATGTGACCACAAACAGAAAGGAAACTAGACTCACTGAGACAGAAACTGACTCAATTATACAACATTATTAAGAAACAACATTTGTGCTTTGAATACTAATTCCACATTTGGTGACCAGGCTTTACTACCACTCCTCTAACTTTGCTTTGACCTTTGTGTCTGCTCTGCACTTACAGTAAATCAAAACTAGTAACCGCCATGTCACCTCTGCACAGACAGACTGTAAATAGATCTGCTCAAACACATAATAACAGCATCTCAACTCTGAGGTTGCTTACTTCATCTCATTGTGTCCACACACCTTCTTGGACAAACCAAGGAGATCTTTGGCGTACTTCTCTTCAACTGATGCCCTGAAAGAAACAACCAGAGAAAAAGTCCAAACATACATACAAAGAACATAAGATAACAAATATTTTTAGAAACAAACGTCACAGATTTACATGTCAAATTGTTAGTTGACTGATAAGAAAAGAGACAGGACTATATTTATACTGACATACACGTGACTTTCTTTCCTGTACCATCACAGTGTTTTGCATCAAATTCGTGGTGAAACAATGTAAGAAAAATACAGTAAATATAAAAATGCTCACAACAGAGGCAACACTTTACTTTAAATGTCTGTCATGTAAGATTCACAGGGATTTATTGCAGGAATGTATGTTTTGACTGGCTCTAGATAAGGCCTTTTGCATTTTTTGTAAGTTTTGCCGCTACCATAGATTGTCCTACATGCTTGGAAGGGAAGAGTGAGATGAGGTGTTTGTAATCTGCAAGTTCACTGCAGAACGGCACTAAATCCTACACACTGGTCCTTTAAGTCCCAGTATTCAGCATTTATGTGCAAGTGTTCACTAAGGTCTTTGTCAATGACTATAGCTTCTCCAGTGGGAAATCATAAGTGGAGGCTGGTATATAAACAGAGGGACAATGATGTCTTCATACTGTGCCTTAAACAGGGGGACCATTATTTATCATATTTAATTTTCATGCCTGCATGATGACATTGTGACATAAAACCCCCCTGGGCTGAGGAACAGGAGGGCATCAGCGATATTACCTATGACACCACTTTTGCTAACATCTAAGTTTCCATGTGAAAAACACAGAAAAGAATGCAGGCGGAGCTGCCCTTTAATTGACAATTAATATGTGCATACAACTGCATTATAGTGTGTTAGAAACCATTTAATACATGTTTATATACTGCGAACAAGCGCTAAATATGGAGACTTAAAGAGAGTAAAGTGTTAGCCATAACCCTCACAACTACTGGGAATAATTTAGTTATAACAACATGAATCTTATCATTTTATTGTTTGCTTAGTTTGCATAATCAGGAACTCCACAGGACCATTGCACTGTAGAAACTCAAATGACAAGGTGCAATTTACAGAATACACAACAAGGGCTTTGTGTGTAACTGCACGTGTTTGCATAATATTTTGTGCAAATGCAAGTAGCCCTGTTCTGATCTTGATATCAATAAAGCCTAAAATATTCTATGCAGTATCAGTGTGTTCACGAGTCCATGCACTGATCTGATACCATGCAATTTAATAGCCTTGAAAATTCCCTGCAGTGTCCTGTAAGCCAAAAACAACAACGATAGCTATCACATTACATCCACACAGAGTTAGACGTATACAGCTGTTAAAAAATAATACATATATATTTTTAAACACAGTGGTATCAGATCAGCACTTGGTACAAAGTTAAGGTTTTGGAATTCGTAACTCTCTAAATGCATGCATGCACTTCTACACCACTGATAAAAATGTCTACCTACATTCTTATTGTGATGGGAATAAATACAACAGCACACATGTAATTATAAACTGAATGTGATACACATTGTCCACATCACGTCCATTTTATAATCTGTAAATTTATTTTTGCTTTACTTAAATTATCATGCTCTCTCACTTACACACATTCCTAACATATACCACAACTGATTTTTCTTACTTCACACCACATAATACTGTATATCAAGCATGTTTTTCTACCATAGGGGTATTTTTAATCTCAGCGTGACTGTTGTTGCAGTATTGTGGGAACTTCTGGATCATGTGTTTTTAAAAATGCTTTTATTTTCATTCTTATATTTGGAAAGTTCCTGTTATGTTATTGTGTAATATCCTCTTTTGCTATATTTCCACAGCTGTGCGTTTTATTGTTTCCTCACTGAATCATGAATGTTAAACAGCAGATTTTTTGAATACTTGTACTGCAATGAAGTCTATGTCACTGGGTGCCAACAGAACTTGGGTGTGTGTGTTTTTATGTGGGAGGGTGGACAGATTACTTATCGAATGAGGAAGGAGGAAATCAAAATTCAAATGTCCAACTTTGTATGACCCTACTATAAAATGGAACTGGACAACCCTGCACAATACTTTATTTGTTATAAAAGGTTGGAGCCACAGTACTGTATGTTGTGAGCACTTCTTCTCTTCCTCTTATTAGAATAATTCATTTCCGCTGGTCTACTACCACAGTCCAGTAGTGTGCAGGAACACATGCTCGTGCGACTGCAGATTTACCCTAAAAGTAGGAAAAAAGTCCCCCAGATAAGAATATTACTCGCCCATTCAAATTCAAATGCAAATCACATTGGACACGGGGTTCATGCACCTTTTCAAAAGTCAGATTAAAGCAGTTTTCAAGGTGCATTGTCAAGCTTTTCCAGCAGCTGTAGCAAATGACATTTATATATAAAATAATTATTTCTATTATTATTGAACTTTATGCACCTTCCTTAAACAATAGCTGCAATAATGACACTTCTAGAATATTAATTAATTATCAATTACCACATGTTTAATCTTTTTTTTTTTAGCTTTTACCTTTATTTTAAGGGATAGCTGAAGATATAACTCAAAAGGGGGTAGTGAGAAAGGGGATGACATGCAGCAAATGGGCCACAGGCGAGAGTCAAACCAGCAGCCGCTGCAGAGGACTAATATCCTCAGTACATGGGGCGCACACTCTACCAACTGAGCTACAGAGGCGCCCCACTGGTTAAATTCTTAATGCCTATTAATCGATTAATGATTAATCAACATCCCTACTTCCTATGAAATCTGGCTGAGCAAATATACAACTTATCTTATTTCTTTATCTAAGAAGTTAACTAACTGCTTTTGTCAGGCAGCCATTTATTATCAAGCGAATGTTACTGCAGTTTCAAGCACTTTATCCACAATTCAAGCACTTTTCAAACCTTGAAATCACTACATTAAAACTGTGGATTGTATGGAGTACTTCATTTGGGATGTTTTTCTGGCATTTAACATTCTCATTACAGGTTCAGACAAAGCAGATTTTTACAACCACATCACTGACTAACTGTTGGCTTTTGCTGACTAATTGTCACACATACTTTCCTCTTTGACTTGGCAGAAGATAACACTGCTGCACTCCTCTTGCTAATAAACCTTTCAGCTTCACAGAATAATAACAGCAAAATCTGAAGTTCATGTTCCTCCTCTCCCTTTGCTTTCATTTTCCCCTGTTTCTTTATCTGACGCTTTTGTCTCTTGCATAGCATTTGCTATAAAACATTTAATTCTCTGCTACATAAATAGCATTCAATGTGACACATGGATCATCAGGCCTATGGTTTTATTACGCTGTGTAGCCTTTACTTAAATTGGCCTTATCAGTCTCTTTAGTCTATTAATTGCATATTAACAACCAGTACAACTAGTATTCAAACTGGCACAGCTGGACAGAGCTACCGTACAGTGTTGACCTGTGTTAGACCAGAGTAAACAAACAAATATTATTATTTTGCATTAGTATAGACCATGACATGCATTACCTGGCTTTCATGAACTCCTCCACCTCCTTGCAGGTCCTCTTGCCATCGTTGAGATACTGGATGATGGCATCATATCCAGCAGTGGACGTCAAGTCAGAGTTCTGTCAACAAGATGGAAAATACTTAATTCTGTTCATCTTCTTTGATTTTATTATGGCTCAAAATGTTTATTGTCACACTGGGAATACAAGTACAATCATGTCCATTACAAGAGAACAGCAGATTGAGCAGCCTAATAAAAGACAGGAGAATAATAATAAAATAAACATACAATAATAAAAAAAAATGTGTATTCATAAAACATATAGAATACAAAAAAAACCTGTAAAAACACTTACAAATATTATTTGTATTGCACTTTATGTTACATTATGTGCTGTCATGTGTGGCTGCTGAAGTGTTTTTGTGCTCCTTCTGCATAAAAAAAATCCCTCAGGGGCAATAAAGTTTTCATTACAAACTTATGTTTATTTTTTCTTATATTTTTGTGTCTTCCTGTACTTTACTTTTTACATTCAAAATATTGTGTGGTACAGTTGGGATTATTTGTTTAGATTAAGATTATAAAGTGTGCCCCATTTATTGATAGATATTGCATTATAGAAATATTATTAATACCTAACAGACAGACAGACCTTTGGGATTTTACAGCTACCATAACACTACGTCTATCACCACTTCTCCAACCAACACCCATTCCTTTTACTGTAAGACGAGCAGGCTCTGTCTAAACTTGTTTTACTCTGAATTCACACAATGAAAGAAGTTCCCAGGACAGCTACACACAGACACAAATAAACACTTTAACATTAAGATATTCGACACAGAGTGTAAATTGATGTTTTGACCTGCACCTCTCCATAATTTAGGTGAGCTAAGGCTAACCAACCTAATAATCAACCTTAACATGTACTGTAGATGTAAAAATCAGTGGGTTATTGACTTTCTATCTCTGTTAAAGATATTATGAGACAATGGTTTTTACTCCACTACATTTACGTGACAGTTATGTATGTTTTGTCATACCTTCATACCTTCCTGACATTTCACCGGGGTATACGGTATATGACGGTATTTGTGTAAAAAAAACAAACCAACAGCAACATAAAAACTGACCTGCTGGTGATAAAAGTCATTGTAGCAACTGAATAAAACCATGTAGCTAATAAACTGCTTTTGTAGTTGGAAGAAGTACTCTCAAAATAAAGTTCTATGTGGTAATATTTCCACAACTAATTAACTGATTAGAAGGGATACCTATTGAGCAGAAGCTAAGTTCCCTTTTTTAACAAATTCATTTTATTTTCATTTTCCATCAGTAAAAAACATACGCAGCTTCTACAGTATGTTTTATATAATTTCATTCACAATGGCTGTAGTGAAAAGCATACCTTCAGAATTACTAAATACCCTAAATATATAATAATACCACCCAAGTCTAATGCATTTCAATAAATTAAACAATACAAGAGTATCTAAAGTAGTTTAAAATAAGCTCCATAACCACCTACAACAATAAGATGCCATTTATATATTAATACACCATTAACAATAATAATAATGATAATATAATATATATAATGGTGTAGCACTAGGGGCCATATATGTCTGCATTAAGAATGTACACTTTTAATGCAGTAAGTTACTTGTACTTTTGCTTTGAATATAGGACATTTAACTACGTAATTTACAGTGAAGTATTTGCACTTTTACTCAGAAGTGAAGGATATAATTAAATAGTTCCTTCCCCACCGCATAAATCATCTACCCAGGTGGAGCTGGGAAGTGGAACCTAACTACATGTTCCCATCACAAGTCGACTTAAACAGGAAGAGAAATTACTGTGAAACACATAAAAATTAGCTTAACTTTACTCAGCAAAACGCATCTTTCTGTGCCATGGTTTAATTTAATGACGCAGTTTTACTTTTTTCAACCACATTTATATATTAAAAATAATTATGAATAAATTAACTCTTAGAAGTAGAAACTCACCCAGAAGTAATCTTTGAAATGCAGGTTTTTCATGACTGTGAAGTGGACAGGACAGCTCTGTTAGCTCACTGAGACACTAACCGCTCCTCTGTGCCTGTTAAAAACCTCAGTGGCACAGTGGGCTGGGCACGCGGGGGAAACACGCCGCCTGTCAACTTCACGCATGCGCAGTGATGATGATAACAAACCACTCCGGACGTCAGGATTGTGTGCACGTGTAGCTGTTATCCATCCTTCCAGTGTTGATGACATGAATTGCAAAAATGTAATAAGAATATCAGATAAACAATGTATTGATAACTTGAAAGAAGTTTAAAATTATTCTTTTTATTTTCACAGGGATTTTTGATTTGGTTGATTTTTGATCTGAACAAAGAAACTATATTTTTTATTTTTTCATTGTATGTATAACACAATATTTGAACGATATAAACATAATAGTTAATTAACCTACTTTAACAACAACAACAACAACAACAATAATAATAATAATAATAATAATAACAACAATTATTATTATTGCAAAGGTTAGCCCCTGTAGTATTGCAATATTAGTTTAATATGGATGCCTAACTTCTTTAGTAGCATTTACTCTTATTCTTTTATAATCTATCAAGTGGTCAAGCTGTACAGCAGTGATATTTTAATTTATTTTGAAAACAACGATATTGTCAAGAATGTTTCTTTAATGCATTTATTTTTTCAGTAAATTTCATATACATGAAGGAAACAGGAAATAGAAAAACAACTTTACTCTATTTAATAATGGTAATCAGCTCTATTCCAATTCTTTATTTAAGATGCAAAATAAATAAGACACAGCAAAGAAACAAACAATTCTTGAAGCCTATACAAATTACAGACTGTAACTGTGTACGGCATTTGTATGACAATTTATTTATTTATTTCCTCCTCCTATATACTCACTTTCCTTTCCTTTGAGTTTGAGTCTGCTGCCATCTGGTGATTGATGGAGGTATGTACATTGTTTACAGGTCATCAATCAGGTATATGAGAAGTTAAAAGGCATAATAATATTATTAAATATCATAGAATGGATTATGATCAGTGGAGGAAGTATTCAGATAACTGACTGAAATAAAAAAGCATTAGATATTGTTAGATTATCATCACTGATGCATTTACATGTATGCAGTATTTACACTGTTGTAGTGATTTAATCCATAATGCAGTTTATAATCAGGTCAAATATGGGAAATCTTAATCTGAGAAGTATGTAGGTATTACAAAACACGAAATTATGACCTTGTAGTACAGCCTTTATCTAAATTACAGTCATAAACTATATATACAACAAATTCAAAACACACTGTGGTAAATTTTACTGATGAAACCACAACTATGGAG
Organism: Lutjanus erythropterus; assembly: GCF_056507025.1. Taxonomy (NCBI): domain Eukaryota; kingdom Metazoa; phylum Chordata; class Actinopteri; order Lutjaniformes; family Lutjanidae; genus Lutjanus; species Lutjanus erythropterus. Next base: position 27,229,190 of record NC_139336.1, on the reverse strand, counting down.
AGGTCATGATATTGCTTTTTTTTTTTTGGTCCAAAGCCCAAAAGATGTTCACTTTATTCCATTTAAAATTATTCCAAACGGATAAAAATAAATAAATAAATAAACAGCTCATTGTCACATTGAACAAGTTTGAACCAGAAAAAGTTTGGTATATTTTCAAAAAAAAAGAAAAAATATTAATCAGTTATCGATAAATGTATTTTTCTTCATTTGTCGATCAACTAATAATTCTTTCAACTTTATAATCAGTTTTAGAGATCTGACTCTTAAAGTGTCTTAAATCTTTAGAGACTGCATCATTTATAGCATCAGCATATGTTTCAGTATACACCTCCTTTCATAACTTTTGGTAAAACATATATTGTCTGCAGTGGCTGATTTATATCCTGCACCCTTGCAGTCAACAACTTCACTGAAAACTTTTGCATTCTTTTTCCGGTTCAATTTGCTCCATTCAATATCAAGTCAAGTGTTTAACTCACTCCCAAGAGAACAACCAAACCTGTTAAGTTAACAGATCATCGTAGTTAATATTATTTTTATTCTTTCTACCATAATTACAAACACTGCAAGAGAGTGATAGATACATGAGGTCAATTGTTTACAGATTGCATAAGATATTTTCCATAAGATATTTTCAGAGCAACACAAAAACAAATAGTCTATTGACACAGAAATTCACCTGAACATTGTGTAGGTGCAGTTACTCAGATAAGCATGTTCATAGTACATTTACATGGAAAACACCCTGTGTCTTTCTCTCTTCGTACTGCCCCAGGATGTGGCAATAAAGGACAAAACAGTTTATAACTCTGTTATCAGTGGTCAGGCCCGCCGCCTCCTGCAACCATGTGACTATTCTGCACTGATGAACCAGGCTGTGCTTGAAATGAGCAGTGGAGGAAAGTTCCTGTACTGGAAGGAAGGAAGTTTCCTCCACTGCTTCTTTGATCCAGTTTTATACTTTATAGTCCGCTACTGGAAATACAATCATCTGATAGTTTCCATTACTAACATGTTTCCATCATACTTAATTTAAAAAGGCCGTCATTTCTACAGTTTTTATATGCATTAGCAAGCTGTGCATGGGACACAAACTCAACAACTTTTCTGTCAGTTTGAATTAGTCTTTAATACCCCTGATGAAAATGGCTCGGGGAGCTTCTGTGCTTTTGTTAAATACCACAGCCACCTGTGGCTTCCTGACCTCTCCTGACACATTCATATATTAATTTTTTCCCCTTCATTAATGTATTTTATACGTGTGCAAATAAAATAACATTTTAAGAAAGTTAAAAAAAAAACAACCTTCATACAAAAAAGCAAAGTCATTGTCATTGTTTGTTCATCAGTCTGTGAATCACCACCTATATTTTTGTGGCCAAAGACCACAAGACAAGAGAGAAATTTTGAGAAAAGTCCTCCAAAAAGGTCACTCACAGCACAACTCTTAAGAAATTTTATTTGTTCTTTCTTGCCTCATTAATCATCATATGACTCCAGTGTGACGTTAGTATTTCACAATATCGTAACCGGAAAGTAGTAACAGTTTCTGACAAATGAGTTTTACTTTCACTTTTGATAGCTTTAAATTTGCTACATTTTGCTGATTGTACTTCAGTACTTTAATTGTAAAGGAGAATTTTTACATGAATGTCTTGGTACTTTTACTGAAGTAAATTATCTGAAAGTGACTTTATTTACTATGATTAAAGTCATAATATGCAGGGGGTTTTCCCCAAAAAACAATGCATAGACTCAAATAATTTTGTCATTATTTTCCTGTGTTTGGGATTCTTAATCAACCCAAAATGTCAGTATTTGATTTTCTGAGAATGATACTCGACAATCAACTATCTTTCTGGTGCATTTAAAAAAAGCAACTGACAAATCCTGCGAACTCTGCCTTTAAATTCTGCTCAAGTTCTTGGTTCCTTTTTCCTTAGATTTACATAAAAAAAAGTGCCAGTCATCATAAAGTATTTAAAGAAGCTTCACCTGGCTCTGTCCTTACCAGCTGCAACTTAAAATGCTGCTTGATGCATCAGTATTTCAGAATACTGTAACAAATAGTACAGTCGAATACAGTTTCAGTTTTATTTTCCCCTTTGATACCTTTAAGTACAGTTTGCTGATTACACGTCTGTACTTTTATTCGTAAAGGAGAGGTTTTACATGAATATATTGGCACTTTTAACAAATTAAAATTATGGTAAAGTTCTTTGTTCCTCATTCCTTGTCTTTACATCAGAAGTCCCTGTCACAACGTTCAGTAATGTTCTGTCATATTTTCCACAATAAATCATTCTCATTACATCAAACGGAAAAAAGTTCTTGTTACAACTTCCTCATGCCTTATACTGCTCTACAATAAACCATTTTTGATTCATTGAATCTGTCACTGTAACTCAGCCTGCGTTGGCATATCACCTGACAGACAGTTGTAATTTCCCTGGTACTTCCCTGTTCTGCAGAAAGGAAGAGATAGCTGCAGGCAAGCCTTAACATGTCTGTGATGCCTGTACTTCAGCACAGTACTGAAACCTCATTTTCTCTGGTTTGAGGCTAAAGCAGAACAGTGTGAATGAAATCCAAGGCAGAAAATATATCTTTGAACTCTGCATTACAAACCTTTCAGTCAGTTGGTTCATGGTGTATGTAGGTCACGGCCCGGGTGTGTTTAATGAAATTAGAGACGGTGTTGTTTGAATGATGTTGAAGGAATGCAGTCAATAAAAGTTGTCCTTTAATCAACTTAAGTTGCCCAGAGAGCAGTGATGTTAAAGTGAGCTGTTATCATAAGACATTTTGAATATTAGTAGATATCAATTGTATTATATTAGTGTTTCTGTTTATATAATGACATTAGAGTTACATGACGGTGCTGTACATGAAAAACAACCACTGTGTCTAAATATCTTATCGCTATCAGCTCGTTAGGACACAAAATCAGTCACTGATGCTCCAGTGAACTCTTGTTGTGCATTCAAACGTTACTCTGAAAAACGCAATAAATCTTTATGGTGGGATTATATAAGTGTGAGTTCTTAAAATTCAGTCTCTATCTATTGAACAGCATGCTCTGCATGATTAATTCTTGCTTCATATGTCACACTGCAGCTGGATTAACCATTGTTTTTACTTGCTATGCAGGGGGAGACTTATTATGCAAAGGTCGGCAGTGGCCTTAGGCACCAAGCTAAGAGCCCCATAAAATGCCTCTTAAATAATGGCTAATTTTTTTTGTTACTTTTTGTTAATCAAAGGAATAACCTGCAATATATTTACTGTAATAAATAAGAAAATGTCCATGGTAACATGTTAAGTTGAAATACTTGCTCTTGGACATCAACGCTGCAGTCACAGTGTCCTTTGAAAATTCTATTCCAAGCTGGAATAAATGTTTTAGTTAGCCTGTTTCACATTAATTATAGTTCAAATTAAAGCCTACTGTTTGCTGAATGAGTCTGTGTCTGTTTATGAGTTACAGGAAAACATTACTTGTCTTGTAGAGGGTGTAGATGTTTGTAACAGTTAAATTGAGCAATATGTTAATGCAGTTTGGCAGGTACTGAGTCACCAGAGTGTGTATTTTTAGAACACCGGGTTTTTGTTTTCAGGACAACAGGTTTAACCTCACATTGAGAGGTCATTGACAGCTGTAAATAGTCAATCAGCTTTCATTGTTGTTAACATGTTATTGTCGGTTTACAATGTTGCACTGGTCTCACACTCCTGCAGAGGTGAAATGACTTGCTTCAATCACAGATCATAATTAAAATAGGATTTCAACCTATTTAATACACAGTCTATGGCTTCAACCTGCTATTTGTATTGCTATACTCTGCTATATTTTTTGCACGGGCATTGCTACATATATTTAATTATTCCATGATCTTACTGCGCATCTGTGGAAACAATTGAGGAATTCGGTAACCAGCACATGAACACAGCTCAGCATGTTGTCCAGATTGGTGAAAGATGAAGCGAAGCTACTCCTGCAGGCTGAAAAAAGGAGGAATCAGGAGGATACAAAAATAAAATACCCACTCCACCCGCAGCCTGTTCACACTGCTGCCGCCTGGCAAGAGATACAGAAGTAACCGCTGCCATACCATTAGATACCATCTTCCAGATGGATACCAGTAAAAGTTTATTTTTTATGACTTATTTATCCAAGAATTGAAAAAAAGGGTAGAACTACAGATGTTGAGGGGCCCCATTAGCCCAAAAATCACTAAATCTGCCCGTTTCTTTGTGACCTCATTCAACACCTCATAAAGTTTTTACATATTTGTAAGTTCAGTTAATCTTATATTGTCAAATCATTTTGTAAATCTCTAATGCAGTGTCTTCATATGTGAATGGAGCCTCTTTATGATCACTCACACAAGCATGTTTATGTTGTTTAAAACTCAAAGTACAACCACCAACTCTCTCGCACAAACAATACAAGTGTGTATTTTGTTCTAAGTTTAAAATAAGTCCACGTTTTACATAATACTACTGATAATAAGACCCCGTGACATTATTGTAAACAGAGAAGTCGTCACAGTAGGAGGAACTTGGCTGCATGTGACGGGGATTCCTCGGCTCCACAGTTACGTCACCTGGCAGTATTTAAGTGTGCACTGCTATCAATAGTTGAAACCTGTTCCTTCTTGTCAGACCACAACTACAGAGCTTAATAAGAGCTGAAGAGAGAGAAAAACTGAACATTTAAAGCTTCCTTCTCTTTTCTGAATCACTATCGTGAGGAAAATGGTCGGCCACGGTGAGTATCGGAAAGTTTGACTGAACTTAAACTGGTTTTAGATATTAATTATTAATTTAAATGTGTATTACAACATGGATACTTAACCTATCTTATCTAAACTGTCTTTTTCACTCAGATCTTGCTGCCACCGTTGATGTCTGCGCACACGAGCTGCGTAAAATTGGAGACGGATTCTACTGGAAATACAAACTGCTGGAAATATTGACCAAGAACTACAAGACTGTCATTAAAATCAAGTGACACATGTCGTCAAAGGACATAAAGAGGAAGATTTTTGCCAAACTGGCCAGAGCAGAAGAGTCTTGGATAACATATGGACTCATCACTGATGACAAAATGGTGGCTCCCAAGCGGGATGTGAGCTCGTGGAAACACCCTGATGGACATGTTGGATGGTGGACTGTCAGTGGACTGCTCAAGACCTGAGCTCTGCAGAGACAGCCAGATGTCTGAGATGCTGTTCATCCACCGATTCAGACCCATGGGTGACTGGAACCAAAGTGGGACACCTGATTGGAAGTTATCTGCCGGGGAATGCTGATTGTCACACATGTATTCTGTATATACTGCTATATATGTGGACATTTATGCATGTTATGCTCTATAAACCTGTCACGTGTTTGTCAACTGGAGAAGTGAAAACTCAGAGGAACTGAAACTGAGTGTATTAACTCTTTAAAGGTATCTTTTTAATGGGATAATTGGGAGTTGTTAATAAAAGATTTACTCTATATTGAATAACTCATGTGTGCTTTAACCTTTTTTTTTTTTAAAAAAAAGGAGTTTCATGAATGTTAAAGGAATAGTTTGACATTTTTGTAAAATTCACTGTCTTGCTGAGAGTTATATACCAAGATTTGGCTGTTGAAGCTGGAGCTGACAGCCAGTTAGCTTAGCCTAGCATGAAGACTGGAAGCTGGGAAACAGCCAGTCATTTCTCATTTTTACATTTGTACACATTAAACAGATTATAACATGTTCATTAGTGAGCTTTATAGAGATTTTGTTACCTTTGGACACAGCCAGGTTTGCTGATTCTCCTTGCTGCCAGTCTTTGTGCTAAGCTAAGCTAACCAGCTACTGGCTGTAGCCTATTCTTATCTAGCTCTTGGCAAGAAAGTGTATAGTATTTAAAAAATCCAAACATATTCAGTTTACAGCCTTTGTGATTTAACAAAAATGGGTTTTAATTTTCTGTCAATTAATTAATTAACACATCACTTAGTTTCAGGTTAAGGGGGGATGTATGCTAATTTGCCATTTTGCAGAGGGTTATGTGGGAAGATTAATACCACTCTTTTGGCTCTAGAGCTTGAACTAGTCATAGGTTAGCTTAGCTTAGCATAAAGGCTTACTCTAATCTTTCTGTACAGATTAAACACGTTATAACATGTTAATTTCTGAACTTTAGAAGTGCCAGTAGACGTAATCTTTTTCTTTAAACAGACCTGAGTTGTTTCCACATTTCAAGTCTTTGTTGTAAGCTAAGCTAACCAGCAGCTGGCTTTAGTTTCATGTTCCTCACAAAGACATGAGGGTGGTATCAATCTTCTCATCTCACTCTTGGCAAGAAAGCAAATAAGCATAATCCTTTAATCTGTTGTTTCTTCAGTGAACAAAAGCCGTCAGAATTTTCCAGAGCCCAAGTTAATGTCCTCACACAGCTTGTTTTGTCTGAATAACAGCCCAAAGCTAAACATATTTAGTTTACATCATATTTTCATATAATCAGTTATATGTACTTTTAAATTATTCAGTGCTCAATAAAATTACATCACCTGATCTTATTTGTATAATACATTTATGGAGCTATTTAGGAAGTTGACTAGATGAAAACAACACCAAACACAGATAAAATAAATCCACGAGTGAATATATATGGAATAAAGACGACAACAGCAAAACAGTGCTAAATTCAGGCACTTAAAGGATCCTTACTTTATTTTGTGTGGTAATACAAAAGCATACAGAATTATACAGGATAGGAGAGAAGATCCCTTTCATTGAATTCCATTAGATCGTACACATAAAATGACTAATAATTACATACAAGCCTTTTTCTCTGAAGCTACATCCACAAGTACCCCAGCCCCTCCACCAATAGCATGCATGGTCTCTTTGCTGTAAACGGATCTCATCAACACTTCATCATACCTATTGGTATTTTGTAGGTAGGAAAAAAATAAAAAGACAGAACTATAAGTATGCCATGAAACAATAGGTGATGTAAGTTCATACACAGATCACACTCGTCAGACCAGAATGATGTTTACAATCATGATTTTATATTGAAACAGAAGGTTTTTCCAGACCTGCAGTAAAGCGTGTTTGGAGTTAGTTTCAATGGATTGCATGTTGTTCAACAGTTTCAGTCTTTTACAAGGATTCATCTGGGGCCCAAGTAACCCTCCCACCATCCGCATGTATGAAATAATACAACATCATCATCAGATAGAAATAACATCTAATTAAGACATGACATACAAACTGAGAGATACATTATATTGCAACTTAAAGGGTCGGTTCACCCAAATTACAAATAAACTCTCACTTACCTCTGTTGGTACAGTGAATCCACAGTACATGCTGTCAACAGTTTTCATGTACGATCTCTTTTGATGCAAGTAACTCCATGGAAAAACATTTATAATAAAGCTTGTGGGTTCATCACAAGAAACTCCAGAAAAACAGGTTGCTTCTGAGTTTGTTTTTTTACTGCTCATGAGCATCATGAAAGGAATTCCCATCCAGAGAGCAAGAGCTAAATAAAACGAAAACTAACTGCTTGACTAGTGTTAAACAAGAAAACTTTTATTTGGGTGAATCGACCATTATTTTTGCGATTTCTGAACTGAAAGTAGCCTGTTAGGCTAACATTTTCCAGCCCATTTGTATGAGAACCGATTTGACCGCTGTTCGCTTTTTCCTGCATCTTTACATTTCAATGCGCGCTTAAAAACATGAAGCAGAAGCTTTTTTTTTTAAATATGTCCAGAGGAATGATTAAGTATTATAGCTGTAGACAAAATAAGTGAGATTTTTTTTTTTTAAACCGTGGTTGCTAAGGTTTATAACTTTCAATCTCATTTTCACAAATGCGTTACTCAACCAAAAAAAGACAAATCTCTATAAATACCTACCTACCTACAGGGCTACTGACTGTGCAAAGTAGTTGATAAATGGCAGGCTACTCCAAGCATCGATTAGCAACATAAATAGAAATGGAAGACTAGTCTCATTCTATTAACAACAGAATGGACTCTTTGCAAAAACAGCAAACTAAAAATATAAAGAGTTTTGCTAGACTCAATGTTTAATTCTTCATTTAGGTCAGAGACGAGACTACGAGGGCCAAATTACCCGGCTCCCTCTTAATGATGCAGCGACTGAGCTCAAGCATTTATTTGTGTCCTCTCTTTCCTCCTCAAAATGTAATGAAGAGGAAAGGAGAAAACTTAATGAGGAGACAGAGTGAATCGGTAAAACATTCAGGTAGTCTATTCTAACAGTAACCTTAAGCGTGTGCTCCCACACAAGTGGGAATGAATATGTGGAAGCAGGAGACCTGCGTGAGTGCAAAGAGCATCAATAGCAGTGACTTGCTATTCTTTATCCTTGCATAAAGCATGTGGGAGAGTATGCAGGCGAGACCAGGACGCGAGTCTGGCGAGATCTTGTAGTAACGGAGAGATGATGTTTCCTTAGCGAAGAGGGAAACTTGGCCCCAGTCAAAATCTTCATATTCACCATGACTACTGCTGCCACCTGCTTTTGTTCTTTGATGTCATCTAACATTAACAGAAACCCATCTGTTTGTAGTGTTGATGTTTACAAGTATATCCAGCCTAGCAGTGGCAGAAAATTTACCTCTCTGTCAAAGCAGCCAGTCATATTTCATTTTGAGACCATTCCGACCAACCAAATGTTACTTGGTGAAGCCCACCACCAATCAATTGCACTGGGTTAATATGGACTACCACCAAAATGTCATCCGGAATAGATGTACAAACAGGCTCCCCAACCAAAAAATAGATTGTCTCATTAAAGTGAAGTCCGTCTCATTAAGTGAAGTCCTTCAACCAATTAAATAACACAGACCATAGCCAGATCTTCCAGTCCAACCAGTCAGGTGTTTTTCATTTAGTAAACGCGGCCACCACAGCCCACATTAGTTCATTGGCGTTGGGCTTGGCGCTCTCTTTCTCCGGCTCCAGCTCTAGCAGAGTGTGGACTCTCTTCATGCCCAGGTCGTACTGGTCGTCTTGGAGTGGGGCGAAGGCATTCTCGAGAACGTCGGATGAGTGAGCCAGAAGGATCAGGGCCAGGATCCGTTTGTCCATGCGGTGGGGATCGTTGACCCACTTCTCCAAAACGGAGTCCTGGACCTTCTTGACGAGGCGCTGTGGGCAATAACATTACAATGTGTTTTATAGGCATTATATGTATCATATGTACATCACACACTATGCACATTAAATTAGAATAGATACAACATTAAAGGAATATTTCAACATTTTGGCAAACAGACTAATTTGCGTTCTCATATGTCTATTAGATATGAAGCTATAGCCAGGAGATGATTAGCTAAGCTTAGCATAAAGAGTAGAAGCAGCAGCTAGCCTGGCTCTATCCAATGACAACTCTAAAACTCACTAATTAATACATTATATCTAGAGCATAGTTCTATATAACGTGTTAAGTAATGCCGCTACCAGTCTTTATGCTAACCTAATTATGCAAAATGTCTTAATTATGGTAGCTAACTAACATGATTAAAATATATAATGGAATGAAGACATCTAAATAGATCCACATTAGCTTTAATACTGTAATATATACTGTAAGACAGCCATTCCCAAACTTTAAGATGCCACGGCCCAATTTGAAACCTACAAATCTAATGCGGCCACTCAAAGCTTTAATCACAATTCTGATCAACACATTAGACTAATACCAATGACAGGATATATGATACGTTCTGTTATTAAGGTGAAAGGTCACCAGGTTTGGAGCAACACCTGATAAACTAGGTCATATAAATAAATAATACCACATACATTTACATCCCATGGCTTTGTTTTATTAGCTGGAATTACTTTTTATGAATTATAATATTTTAATGGTAATTTGAAACTTATAAAATTGAAATTTCCAAATCTTTTATTTATTTATTTTCATGACCTCTCACTGGCAGGACCTTCACAGCTCACCAGTGGGTGGCAGCCCACATTTTGAGAACCACTGCTGCAAGAAAATGCTATTATGATCCACTGAGCACCGACTGCTGCTCATTAAAGAGCAGTGCCACTTTAAAGTCTAACTGAAATCACATTTAGTCGTCTCGTTTTGGGGTGCCAAAATCATTTCAAATTTTATTATTATTAAAAAGGAACATATTCCCTCTTCTATCAGTGGCTGGAGGGGCATGTTGGTGTCTGTTTCAGCTGGCAGGCTGATCCCCAGGAAGCAAAATAAACAAATGTGCACTGTAGCTTAGAATCCATGGACAGCCAATGTTTTATTAGCAGTCGTATTCCAGAGTAATACATCTAAACAGACTGAAGTAGTATTTGCAGGTCAGTTTATATGCTATTTAATATTCATCAGCTAACTCATTAGCTTTCAAACCTACAAACAGGACATTAAATGGCATCATGTTCAACACTAGTCGCCTAATGGTGGTGATGCTGATGTCATATGATTGTGGTGTAGTTCATTTATAGCCCAATGGGGATTTGTGGTGGGAACCAAATTGATGCTAATACGTCATCCCTGCAGACACAGTTTAAAAATGAAATAGTTTATTTAGCTGTTTGAAAACGTATATGCAGATGGAGAACTACAGGCTTTCTGGCAGGTTAATGTAAAGACATGGGATTCTATCATGAATCAAAAATATATAAAATATTTTTTTTTTCCCTTTTGGGGTGTTTCTCAGAAGAAACCACAGGATATGTGATTTACAGAGCAGATATGGGTGTGGTAGTAAACACGTGCACTTCAATTTCAGTTGAATTCTAACAAATTGTTCCTGTGCAAGTGCAGGTCAAACTCACAGACGATTAAGCTGAGACTGTGACTTTTTACCCTGACTCTTATAAAAGCTGAATGTCCACGCTTGCAGAGTGAGCATAAAAAATATTGCTTGTATCATAAAGTTTTTATTTCTCAGCAACAGTCTTAGAACACTTACTTGAGCTATTTCAGTTCAATGACCTTCAAAGCTTAAATCCAGTTCATCACACCACACAAAGTAACACCGAACATCCCCAAACCTCACCTGTTTAATGATACTGTTGGTGAGCGGATGTGTGGTCATGTCAAAAAGCAGGAAGTTCTGTTTCTCTGTGGTGAGGACTCCTTTCTCTACCAGGTTTTTTGCCAGACGTTCTCGAACATTTCTCAGCTGATAGTGCAGCTTCAGGGGATTCCAGGTCTCTCCTAATGCATAACATGAGATCGATTTTAGGATGTTAAACACACATTCATACACAGTTGATATAATTTTAAAAATTTAAATGTTAAAAAAAGATTTACGCAGCTCACATTGGGCATTTTAACACTTATTTAAATTTGTTCTAATGTTCTTATTGTCAGTAGCCACAAACTATGACGTTATTAATGAATACTTCTTTGTAAACTAGTATCAAGTGACGTAACATAAATTGTTACTGAGACTTTATTCAAAATATATGGACAACTCAAGAGCAAAAACAGCACAAGCTATGAAAATGAAAATGTCACCCACACGTCCAACAGGTAAAACAACTAGTAGATTAACAAACTTTGGTTAGCAAACTCAGACGGGCTTATCTCACCACTGAGCAGCTCTATCCAGCTCTGGACAGTCTCTGGGGGCTGGGTTTCTTTTATGTGCTTCAATGCCTCATCAAGTAGCACATCTCCCGTCGGGGCATCTGACTTGCAGATTACCTGGGCAAACAAAAGGACACATATTTGAACAAGGTTGATTGTTAACCTCTAGACTCACATCCTGTGTGAACAGGAGTCTCATACAGTATGGGGCTGGGCAATAAAGCTGAAAGGTTTTTCCCCATAAAATATTTCATTTCAATCAATAGTGATAATTATTGAGAATTTTTAATAACCAGGGGAAAAAAGGTTGAATTTAACCACTGTTTTTAATTTAACCACCTTACTCTGAATTTAACCGCTGTGTTTATCAAAGCACACAGGTAATAATAACGTAGCGTAACGTAATAAAAACCCAAAAACTTGTCCTTTTTTGGACAGCTGCCTCAACATCTGCACTCCTTTTCTCGCTCCATGCTGTCTCTGTTTTGTATTAAGGACTGAGATACCAGGGCTTTTTTTATGTGCTTTCATGGCTATTTGCACTTAAGCCAGTCATGACCTAAGCATATGGAAAAAACTGGCATGAATTGTCTTTGGAAAAGAATGCTTGAATTATAGGGTTGTCACAATATCAGATTTTTGCTATACTACAGGATAATCATGGCTGAAAGAATGCATGCTAACAATATTATCGTAATATCTAAAGATCGTGTGAAAAATGCATGTAAATTACTCTTTAACTTTGTTTATTGTGCATTTTTCTCTTTTTTTTAAATGAATTACACTCAGTGTAAGGGTGTAAGGAGGCGGAGAGACAGTCTGTAACCATAATTGTACAAAAGTATGCAAAAACACTTACTGGTAGTGGGGGGTTGGGAACAAGACAAAGCGAAAACGTAAAGAAATGAAAATTATTTCAGAGCATGCAGTTTCTTTAGGAGGTGCTGAATTAGTTACCCAATATTACCATACATGTACTATTATCATGATACCAATTTTCATTTTCTAAAAATCATGGTTATCGTCAGTATTGGTATATTGTGACACCCCTAGTATGTACAATGGCAAAACAAAAACAGTGGAGCAGTCCTTTTATAAAATACAGTAAAACAATTAACCTATGTGGTTAATTGTTTTATTACAATACAATATGGAATTGACACATTTTTTTAAATTGTGATTTTGTGCTATTAGATGTACTGTTACATGCCTACATATCACTAATGTTTTTATTGCCCGAGCCTCATACAATATTTGGCAACAACAAGTTTAGTAAAAGGATGAATTTCATGGCAAGAAACTAGTCCATATCCCTACAAAAGAAATGCATCCTTCTGTTCACAGACATAAAACTGAAGTAGGGCTGCAACTAAAAATTATTTTCATAGTTGATTAACTGGTCGATTACATTCTCAATAATAGTTGTTTGTTTTAAAAAGTCAGAAAATGGTGAAAAATGTCAATAAGTATTTTCGAAAGCCTAAGATGACATCCTCACATGTCTTGTTTTGCCAACAACTCAATGGAGGAGGAGAGAGGAAAGAAGCCAAAAAATATTCACATCTAAGAAGATGAAAACATTGAACTTTGATTTTCGTTTTATTACTCAAACTGAATAATCAATTTTCTAAATAGTTGGTGATTAATTTAATAATTGATTAAGTGACAGACTGGAGGCTATTTAGTACCATGTTAGAACATTTTGGCAGGGTACACAGGACACACGATGGTGATTCTTTCTCCTCCGACCACATCAGCATGTAGCTAGTCCTCACCTTCCTTGAGAGCAGGCTTTTCCTCCTCACACCGCAGGCCTCCAACTGTAGCCTCCCTCTGAGGGCCAGTTCGACCAGCATACACCCGCGGAGCCCGGAAGAAATACAGTCGTTCCAGAAAGACGTGTAACCCTGACAGGAGGAGGAGGAGAAGGAGGAGGAGAAAAATCAGCAAAGGTGCAGTAGCGCTTGTTAACACAGCTGACGTGTTTGTATGAATATGTACTATGTGAAGTGCAGTAGTTGACGTCCAGGTTGCTGGAAATTTGTCAGGTATTAACTGCTCAGGTAACGTTAAGCTACGCCTGCTAACATTACGCAGGTTATTAACGTAGGATTAGTGCTGTCATTCAGAAAACAGTTTACGAGCAACAAAGTGCGGCTCTTAAAAATATTAATACTTAGCTAGCTAACGTTAGATAAATACGTTAACTACAAGCTGCTCGACATATATTTGCTAACCAGTTTAACGTAAAATATGTTTTAAACCTGTTAACTCCCAGCTGTCCAGTGGCCAAACACATCTAACAAACATGGGCTAACGTTAAGAATAAAACTACGTTAGCTAACTTTGTTGATGCAACGTAAACACTGTGTTAGCTAATGTTGGATAAACTAGCCCAGCTAGCTGACGGATTAAAAACAGCCCCCCACACCTCTCGGTCCTTGAGGCCCAGGAGCAACACTTCCTCCATCAGTGTAAGCCTGGTTTCCTTCGAGTCCCCCTTGTCGTCGTCGTCCTCGTCCCCGCGGCGCGCCTCGTCCTCCTCCCCGCCGGACTCCTTCTCCTTGTCGGCGGCGGCGCTGCGGATGGCCTCGGTCCTCCGCTGGACGAGGCCCGAAGTTCTGTGCGCGAGAGCGGCCATAGCTGGTGCTGCGAAACGATCAGATCCGAAGAGAAGCGCCTACCTCGACCAGCCAGAAAGCCACGCAGCATGTAAAACCTGGATGTTTGTAAAGGTGAGAGCGGCGAAACGGTTGACCGATCGAATAAAGACGGCCGTTTACGTTAAGCTCGGCTCGGGATTCCTGCTCCGACTCTGCCCACTTCCTGATCCAACATGGTGGCAGTGGCAGTGACGTCGAACGTGAGCTGAACAGAGCAGTGAACGCATCTCGCCTGTTGCCTTCACGTGCCATCAGAAATACTGTAAATCTGAAAGTGTAACACGTCTGTAGATCAAACAGTGCGCTGCATTGTGTGGAAGGCCGTTTCCGCCAATTTGATGAAAAAAAGATCACGTAAATCATTATTTCGCCCGACTTTCTGGAAATAATGAGTTAATATCTCAAAATTACAACAACATGTTGCTGCCACACCAAAAAAAGAAAAAGGCTCAACATCACGCTATAATGGGAGAAGTTTATGGTTAGAACAAAATGTTTTTCATTTATAATATAAATAATATAATAACATATTTTCACGTTATGACAATACATACATACTTAAAATGTTAATACAAGAAACTTTTATTGTTATACTATCGGTGTTGTTATAATGTACAATGTTCCCTTACATAACATGAAACATTTTGTTATCACAATATAGGTTTTCATGTAATATTAGGAAACATTGTACATTGTACAATCCTGAAGAGGTTTATTTCACAATAGTGACCTGCTCAGTGTACAATACCGTGCTTGTTACATGGTTGTGTGTCAAAAAATAAATTATTTGACACTAAATATTAACTTCAAAGTCATTTTAGGCTATGATCATGTCCATAGCAACAGTCTGCTATACAGAAATAACAGACCTTAGAATGCTGTGATTGACCAATCAGAATCAAGTATTAAACAAAGCTATGCAATAAAAGGTAATAACTTATTTTGTTAGAACGTGATAACTATATCATTATAATGTCACGTGTAACAATGTAATAATAAATGGTATCGTGTTTAACCTAAAAAAAAATCACAATTATAATAAGATAAAAATATATATGGTTATAACAAGAAAGGTTTCTCTCCATAATGTGATGTTATACTGTAATTACATGGGAAATATCGTATTGTAACAATAGTTCAATATTCATAAGAATAACATGATACTGATTTATTTTTATTTTTATGGCCTACCAGCAATTTTCTTCTGTAGCCTACATAATTATTAGTTAGTATCTCAAAATAATGACATGGTATTGCAAAATAGGGTGTTGCAATGTACTGATAATTACAGTAATTGTGATATTTAAAACTTTAATTATTTATATCATGTTAATAATACACCTATGATAATATGTGAATAATCCAGTGCCTCAAATATAAAGTATCCTCTTACAGCAGTTACAGTTATAGTTACAGAATCCTCACCTCCATACAACCATTTTTGATAGCAATTAATTTGCCTAAAAAGACATATAGCATATTAAATATACTTCCATTTATATATCAGCTTTATAAACAGAAAAATAAAACATGTACAGCACGAACAGGTTCTATTATTCAAACAAGCCACTAAATACACGTTGCAGTATAGACTGTCAGCACAAGGTGGCAGGCTGTGTGTAGAAATTAGATGAGTAGTCTGCTGGTTTTCTTCCTCTCTTTATAAAACTCATCTGTACCTGTAAACTGATGCTGCTAATTGTTTAAACTTAAGATGTGCAGGATCATCCTCTCCATGAAGATGCCACTGAGAATAAATTTAGATTAAATCATTTTCCAGATCCAAGACAGATTTCAAATATACTCAACAGAGGGAAATACCAACTCATGTTCATCCATCACTCTACATCACATTGGTGGTTTTTCCCAACTTGTAATGTTATTTAATGTAGTGTTAAATCTCCAGCTGTGAAGCTGCATGCTGTGGGTCTGAGCTGCTGCATGTAAGTTATTATAGGACCACTTTGTTATTGGCAGAGGTCCATTTGTTGATGATGACGTAGTGACTGAACTCCCAAACGTCCTCCACTTGACCTCACTCCCCTTCCACCTCCTCCGCTTCAGACCTGTCCTCATTTTCCCCACGTTGCTTTATCAGGCAGGGCTGATCATGAAGGAAGGGCGGACAGGAGAAGTGGTAGGCGTGAACCAAAACCTACAGTATGAATGCAGGGCTGGATTGCTTTTTTACATTTGAAAACTGGTCACCATTCACTTCAGCTGGTTTCCTGTTAAACTTCAGCAATGTTTTGTGGACTAAAAAAACTAAACCCGACCTTCAGTTGGCATGAGGCTGATGACTGAATTTTCCTTTTTGGGCGAACTGTCCCTTTAATGCTTGCCACCGTGTCGCATTCTCCTTGAAATCAGATTAAACAAGCTTGTGTTTACATTTTCCCTGGCGAAATTACAGTGAGAAGTACATTAGGCAGTTAAAAAGAGGAAGGAAGAGATTTTTCTTTAGATAATTTTATTTTCGATGTTATATTTTGTGGTTATTGCGGTGGAAACACTACCGCTTTTGTCCACAGGGGCCTCCAAAATCAACACAAGATGAAAGTTCCTTGTAGCCACTTTAATTAACTGAAAATCAAATCAAGCACAGGATCAATCCATGACTTATATGTCCTTTCATTCGGTCAAGTTATTCTGATCTTCTTCTTCCCTCTCATTGAAGGGCACACATTCTGAAGTTGTGGCCTAGTTTCCCTTCAAAAAGGTTTTTATACACAAATGTGGCATGGCGTTCTGCACAAAATTGCCCTTTGATGGAGCAACGCTGCAACAGAAGATGCCCCCTCCATTATAACTTTATAGGGCTTACATAAAACATCAATTTAATATTTGATAGTTATGCGTCACAACAATGTGTTTCATTCATAAGATCCTGCTTTTGAAGATTTTTTTGCTGATGTGAGTGTTGAGCCTGCTTTCAATCTGTCAGTGAGGAGGAGTCCCACACTTGCCTGGGGAGACGTAGCCGTCCTTGTATGGTCAGTTGTGTCACGTACCAGGCGCTCAAACCCCACCAGCTGTGAGCCATTTGCACACAAGAAGACTGTAGTGTACACTGGGGAATCATGAAAACACTAGTTATTGTTGTGATTTCCCCTAAAAATAAATCAATTCACACACATGGTCGCTGGATGATTTTTGTACAGAGCAACCACCTGTGAGAAATTAAACAAAGCTGACTGGATTCAAGGCCTCCCAAGGCTTAAACAAAGAAATATTTTAAGGAGATTGATAATCACGTTATGACAGTTTAAATTGGATAAATGTTTTCAGAGGGTGGCTGTGTAAAGTTTCTGTTTTCTTTAAGCATGGTATCACTGTTATCGTCAGGGTTTCTGAATGGTAATGAGTAAGGCAAACAATCTGTGACACACCTCTGCTCAGGGGAAGTGACGCGAGTTCAATTAGTCGGGCTGTTTTAGATTAAATTCTGGATAAGCACCACAAAGCTCGTCATCATAAACCCAGGATATTCAATCAAGCTGTGAATGCATTCATTTCAAGGAGACACAGTCAAACAGAAAACAAAAATGAAGCTGTTAATCCTTGTGGATAATCATTAGTGAGGTAAAGATTAAGCAATCATCTATAAATAAAGGTGGAATAATTATAAAGCCTATAACTTAGAATATGAGAGATTCTTAAAGAGAGTGCTGGGTTTCAGATCCCCTGTTCAGGCGACATATCTGATATCCCTCCTGCCAAAAGAAACAAGGTATGCTTTATCAAACCGGTCATGGTTGCTGGTAATAGATGTTTTTCTTAGTTATGAAAAAATGCAGATCCTCCCCCCGTTTCCATGCGGCTTAAAGAAATTTCCTCGTACATGGCATCAGAGAAAAATACGTTCAAGCTCAAAAGAAAGCAACCAGCCATTAAGAATTCAAACAATTAAAAATGTATTCACTGATATTTAATCAATAACTGTGCTTCATTTGACGTTGTTTTGTCTGGCGGAGACATTTGTTTAATACAGAAAATTAAATTTTTGTTAACAATGACAAAAAATCTAAAAAAAAAAAAAATTGAAAATGATGACAAACCGTGTTGTGTATCTTATCAATTATTACTGATTAATCATTTATTAACGTTTTCAACTATTGGTTCAGGAAATTTGCAACCCTAGTTTGGAGAGGTGATGGGGACATCAACAGTTACAAGTAACTCATACTCTTTTTTGGTTTTTGCAACAAATACTTTGTACTTATGTAAATTTCTAACACCAGTACTTTTACTTAAAATCGAGTAATATAATCGAGTAATATTTTAGTAATGTAGCAGTACTTGTACTTGAATACAGATTTTCAGGACTCTTTCCACCACTGATTATGTTAATTCTTTATTTGTAAAGTTACTTATAAATATACCTTGCAAATACAACTGTAAATGTAGTTAAATAAAAATGTTTCCCTCCAAACTGTACTAGAGTAGAAGTATCAAGTGGCAAAAATAGAAGTACTGAAGCACAGTATTTGAGTAAATGTACTTAGTTATATTTGACCACTGGTGAACAAAGATAATTTCTCCTTCCTGAATTTCACATATTATGAATATGAACTCACCGCTTGCTTCACACAGACTGATTAAATAATCTCTGCTTTGTTCATCCTTGATAAACTTTGCCAGGAAAGTCATAACAATTCACAATCAGGCTACAAGGAACAAACATTGTCTTCTCTTCTGACGTTAAGGAGCACAGAAGTGTGGCCTTAAAAATTCCACAGAGAGATTATTCCCCAGACGGTTGGAAATATGCTCTGTGTAAACACCCATCTCTGCTACCATCACAGCCAAGACAGCCGTCCGATGGTCTCTGACCATCTAGGTAGCATATTTGCACACGGTCCAAGATGACAAGATGCAGAAGCATTGGGCCTGGAAAAGGTCAAATAAATCTAAATCTGTCTCTGTGTGTGCACAGATGTCAAACTGATGTAATCATGTGTAGAAAGAGTGGTCGCACTTTATTTTACAGTACACTAATAAAACATAACAAGCTGTACTTTGTATTAAGTTAGACAAAATAATGTTCTTTATTTGACATTAAACAAGCACAACTATACCCTAATTAAATTGTCAATTGGGACCAGCCAAAGAGGGTGTGTCTAAAATAGCAGATATCTGATTTCACTTTAATTTATGTCACACACTTATGAAAGGCATGTATGCTTTTAAAGAACTTAATTACTCTTATTTTCTTCCTTGTAATCACAGAACCACGTATCAGCCTGCTGCGTGGCTGCACTGCCTCAGCATCACAACGTTTACTGAACTGCTTTTCCATGAACACATTTTAAAATCTACATAAATTATCACATTATGTTACATTACTGCAACACCTGCACTCATTCACAGTTTCTAGCGACAATAGCTATGTAATTACAGCATAATTTAGTTATATGGTTCCTAATTAGGGTATGTGTCCCTAATTATTCTCTAATAAAGTGAGGGCCTAACAGTGTGAAACAATAGACTTCAGTTCACACTACAGTTCTGTTATAATTACCCTCTAATTAAGTCTAATGTGGATATAACAGGTGGAAATAATACAAACTATGTTACAGTAGAGTTCTGTTGTAATCTATCCCTAATTGCCCTCTAATAAAGTCTAATAAGGGTCTAATAAAGGCCCTAATACTGTTTAATAAAGAACATATTATTTCTAGATTTTGTGACAAAGTACGGCTTGTTATATCTTATTAGTGTTCTGTCAAATAAAGTGTGACAGAGAGGTTGGTAGATTCCAATTAGATGCTTATAAAAAGCATGAAAATAAGCAGAAGTTAGAAATCCATCCATTGAAAAACCACCGTCCTTTTAAAATGTAAATATTAGACTTGACGTAAATCTTTCTTGACATATCAGCTTATCATCTGCTACCCCACTGACACTATTAATAAACCTTTGTGTCCCAGTGAAGCCTACCAGAGACCTATGGTTTCAAATGGTGCGCGCTAAACATCTGTATTTTTCACTCAGAACATTTTTTTTCTCACTGATCTTGCAGCACTGGTCCTGACAAGAAGTTGAAATCGCTCCCCAGAGCTTTAAAGGAGGCCACACTCAGGCCCATATTGGAGCCATTTCCTGTCTCTGGAGTGGGCAAAGCGTTGACCCTTAGTGCCCTCCTCTATATAAATGCACAAGAACACGCTCACATACACACATGCACACACTCTTTTTAAAGACGACACCCCCGCAGAGGGAACTGGGGGAGTCACTTACCATCGCACCGCACTAAGTGAATTAGAAAATCTCTCAATTGGCCGCTACACTACATCTCACTGGAGAGTAATGGCTGAGAAAATATAATTATACTTAATAGCTTGTGATATTCAAAAGCCCCAGTGAACACTAGAAGACTGAGAAAGAGCAGAATCACAATTTTGGGATCATGTGTAGAGGAAGATCCTATCGGTTTTCTCGCAGCTTGTTGCAATAATAAGAAACAAGATAGGAAAATAGGCCAAAATGTGTGGAAATAATTGCAGAATAAAAGGTCACATCTGCAAATTTCTCCGCGACTGATACTGTTTCGCTGGTGTGAAACAGAAGCTCGGAGCAAGCCAAGGACATGCAGGCTTAGAGGCCAGGTGGGCTAAATAAAGCTGCGTGCCGTAGTCACGGCCAAAAGTAAGAATGCTAAACAATAAAGAGAGCGAAAGACAGAGAATAATGAGTTAGAAGAAAGAAAGCTGCAAATAATGTCTGTTTCAACATCTGCTCCGGCTCGGTACAATCACGGGAAGTGCTTAGCCTTCGCCCCATTCACAGTGACATGAATAATAAACATAACAATGAGGCAATACATCCACAGCATATAATGCAATTGACCGAAGAGTAAGTTAACTCCACAGCAGCGGCACATGAACACATGTATTGAAAGGCCCATATCTGGGACACAGATCAGTCAATGGACGAGGGAAGTGTTTTATCACGTGCGTTTGGATGAATGAAGTCGTTGTGTCAGAATCAGCCAGATACAGAAAACATTTTGACTTATTGGACAACTCTTGTTTAACTTTTTTTTAAATACCGCAGTCATTGAAGCTAAGTCTAGAGCTGAAGTTAGCTTGATTAAAATTGCAGGTTAATTGACTACAGTTTGTTTGAAGTGGCTATAATCAGTATTTCATGTAAAATGAGAATGTGAAAGCAGTTTCTCAGGGTGTTTGATCTACAGAGAATTATCTCCTAGATTGGCCATTTCCGTCGACTTAACAGAGATTTATCACGAGATGTCAAGGTTTCAGCCTATTGTTCAGCTGTCAAACCCTCACTCTCACTGCTCTTTGCAAAGATAGCTCTAAAAAGACACCATGCACACCCTGCTCTGCCCAGCGGTGTTCGCAAGCTGTTTGAACAAAGCAGTGAACCAGAAAAAGAAAACATTATTTTCTCATTGTTTCATCGTGATTATGTTCTAAAACACAAGAACAAATAAACATGCAAACAGATGCAGACTTTGTGCAAATACAGGCGAAGCGATCCTCAGTCTGCTCTGCCTGTTTGTGTGCATGTGTGTGTATCTCTCTGTAGCTCTAGAAATGGAGACAGAAGTGTGACTGTTGGTCACTATGTTTTTTACAGATCCTTGACCTCATGACCTGCACTACTGTTGGCTGGGAGCTACGCACTACTGTCTAAAGGCTGAAACCCAGAAACGTTTCACCCTCCACAAAACAATAAGAAACCCCAGGCAGAGGGCAGGATCTCTGCAAATATAGACATTTCTAGTGGGTCACAAGTCATGACTGAGGGGGATTGTTTTTATACGAGTCTAAATTTAGTTTTTTCGGAAAGTCCTGCATCATATGTGTGCATGTATTTGTGGGCAAGTATGTAGCACCCCATGTTTTGCATTGAACTAATAGCCATCATTCTGCAACCAAACCGAAAAATGTTCTTTTTCTATTAAGTCCCAAGATTTTTGTGATCCTCCCAAAGTGATCCTCCCTTTCCTCTGTTCTCCCTCATAGATTTCTGCAGGAAGCCCGGAACAATGGGACCCTTCCAGAGGTTCTGAAACCCAGCTGTAAGAAACTCTACACACAGACTCACAGTACAAACACACACATGTGACCACGTTTATATTTGCACGTACACACACATCTACAGTATGCACAGAGGAGGTCAACACGCAGCCATCCATTAACTCGAACTCATTAAAAGGAACCTTCTATTGTTAGTGTGATAAAATGACTGGCTTGACAAAGGACCAAAACTCTTCAGTCAGGAGACGTCTGATTAGCATGTATATACCGGCAACAGCTGATGAACCCACAGCACAGCTGACCTACTGAACATTTGGTTTATTTGCACAGCAGAAGTGATGGAGTAGTTTCCAGTTTAAGGCATAGAAACCAGTGGTGGAAAGTCAATAAATACATTTACTCAAATACTGTATCTAAGTACAATTTTGCTGATACTTCTACTCCACTACAAGCAGTGTAAGCACACATGGAAACATTTAAAATGACTGAAAGCAACCTTACTAATCTTTAAATCATGTTTTAAATTATGTCAAGCAGTGCGAGCTTCCCAGGTGATTTCTTTATTGTGTGGTGTATTGATGTATGAGAGTTTTCTATGATGAGTTGCTTTAATGAGTAGAGATCCTCTCAATAATTAATGCAGTAATGTCACAGCGGTTCTGTCCTTGTGCCTTGTGCATGAATGTGCATACTAGAAGTGGGCGGATCAATCCCAAAATATGTTTTCTCTCTTCTGCCTAGAACTGTTTGCATTTCATCAAGCGGATCCGTCGGTGCAAACAATGTTCAGTTGTGTAGTGCAGGTGTTCTTTGCTCCTCCATTGCTGTTGTCTGTGTGTCATGTTTGCACTGCAGTGCACACCCTGACTAGTTTATTATGACATATAGTGATAGCTGAATGAAAGAGGAGCTATGTAAAATAAGATTTTGGACCAGTATTGGTGTTGATATCGGCGATTCTGGCCCTGAGTTACTTGGTATTGGATTTGGAGGCACTTCATCCTACTTCTTCCACCTGGAATCCATCTGCTTTTAATCAAAATGTAAATTTTTTTTTGACCCGGCCCGGCCGACCTGCAGATTAACCGCAGCGCTGCGCATGAGTGGGGCATTTTAGCTTCCCCGTTCATTTTAAGTAGCAATGCACCAGAGGCAGGCCCACCTGACTTTAAAAGGGAATGTGAGATGGCATTATGATTTCTTTCTGATCTTACTCTTGTAATCCATGTTACAGCCAGATCACACCTATGATTACTTAGGAGACTAAATACAGCCCCTTTGCACCCAGATTATGTGCTATTAAACTAGTGGAGTGGAGTTGAACATGCCCTAAATGCACTTGCACCATGTATTTTAAACCATGCAGTATAAATTGTCTAAGCAGGGCCCCTGAAGTTCAGTTAATACCTCTGTACTTGTGTAAGATTTGGCATGCATGACTTTTACCAGCAATAGAGGACTTTTGAACTGCTACTTTTAAAGAGATAAAAGATCAAAATTCTCTTTGCACCACTGATAACAACATAAAAGCACTTCAAGTGTTGTAAACACCCTGGTTCACTGCAGATTAATCCAGTGCCAGGTAATAATCCTGACCAGATGGCTTCTTCTTGCTGTTCTCCATTTGTGGTCAGAGGCCAACCGATGTTCACCTCAAAACACAGGATTTGTGGTTGAAAAAGTCAAGTCAAAATGAACCTGATGAGGAGACAGGGAGACCTTACGATCTTAATCATCATCATCTGGTTACTCAGGGGGGAGGTCGAGAACAGAAGGGTCAAACACACATGATATTCCCACTGAGTGCCAAAGCATATACCTGAGGAGACTCGACCCCCCTGAGGTCCTGAACTGGGGCACTTGTGCCCTTCTCAGCCCCGGATCCATATTCACCACAGGAGACCTGTCAAAGTGACCAAAACTAAATCTGTCAAAAATATACTTCCTCACAGTTATGACATCGGTATTCATAAACAAAAAATCAACTACCAACAACCTCTTGGCCTTTAATTTAACCGTTGTAAACTCACTTTTGACTGACGCTCGACACAGCAGAGAGACCAGAGTCTCCTGTTCGCTGTATTGTAGTGCCGCGTAGGGTGTAATGTTCCTGATGAGGGTGTGTTATGAATATTTCACTGATTGTGTTCAGCTTTACTGTGAAAGCCAACTGGCAAACAAATATCTTCCCTCTTATTTGGATCAGATGGACGGACTGAGTGGACAATCAGAAGTGTAATAAAAGTCAGGAATATAACTTATACAACAGTGTTGTATAAATTTTACTAGTGTTATAATATACTGAAACCTAGAGAAAAAGACCATGTACTGTTTATTACAGGAAATACTACATGCTTCTGTATGATATTGTGAATTAAAGTATATATTTATTTAGTATTACT
The DNA here is from genome assembly GCF_056507025.1 of Lutjanus erythropterus. NCBI lineage: Eukaryota > Metazoa > Chordata > Actinopteri > Lutjaniformes > Lutjanidae > Lutjanus > Lutjanus erythropterus. Next base: position 27,204,523 of record NC_139336.1, on the reverse strand, counting down.
GCATAATTCTGCAGTTTACAAATCAGATAAGAATCTGCAATTAATTTAATCCTTGATTATTAGGAAATTGAATTGGTTCAACAAGATTATAAGCAAATGAACTAATATGATGGTCCTTATTTTTCAGATGATATTGGAGCCAGTATGTTTACTTGGATTACCCAGGAACTGTGTGATCAGATAAAAATTATTTGTTTGGTCCAGAAGCTGCTGGATCTCAATAGTGAACGGAAACTTGTCAAAGCTGATACAAAATTGTTAAAGGACAAGAACACATTTTCCAAAATCTGTATTAAAATGATACTGGTTGCTGTAATAATGTCTCTGTGTAGAAATATACTCTCAACAAAAATATAAACACTTTTACTTTAAATCCAATTTTTCACAAGTTGAAGTAAAAGATCTGAGACTCCTGAGCACCCAAAGATTTATTTCTCTCAATTTTCGTACAGAAATTTGTTAAAATCCGTGGTGGTGAGCACTTCTCCTTGGCCAAAATCATCCATTCAGCTGACAGGTGTGACATAGCCTAAAATAATTGTTTATTTATTTATTTTTTTATTGTAGTTTAATTGGTGAGTGTATTTAAAAGTTCAGCTAAAGCTGTATGAGGCTTCAGTTGTCTCGGTCAAATCAAGTGACTGTAGTATGAAATTCTCTCTTTGTGTTACTATCTCTCCATCATAGTTCACTGCCTGGAGGAAAAACAAAAGGGGACTTTTGCAAATGATGCTGTAACTTTGGAAATGATCCACTTGATTCAACTAGCTGCTGTTAGTTTTGGCTGAGCTGCTGGAATCATTCAGCTGGATTTTTTCACTGACAGTGCAAAGAGGAGGAACCATAACTATTTCATTCAACATATGGGCATGTAAGTATTGCTTTTAGACTGAAAAACTCAGGTGAAGGTTTGTAATATCAGACATTTATATGGCTGATTGCATGCGGCTCAGTTACACAGCTCATGATTTTTAATTATCCACATTATCTGCCTTCTCAATCTGTCACTGACAGCTCCAGCTAACACTCATTTGTGCTACAGATAATTCAGGTATATTGCTATGAAACAAGAGTCCCATCTATAAATCTCCATCTCTGACTCTGTAAGTTGTGCTGCCAGTCGTATCTGATACCAACTGAGCTGCTCCTAAATTGATTCTGAGAGTAAATTTAGGTAGAATAATACATAGTTCTTACATTCAGTCCTCCATCTATAATTAATGATTAAATGTATTCCAACCAACTTTAACAGTCAATAAATAAGTCATTCAATAGACATGGACTAAAAGCACAGGTGTTACTAATAGCATTAATGATGGTTGTGTTCAAGTCACAGTGTGACAGTGAAGACTGAAGCAGCTAAATGGAACTAAGCCATCAATAACTGTATTATTTACACCTGAGCTTTTTTTACTGTGACGTGTCAAAATGTCCTCATGATAAAAGTCTATTAAATGTTTGCTTCTGCGATGGATTTTGTGCATCTGCGCCTTTAATATTTATAAAACATGATGACACAAGTGGTTTCACCATTATACTGAATTCCTTCTGTGATCTCTGAAACATAGATTGAGCTTTGTCCCCGTTCTGTAAATCACGGCGAGTCCATAAAGGTGGTGGGTGGACAACAGGGGACTACTGTAATGCCGCTGTCATACTTTATGAAATGTTAATGACTGGTGGGGTCGAAGGTCGGATCATACAAAATGAGAAAAACTGGACCAGTCAGAACTTTTTATTGTGAACATAACTTTGGGAATTAACCTCTTGAGCACGACCCCCACGTCATGTCTCCTCCTGTGTCCGCTATGCTGTCATGTCAGATGTCACGCCAAGAAATGGCCACACTGAGCAGAATTTGATATCCTCCAATCACAGTGGCTGTGTGACATGCCAAGAATGTGATGTCACATGTGCTGGAAACAACTGTGCATGTGTGCGCTGTGTGCACATGTGTACATTCCCACTGATATACGTACAATCACGTCTGTCCAGCAGGACACAAGAGAAAAGTCATTACAGCGGTCCATTACTCACAGTATCAAAAACTACAAGCCATAACTTTTCCAAAGGAAGGAAAATTCGTGTGAAAGTGCCTGCAGGGAGTGATTTCAGTCCAGTTTTGGCTCTCATCATTATTGAAACAATCCAGTCCACTGAGCGAAGCCCCTCCAAATTTCCTGTGTATTTGACACCAGGATCTGGGGACAAGTCACATTCCTGTCATTGTTAAGTAGTTGTAGTCATATAGGGCAAAACCCAGAATAATAACCGCTTCCAACATTCGACTGAACTTCAACAACAACGCTGCTTATAGTCTTGTTAAAAAAAAACAATATTAAAGCCCCCTGTCCCACATCATACATAACCGTGAAATGTTCAGGAACATTTCCAGCATGTGTACCTGGGAGCAGGGATCAATATTTAGGGAAATCTGAGCCGCCATTTTCACACCTCAAGACCAAGCAATGTTTTAGGGAAAATGCTGGTTCAGCTGTTTAGTGAATGACAGCAGTAACATTGCAGGTACAAGTACATGAAGGATTACGTCCATCTTCATCTTCTCTTCATCTTCATCCTTTTAATGTATAAAATTCTGATTCAATTAGATCACGAAAAACTTTACAAACTTGTTGAACATTAAATCCTTTACAAGGGCAAGATTTACGAGATTTTGTTCTTCTTCTGGTGTTGAGTTTTAAGGCAGTTAGCATCCGTAAGTGTTGCATTACTGCCATCTGCTGGACTTTCCCTTGCTCCCTTAAAGTTCTGACTTGATGATGGCTCCAGATTGGTTGAAGAATCATTGCAGTTAATTAAATTCATCCTGAGGGAAACATAAATGTCTGTACAAAATTTTATATAAGATTACACTCAAAACCACAAATGTCAGCCTCACTTTGGCACAAGAGGAAAAGGGCTAATTAAATGGAAATGGATGTCCAGTCAGTGTTGATGGTAAATTGGCGGGTAAGTCAGATGAAGCAACACATTCCTCAGTGTGTGTGCTACACTGACAAAGAAATCTGCATTCTCTTGTTGTAAAATCATGATAGACGACGATATTTGTCACCTAACGCTATGTTCTGGCCAACAGAGTAACAGCAAGTGGCTAGGGTGATGATAAACAGCAACATGGGCGTGGCTCGTGCACAATGCATCCTGGCACATGTACTGCAGGATGAATTGTGCTGCACTGCCGGCACAGCTCCACTCACAAAGAACTCTGCTTTCTTAGTCAGTATAGCACGCGCTGAGAGATTTAGTGCCTTAATTAACTACATTTATCATCAGCACTGATTGATGATATCCACATGAAAAGTGACAAATCCTCCCTTTAAAGCCTGTAGCATTCACTCTCTGGGTACAACTAATATTTGTACCAAATTGTGTGCCAATACAACCATTAGATGTTGAGACATTTAAGTGGATAAATAGAAATTTTGCTCTGTTAGTGACGCATGATCAAAAGTCCACCAACCAAAGTCATTTCAATCAGAAACTGATGATGAACTGGGGTAGAGAAGGATCGCGATGATGTCACACTGAACTGACGGCAGCACAGAGGAGAAATGGTTTAAAGTTTGACCGCAACAAAATGATTGGGTGATGGAGCTCGTGGCACAATCTGGTTGGTTTAACTGATAGAGGAGAAGGGAGAGAATTGTGAATGAATGAGTCCTGAAGACGGTCTTCCTGATCATCCTCTGGGCACCAAATTTCCTGGTAAATTGTTGAAATTGTTGTTGAGTCACTTCTGATTGGATGGCACACTGCAATCCCAAGCCAGCATGGCTAAAATATTTCAAATAACCAGCTGTGTGCATCTCAAGTCTTCTGCTTGAGCACATCTCTGTGGCTGATTTACTCATTTGTTGCATGTCAGTTATGAATGTAGTCTCACAGGCAGGGATGCATGTAAAAATGTTTGGCATTACGTGACATGAGGGCTCAGATATGCAAACACATGTGTGTGAGGGAATTTCAGAGTTCTGCATGACCATACTGAGCGGAGAAGAAGGATTCTCCACTGTTGTAACAGAGGGCAGAGGTGCCCAGTGTGTCTGTGGGAGACAGAGAGCCGGTGGTCGGGCTGTAACCGACGCTCTGACTCCCTGTTGACAGAGTCAAAGGGTCGAGACCCCAGGCGGAGTGAAGAGAAGCTCCAGGTCCTGTCAGCAGCACAGAGAGGGGTGATAGAGCCCGAGGAAGGAGGAGACTAAAGAGATCTCTAATTGCTGTCCACATGTGTCAGATTGTTGTTTTCACCTGGGGCGATTTGAGGGTGGCTTTGAAGATAGCGTGCTAATTTTTACTCACATGCTCCACATGTGTCGGAATCTGAATTGGGAATCATGAAGAAAGAGATTGACCTGCTTAAACTTGCTTTATCCCTCCTCTAACTTTCCTGACTTTGCCCTCCTCCAAATCTTGATAATTTAAAATGCAGATGAATAAAGGGTAAAAAAAAAAATGCTTAAAAACATAAAAGTTATAATTTGAAGAATAAGCTACATTTTCCACCCAAAACACCTGCTAGAGGCTGACATTTTTTCAGGAATACTGTAGGATTCCCTCGGGATGGGGGTCAGTTTCACTATTCATGATGGAAATGGGATAAGAGAGGAGAAAAAGTCAGTGGGAGCGAGCGGGATACGCTTCTCTATGCCTGTCTATATTTTGGATATCCTGTCCGTCTGAGGCTGGTTGCAGCCACTTGACCAGTGCATGATGTGTGTGGACTGTGGGTTGATGGGAACAGGACGTGAAAGGAGTCATTCTACCGAGACTGGGACAGGACAGGAGTATTTTTGTGTGAGTGGGACGGGACAGGAGTGAAAATCACTTTCCATCAACTTTTAGTCCCAGGAACTATTTTTCAGGGAACTAAAAGGTTCCTTCAGCCCACTGCCCATTGTCTGCATTTCCACTGCGGTCTAAAACCCTGTGAAGATTAGACAATTTAGTCCATTGAAGTATGAAAAAACAGCTGTTTTTACATGTCATTTTTTGCAACAACAGTTATGTCATATAAAGTGATAGATGAATGCTTTTGTAACTCCATAGCTTTGTTTTTTACTGCATGAACTTTCTCCAGGGACCAGGAACCTTTGGAGGAACTCGCCAAAGGAACCAGGATCTAGTTCCAAGAACATTATTTTAAAATGTCCCTGCAATCCAAAAGTAAACTTTAGGGATGGGGCTTGTAGTGAACTTCTGATTGGTTGAGTAATTATGGCCACCATTTAAAAAAAATCTGCAGCCACAAACCACTCGTTTTTTTGTTTGTTTGTTTGTTTTGTTTGTTGTGCTGCTTGAACCTCCTCCATGCTTACTGTTGTTTCAGTGTTGCACAAATAATGATCAATTGTTAATGATAGTCGCACCCAAAAATTATGTTTAAAACCACTTTTTCAAACATCAGTAGAGTAATGTTTTTGACTAATCAACCAAGTTGCCTAATCTTAACGAATATTAGGACTTTCCACTGAAGTCTTGCAGTGGAAACAACAGACAACAACAGGCTGAAGGAGCCTTTTAGTTCCTTTAAAAGTACTTCTTGGGACTAAAGGTTCCAGGAAACTTTGGGTGGAAATGCAGCTCTTCATGATGAACATAGTTTCAGAACTGTGGCTGAAATAAAATGCTGCGACTACTCAGCCAACCCCACCCCCAAAGTTCCTGTATTTTTAGAAAGCACTCTCCCCCGAGCAGGGACATTTTGAGGGGTGAAATAGTGTCCCCCGGCACTTAATTTAGACCCTGGTCCCTAAGGTAGAAACACAATGGGCTCCTGCAGTGGAAATGTGGTTTTTAATTCAGGAATAAATTAAGCACAGATCCTCTTATCATGTCGGTTTCCATCTGCTTTTTATTATGAGGCCTTTCCCGTTTGTTTATAACTATTCAATCTGATTTTATAGTCACATCATTAATAGAAAAGACTAAAAAAAAAAAAAAAGAAAGAACAACACAGTGTGGACCAGACGGGGGGTAAACTTGCATTTGCTCTCCTTGTTCTGGTTAATGTTAGACTTGAAAACATAGTCAAAGGCTGTTCTCATCAAAGAGGAATCAGTGAGGATGGATCTGCTTTCGCTCACACTGAGCTGACAGGAGACTTTCTTTTTTCCCTGAAGTTCATCCCCAGCGGTATTGCTAAGTCACGCTCGCAAGCAACCACCCATACTGCTTCACCATCATGCAGCATAACCATGACAAAGTACTCTTATCTTACACATTCATTGGCTTCACTGTTAGTTTCAGATTAAAAAACAGAAGCAAAAGTCAGGCTCAACATTAATATAGAGCCAGCATGTCCTTATATAGCAATGAGCTGCTGTATTTGTCATCTTATCATAAATACAGCTCCCGGCTGCAGAGACAGACTCAGACAGCAGAACTGGCTCCTGTAACGTGTCCTGGTTTTGTTAACGATGTGCTCATTAACACAGTATGTTAATAACAGGTTCGATAAGCAAAGAAATTGACAAAGATGAACGAACTGACATTAAACAACATTAACCTGGCTGAGAAGGTTCTTTAAAGGAGCAGTTCACAGATTTTACTCACAAAAATCAGTTTCATGGGAAGCCTGGGAAAACAGCTGGAGCTTTGTAAAGTCTGAGAAAATCACTCCTGAGGTTGTTATCAAGGTTTTCTCAGCTGGAGGTCGCTGACTACACAAAACTCAGTGTTACAAACCAGACAGGAAGGATATAACAAAAAGATTATTGACTAATAGGGGATTTTAAACTTTGCATTTGGAGTCGAACAAGCTGTAAGAATTCAACTTTTAAAAGTTGCTATGATAAACGTTTGCAAACACAGAGGATCCATCCATCGTCCGTGACTGCTTATCCTGACGGGTCACGGGGGGGCTGGAGTCTATCCCAGCTGACACCGGGCGAGAGGCGGGGTTCACCACGGACAAGTCGCCAGTTCACCGCAGGGCTGACACACAGACACACACAACCGCTCACATTCACATTCACACCTATGGGCAATTTAGAGTTATCAGTTAATCTATTATACTGCATGTCTTTGGACCGTGGGAGGAAGCCGGAGTGCCTGGAGAGAACCCACATAGACATGAGGAGAACATGCAAACTCCCAGCCACAAACTCCCTGGGGGATTCGAACTCAGGACCTTCTTGCTGAGAGGCGACAGTGCTAACCGCTGCACCACCGCGTGACCACACAGAGAGGATCAATAGCATTAAATTGGACTAATAAACCTAAGTCCTGTATTCATTCTGTTTTTTTTTAGCTCTGCTTTTGGTCCCAACTCCTGATGGAAATATTTTGCTCTTCAGCTGCTAAATGCTCCACTGTGTTCACCAGCTAGTTGGTAACTCTGAGTCTTTGCTTTTTGGTGCTGGGCAGGTCGTGTAGAGAGGGTTTATCAGAGCGTTTTTGCTGAAAACAGCTGTCTGCTGTGGCCCGACTAGGGTTGGATACTGTTCACACTGACATTCATTACTTTTTGTATTCTATAATAACAAAAAAGTTATTTCAGATGTAAAAAAAAAAATGCAAACTGTTCAATTTTAACATTATTTATTTAGAACATTTTGTTATTTATTTTGAAGATATTGTTAACATACTGTTTTAGCATACTAAAGGTGGTGAGGAATTTCAGATGGCTGCTAGTGATAGATAATGCTAATAAAAATGCATGAGAGTGATATGTTGCTGTCTGATGGCAAACTAAAGAAGTAAAAATGTTCTAAATGTGGCACACAGTTAAACTGATATTTAGGTGGGCCTTTTTAGGTGGCTAAAATACATTTTGCTGCTGAGCAGTTCACTGCCCCACATCAAAAAAAAAAAAAAAATCCAAACTATCCCTGTAAGGGTTAAACTGTGTCAACAGATATAAGTTAAATATCGTCTCAAATTCCCAGGTGTCAAATGAGAATTCAATGCAATAACAGAGAACACCAAACGTAGTACATGTTTACTGTGAGCTGTCGTCTGCACTTTACACACAAGCGCTGTCCTCTTGTATACATTACAGATTCCTCAGATGCTCTTTGTAAATAGCTTTCAGTGGTGGGAGACGGTTGTTATGGGGCGAGGAGGCTTAGCTTTAGCATGACTCAACGATTGACTCAGTCTGCAAATAAATATTGTCTGTCAGACTATATGAACCGAGCTAATTTCCTTCACTTAAAGGGGTTTACCGGGCCTGGGATACACTATTTGTTTTCATTACCTCTGTGACTTATATTTGTACGCCACAGAGAGCTCCTCAGAAAAGCTATAATGACTGGAGAATATGGATGGATTTTAGAGTATTCTGTTCAAGGAAAGTATATGTGCAATTGAATGAAGATGCCTTTGATTCATTGGGGACCCTGAGAGAGTCGTGTATCTTGTACACTCCTAATGCTCTCTTCCTGTCTGCATGTATACAGACATTTAAAGGCGGAGAGGGAAGAAAAACACATTAGAATAGACTTCCATGGCTAATAGATGAATATAGTATGTCAGGATGAAAGGCTGGATGGAGGAAGAGGAGGAAACTTTGTTTGGAGGCGAAGAATGAAAACATGGAGTAACCTTTCTGCACTCTATACATTGTTAACAGGAGAAAATAAGGATATAAGTGAGCCGAGGTGTGTGAGAGGATGAGGAAGGGGGGAGATGGGTGGGGAAGGGTATGTTGTTGTAGTGAGGAAATACATGGAAACTAATCAGAGTCTTCCTGAGTCTCAGATATCTGCAGGGCTGAAGACAGGAAGGACTCCTGTAAACTGTCTCATTCACTGGGAGTTCCTGAGCACCCGTCTGATACAGATATCCGTCTTAAGTGTACATTTAAAGTCTGCATATGTTGTGTTGTTGGCCTATAACATCAAATTTTCCTTTGCCGTATAGTGTGTGAGAAAGGCTACAGCATGATGTAGCGTATGAACAGCAAAGTAACTCATTCTGCATGCTAGCTGGTGTAATGATCTCCATGTTTGTAGTTCTTTGTATATAGACATTCATAATATTTAGACTTAGAAACGGAGAAGGAAAACGGTGGTTTTGCGACTCAGTGATTGAAGAAATGGAGACGTGTGCAGGTGTGTTTGTGTGGGTGTACTGTAGTGACAAAGTTGCATGTCGCCAATGTGAAAGAAAATTGCAGGTTAAAGGGCAACAAAAAATAAAGGTGAAAAGTAAATTCAAAAATGGAAAACAAAAACACACAACAATAGGTCACGTCAAGCTGTGTGCTCAAAATAATCTCTGAAATTGTAGCTTTCAGATGGTGCTTGTTGAGCGGCTGCTTGGGTGTTATGGCCGATGTTTACGCAAGAGGTGTTCACAGGTCCAAAAAAACCTACTTGTACTGTCTGGAATTGAACTGAATTCATCCGTTATTTAGAACCTGGGACCTGGTCTCACGCAGAACCAAGAAATTTCAGACCTGAACCCGGCCAGGAGACATAGACCCGGTCGGCACTGATTTCACAGCCGATTGCTATTAAGAAGTTATTGTTTATTTACAAGTGTGGCTTTCCGTCTGCACTTTTGGCGGTGCCGAATTTAACTGTGCTTTGCTGATTTGTATTTCCATTACCACTTTTATCGTGCTGAGCTGTGCCGAGTTGCGCCCGAGGTGGACCTACTCTGGAGTGGGGTACTTTCAGGTATCTGCCTTATTTACTAGGTCATGTTTACTTTGTGACTTGTGTTAAGTTACTGCTTTATAAAGAAAACCATTTTCATTATAAAGGGGGCTTCTCTTGTAAAGAGTTTATAGAAAATTAAATGTTTAATCATCTTCAGTTAAAAGACACCTTTGAGCTGGTCGCTATGTTGTAATGGAGATGCAAATGCTAGCTGTGCAGGGCTGGCGTGCTGAGTCAAACTCAGTCAAGCCAAGCCAGCACATGTGTGTGAAAAAGGGGTTAAGGTGTCAAAACAAAACAATAATGGCCTTTTTTTGCCTGGCAGTGACACATTTAATTTATTCTCCTCTCCAAGAAAGCTGGTAAAATATATCCAGGATTTCTGTTATTCATCTCTTGCTGATTGAAACAGCATGGCTAATCCGCTTATTAATGCTGGAAGTTACAATACTCACGCACACACACGCACACACACACACACACACACACACACACACACACACACACACACACACACACACACAGCACTTCCATCATAATCAGCACTGTCATGGCTGGGTGTCACACATAGAATATAATAAGTAGACCCAGGACCCTCGGTAATAGAATGGGAACGGACCTGACTGATCATGTAATCCAGGTTGTCCCAGGTTGCATCTGAGCTCCTGAGGCTTGTGTGGCCTCATGAAAACCTCCACATTAATGAATTCTAGGTGATTAATTGGGACTGAGAGACACCAACATCTTTACTCCCACAATGAATTTTTTGTTCAAATTTTATGAGACTCCCAAGAAGAGTGACATAAACAGTTGTTGCAGGAAATGCCTCTTAATTTAAAATGCATACAGGAAGAGTTGAGTTGGTAATAACTGTACCTTTGAAAGGCCAAAGGAGGAACTGATTTATTTTTCTGATTTTCTGTACTTTTTTCCTCCATTGGCTAATAGGGCGTTGTAGTTGTAGCTGTTGCGAAGATTTTGCTGTTGCGAGGATTTTGCAAAGGTCTTCTGCTGAGGTGTCGGTAGGCATAAATACTCGTGGACACAATTACCACGAAGAGGATGATACCAGAAATTTTCTTGGCGGTAGTTTGACGTGCCATAAACCTGTCATCAGTGGATTTTTATGTTCTATTTGTGGACCATTTTAAGATAATTATAATAACACCAAACTACTGCAAAATCACCAAGGTTCAGATAATTTTACAGCTCTATTACGGGATGATGGAAAGAACTGTGAAAATACTACATATATGGGGTCATTTTAAGTCACCCCCCTACCTCTGAGTGGGTATGATACTGTTTTTTGCATTACAGGGTAAAATTGCTCTTGTGTAGTTTGTTGTAATCAGGGTGTCCTGGCCCCTGTCTGAATGAATTTTGTCCACCACCCTTCCTCTAATAATCCCTGAAAATCTTACTGGGATTTGTGTGAGTCCTCTCCAGCTGTGGGTAATTGGCACCACTTTTCAGACTATTTGTAACCCTGCACTTTTTGTAACGAGGGGCTGAATTAGCGGGCCTGAATGTGTAGTTCATTCTAGTAGAGGAGCTCGGCTACTGGCCAAAGACGAGACAAGACAGTTTTATTTTTATGGCCCGGGATCACAAATCACAATTCGTCTGAATGGGCTTTACAGTCTGTACGGCATGAGACACCCTCTGTCCTGTATCGGACGAGGAGATACCACCCCAAAACCCCTTCAAGGGGGGAAAAAAGGAAGAAACCTCACCATGCACCATGCCCATCCCCAACCTGGAGGTTACTTCGGGACAAAGTTGGGAAAATTTCAAAACAATAGTGAGGGGTCTGCAGGTCTTTCCTCAGAAAAATTTGGGTTTCCGGAACTTTATTTCCTGTTTGCTGCGACTTTTAAAGAGTGAAAAAAACAAAATGCCAAATACACTGCAAACACGTAATTCATCGGCAGATTTTACAAAATGCATGCCCCTGTCCTTTTCTGTTTTTTTCTCCATTTTTCTCTCAGTCTCTCACTCACTGAGGAGGACGAGCTGCTCTCTTATCATCTCTTATCTCTTAGGAAACAACATTTGCTGTTGCTGTATTGTTGTCCAGAAGGAAAGGTCGATGGATGTTCACTTTTCAGGTCATCATAATGAAAATGAAAGAATTGTGGAAAAAAATCTGTCCTAAGTTGAGAGAAATATGAGAGAACTGTGACCTTGGGAGAAATCCAGGAGTGGGTGGTGAAAAACATGAGGTGGTGTTTGAGGAACTTTCCTGTAAGCCAGTGGCTGTAAGGCAGGTGTGATACCCTCTGGGGCATTTAAGCCATTCTCTTGCGTGTTTCAAACTGCAGGCCAAGGTCTACTCTAGATGTCGCAGCCCTCAGGCCAAACTGGGCCTCCAGAAGGCCAGAGAGGGATGCCAGCCTAGTCTGCGGCGATGGTCTGAAGTTGGCCATCAAGCGATGTTTAAGTGTGACGAAGGACGACTGTAGAAGCAACTGACGTCCGGCAAAGCTGAGAACTGACATTCCCTTGCCCTTTTAGAACTGAAGAACTGAATGGGGTTTTCCTAAAAGTCTTCCAAAAAGTTCTTAATGCCCCAGATAAAGAGAAAAAAAGATCTTAAAGTGATGTTAGTGTCGGGCTCAGGCTTTGAACCTCCAGGGCCAAGGCTGTGCTGCAGCTGGAGTTTTGGGCCGTGCAGGTCTCCGACACAAGCTTCCCCGCCATGACAAAGTAGCAGCACAAGGGGAAGTGCGTTCGTTGGAACTGTGGTTAACTATGCATACATTGGCAACAGCCGCAAGTTGCCAAAATAAGCATAGGTGTCAGGACAAGTCAGGTCAGATAATGCTGTCATTTTGTTAATGAAATTTCAAGGCATGAACTCATTACTCAATGTAAAAAATCATCACAGTTCTTGAATACAGCCAAAAAGATCATTATAAGCCAAGAATAACAAAATATAATGTATATATTTTTTTTTAATTGCGCAAAATAGATTTCTATGTATATTGTGCATACTGTATATGATAGGCTACTGGGAAACTATTTGAACTGACAGATTAAATCTTCAAGGTCCTACTAATACAGATGTAAGGCTTCAGACTACTTTTTAGTACAGTATAGTGGCCTTAACTTTCACCACAAAACCACAGCTGGTAGATGAGTGTGGACCCCTGGGAAATAGATTACTTACAAGCAGGACTGAGTGCCAAAACAGCGTAAGAGAAATTTTACAACTTATATCAGAGAGCAAAAACTAACAATGTTGATGTTTGTCTAAAATCTGCTCAACATGTCTTCTCTCAGTTGTTTTTGTAACAGTGTGGTCGCCGCCTGTTGCACTCTAAACCACTCGAGTCTTTGAGGTTTACTCTGACTCAATTTAAATGGTAATGATTACAAATACATGTTTATGATTAGAGGAAAACTTTTCTCCCACATAACAAAGGCCAAAATGTATTTTTCTCACATTGAATCCCTCATATGTCAGCCATATGTTGCACTTTTACCCACTAACATTACAGCAATTACAATATGACTTCAATGGACGCCCACGACCCCGGGCTTTCAGACGCTATAGCGGGTGGGTTTTATAACGCTCCAAAGTTAGGCTGAATTTTGGTGAAGGAAAATATGGCTTGGTCATTTTCAAAAGGGGCCATCGACCTCTCACCTCAAAATATCTGAATGAAACTGGGGTCTGTGTAACCAAGAATCTCCTCTTTCCAGACATGCACACTTCATGCTAATCCCATGCAGTTTTTGCATGCAGTATTAAATGTGTTATTTTGTTAAACAGAATTGGAGTTGCACAAATTGGATGTGACTGGAAAGCTGAGACCTTTGTGGATTCAATAAGCCCATCTGTGTTTGTGAGTGATGATGTTAGTCACCGTAGTTGCCATTTCATTGTAGTGTGGCCATTTTTTGAAACTTGACCTCACTGTATAACATGTCTTAAAGTGACCTATAGGATGACCGCAGCCTCATGAAACTTCACAACCACAGGCTGGGGCATTCAGAGGATGGATGGGTTTTTTTTTTATTAACAATAATGGGGTCTCTGAGTAACCCCCAGAACACAACAGGATGGCTTGCCTACCATTTGTTGAAAAAATGCAACTGACCCTTTCAAAATCCCATCCCTTTTTGCCCTGTCCTCCAAAAACTGTTGAACAAACTCGGTGCCAATGCCTTTAAGCCAGGGGTCTGCAACCTGGGGCTCATGTGGCTCTTTTGCACAGTTCAATGTGGGTTTGACAAAAAATAATACAGAAGTAAACTTTTAATTTTAATGTAGTTGTTGTGGACATTAAGTTATTCTTACATTCTCCAGTTGCAAATGTGTAAGCTACGCACTGAATGAAAAAAAAGCAGGTTTCAACATTTCATCAACTTAAATGTGTGTCATATAGCCAACATCTATGGCTCAGCACCTTTTCCTCTAAATTTTGGCAGTGGCTAATCTTGAGTCTTGCTGGACTACGACTGCCAAACCCCACCCAAGTCTGAGGAAAATAAATAATGTGATAGTTGCAGCTAAAAGTTGCTGCTCAAAATTTAAATAACCAACACAAAACTGCAATGATCAGTCAATTAACTGATTTGTCAATCAAAAGAAAATGAATTCCCAACAGCTTTGATAGACGAATAATTGTTTCAAGCATTGTTCGATCAAAAAATCTCAAATATTTGTTGGTTCCATTTGATGCTTTTATTTGTCATTCATGGTAGTAAATGAAAGGTCCTTGGGTTTTAGACTGTTGGTTGGATAAAATAAGCAATTTGAGGACATCACCTTGGGCTCTGGCAAATTATTATGAACATTTTTCCTTTTTTTTTCATTTTATAGACTAATCAATTACGCCATTAATTGTTTTGATCATTTTTCAAGCTAAAATGTCGAGCATTTGCTGGCTCTTGGTTCTTAATTGTGAGGATTTGCTGCTTTTTTTTTAGTCATTTATGATAGTAAATGAAAAGTTTGGGGGTTTTGGACTGTTGGTTGGACAAAAGAAACAATCTGAAGAAGTCACGATGGGCTCTGGGATATTATGATTTGTATTTATCCCAGAGTACATTTTTGACTAAATGATTAATGATTAATATATTTATTGTGATAATCGGCAGGTTACTTGATAATGAAAATATGTATTTGTTATAGCTTTATGACCAGAAAAACCTGACTCAGATTGGTCTTAAATTAATCTTCAGGCTCCCAGCTTTCAGATGATGTATGACACGTCTATGTGGCATATTCTGTTGACCTGCTCTCTCTCATTAGGATCTCCTGTCCTCTCACAAAAAGACAGACATGGTTGTAGAGCAGGGTGGAGTGGAGCACAGACCGACTCCTGAAATGTTAAAATGAGTCTATTCTGGTCAAATTGTTTAATGCCCGTCAGTTGTATTTAAAGCCCCACACATCACAGCGGTGCTGTTATTTGACTACTAAGATTTTCCCATGAACTGAGAGCACAAACGTAGCTTATAAGGTCCTGTGTGTGTGCATGAGAACTCCTCACGACGCTCCTCCTCCTCTGTGTTTCAGTCTGTCCCGCCGCTCGCGCATGGAGCAATCAGTTTGTAACGGGACGTCAGACAAACTGTGGATGCTGCAGCTCGGGAAATGCCTTGTGGGCCGTTGTTAGTCATTTAGCGATTTGACTTCTCCGGGATCTTTGCTTTACACCGAGTTGGAAAGAGGAGAAAGTCGGTGGAATAACTGAAGCTACAGGACGTCTTTAACGCGCCGGGATGCTCGGGATAAGACATTTCACTTTGACAACTGCGGCAGTTGTTGGTGAGTAATAACTTTAATTAGTTGTGCGTTTTGTTCAGATTATCAGATGTAATCACGAATGACAGACGGAGACGGAGACAGAGCGCCTTTCCTGCCGCGTCAAGCTCTCCAGCGCATCTTTTACGCACAGCCGGCTGCTTAGATCATCCAGTCTGCATAATTGACGACGGAGCGGCTAAAAGCATCCATTAGGTTTGTCACTCACGTTTCCCTGCACGCCCGTTAAAAGGTGGTGGCACCACAGTGTCCTCGTAAACTGCCCCTAAATACTTTCCGTCCCTACTGCCCAGATGTTACTTATTCTGACTGAGGGAAGCCGCAGAGCGCTTAATTGTTTCTACGTGCAGCAGCCCGGTCTTAAAGCATGGCATTGCCTCATATAAGAGAGACATTAGAGTCAGTCAGATTACTGTATGGCGCTCTAATTGGATGTTGCGCATGCCAGTGTTTACACAACAGTTGTCAAAACTCCATGAGAAGGTGGTTTTGTTGCTTCTCAGCAAACACGACTGCAGCGTCATGTGTTTTAGTCATGTTTCTGCAGAAATAAGTGTTAGCAAAGCATAGTTTGCTGTTACAAAACAATCTCACAAAGGCTTGAGAAAACTCACAATTTCAACACAACTACTGTCTTCACTGAATGTTTTAGTTTGGAATCAAACTCAAAAAACACAAACATTTACGCATTGAAATGTCTAAAAACACTAGACATATACAATATATTTTGCTGATATGTGTACATTGTCCCAAATGTTCAAACGCAGAGAAATCAGTAATTTATTCAAAGTAACAGTGAACTTTCAGGGAACACTGGGATACGTCAGAGAGTGAGGAAGGACGTCAGCCAGTGTGACTAAACATGACGTGAATAAAACTAAATACTTTACCTCATCCATTAACATGATCCTGGAGTCATGTCAGATCAACTCTTATCCGCAATAGTGATTATTTAACAATGAAGGAAACAACAGACCCACACTACTTCAGATGTCATCAAACTAAGTTATTTTGTTGGCATGCTGTTGTTTTTTGACCTCTAGTGGCAGAATTTATGTATTGTGTGTTTAAACTGTGAAATTAACTTAAAACAAGAAGTCTTGTTGACCTACAATCTTTTGTTGTGGTAATTTATTTTTCTTCTGAGTTTTAGTAACAAAACTAAATAAATAAAACACGTTGAGTAAACTCATTAAAGTGAAAGTTAATAACTGAATATTTTCAGTTGCAACCATTTAATTTTCAAGCACCTAAACAATGAATGGGTTGACAGATCACTGTGATTATTTTTTTTAAGTTTATCTGAAGAAGGAAAGCAAATTATCTCAATTTAAAGGTCAGCAAAACAGGTTTTAGTTTGACTAATCCCGTGTAGGCAGACCAATCTCCAAGGTGCATTTTAATTCTGCTAAAGAGGACAAAAACGCTCTGGCTCATTTCTGTTTCTTTAAACCAGTCACAGTTTTCTTGGATGGTGCTAATCCCAGAATGCAATAGTGGTGCCCCTGCAAAATATTGTGGCGAGAACTTGTTTTGGAGAAACGTTTGCACATGGGGAGGCAAGCCGTGGTATTAAAATATCTAAATGGACGCAAAATGGAAGGCAACAGGTGCTAGCTGGTTTATGTCCGTACCGTTAGCTACCCAGGTGCTAATTTGCCATTATCGACGTGTTGGTTGCTAGCCTGGAGGTTGTTACTGTTTCCAGGGGACTTTAAAAATGCAGATAGCTGCCTGAAACGTAAAGTGTCCAATGGCAAGTTTATACACAGTTTACATCCAGTGATTCAGACTTGAGTTTGACTTAAAACTCCGAAATTTTACAGATGGTAGCCTTGAAATTATGTGTTTTCTCAACTTCTTTTTCCTTTTTTTTTTATAGTTCATGAAGGAATCTTTGGAAGAATAAGCAGGAGAGGGAATTTTCACAACTCATCAGTGAGAATTAGATTTTAATTTCTATTGGGTGAAAAGTGAGATCAATATTGTCTTTACGGCAGCTTTAAGAGGCAGTGAGGCTCTTTATTTGTAATGGATATCAGTGTTGTTGGTATTATGGAGTCCCGTTGGTGAAGCTGAGTGAGCTCTCAGGTTCAGCTTTAGAGCAGCAGCAGTGAATTAACTTCTAGGTCATGTCGAAGTAGTTCAAACATGACGGGAAGTACCGGCAAAGATCAGAACCAGAAAAAAAAAGTGAAGAAGAAGAAAGTAAACAGTGCATGTCTCTCTTTAATTCTCAGATTCCTACGCTTACATGTGATACTAACTTGTGATGGTCATTAGAGAATTGAGTTAGAAATGGAGATGAGTTTGTGTGTGTGTGTGTGTGTGTGTGTGTGTGTGTGTGTGTGTGTGTGTGTGGACAGGGATCTGCAGAAGCTCACAAAACAAATCATCAAGAAGTCAGGCTTATTTACTTGGCTTACTGAGCCCCTGCTACCCCCTGTTTCTGTGCAAGCTGATGTTTGTGAATGAGAGCGGCTGCAATTACTTAAAGTGACAGTTATTTTTCCTCTCACCTGTAGTGCTGATTATCCATCTAGACAGTTTTGGTGTGAGCTGTCAAGTTTTGGAGATATCAGCCATAGAGCAGAACATAAAGACTGAAATAAAAGTGTCTGTATTCACAATTTAATAACTATTACTGTACTATATTTTCTGTACAATATACGCATATACTGAACACTCAAGGTACTGTTGATTAGTCAGTGAGGTTTGTAGCATTGGCCTCAGTTCCACCACTGGATTAATCCTCTTTACAGACTCTGAAGACCATCTACTCAGTGCAATAACGTGGACTTTGCAACATGATCTGATGCCGAGGTTAAGCTGGGGTTTCTCTCCTCCACCGACCATAAAATTTGGCGTACTACCTCCCAGCAGCAGCCAGTGTCGGGCTAATAGCTTAACACGGTATGGGATCAAATACTAGCACTCAATGCTTCATCTTAGGCAGTATTGGATGCATTTTCCAATACTGGTACTGGTATCAGAACAACCCTGGTTTCTACATGAAACAGCTCACAACGAGGTGTTGCTTTTCAACTGTATTTTTTTTAAATTTGAGAGTGCTCATCTGTTATATTCAAAAGATGGCAGACATCTCTATAGTTGATATCTCCCAAACTCTCAGCAGCTCACACCAAAGCAACCTAGATGGACAAATAGCACTACAGGTGAGAGGATATTGGGGTGAACTGTTCCTTTAACCAAACTAGCAAGTGTGCTACAATGTTCTCATGTTCTGTTCTGCACACTCTTACTGCTGCTGGTCCAGTAATGTAGCCTGAGCTGTTGCAGTATGACCTCAGCCGGGTTACCCAGGGGTAGAAGCTATCTCCTTCGAGACCATACTGGGAGATCCCGTGTTGTGCTTTAGGAGCTGCCTGCCTGCCTCAGAGGCCCACATGTGGTTATTGTAGTGGCAGCATTTAATCTCCTTAAATTCCTAACGGAGATGGCCGGGGCTACAGGTGGTTTGAGTTTGGTGCTGCAGAGGAGAGCGGCATCTGGCTTCAATCAGTATGTGTCAGACCAAAGTGACCAAGCCTACTAAGGACCTGAACAACATGAACACCTATACACCTTTATGGTCATCATGTTTTTTAAGGACCAATGTTTAGGATCTAATGATGAGCTTGTGGACTGCAAACATCTTGTCTCACTCTCCCCTTCCAAGGAAAACCTACAATGGCCATGAAACTCATGCAAAACATGAAGGGATGTACCTAGAACCGATGTTTGACTTGTCCATTATGGGCTACTGTAGAAACACGGTGGTGCAACATGGCGGACTCCGTGGAAGACGACCCACACCCTCTGTAGATACATATTCTGCCAATAAATCTTACACACTGGACCTTTAATTAATTGATTTATCAGTTCAGCAGTTCCCCAGAGACCAAGATGATGTCTTCAATTTGCTCATTTAATCTGACATATAGTCCAAAATAGAGCTTAATCAATAGATAGAAAAATAACTGACAACTATATTGATTACCAATGCAGTCATTTCAAAATTGTGAAAAAGTGCCAAATATTCTGTGGTTCCATTGTCTCAAATGAGAGGATTTTCTGCTGTGTGTTGTCATGCATCACTGCAAATGAAATATTTTCAAGTTTTGGACTTGTGGTGTAACATGACTGTCAGATTAATCAATAATGAAGTTATTGTTATTTGCATATATAGTTCAAAACTCAAAAGTATGTTAACTATGGTGAGATAAAATAGGAAAAAGCCATTTGAGAAGCTGGAATCTGCTGATTTTTTATTTTCTCCTTGATAAATAATCTAAAATATTAATGAATTATTAACATAATTGTAAATTAGGGCTGCAAGTGATGATCATTTTCATTATATATTAATCCGCTGATTATTTTCTTGATTAATCAATGGATTATTTTGTCTATAAATTTTATCAAACTAGAGGAAAAATGCATTAGATCTTGTCCTAATCCAAGATATTGTCTACAAATTACTTCTTTTGTCTGATGAATAATCCAAAACCCAAAATATTTAATTTCCAGTGATATTAAACAGGAAGAAATTGGAAATCCTCACATCTGAGAAGCAGAAAATGAGCAGCAAATGTTAAACTTTTTTGCTTCATAAATTGCACAAATAATTATTCAAACGATAGTAGACTAGAGCTGCAAAAATTCAGTTTATTATCTGCTAATCATTCTTTCATTTAACCGATTTATGATTTGGTCCAGGCTATAATATGTCATAATATAAAAACTAACCACAAGATCTCCCCAGAGCCCAAGATGGTGCTTTTAGATTCTTCATTTCATCTGACAAATAATCCAATTTATGCTAATGTAAAACAGGAAAATGGCAGCAAATCGGTACATTTGAGAATAAGGAATTTTTTTTTGCTTGATTAATAATAAATAAGTCATTGATTATTAAAATTACATATTAACATTACTTTCTCAATTAATTTATACACAATTTGGTCAATAAAATGCCAGAATATAGTAAAAATGTTCATCACAATTTCCCACAAAGCCAAAGAAAATGTTATTTTATCCAAGTTCGAGTCCAAAGATACTCTGTTTGCTCTCTTAAGACAAACATGGAACAAATGCTCGACCCTGCTTGAGACTTTCTGTGTTTCTTCTCTCTCGTTCTCTTTGTTCAGCTTCTGATTGATGCAAGCTGAAGCTGCAGCACATCACAGAGCTCACATGTGATGATGTTTGTTTGTCAGATGTGGGGAAACCGCCATAGGACATTTTGGGGTTCATATGGTTCTTTAACACATCAGAAGCTGCCGGTTTGTCATGCAGAGATAATATAGACTATATGTTCGTCTTACTCAGGAATGCATTTAATGTCTTTATGTCTGCTACAAAGATGGAGAGAAAAGAAGATGGGCTTTTTCCTGCAGTTTGTCACATCTCAGATTTGAGAATTTGTCTTTTCTCTACATTTTCATGATGGAAAGCCGCAGTAGACGACCATTCATTCATCTGGAAGCTGTAAGGTCCGGGGATATAAGTCTTCAGACATTAAAGCTCAGAATTGAATTTATGGGTCTGAGCGGTGAACCCAGCCATCTCCGTCATTAGCAATATGTCTCCTCCCCCTCCTCCTCGTCTACGAACTCTATCTTTCATTTGAATCAGCTCACTCCCTGCGTCACAGCAATCAGCACTAATCTGACATAAACTGTCTGCTGGCACAGGCAGACAGATTCTCTGGAATGTTAAGTGATTAAGATCTGATCATGTTTATTCAGCATCTTTGATGATTTCAATTTTAGCATCCTCGATTTTTTTAATCAGTTAATTGTAACTACTGTCTAAAGTTATACTACCACTGAACACTTTGAACAGGTAAAAGGAAATCAAGGTTATTGTCTTTACTTATGTTGGCCGAATTATGACACTGTCAGAAACCTGTCCGTCACCCTAACATCTCAGACTGAAGCTCTGCAATGATGTGACCTTTGTCTGAAATATCTCAACAACTACTGGTTGGATTGCCATTAAATTTGGTGCAGACCTTCGTGATCTGCAGAGGATTAACCCTCCTGACTTTGGTAATCCGCTGACTTTTCCTTCTGCACCACCATCAGCCACACTTCACAAATGTTGGCATGCTAACACGTGAAACTGAAAGCCGTCAGCATGTTGGTTTTGTCATTCTGAGCATGTTAGCATGCTGCTGTTACTGTGTGTGTTTCGGCTGCACTTTTGTTTTCTTAGCTGAACTTCCTCAGTATAACTAGCCGTCTAACTTTAAGTTTAACTTAGTTACGTGCGTGTGGTGTAGAGACCAAGACTATCCTAAACCAGCATGGAGATGTATGTCAAACATGTCAGACCCATCCGAATCCTGACACCCTCTCTATACAGAATATGAACAAGTGTTGGTGTCCTGAAGTACCTCAGATGTAGGGCGCCCTTATAGCTCAGTTGGTAGAGCACACACGCCATGTACCGATGCCGTTAGTCCCCTGCAGCAGCCGCCGGCTGGACTCCCACCTGCAGCCCATGTGCTGCGTGTCATCCCCTCTCTCTCTTTCTACCATCTTTCCTGTCAGCTGTCACTTTCAAAATAAAGGCAAAAGCCCAAAAAAGAAGAAAAGGACACCAGATGCTCAGAATCCATGAATACATTCAGTAAGATAATTAGAATAGAGTGAATTGTGACAGCTTGGATTTGTAGCCATTCATCAGACCAGTCAGTGTTGTCAAAAATAAAGTTTCAAAATCAGTCATATTTCCTCTAGATGACAAACATATGTTTTCTGGCAGAGGAAGATTATGTGGTCACTTGCATGACAGCAGCATCCTGCACACTCACACAGATACTTTTAGAGAAAAAAAAAGTCTTGAATGTAGTCCATGAAAACACAGATCCACAGATTTCCATCTTTGTTGAGATGTGATGTTGCAGATAGCCTTGTTCAGCATTTTTGTCTCATCAGTGTTTATCTCATATATGTTTGCCATTTCTGGTTAGCGCTTTATCTGATGCGGCAAAGGTGAAGATTTTCACACATGCAACAAATATGGATGCCTGCGCACCAGCTAACACTTACTTCATAGTTTATGTTTCCAGATTGACTGTGTGACAGTTCATGACTGTGGTTTGAAGTTCTCTAAACACTGGTTTCACCTTGTTTATCTGTCAGGCAAAGTCAGTACAGCATCCTTTCAGAAAACTTGAGACACAATATACTGTATGTATATTACATCTACTCGCCAAACATCCTAAGACTAAAAGTAGCTCCAAAGAGTTGGGAGAAATGTTTGGCCGTGTCAGTCCTAACCTAAATCCAAGTTTTGTCAGTTGAGAAAGCCTTTTAAACAGTGTGTGAGAAGTTAGAGGTTGTTCAGTGGCTTTCCAAGTCGCTAAGACCTGCTCACTGTCAGTATTGTCCTGCATGTGTCTCATCGCATCAAACAGTCCGATAACAACAGAGATGACAGTAATTTGTGACAGAGATACTGAAAAAAAAAGTTTTGTTTGAATAAAGTTGTTGTAGCGTATAGTTTATGATACTGGTGCTAAAATGAATATTACCTAAATGGTACCTGAACCAATATTCTTAATAAAAGAAGCACATTAATGACATTAAAGAACATTTTTTTATTACTGAGGCAAATTTATACTTGAAACTGAACCATATATTAACTGTTAACAGTTTAAAGTATGCTTAAATAAATATGAATAAATTCAAAACGCAAAGCAACACATCCATTTACAGAACAAATTCACATGATTAATAAAATGTAACTGAACTACACTAACGGTGGTACATGCAGTGATGCTTTTGTTGTCTGTATTAACTGCCCTGGAGGGCAACTGTGTCAACAGGCAGCTCAAGTGGCACCGAAATCTGTGTTGCGAGTCGGTTGAGACGTATAGGAAGTGGTCCCACATTGGCACTGGGTCTTGGTAGCCAACCCCAGTTTTTAATGCTGATAAACGTGTGATATCTCAGGCATCAGACTCTTTGAAACTTCATTAAGTGCACCCTAATAATGAGCAACTGCTATTAATGCCTAAATAAAATCATGAAACATGATGTCGTCCATAGCAGCAGGGTCAACCCCGCTCCTTTTCTCAGCGTAGGAGTCTTCTCTGCTTCTTACTAACAGCTGTTTTCATCAGAGGAAACACTTACTTAGAAATTTTAGTGTAATTTACTCCCACTGATAGGATCCTCTGTGAGTTACTCAGATGACGAAACACTCAAGTTCCTGTTAATAGTTTTTATCTGTGCTTTCATCTACATCTCAGAGTCTTTATCAGCGTGTCTGTTTGTCTATAGAGGGAGAGCGTGACCAGTCTTGGTTCAAAGATGGTTTTTGTTGCACGTGAATGTCCTCCTTGATGTTTCTCTGACCATCTACTCTGACATCCTTGTTATGACCGCCATACCTGACTTTTTTATTACAACCATTGAATAAACACATTAATACAACATTTCTTACTGCACGTGGACGACTACAGGACCAGAGTAACGGCCGGTGTACACAGGATCTGGCAGCAGCTGTGTTGTGACCATATTGAGGCCATATTGACTTTGAAAACAAGTGATGACAGGGACGGTTAGAAGCAACAAAAGGTTTTCATATTCAGATACAGTCACAAAGCATCTAAATGCCCTACAAACATGTATTACTGCTTGTAAAACACAAAGAAAGCTGGCAAAACAACTTAATGCTTTATCATAAATGTGGCTGCTAAAACGTTTCCAGTTGGGGTTAGGGTTAATGTAAGTGTATGGATCTGAATGATGCTTTGTGCTTTTGACATGACAAGTTTTGTGCAAATTAGTTGAGTCGAGAGCTTCGGTGTGTATCATGCTCTGCATTCAACTGACGAGTGTTGTGGAATCTAGACTGGCATGATGGTTTGGCAGATCTCTGCGGGTCTTTGCAGAGCAGGGCGCTATGTCAAACCGCGGGTGACACAGAAAGACCAACATGCATCAAGGCCACAATGTGCAGAGCCGAGCGTCAAGCAGGCTGATTTGTTTTTCATCAAAGTGACAGTTTTTGATTCAGAATGTGTCATTTGCATGGATTTTGATGGTGAAACACAAAAACTTGTTCTGTTTTTGAGGTAAAACAAATGCGACTGCCACAGCACCCAGTGTGGGAAAATGATGCAGTGGTTTGCCAAGTGGAAATTCATGTGGTTGTCGGGTCAGTCAGTGCATGTGAAAAGCTCCACAAACAATCAGAAGTCACTGTCTGAACATCGACACACACTTGTCTGAAAAGATGCAGTAAGGACATCAATGCACATTTAGGCAAGTAGGAAATTGGTTGGCAGTATTAAAAATCTTGGCTCACACTTTATTTGAAGGGGTGTGCATAAGACTGTCATTACACTATCATTACATGTCATGACATTGTTTGAAATGTCTTTGTCACAACTAGCTAATCGCTGTGTGTTCATCACCTTGGTACTGTGCTCTGTCATCAAACCAGCCCTATAACATTTAATGACATCTTTATGACAAGTCCTAATGTTGCCACTTGACTTGAAGTCTAGGAAATTATTTATGACACGCATATAATGGCCTTATGATAGCCAGTGTCAAAGCCAACCACATATGACAGTTTAATGTCATGTAAACAGTTTCTTTAAGGTTGTTAATGTCAAGTTGTTGTGACAAAGACATGTCAAACAATGTCAGCTTTGCATTAAAAAGGACATAACTGACTGAATGAGGCTTAATGACAGCAGTCATAACCATTTATAAAGACTCCTTCATGTTCATGACATGGTTATGGCAGCATAGTGACAGTCTTATGCACACTCCTTCAAATAAAGTGCCATTAAAATCTTGATGAAAAACTCTCTAAGCAAAAGTCTAGAAACCATGTTGGTTACTGTTGAGTCAAAATGTAATTCAGACATGAATTTAGTTCAGAGAGAAAGAGTGAAAGCTTCTGGCTGCGTTTCAGCTGCTCAAATGTGAAGATTTGCAGCTTTTCTTTGTCTTACATGACAGTAAACTGAATGTCTTTGTGAGTTTGACTGTTTGTCAGACACAAAAACGCTATTTGAAAGGGTCACCTTGGGGCATTTTCCATGATTTTCTGACCTTTAACAGAACAAAAGACATACTGAATTTATTCATGATTTGCAGCCTTGTGTGAGTACTTTGTGGTCTGTCAGTGTGTCCACATTTTTCACCGTCCATTCAGTGTCAATACTTTCTTAGCTAAGCTTATTTGTAATTATCAGAATGACATAAAACGTGTGCATTGTGTTTTATGATATGTCAGCGTTCAATTTAAAATACTTAACTTCACTTGACTTGGCAGAAGTTTTAAGTACTGTTGTTGTCGGGACAGTGTCACATGAAGCTAATTAAGATGAAGACAAGCTTGTGCATCTTGGTTACATGTAGAAGTGACTGATCCGATGTCAAAATATAGCTCATCGGGCAGGAAGCTGCACTCAGTGGATAAACACAAAACAGACAGGCATATATTTCCTTGAAGAACTGTGCTAGTCAACTGAAGGTTCAAAGATTTAGCCCCCAAGCCTGTGAAACCACAAAGGCCACCCACATGACTCGGTTTCATGCTCTGCTGCCTCAGCCCGCTAAAGATGTGTAGCTCATTCTGCTGTCTCTGCAGCATGTGGCAACCGGGAAACTTCCACTTGGTTGCAAAGCGGAAGATGTTCATTGTCAGGTAAAGCTGGTGTGGTTTATAATATCAGTGATGGCATTACTGGCATCAGTGAGAGCTGATGATAACTGTGTCTTTTACCCTGAAGTCTGAGTGAAAACATCTAAAGAGATGCATTATGTTTTGGTCTTCTGTGTGTACAGTATAGATATGAACAGGAAATATGAAATGGCATCCAACAAAGGGCCCCAGCTGGAATCCAACCAGAGGCGCTGGGGTTATATAGTATGCATCATAACCACTGGATGCCCCATCTGTTTGAGCTGGTTGATTGGACGAATATATTGGCTATCTGCACGTCATCATTTTTATCTCTTGGGATATTTTTTGACCTAATTTAATGGTCATTCAGCAGCACAGCACACACATAACATAAATCTCCCAACCCTGATATCTATGATGTTAATTTCTACATCACTAAAATTTTGACTTGAAGTAGAAAAGTAGAAAGTAGTATGCACAATGTACAATGTACAGATCTTTAGGTTAAAAGTCTAATTAAAGATCTACCCACTTGCAAGTTAGGTTGAAACATGAAAAATAAAAATCAACGAAGCAAAAAGTGTACCTTTTCTCCACTGACCGCCCAAAAGCAAACCAGAAGCTTTGCATTTCCAAAACCAACACTGTCTAGCACTTTTTAATTTACATTCAATATGGTGCTGATAGATAAACAAAGGTGCGTATTCTCAACAAAAATCAAGCATAATGGATGACCATGGATGGTCCTGCTAGCCACATAAGTCGAGTTAGTAATGACAGTCTAGTAGTGCAACTTTGGTCCAACTATTGACTTTAAGATGGATTAGTTTGGGTAGTTTTAGATGCCAGAAACACTTTGTTAGGATTAGTTTGGTACTTGGTTGGGTTTACGCACTGGAAATCCTAGATTGCGTTTAGTTTTGGTAGGTTTTGACATAAAGATACTTGGTTAGGATTAGTGTGGGTAGGTTTATGCACCAAAAATACTTGATCAGGTTTAAGAAACTATAATGGTTTGAGTTAAAATAAGTAACAGAGGATGAACAGAGTGACAAAGTGCATTTCAAGAACCATGATTTCTTTCTCTGTTCTGCCGTTCTCAAATATCCCACAATTGTCACAGGAAATGGTAATGTGACTCTACCATCTAGCATCTTCTCACCCTGGAACAACCACAACCATAGCTTTGCTGTGAGCATGTTAGCATCCTGGTGTTAGCATTCAGCTCAAATCACCAAACCAAAGCATAATCTCACAACACAGCTATAGACATGGCTGGAGGAAATCACTGGTTGGTCAACTGGTCAGTCCGCCACTGTGGTCCAGACTGAAATAGCTCAACATCCACTGGCTGGTTTGCCATGAAATCTGGCACATTCATGCTTCCCAGATGTTGAATCCTACTGACTTTGGTGATTTTCCTCTTTGGGACCTCCAGCAGGTTCACAATGATTTACAAGGCAGTGTGTTGCACTCATATGCTTTGGTTAATCTATCAAACTGTTGTGTTTTGTGTACACTGAGCATTACGGTGTCATAGGGCTGCAAACGTGGCTGTAAACCATCAGTCTTGTTATAGTAAAAATTGCAATTAAATTAAAATGAATAATGTCTCTTGTATGTAATGATGACTGTCAGCAGCACACATCCCGGGTTGGGTTCTGCCACAGAACTGAGTCATCATCGAATCATTATGTCTCTGTCTTTGCCGTCGCTGCAGACGGGGAAGTGAGAGAGAAATAAAAGGAAACTCTGGGTTGCCAAGGTGATGCCTCTGCCAAACTTCTTCTGTTCGCTGACTGTGAATATGAAGTCATCTCCACAAGTCTTATGGTTTTAGCAGTAAGATGCAGAACTTAGCTTTCCCTCTCTCGTTCTCGAAACATGGGTAAATACATTAAATGTGTTTAATGTGTTGCTCTTTTTTAGGTTGTAAAAGTAAATAGTTAAGATGCTCTGTCCAACGTTAACAGTGTGGCTTAACTTGTCTTCTGAAAAAACACCTCTATGAAGTCTTTTAGCACCTAATCTTCCTGCAAATGGCCTCTAAGCTTAAAAAACATAAACACAGAGACTTGCAGAGTGAGATAAGTGCAGAATAATCCCCAAACTTCAGCCGACAACATGCAGACACTTTGTACAGAAACTGATATCTGTCATAAAAGAGCTTCAAATAAACAAGCCACCCGTGAAGGTGCGACATCACATGTCGTGCCGTCTTATGCAGGTCGTAACCCTTTCAGAACGGTCAAACCACACACACACGTATAAACAGACACACAGAGACACACTGATCACATAAAAGCATTCTGCACGTGTTTCACACTTCATCACCCGTCATTGCTTTTCCTCAGGATGTTACGGTTTGAACACTTTAAGCAGCATCCTCTTAACCCCAGTGAGCCCTGGTATAATTAGATAGATAGATTAATTTCAATTCTGTGCCAGAACTGTAAACACCAATCTAAAATACTTACACTTTGGAGGTTTAACTTTTAAAATGGCTCCCTTTTTCAGATGGATTGAGCAAATCTCTTGAAGAAAGTTAAGGGACAAACTCAACAGTTGACTTTTATGATGTGTTCTTCTCTGCTGACCCATCATGAGTAGGTTAACTAGACTAGCTAACTTTTTAGCTAGCTATCAACCAATGTAACCTTTTAGCTATCTAGTAAACAGTGTAATGTTTTGTCAACATTTTAGCTAGCTAGCAAACAGTGTAACTTGTTTAAGAATCCAGAGCAGCTGGAAGTTAAAAGTTTTTCCCCCTCTTTTATAACAATAGATACCGACAGCACTTAAAATTTACTTTTTATTTTAATTTGTTTAAGCAAGCATCTCCATATTGATTAAACTCTATTTAACTCTGGATAACTTAACTTTAAACTTAGTTTTGCTCAGATATGATTTTTAGATTAATCTTTGTTGGTGTAACTCAGTAGCCTAAACTTCACCACCACTTTTATCAAACATTAAGTTCCACCTTTGTCCACAGACAAACACAGATCATCAGATATTCATAGGAATGTATCTCTTCAGTCAGCCAGACTCTGTCCACAGATAGTTTGTTGCTGCTGAGGTATTTTTCGGTCATGTGACTTCTGGCACTGCACAGTTGTTGTGAGGCATCCGGGGCAAAGAAGAGGGGCGAGGAGGAGGAGGAGGAGGAGGAAGAGGAGGAGGCAGGGAAGACAGAGAGACAGAGGAGAAAGTGTGAAGGAGGTTGCCGCTGGAGAAAATATTGGGAGGTCCATTTCAGAGAATTTGTAGCAGGAGGGGAGTGCATTATCTCAAGTTTGAGCAAAAACAAGGAGAGGAGTGAAGAGTTCAGAGGTCAGAGAGAGAGCAGACAACTACTGGTTCTGTTTTTCGAACAGAGGGGATGGTTAGTCATGTCTGCAGCTTCTCTGTTTGATATTCCAATAGTCAACATGTTCTTCTGCCTGAATATGTTTTGAATGTTTCATGACTGCTCCACCTTGAACAAACAGTGTGTGGGTGTTTGATTCGGTTCATTAAGGTTTTGTGAAAGTTGTGAACTAAAGAACCGAGCCGAGCCCCTTCGGAAAAAGACGCTCTCTGTCCGCTTCGAAGTGGACTCATTAGTGGTGGGGAAGCAAAAAAGACCAACCAGAACTGTGTAATGGCAGATGTGTGATACTAGCACAAGTTCAAAAAGCTAAACTACTATTAATTTAGTCTTCTTATTGTAAACTGTCAAGAAAGTGATCTCCCAATCTGTATAAGCCATGTATTAGTGGTGGTCTGACACAGTGATGATCAGACCTGACAGAAAATCCTTGATCTTCTTGACCAAATGAACCAAACTACAGGTGTGAAAACACCTAAACTTCTGGATTGAGTTAAGGGAAATATTGTCAACATGGATAAAGGAAAAAACCCTACACCACTGATAGTCAACTCGTAGCCTGTGGGTCAAATGTGGCTGACCACTGTCTAATTCATACTGAAAATAAAGTGAATCACACTGTTTTTTTTCCCAGAAAGGAGGGGCTGATATTCTAGTTTCGTATGATGGGACAAATCAGGCTGTACAAAGTGCAGTAGGATCAGATGGTGAGCTCTGCAGGGGAGGACAAATATCAGCTGAAGATGAGCAAAAGTCACACAGAAATGAGGATAAATGTGATCCAATAAATGTGTATTTTATACTGAAAGAGCTTAAATATGCTATTCCTTTTGTCCCTTTGTGTTTTATGTGATTGAACTACTGTAACGTTTCAGCGAGTGATTGATGGAGCAGGTTACAGCTATGTTTAATGTTGTATAAATTCTTGCAAATGTTACCAAGCATGTGCAACTAAAACAAAGTTGCATTTATTAAATGCAGTAAAATATCTGTTCTGATTTATCTGTCAATTCTTGCAATAAGTTATTTTAATTAATATCAGGGCTGCAGAGTTAATTGCAATACTATCAAAATCGCAATATGGCTAAGTGCAGTATCGAAATTGCAGAACCAAATCACACTTTTTTGAAAAATTTGTGAGCATTATAAAGAAATACTGTAGTGCTGCAGAGGCGCCCCGGCCTAGAAATCTTGGTCTTCAGATCAAAAGAAAAAAAAAAGTTTATTACAGACCCCAACAAATATCACATGGCCATGATTTTATTTTATTTTTTATTTTTTGCAGTAAAAAAGAAAATTGTGCAAAAATGATCATTCCCACTAACTGTATCGCAATTGTATTCAAAAGACTTAAACATGAACCACATCCGTCAGTGCTGACCTCCTCCTTAAGCCTTTTTGTGCAACTGTGTAACAACGTCCTGCTACTTCCTCCTTTGATACCGAGCGAGGATTCGTCATTAGTGACTGCTGGAGCTCGTCTGGAGAAGGTCTCATGAGGACAGACAGCATCACTGTGGCACAGTCAGTGTTAAACTTTTCTCTTTTCCCAGAATTGATGTTTCTTTGAGAAGCTCTTTTGTTTTGGGTGTAGGTTTTGATCAAGAGATCCTTTTGTAAAACAGGATTTAGGTTTGTCTGGAGTTATTTCCTTGTTTTTACCAGTGTGTGCCAACCAAGACCCCGTCTTGCCAGAAAAAACATATAAGGAATACTTACGCACAAACACACACAAGAACACACACACACACACACACACACACACACACACACACACACACACACACACACACACACACACACACACACATACTTGTACTCCTCTGGGGCTCTCGCTACCTGCTAAGTGCTGATAGGTTCAGATCTGGAGGGTGTATGTGTTTCTGTGTGTGTGTGTGTGTGTTTACAACCAGAGCACCAGAGCAATGCTGCATCTGTGCACCAGGCCCGCCCCCCCCACCTCCTCGCTTCCCTCGCAGGCCAGCGGCAGGCCAGAGCTATCCATCAAACTGGCATCATACAGGGAGCAGAGGAGCTGTGGCGTCTGCCTGGGGCAACGTGTTCACATTAACCTCTGCAACAAGAGGCCAACGCGAGCGGCCACGCTGGTCAGGGTGCTCCTCTCCCAGACAGAAGTTTCCTGGGAAAAATTGTGTCTACTTGAAAAAATTTCAAAAAGTGAAAATAATCTAAAATGGCAGCGGTCAGTAATATCTGGAATCAGCTTTAGACTTCAATGTCAAGATAAAGCCCACAGGGAAAAAGAGCAAAGAAAGTTTATTTCTCTGTGTAAGAAAATACAATATTGACTCAGTGTCTATGTCACCAGATAATCAATATTAGATGACTCATATTGGAAATTGGAGCAAATACAATTGATCTGGAGTTTCCCAGAATCCTCAAATTCAATCCTCCACTGCTTATTGATACTGATACTTATCGGTGCTCTTAATGATATTACTTGTCATAAGTAACATGACATGTTATTTGGTTTTAACCTTTTTGGAGAAGTGACAAGTTAAATAGTTTCCTGAGTTATTTTAATTAGCTGCATTTTTCTTAGCTTTAGTGAAGTGAGCCCACACTTTTGAGTGTCAGGAACTGGTACTGTTTTAGTACCAGTTCTCGATACCCAACCCTACCTGTACCTGCCTTTTAACAACCTCCTGAGACCCTGGGTGGAGTCGGTTTGTTGACAACATCACAGACTCAAAGAGAGACCAGACCTGACATTTACTGTTGATGTTTCAGACTGTTGAAGAGAAGCATTTACATTTTTTCAAACAACAGCACCCTGCAGACAATTTCTAGTAATTATGACGAGAGCAAAGGTGATCAAGTCCGTGTACGGAGTGGGTTAGGGTGAGGGTGGTAGGATGGGCTGACGTTCTTAACGTAACATACTTAACTTGCTTCATGCACATAACGTAAATTACCTTGGTTATGTAACTTAACTTACTTAACTTACTGTACATAATGTATGTAACTTAACTTAGGTGCGCAAGTTGACTTATGTAACAACTTACGTCACATGCATAACTTCACTTATGTATGTAACTCAACTTTCATGGCTAACATACTTATGTTAACCCGCACCATGAGCGTTTTTTTAAACCTAACCAAGTAGTTTTGGTGTTTAAATTGACCACACTGGGACCATTTCACCACGTTAACCCTGTGATGATGAAGGTCTGGTACGCCTGTCGCTGGCTCTCTCCAGCAGTCCCTGAAAAATGACCTATTTTGTCGTTTAGTTATAGGGAGGTTTTGTAACATATCCACTTGCTCTACTTGCGTATTGTGCATTTGAGAAGCTCAGAATAAAGTTAGCAGCAGAGGGGAAATGCATTTCACAGTTCATGTGACAGATTTGGATGGATGAGTTTTGAACAGTTATGGTTGGGGAAGAAACTAAAGTGATCTGAAACTCGACGTCTGCCATCACATCTATATAATCTTGTATATATTAGATGTTTATCTTTGCCAGATTATCTTCCTCATTTAGAGTGTGTTTGTCCTGCATGATGTTTGTCTTTACTTTTCTTGAGTAACTTTGAAATAACAGCGGACAAACAAAACAAGGGGAGTTTTGACCCGTCTTGAACACATTTGTGTGTTTGACAGAGAGGGAGTGTGTCGACGGGGGTGGCGTTGACCCCTGCTGAGGATGTGTCCACAATAATGTGGACACGCTGAAAAAACAGAAACACTGACTGACTTTTTTCTCGCGCTATATGTGTATTTTTTATTAGCCGAGGAAACACAGAGCAGTGAATTATGCCCGCTGGAATAACAGCTCTTTTGTTCACTGCCTATTTGATTTATCACCGCATTTTTATTTTTTTATGTGTGGATTATTATCTGATCAACAGCAAAATTTATGGCAGTAAGATTAAATCATCAAACATAATGTATATATTATGTACGTTTTAACACGTTACAGTCGGGTGTAGGCACTTTGCAGGCTCCTCAAAGAAAATCACTGTTTCTCTTGTTCTTTTCCTTTTCAGTGTTTGCTTATGCTTAGTAAGCGATGTATTTACAAAACACCCCACAACTAACAATTACATTAATCTGCTGTTATGATCCACACCAAGCAGTCATTTCAGCATCTGTATAAACGGCATAACAAACACGGGCGTGTTTCTGTTATCAGCACTGCTGATTCAACTGTGTCTGTGTGTTAAATGTGGAGCTTGAGCTTGGTGCCAGTTAGCAATAGCCTGGCAAAACTTTGAGAAGTCACTGCATCCAAATCTTGTTGGTTTTACATCTTATTATATGTTATCAGATATACAGATTTAACAAGCAAGATATAACTGGATTTAGAGGTGCTGATATATGTGTTTTTAACTCTGGGGGAAGCCTGGTTAGCGGTTTTCCTCTTTATGCTATGCTAGGCTAATCACATGCTAGCTCTGGCTCGATACGTCATACGCAGACATGAAAGTGGTGTTGTTTTTCTTATCTAACTGCTCTTACATTTTTGTTATTATGGAGAGAGTAAAGTCACAAACATAAGGTTCCACTGGGTACTAAATTCCAGGTACTGGTGCCACAGAAGTAAATGGTACCCAGCCCTTTATAAACATAAGAAAAACACATTCTGAGCGGACAGGATCTTTAAGAGCAATCTTTTTCTTGGATCGCCTTGATCAGCATGACAGATAAAAACAAACAGTGGGCTTAAAAGTACCATTAAGCTACTTCTGTTTTATTTTTCCTCTAAATTAATTGCATCGATCCACCTAAACAGCAGACAGTGAGCTAGAAGCACTCTACTGTTCATGTCTTCTTTTACTGCTAAT
Source organism: Lutjanus erythropterus (assembly GCF_056507025.1). Taxonomy (NCBI): domain Eukaryota; kingdom Metazoa; phylum Chordata; class Actinopteri; order Lutjaniformes; family Lutjanidae; genus Lutjanus; species Lutjanus erythropterus. Next base: position 27,170,287 of record NC_139336.1, on the reverse strand, counting down.
TAAAATTTTAGCGATATAAGTGGATGGCGCAGATCAATGAGTGTTGGACTGTTAAGTGGGAGCATCAGTATCACTTGATTATTAAAAGCACGCTAAACTTAGCACAAATAAATTGCACCGTGACTTTGTAAAACTATAATTAGAGTATTACAGCTGAAGTGTATGTTGTTAATTATACAAAGCGTGTTATTTAAACTGAGACATGCAGTTATTACTTTGTCGGTTCTCTGCACAGGATAAGTGAGGACAACCTGGACTACGTTTTCTGTGTTCATTGGATTCTCATTTGTGTCCGTTTTCTTTTAAAGTCTTTATTTGCTTTCACTGGCTTTGCAAAATAAACCTGAAATGATGTTTTAAGAGTGGTTGATTAGCAGGAATATGGTAGTGTAGTAACAGTATTTGCTCCCACTGTTTTCCTCACAGCGTGAAGAGGTGTAGCATGATTATTTTTGCATGTTGCTTATTGAATCTGGAGGAAGGTCATCCTTTGACCCCTCGGTGTGTGTATTTTTAGTTCCCCTCCCAGAGGTGTTTGATCTATCCCAGAAGCCCCCCACTTCCCAGCTGCTCCCTGTATGTTAAAACTGTTGTGATCAGCAGATTTCACGGACGTAGCATGTGTATGTGTCTGCTGGATGGTTATGGTTAGGAGAGTGTCAACCGCCCCTGCAGTATACAGAGATGATTTGGGGGGGATGAAAGCTTTGACAGTCGTCGGGGGGGATGATGTCATGCGTGGGTCCCAGCTTGTAAGCCTGCGTGTTTTCTGCACCGGTGAAAAAGCAGAGCTCCGGAGAATACATCTGGAAGTTTCAGAGTGGAATCTGACACCGTCGAGCCGTCGTGTTCAGTCAATGAATGAAAGGATGCTTGAAGGGACGAGCGGAGAGATGCCGGAATGGGTGGTCGAAGAGAAGGAGGGACGAAGATGAATGGAGGGAAGAAACAGTAGAGAGATGGATGATCTTTCTGACGGAGCGAGAACAAATTAATGAATGGGAGGAGGAGAGGAACAGGAGAGGAGCAGGTACAAGTAAATGAACATAGTTGGACAAGCACAGGTCACAACCAGATGAACAGTCCAACAGGCAAATCCAAAGGGGTCGGCAAGAAATCCAGAGTCCAGTAAATCAGGCCAGAAAGTCTAAAGACCACAGCAGAAGTCCACAAATACTGGGGAACACTGGGCTATAATAATGAGATGAGGGAAGAAGCTGCTCTTCAGTCTGGTGGTGTGGCAGCAGATACTTCTGTATCTCTTGCCAGACGGCAGCAGGGTGAACAGAATGCGTGGGTGGGGGGAGGGCATTGTCTTTTAGTATCCTTTGAGCTCTGTGCAAACACCTCTGCTGTGAACATCTCATGTCAGTATGTGATGCTTCCAGTCAGGAAGCTTTCAGTCGCACAGGATTTTTGCCTTCTTAAGTTTCCTTAAGAAATACAGCTGTTTCTGAGCCTCCTTTTTCTCCATGACGTTGATACTCAGGAACTTAAATCTGTTCCCCTGCTCCACCTGAGCTCCATTGATGTAGACATGGGCGTCCATCTTTGCCTCCTTTTTTTTTAAAACTCAAGCATTACTATTGGATAGATTGAAATAAAATTTTGTACATGAGTGTGTTTTCCACAGGATGAATTATGACAGCTCAGTTGGACTGTCCATTTAGTGCTCATTCAGCAAATGTTAGCACACTAACACCCATTTCACCAGTTTTTGTTGCATGTAAGCTGTGTCTTGCAGCAAAAAATCCTCTTGTGTTATTTTTGAGAAGAAACACCATTCTTGTGATTCATGCTATAAGCATTTTAGATGAATGTAAGACAAATGTATCTGAAATATATGCATGACTTTTGCAATCACCATTTGCATAAGCAGTGCTCGCAAAATGAGCTTGTGACCATTTTGAGCTAGCATGCACCACTGTGTATAGAGCCACTAGAATGACTATAGACCGATTGTATTCTCTTTAATCATCCTGCAGCCTGTCTGATTTATCTATATGTCCCTCTTCCTACAGATATTAACACCAAAACCCACTGGACTTTGGCCTCTGGCATTCCCCTCTGCATATAAAGACACAAAAACGCCTACATTCATGACCTCTCATGTCCACTTCACACCCACATGCTGCACATTTGCCAAGAAATAAGCAGCGTCGGGGCAGACAGCCAAATGAGAAAATTAAGTCAAAGTCAGCCGAGCTAAAACAATATCAGACACTCAGCACGTGAGTAACCAGTCCTAGACGGATTAAAGAGGAAACTGTGGAACACAAAACAAAAAGAAGTCAAACAAGAACAGACAGTCAGAGGAGGATTATGGAACGTAAGCTGAGGAAGAAGGGCAGTGGAGAAGAAAAACAGATAAAGATGAAAGAACAAAGGAGGAAATCTGGAAATATTTCAGTTTCATAACTTTTTCATGGCTCTAGGCTGCCCGTGACCATGCCAGAGTGAGACTATGAAGCTCCTCTCCTTTGCCAGTCGTGTCTGTTGTTAAACTCCAGCACATGGCGCATGAAGATCCAGGTCCCACCCAAAAGACCTTTTTTCCTTTGAGGGTTCAGACACCAGTCCGTCATAAAAACATTAGTTCATTCGTTCTTTAACTATTACTGGTGTATCTGTTTCTGAGCCACTACAGATGTTTGCTTGCTTTAATTTTAGAGGATTTATTTTAACTGTCAGTCTTGGATCAGCTGACACATTTCAGCTGATTAAGGTCGACTTTCAGTGGTACTTAATAACTTTGTTGCCCACAGGTGCTGATTTGTGTTAAGCCTTAAAGCTGCTTATAGTTGGTTAGATATGTTACAGATGAGCAGGTGCCAGTCGGGTGTGTATTTTTACTGGGGCTGAACTAGACTTTGAAGCCTACAGGTGCTGACTTTGGGGTCATTTTTATAGCTGGTTTGATGTCTCACAGGGCCAACAGGTGCTGATCTGTGCAGCTCCCTGCCCTGAACCGGCTGTGTCGCACACATCTGACTTTTGCTACTTGGTTTGATGTCTTGCAGAATTGTTAAATGCTGAAATGGAGACGTTTTGGTTTTGATAACTGTGTCTAAGAGGGCAGCAGCAGGGTTTTTATTGTGGGTTGGTGTGGCTGACAGACTGCCAGGATCACTCAGGACCACATGGAGTTTGACCAGAAACAGACTCATTGGTCGGATATTGTAGTCTGATGGCTGTGATGCTTAAACTAAATTAGATTAGAATTTTCTGGTGAGCAAAAAGGAGATTTTTTCCTATGATAAACAGCGAAATACATGGGCTGTGTATCTGTCAGTCCTTGTTTCTGTTGAAACAAGAGTCTCTGAGGCTCTACTTAAGCCCAGTAGTGCTTTGATCTACGTGCATGTCAGTGTGTTAACATGCTCACAACAACAACGCTGATGTTTAGCAGACATGATGTTTAAGATGTCCACCATCTCAGTTTGGTATGTCAAGCTTAAATGTTAGGTGCAAGCTGTGTCAAACTTGGCATGTGTCTTTTTTATCTAACTTATTGGTTGGCCAAATGTCAGCTAGAAAGGCAATGTTAAGTTTTAGAGGAGAATTCTTAATATATTTAATGTAATAAATCATAAAATAACAATATTATGTCATTGGGGATTAAGGAAACATGCTAACTTAAAATACTTGCTTCAGTACACACAATTTTGTCCTTTGAAATTTTTACTCTGGGCTAGAGCAAATTTTTGTTTATTAGAGAGTTACTAGAGTATATTAGAGTTAATATTTTAGAAGGAGTAGATGTTTATAAGATGATATAAAGATGTTTATCATTTTAAATTATAAATAAATTAGTCAGCGACTCATCAAAGTCTTTAAGATTCATCCTCTGTGGACCGTGAATGTCTGTCAGATGTCATATCCATCCATCCATGCATCCGTCCTTCCAGATATCTCAGTTGTTGAGTCTGGACCGGAGTGATGGACTCAGTGACGCAGAGCGGTGCCACTAGCTTGGCTAAAACCCCCCTCCTCCCTGTTTTCTGCTCACCATGTGCAATAGAGAACAATATGAACCCTGCAGACAGTGATGGACAGCTTTATATGCTAATACCTCGGAGGCTCATGAGGCCATTTCCATCCACAAAAGGGAGAAGTCCACTTATTGGTTTTCCAGGGCAGATGTTCGCCCAGCTCACGAAAATAGCCTGTTGCATAACTCGCTGGTTTTGATTTGAGCAGAGCAGAGCCAGGAGACACCAAACACAGCAAAACGAGATTGGTATATACACAAAGACGTCTCTGCCAATAGACCGAGGACGTCCCCGAGTAATTTACAGCTCAGGCCAGTGTGACTCTGAACTGTACTTGAGCTCAGTCTGTGATAAATGTAAAAGGCCTGGTTGGCCCTAAGCCATCTTAAATCAGCTAAATTAGCTCTGTGTGTGTGTGTGTGTGTGTGTGTGTGTGTGTGTGTGTGTGTGTGTGTACCTGTGGGTTTGGGTCCATAATCAGGTTAATAGGAACAGGAAATGGAGCTTCTCTGAGAGATGGAGAGGGGTAACAGAGGAAGTACAGAGAGGGATGAGGGAGAAACAGGGGGGATAATATTTCTTGGCCGGGATTCCAGTGTATGACTCTGCAGGTCTGGTTCTCTCTCTCTTTATTCTCCGTCTGCCTCTCTCCACCAGCAGGGAAATCTTATATGAAATCTGTGTGATTAACATCTAAACATGACGGGATGATGACTGGCAGCAGTATGTTTTCATAAGTCCTCTGTTTAGAAGAAGGCAGTGAGAGGGACTGCCAGCAGACTTAATTACGTATAATTTACGCATCTAAGCCTCCTTGACTTATGGTCCACATACATGCACTGATCCCTGTTTGTGTTGCACTCCCTGGCTGTCTTGTATGTCATGTTAACATGCACAAGAGACGATTCAACAGTTCATAATTTTCTTTCTAGTCTGAGAGTAGGGAGAATACTTCTAGCTGGTCTGTCTCTCTGTGCCATTATTTATTTATTTATTTAATATATATTTGTGGCCTTTTCATGGCTTTATTGACAGGACAGCTGAGGATATGACAGGAAAGGGGGAGAGAGAGTGGAGGGATGACGCTCAGCAAAGGTCCAGTTGAACCCACAGCTGCTGCAGAGGACTCACAGCCTCAGTGCATGGGGTGCATGCTGCATCAACTGATCTACCTGGCCACCGTGCTATTATTTCTAACATAGAGCTTAACGTTAGCTAGCAGACATGTATCATGTATGTAACTAACATTAGAACTTGGTCCAGCAGACTTCTACTAGACCAGCATAATGCCAGTTAAGAGTTTACCTTAGTTTCACGTGAATGTGTGGAAGCAAGTCAGTAACTCACGTGATCCATAAATTCCAAGTTCACTGACATAAACACACCTGATGTCACAGCAATATGGCAGCGCACACAGTGAAGAGGAAGCAGAAGTACCTTTTTGTCGGTTTTCACTGTACGTTTGTTGTAAAAAATGCTGTAACGTTTAGATTGGAAGTCAGGAATACCAACTAAGAATTATCAACTTCTCTTCCCTCAGACTTCCCCTCTACGTGCCAAAATGGTGATTGAAAGTCAGAACTGAAAAACAAGTGACACAGAAACAAAAAATACCCTGACAGGAATAAAAAAAGAAGAAGACGTTACTGAAAGAAGAAAAAAAGAGGAAAAATCAGAATATTGTCATTGAAAAACATGTCAGAATAGAAAAAAATCCTTTAAGTGTGTTTGCATACTGACATTTTCAAATCAGCAATAAACACAAAGCCGAAGGTGAAGGTCGTTAGTTTTAGAAATTCATTCCAGTTATTACAATTCGTCCTGCGGGGGAACGTGAACATGTGTGTAATATTTCATGGCAATGCATCCAATAATGGTGCCGTTCGAGGAAGCCAAGTCATTAGGATTGATTCTCTTGGGACCACAGATGTCTGCACGAAATGTCATAGCAATCCACGAACATGTGTTGACATGTTTCATACTGGACCAAAGTGGTGCACTGACTGACCGAACGGTCATCATTTGATCTCTGCTACTAGCGTGGCTAAAAATTCTATAATTACTGTGGGAGAGCCCAGACTCCATATGGTAGTTCTTTATTTTGTCTGGGTCGGACGCATTAGCTGCAAAGCATCATCGTGAAAGAACAAATAGCTGCTTTTTATTTGTGTCTCCATCCATGTGGTCTGTGTCTGTGTGTTTCTTTTTTAATCCCGCTGTTCCTCGACTCCTCTGCACTCCCTCACAAGTTCGGGAATTGAATAAATTATACTGCAGGAATTCCCTGCCTCAGTAGATATAAAGAGTGTCATTGTAGAGCCGGCACAATGAGACATGGACGGATTTATATAGAGCCTCTGTGATATATACTCAGCTCAGTGACAGACGGACGCAGACTACGCACAGTGCAGAGAAGAAGCCATTGTCCTGCAGGTCAGACTAAACTCTGACCAAAGTGCTTCACAGTGATGTTTGAAATTCCTCCAGTGTCCTCCAAAATTACTGTGTGTGTGTGTGTGTGTGTGTGTGTGTGTGTGTGTGTGTGTGTGTGTGTGTGATATGGTTCACACAGTTCCTCACTCATCTCGGTAAATGATCTCTATTTGCAGAATATTGCTAAATATTTGTGATATCATCAGATTGTATAAATAATGTGGCTAAATTACCAAAATGTCCATTATTTAGGAAATTACTGAATCTGTTTATTTTTCATTTCCGAATTGTATCTTGAGTATTTTTTAAATATTAATTGAGAATGTTTGTTTATTCTGACCTTTAATTATTGACATGGATTTCTTAAATAAGAAAATTAATACAGTTGTCTCTTATTTCAGGATTGGATTATTTATTATCTCCCCCAGGCATAAGATAATGCGGTGTGTGTGTGTGTGTGTGTGTGTGTGTGTGTGTGTGTGTGTGTGTGTGTGTGTGTGTGTGTGACAATAGGGCTGGAGCTACTGTCTGTATTTTTTGTGCACATTTATGACTGTATTGTTGAGAACCTCCTGACATTGTGCCTATTTCTGGAAAAAAATGTTTTGAGTGTTTTGTTTTATACCGACGGATAACTCCTCACTCCACCAGTCATCAACAACAGCCAGGTTTAACTTCTAGCTTGTTGCAGGACACATTTTGGCCTTGTAAAAGGTTCATAATGTCCAAATGGATTCACAGACTTGGTCAAGATCTTGTGGACAGTTTGGTCATGAACCAAACAAAAGCTGCTTACCTGTTCGTGTCAACTGGCAAAAGTGGGCGGAGCAGTGGGAGTGGCCAATAACAAAAAGGTGCAAAACTTCGGATTCATGTGCCATGGCCAAACTAACAAACTATTTGTTGCAGACTCTTGTGGGAGGCACCGACTTTAAACTTTAGTCACCCCCCCATAACTCCTGAACCATTTTTCGTAGACAGACCACAGAACATAGATCATAAACAGTCGTCATTGAACTCAGCAGCGTTATATTTTCATTGGTGAAGGTTAGCCTATGCTTTGGCGTCATCCCTTTGTTATGTGTGTGTGAATACATGCACATGTGGCTGCATGCATATACATACATCGTAATACCTGGTTGCAGCTATTACAGATTTGAATGTAACCCTTTCTTTCCCACCGTCCCTGCAGTGCTGCTTGCATGTGTGTTGTCCTTCAACGTGGACCAGAAGAACGGTTTGTCGTTCAGCGGGCCTCTGGAGGACATGTTTGGCTACACCGTCCAGCAGTTTGAGAACAGCGAGGGGAAATGGTGAGTGTCATCGACTGCATGTTCTCAGCTAACGTTCGTCAACTTTCACCACTACACAATTTCCTCCTGGTCTCACAGATGCTGAGTGAAACACGATCTCATTTCGTACATGCACCATCTGATGGCAATTTAACATGATGTTAGGTTGGAGCTTGGAAGATTTCCATAAAACTTCCAACATGGCACAGATCTGAACGGAATGTGGTCAGACTACCAGCAAGGCAGCAGCAGCAGCTTAACTGTGCACAAGAGTGAAAACAAATTCTGTTATTCACAGTGTTGAGAGCAACATGAGAACATTATCACCCAGTGGCCTGAAACTGTCATATCTCCTACAGAGTTGGATAAACCACAAACAGTTTTAAGTTATTGAGATGATTCTTCTCATCCTGAGTTGGTCTGTTAGAGAACTCATAGTGCAAAAGAGGTTAAAAAATCAACCACAACTCTAGTAAAAAGACCAGCACTTCATCTTTGTACTTTCAGGTCAACTGCATGGATGCAACTGTGAGCTTAGCCCCTTCTTAAAGTTTTAAAGTGTCATTGTATGCACTGTTGGAGATTAAAATCTGATCACATTAATGGATTGATGAAAGGGTGACGGCTCACAGTGCTCACTATAGTCAATATCTAAAATTTTCGGAAGGCAAAATAAGTTTTAAAATGTTAAAACTAATTTGTTTGCACAATTTAGTAATTTGTGCTCTGCAAAACCCTGAAAAGCTGACTTTTCATTCAGTGCGTGACGTCTGTAGAACCACTGGAACAGTCTGTTGTCCAAAGATGACACAAAGCTGAACAGAAGTGCACCGATCCAGATGATCCATTGGATCAGTTTGGATGGATGCTTGACTACAGTGTGCAGATTACAGTTCCCATGAAACAGCTTGCAGAGTGCTTATCGCTGACCCACATTAGGCCTACTTGTTTCCTCCCAGGGAGGGATTGGTTGCAGATGTTGATTGGTGTTATTGGTGGATGCTGACTGGCATTTACAGTAGCCAATAGGAACCCTCCCTTTGCCATATATCAATCCATAGAAGTAGAAGAGCTGTCATATTAGCTGACTTCTCCTGGACTGAGATCTACTAGTGAACATGGATGATCTGGGACTGAAAACAGCCTCACAGACCAACAGAGGCTGATGGCAGTTTGCTAAGTTACTTTAGGAACAAGTAAAGCTGTCTTTCCATCAGGTTACATTTTAAAAAATACCCATATAGGTGTGGACAGGGCTGAAAAACATGCAAGAATGCCTACAAAACAACTTTTTTGTCATTGTGGGGTAAGATGCTGACATACAGCTGATATATAATGCAACAGATATGTGATAAAAAACATTTTGATTTCATGGGAACTTAAGGTGTCTCACAAGCACAAAGTGATATCTCTGCCCTGGTGGTCCTTTTCAGAAAATCATTCCTAAATATTGTTAAAGAGAGGCCCAGCCAAACGTTTTATTATACCAAGAGCAGTACTCTATTCAGTTCAATTCAAATCCATAATGAGAACAAAAGTGAAAAACCGTAATTCACCTGTAAAACTAAGTGAAGGAGAACGCACCAGCTGCTGCGGTAATGAGGATATTTCTCTTTACTACCCGAGCTGTTAACCATAAACTGCCCACCGAAGTGTCCACATACTGAGCCTGTAAACATTCTGAAACCAAGCAGCCGTGGCTCCTTTCTAAAACTGTCTGGGAGCGCATTTTTAAAACCTTGTTAAACGCTATTAGAGTGTGGTTAATGGCTCTGCGTGTCTACATCTCTCCTTCACTTACTCCGTCTTTATTTCTGTCCGACCTGTTGCAACACCACCGCTGGGTCTTTCCCACATATCTGTACCTGGTACTGTTCTGCACTCATGATCTTATCACGCTCATATGAGATCAGTTAGATTAATTCACTCAGGGCTAATCAGCAGGGCCAGCTGTGGCTGAACCTCCAAACTGATCTGCTGCATCTCCAGATAGCACTTTTGTTCCAGTTCAGAGAAAAGTGTTGCCCTCACAGGTCTGAGTGATTAAGCCGAACCCGTGAAACATCAGATATCTGAGGAGTGAACGGGAACAGATGACGAAAGAAAAGAAAGAGATAAAAGAGGATGATGGAGAAAGTTTCAGGGAAGTGAGGAGGAAGAGGTAGCAATAAAATTGGAGATGATATGTAGGCCTCAGCACGTCCATGTGGGAGAAAACGATGGTGATCATGTGGTGATTCAACACGCAGGTTGCCACGACGGGGAGGTGACTGATTAGTCGCAGATGTGTCCTCCAGACCTCCACCCTTCAGCTCTTCAGTTCACCTCGGCGGTGTTGAAAGGTGGATCGACGGCACAGAGAAAATGTGTTACAGAGACATTTCAGAGGGACCAACTCTGACTCTCAGCATAAGTTTTGTCTCCTCTCTCAAGACTTCGGGCACAAATATCAGAAAAATGTTGTGTTGATGTTGAGTTTGCTGATTACGCTCCAAAAAAATCTCTTACAAATAAACAAATGATTGCTTGTTTTTTAATGACTTTTTTTTTGCCCTTTTCTTGAGAAAGAACAGGCAAAGATAGACAGGAAACAGAGAGTGGAATACAAGCATCAAAGGGCCACAGGCTGAAATCGAACCCATGACCTCTACTGAGAACTCACAGCCTCTGTACACGGGACGCACGCTCTACCAACTGAGCCACCAGGGCGCCCAAATGATCGCTATTTAATGTAGACAAATTGTGAGGAATCTGGAAAAATTTGCCAATCATCACAAAAGTGTATGGCACCCGATCAGACAGTGAGAGGCGTGCTCCACTACTTAAACAAATTAGCGCTACACCTCTCGCTGCAGGTAATACACTGACTATGGACAAGTAACTCACACAACGCCACTTCAAAAAATCTGAGCTATTCCTCAAAGAAATGCAAGACCTCTGAGGTTTTAAGATGGGTGTGATTCTTGAAAAAGCAAAGCCATTCAGTTTACTATTAATCGATATTTGAGATAACAGTTTGACTAGCAAGCAGTCCACCTCTGAGACTTGTGTCTTTCAGCTGGAGCTGAAAAATACCATTGAATTATCTAATAGACCAAGACTACGAGTCTACAGTTGATATGGGTGAAAAAAATCAACTCACAAAAGATTCTTGTCAACTCATAATTACCAAAAAACACACAAATTACAGCAAAGGCTAATGGGAATGTCAAATGACGAATTAGATTTTGACTTATTGGTGATGCAGATGAAAAGTTACAGGACACCATGGACCTTGAAACACGTTTAATGATCCAATTTAGATTTTAAAAAGTGAGATTTAAATAAGATAACACTACGTTTTGAACTGACCTTTTTGCAGTGATGTTAAACAATAAATCAGTCTTTGACAAACTGTAGCAAATAATTTTGTACATAATTTACAGATTACTTAAAAGAATAAGCAGCAGTGTTTTTATTCATAAATAAAATCCGTAGTGTTGTTGCGGTGTTTCTCACAGCGGGCAGCAGAAAGTGTGTTGTTGTTCCACTCTCACTTCAGATGACCAGGCCCCATTACAGTTCAGGAATGTTAATAAGGCCGAGTGTTTGGACGAAGGCAGATGACCGACTCTTTTTTAGCATCAGTTTACTGATGGAGTGGCACGATGTTGTTAAACTCACACATGGACTAACACTGGCTGGCATGCAGGCATGTGCATACTGGACATACAGTACACGCCCACGTACGCACACATACTGTACAATATATAATAACAGTGGAAACATCTGCAACTTATCGTGTGTTAGTATGAAATGAGGTGAAGATTAAGTGATAATTAAGTGTTCTTTATAATATAATGATTATGACATATTTAAAAGCTAATTATAATAAACCATAACGGCCAATCTGAACCTTATGTTTAATTTAACTATAAAAATATAATTAAGGCAAATCTAAATTGTTGTGAAATTAAAATATCACTCACCGCTCCCAATCTGCCAGTGTTTAATTTCTGCAATAACATCTGAGTTGTGCTTGGTATCACACTCGTAAAACTGTGAGGTGGCTGTGTGGTTGTTGGCAGGATTTCTAACCGACCAATCCCAACTGTTCTTTGTTTTATTTATCCAGGGTTCTGATTGGATCGCCGCTGTCGGGCCAGCCGGCTAAACGGACGGGAGACGTCTACAAGTGTCCTGTGTGGAAGGCGGACAAGGGTTGTATCAAACTGGAGCTGCCCAGTAAGAAAAACGAGTGCATATTTTATCTGTTTTAATTTCCTTTAATTGCTTTTGCGTGTGCACGGGTGAGGACATATATGCTTACTTGTGCTTATTACTATGAGCCAGGAGGACTATAAAACACGTCAGTTTTAGCCTCACTTCCTGTGTTACTTTATGCTGCTGACATGGTTTATTATTTGAAGGTAGGTCAGCTCAATTAATGTGAATTATTTATGTTAAAATCCCCTCTGCTCACGGCAGTCTTTAAAGTGGCAGACTATTACACCAAACTCCATTCTAAAAGCAGGCGTTTTATGTTTTTTTACAGTAAAAACTTTAGTCTCAACATCAGTAAGACTCTTCTCTGACTCACTTTGATCTACGGACACAATTGGCACACATGTCAGTTATCCAGTAACACTGTGATGAAAAGTTTGACACAGATGTACGTGTAATGTTTTTACCGTGCTTGCTTCAACGCAAAACTGTTCAGCACTGAGCAGGATACATGGAAGGAAATGAACACATAAACAAAACCTTCAGAAAGTGCAAAAAGTGTGCATTTAAGTCTCTGTATCTATAGCGCTGAAATGATTGATTAATTAATTATTTGACTATGCAACTATGCAAATCAGGTATGCATGATAACATTGGCACGTCATCAGTATCTGCCCAAAATGAACATTTCTGCAGATGCACGTGTATCACAAGTATGCATACGGCGTGGACGCTTTGTGAATCATCTGACACAGTGAGCACAGTTGATATTTGCAGTGATTGCTCAGCATCAGTCATGCGAGGAGGAGCCAAATCACATTCCTTCAACAGTACAAATTTATTTGCTTGTGTCGCCATCCCGATCATTATTTTATTTTTCTCAGTGAATGTTTACATTTTGAAAAGCATTGTATTTTATGTGTGCATCTGTCAGTGGGTCATTACAAAAAGACATAATAATGTGTTTATTCCAGGAGAGACTTGATGTTCTCTATAATTAGGAGGAAAAAACATGTGCATATATCCGTATCAGCACTGGCAATCAGCCAAAATGAGTTGGAAAATATCTGCATATCAGATATCAACAAAAATCCAATATTGTGCACCCCTAATACAAATCAGCTGTTGAGAAAATAATCTGGACATTATTCAGTTCTAATAAACTGTATATTATGGCAGATTTTTGTGTAATTGTACTACTGTGTGTTTAAATCTACTGTACATCAGACCGGGTCTCATGGGGAGGAAGTGAAGCCCATCAGAACTGCAGGAAGACAGTAAATAAACAAGGTTTTAATGTTTCATCCTCCCAATTATATCTTAACTAAACAGATAAACATAACTTAGCTCCCGGTCAGCAGTCTGCAAAGACTCTATTAGTGTTTGTCTGCGTGTTGACGCACGAGGACTGAGAGCTGAGGGATTAAGACTTTTCATCACGGCTGTTCACACCTCAGAATTATCCAAAAAACAGGAGTTAAAATTCTCCTGTTGTTGGTAAATTACTGGCTTTAAGTGACGATAATACAGTCGGGGCTGTAAATGATACTCCCCGCACCCCAGGGGAGAGGGGTATATTTGTTTTATCTTGAATGAGTTTGACAAGCAAAGGCCTAAAATCTCACAAACTGAAGTTTAGTCTGGAGAACATCCACTGGGAATCGATTGAGGCTGGCAGCTGGAGCCAGACCACTCAGCAAACAACAGGGAGTGGTTTACATTATGACAACAACAACAGTGCTGCAACAGCAACAGCATGACTTAGTTTTTTTACCTCAGATTTATTTGATTTTGACGGATGGATGAGGCGAAATCCAAGGACAGCCCCGCAGGAAGGATTCATAATGTTTAATTTAGGCAGAGGGCTCGTCAGTCACGTTAAGTCTGATCCCCGAGGAGTATGTTTCGACGCCTCTCTCACACACTGGTGCACACTATTCCAAAGCAGGGCAGAGATACGCCAAACCATAATGAGTTAAGTTAAATTGTGCGGTTGTTATGTTGTAATTTTTAATAATGTTTCCGTCCACCCAATAAAACTGAAAGGTGGTTGTGCCAGGGCTGTTATGAGTGTTGAAATGCTGACAAGAGAGTTGTCTGCAAAACATTACTGCAATATGTCTGCATTCTGTTTGGAAAACTGAATCCAAATGACAAATAATAAACATAATCTGTTGGCTGTAATTGAAAATTCAGGCTCCAGTCTTGCAGACTGAAGAAGTGACGCTCCACTGTGGTATTTACTACTGGATGTTACAAAGCTTCCTCACACAAGGAGAAAACGTGGGCGACGGAGACGATGAGAAGCTAATAACTTTGGTACAACAACAAACATAAAACTTGATAGACACCATGAGCAGTTCTCTTTTTACCAACCATATTGGAAATTAATGAATAAAATTACCTAATAGAGGGAATTTAACATTTTAAAAGTTCAAAGTTTGCAAGAGAATATTAAGAGAAATCTGCATTTTATAGTCAGACCTCGAACATGGTCCAGATGAATATGAATTATAAAGCAATTTTAAGTCCATGGCCAAAATGATGTTGCACAAATTAATCAGTTAATTAGCAGTTCTACAAAGATGTCCAATAATCCAGGTATTTTTGAGATGTTTTAGTCTGGAAACACAGAAAAACAAGACGATAATGTATAATGTGTGTAAAGACAACGTTCAGGGGGGTGGAAGCTGTTATATCGGTTATCTGCAGATATCCAAATTCTGGTATCTGAATTGGATCAGAACTGCAAAAAAAAGTGGAACGTGCATCTCTGGTTGGAAACTAACCAGCAAACTAATGTCTCTTCTACTCACAGGGTTCCTACAGCTTGAGGCAAATTAGTTTTAAGACTTTTTTAATGCCACTCTGAATGAAATTTAAGACCATATTTAGAATAACCAAAATGAAGAAACAAACGTCAGTTACTCAGTGTTATTGTAACATACCTTGGACTTTTTGGTCCGGTGAAAAAATTAGATGATCTACTTCAAATGTTGGGGGGAAAAAAAACCCACTTTCCTAACCCCAACTGCATGCCAACGTGTGTGCAGTTTTGGAGTCCAAGAACATTGTGCAGAATAAATCTCTGACTCCCTTATTTGACTTGTATAACTGGTGCTTCATCACTGTGTCCGAATGTAGTCCGGAGATCCGCTGCTGCTCGCTGTGGTGTTGGACTTTAAAACACTTGCGACACAAAACACATCATATACATTTCCTGGCACCAGTTTTAATCATGCCTTGAGTTTGTGATTAAACAGCCAGTTCTCATTGAATTCACTCTTTCCCATGTCTCCATGTTTACATCACCAGACAGGGCATCTTCTCTGAGCATCTCGGCCGAAAACAGAACAAGTGTGGTTGGTTCTGCTATCATGGTCTGCATGACCTTAATGTAAGAGGCGTTCTGTTATTAATTATTTAAAAAAAATCTTTTTAATTCGCAGTGTTAGAAAAAAATTATTAATAAAATCCTCCTTTCCATGATTTAATACATCTTAATTCCATTGAACACCTTTTAAGGCTTTCTCAGGATTCCCAGGAACCCTGTCCTCAGCTAGTAAACTCTGACTCAGAGTTAAGAAAGATACCAAGGCATGCAGAACACAGATGACTCTTCACAAATATTTGGTATTTGACCTGCATTTTTCTTTCATTTTCAAGAGGTCTTTCCAGACCAAGAGGGACTGTGTGTTAAGTCTGATTTGTTCTGATAGTTATCTGCAGTTCACAGTTCAGTGAAGACAAAGCTCGTATTCTCCTCTGCAGCTCCACAAAGCTGCTTTCAGTCCCACGTGGACACATCATGAGGTGCCGGATCTCGGTCCATGTCACTCATTTTACCAGATAGTTGAGAAAGAGGGAGAAGCTACGTCTCAAAGCATCTTTTTACTTAAAATATGAGATAAAAAGATATTTTAAATCTCCGTTCTCTTCTTCATGAGAACTTCTTCATGAAGACAAGAAACAGAGGAAGGAGAGGAAGACTAGGGATGAACTAAAGCCATTAAAGGTCATCACGTCACACTTCTAACCACTAACAGCTCTGTTGCACGTCCGTTCAAAGGAGAGCACACATGCCAGAGTCGTAACTGGCTGCTAATGAGAATCAGAAATGGTTCAATATCAAAAGTCGCCCAAGAGGATTTGGTAAAGAGGTCGATTTAAAATTGAAATGGCATGTGAATGAGTTTGTGAAAATATGTGCATCCCTCGGAAAGAAAAGTAGAGCAGATCCAAAGCATTCCCCAGTTGAGGCAATAGTTTGTCATAACATGCTAATTTTAGCCACATGTTGTGATTGCTTAATGATTCGAATCCTGTTTCTTTTTCACCCTAAACTTGGATGTTTACCAACAGAACATTTTGTTTTGTGCGTCCTTTATTAATCGCCATAAGCTACAGACTGAGGGACAGGCCGGTAAAGTAATGAAACATCCTATATTTAACCACATGTCACTGCTTATTACATCTTCTCGGATTAGACGGAAGTGAGGAAGGCGGGTGAGCGGCTCTCTTCCTCTGGGAAAATACAGGAGAGGAATTTATCCAGCTGCTCTGCCTCTCTGTTCTGCTCTGTGTTTGTCTCACTCTGTTTATTCATCCATATTTTTTTTTTTTTTAGAAAACACATCAGTTCCCAAAGTACATGAAGTCAAGGAGAATATGACCATGGGAACCACACTAGTGACCAATCCCAGCGGAGGATTCCTGGTAAGGGGGAAGTTGCTCTTTGTGATATATAAAAGCTCTATAGTCTCCATACCAAACACAGAAAGAGGACTGAACTTTGCATACTTTCTGCAAGAAACCGGGCAGCAACTATATGTTCACTAGACCTCTGCACTCTATGGAAACGGAGAGATTGACCCTTCATGTTTCCCACTGAGACTTTGTGTCCTGGGAATCTAACAGGATACTGTGAATCAGCTGTATACATGCAGAAATGTATGAGTATGTAGGAGGTGGTGACGCCCATAAAGTTTTATAGCTGTGAACTCCTGTAAAATTTTATTTGTACATGATTCTGACATTTGCAGGGTGTAAAACTTACAGTAACTCTGGAGTAGTGGTCAATAAATCTATATTTATGTAACTTATTTGGTCCAAGAAGCTGTAATGTTGTATATAATGTCCCATACAGATACGTAGTGTAAGTGAAGCTTTAATCCTAAACACCAAATGTAGTTATTATGAGTCTTTGAGAGAGAGTTTGAACACGAAGAGGGCTGGATGTGTTACATAATTTAATTTCTTCCTAAAGACTGTCCCATCAGTCCAATCCCCCAGAAAGTGCACCAGGTGTTGAAGCCAGTTTGAACAAAAGTGGCCAATTACAGCTCATGTGATGCACAGTAGACCAAAAAGGACTTTTCCCCATGTGCGTAAATCATTAAAAAAAAAGTGGCCATGCATTTTTTTTGACTGTCACAACTCTGACAAAATGAATCGTTCCCGCTACCTTAAATTCATCCTTTTGGTTTGATAACCTTTGCAAAGTCTAGAAGAGCTGCACAGTTAGATAATTTTATTCCTAATCATGTTAGCGAGGGCTAAACTGGAAGTACATGGTGAACATGGTAAATATTATACCTGAAAAAACATCAGCATGTTAGCTTTGCCATTGTGAGCATGTTAGCATGCTGATGTTAGCATTTTATTTATTTATTTTTTTATCTATATTTTTGGGGGCTGGAGAGTGGGGGAATAATGTGCAGCAAAGGGGAGTAAGCAGGAATCAAACCCACGGTTGATGCAGGGGACTCACAACCTCAAAACATGGGGCGAACGCCAGTCGGCTACTGCATCAGAAGGCATCTGTCAGGTCAGGAAGGACGACTTGTGGAAACCTCCTATACACTCGGTTGAGTAGAAAAGGATGTTCAAGGAAAAATGGACCACCCCGTTCTCCTTCAGACTTCTGTGATAAAGCAGATCACTTTATCTGCCATTATGGGATCAATCACAAATCCTTCAGTAAGTTTCCTTGTGCGGTCTTCAATTACATGCTGGCTCCCTAAACTGGCACTCAGTCATCGAAACTTTGAGAAGCCCAGTTGTAGGCTCTCTGTTGTTCTCCAGTATTCCTCCGAATGTCAGGAAAGCACTGAGGTTGTGAGGCATGCAGGGAAATCTAAGGAAATGAGGCTGAAGAATTAATAGATGTTATTGAATTTTCCAGTTATTGTTGGTCATTTTTAAGCCGTACTTCCTCGCAGGCTCAGTTTCTCTGTTTCCCTCTTCTCGCTTTCTCTCTCGGAGAAGCTCAGTCTGAAGGGATCTACGGTGGTTTTTAATAGTCCGTGTGTAATCCTCACTTTTAGTAGTTCTTTCCTCTTGGTTTCTTCCTTCAGTAGCCCTGAACCTCCTCTCACCCATGACCTCATACTGGTGGAAAGCTAACCAGTTTTACTTTCTCAAGCGACTAGAGTCTTTTGTGTGTGTTTCCTGTCTCCGCAGGCCTGCGGTCCTCAGTACGGGTACATGTGCGGGCAGCAGCAGTATATCTCAGGAGTCTGCGTGAATGTCAGCTCTTCCTTCCAGATCGTCGACACTATGGCACCCGGCATACAAGGTACACAGCCTGACAAAATAAGACACAGCAGATCCACGCAGGACGTGACGGCATCTGTACAAATGGCCCGTCGGGGCTAAGAGATTATAATCTACTCCTCACAGTAGTACCACCCAAGATCCTGACATCAGACTCACCCTCCCTCAGCGTACAGGGAGATTAGAGCATTCTTCTTAATGTAAACTCGTCTGCGACCCCCATCCCTCTCCGGCCCGGCCCTGCTGCCGCGTTGTATGCCCAAGTTAGGAGACAGTTTACTGCGCCTGCACTCTGTTTCCCAGGAAGGAAACAGCCTAGAAAGAACCGGAGAGTAAACAGTCTACAGTTATTTTCTTTCTGTTTCTTTTTCTCAGGGTTTTCAGTATCACTTTCGCTGCCATTCCTCTAACAGAGACGAACAAAAACACTGGACTGATCCTATAGTGCTGCCCATTTAAAAACCCATTCAAATTATCTAGACTCTGTTGCATCAACAAAAGATTAATTTAACCTAAGATTAGCTCTGATCAGTTTAGCAAAACTAGATTTAGAATGACTAAAACCAGATTTAAAATGAAGCAGAGCTCTGTTGCAAAATTAAAAGCTAATCTCTGTTTAGAAAATGCAAGTTTAATGACGTAAACGGAAATTAAATTGAGTTTAATCAGTACACAGATGCTTGCTTACCCCAAAATAAAACATTACATCGTTTGCTAGCTAGCTGAAAAGGCTCATGATGATGGCTCGATCTAATTTCTCCTCTTTTAAGATAAACTTGTTGACTGAATTAATGTAGGAATAATGTGGCCAAATAATGGAAGATTAACAAAACAGACAAGAGCATAGTAAGGAAAAAAAGAGACACTGTCTGGCAGCAACTGACAGACTGTTTTAACAGATCAACTGGAGTGAAAGACAGAAGAGACGCACCATAGCAGCCTTTTAAGACCTATACCTCCTCAAATGTAGTAGTGGATCACATTTGAAACTGGAGTTTTGGTGCAAAGTATTTTTTTTCTTAAATTTAAGCTACATTAAAAGTTTGGTGCAACATAGTTTAAAGTTAAGTTTAATCTAGTTTAAAAAAAAGAATCCTTGTTGGTGCAACTTAGCGTTTTCCACTGTAAATGAAACATTTGACAGATTTTGCATCTGTTAGAGACATTTTACTTTCTTGAGTCACATGAGGCAGCCTAAGCAAATTTTTGATGATGAATCTAGCCTTTTTTAAGTCAGTAACTACATGTCTATGGGATTGGTAATAAGGAAATACAACTTTGTGCTAAACTAAGCTTTTTACAGCATTTTTTCCAGTATATGGTTTCTGGTGAATCATTTTTAGCTGTTAATATGCAGTTTATACCACTATACTTTTTTAAAACATTCCAGCCATTTTGGCTTAATTCTCATAATGCATTTAAAAAAAATAAAAAATAAAAAATTCCTCCTCCTGTGATTTATTTTTTCTCATGCCTGCCACTAAACTGAAAGTTCAAATTTATTCTTGACATTTCGACTTATTCTGAAAATGCAAAATAAATGTTTTGTTTCCTTAATGTGGCCTGAACACTGCATTCATCCATCGTACTGTGTGCTGTGCAACACAAACATTTAAAGGACCTAAAATTATCCAGTAATTTAGGTAAAAAAACAACAGAAATGTTTCCTCTGCTTTCCTATTCTGTTAACACTCGTGTGACCCCTCAGATTTAACCTGCGACCTCTCGTGTGGCTCCCGAACCCCAGGTTGAAAACTGCAGCTCTACATCATTACATTTTGGTTTGGATCTTCTGTACTGTAGTGTGTCTGCTGTGAGCACAAGTAAACAGGAAGAGGACTGGATGTGTTACATAATCAAATTTCTTTCTTTGGAGTGAAAATCAGCTATTTTAGTGAGACCAGTTTATAAAACACACATCAAACTTACCATTTGATGAACTGTAATTTTCTGGTTTTGTTGCAGGATGTGGGAAGGAGCTGGACATTGTGATAGTTCTTGATGGATCTAACAGTATCTACCCCTGGTCGAGTATCACCGATTTTCTGGAACGCCTCATCGAGCAGATTCAGATCGGACCTCAACTCTCACAGGTCGGTTACATGGATGAATGAAAGAGTTAAATCATGTTTTGAAATGTCTCTTTTTGTCTTAACATCGGGTTGTTGGAATCAATGGATAAATAAATGGATAAGTGGACGGGTTATATAACATTAGACTGACATAGAGAAAGTATGAATGAAGGAATATATTTGCTGCCAGCTCAGTTTTTCAGATTTTATTATGTTTAATGACTTAACTGCCCTCCATTATGGAATTTTCCACATGTTGCCAACTGCAAGAGTAACTGAAAGATGTCCTTCATAAAGCAGACTTTATGAAATGAAGCCTTTTTAGTCTTCAAAGTAATTTTAGCCTGTGTCTTACTAAGTTATACCTTGAGTGTATTTCTGTCTTGGATCGCTCCTCCAACGGGTGGTTAGTTTTTATTATGGTTACATTGATCTGGCCTGGAGCTTGTGGAGTTTTCCAGAGGGAAACACTGGAAAGTCTCCTCGCTGTGGAGCCCGGTGGTTGTAAGTCACATCTTCCATGGCTGCTGAAGTCCTCTGCCTTCTGTATAAAGAACATTGTGTCATATCAGCCCCACCAGAGCCGACCACATCCTCAGCAGACTGTCTGGGAGGGGACGCAGAGAAGAGACGAACGCAGAGGGAGAGAAAAGGAAAAATAAATTTAATGTAGGGTAAAGTTTATATGAAAAATGTGTGTGTGTCTGTGCGTGTTTTCCAGGTGGGAATAGTGTCCTATGGTGAAACCGTGACTCACCGTGTCAACCTGAGCCAGTTCGACAACACTCCTGATCTGCTGGAATTCGTCAAAGAGCTTCCTCAGCAGACCGGCTTCAAGACCATGACTTTCCTGGGCATCGACACTGCCAGGTACTCAACATTAACCCCTCCCCTTTATTTGGGTGCGCCTGGCAACGCCGGGCCACAATACAAATCATTATGGTCTGGCAAGATTTAAAGCCACTGGAAACCCAAATCCACAATAGCCTTCAAACTGTGTAATTTAGGACTTATGTACACAATACAAAGCATCTAAAAAGTTTTGCAAATTATTTTTAATCCAAATAATAATAAACTTTCCTGATTTTTGGTTTGAATTAAGCGTGATTATGGCTGGACAAATACGCAATTAATTCCATGACTCAATCATAAAACAATCAGTTGTCCCTCAAACACTCCTACAGAGTCTTGAGAAATGGTCAGAACAGCAAAATGAGATGTATTTTTTCAGTTGGTTTTCTAACATAAATGCTTATTTTCACTTTTTTTGTAACCATGATGACGTATTTGCATTTTTACTATTTCAAGCCAGATTTCCAGCAGCTTTAACAGGCATTTGAATGGGACAGTGTCGTTTTAAATAGACTTAACAATGGACTCATAGAGGCTTCTTAATTTAAACATAAGCATGAATCATTCCTATTGGCTATCCTATATCTCTAACTGGGCTGTCATTGGTCAAATTTCTCAAACTATGAAGCAGAAGCTCTAGGATTGGTCCAGCATGTATCTGGTCAGACATGGTGGATTTTTTCTTGTTGCAAAAGCTAAGCTTAAAGTGAAATTTCAGCAATTACACATATCCCTTTTGTGCCTGCAGAGGGAGCTGCAGAAAGTCTGACAGATGTCCTCAAGTGGTGTTAGCTAGTGATAGTTAGGAAGAAGTGAGCTTACCAGACCTCTGTAGCCTCCGCAGCACTTCAGCACTTGTTAACCCCCTGTTTCAACCTCAAGTGAGTCAGAGATGTTTTTCACTCATGAAACCAAAACGCTCTCATTTTCATCCATGCCGGTGCCTGTACCAGCTCAGTGCATCTTGCATCTCAGCTATGTCTCTATCTGCAACCTTAAGCATTTATTTACGCTTCAAGTCTATTGAGGCCGAGGTTGAAGCCCAATAAAAAGTCACTGAATGAAAATATTTATCTATATTTTGCAACCTAGGTGGAGCAGCTGGGAAGCAAGACTTCTTGGACTTCTTCTGCAGTGTTTATTTATGGGCAAACTGTACTTTTACTGCCACTTCAACTTCACTGCTAAACCTTAATGCTGATGTGAAACTTGTGGTCTAGAAATGGGCAGCTTAGGTCTACATGAGCTGCTACTAGCATAACTCACGCAAATCTCCGACAACAGTCAAGTTGCATTGTGTGAACAAACCTCCACGAGTCTCATGAAAGTGAAATAACCAACATGCTCAGTTTCAGCAGGTGTTCCAGAAGTTCTTTTGACTGAATTTTGAACATTTCTACGAACCAGGAAGGAGGCATTTATGCCGGAGCGTGGAGCACGAGCTGGGGTGAAGAAAGTGATGGTGATTGTGACTGACGGAGAGTCACATGACTTCCATAATCTTAACAAGGTCGTCGGAGAGTGTGACAAAGATGGCATCGAGAGGTTTGGCATTGCCGTGAGTACAAACTAGCTTTGTGTCAGTTAGAAGAAGTACAAGACAGATCAAGTATGTAACATTATTAAAATAAGATTAAGGGAAGGTGTTGTCAAGGTGGTTTGTTGTTGTTTCCAGGTTTTGGGAGACTACAATCGTCAGAACAAAAGTTCAGAAGAAGTGCAGAAATTCATCAAGGAGATTGAGTCGATCTCCAGTCAGCCGTTACGAGAGCACTTCTTCAACGTGTCTGATGAGGTGGCGTTGTTGAGCATCGTGGAAGCTTTGGGAAGCAGGATTTTTGCCTTGGAAGGTAACACTGTAAACACACACGGACGTGTGCATGCTCAAAAAGTTTTACGTGTTCACCTACCTTAGTTAGTCCACAAAACACTGCTGGAGTTTCACAGGAAAACAGTGCTGCAGGATCTCCCAAGCAATGTAAGTTAATGGTGACCAGTGTTCAAACAAGAAAACATAAACTGCCTCCATACTGCTCACCTGGTCACCATTCACCTCCATTGTTTGTGAGATTCTGCAACACTTTTTTCCTGTGAAACTCCAGCAGTGTTTTGTGGACTAAAAAACTAAACCAGACATTCAGCTGGCATGAACTTTACCTGACCACCAAAGGTTAACACATCGCAGCTCCTGAGCTCAGAAAAATTTCCACTTCAGAGGTTGTGAATACCACAAGAGGAGGGCATTCATATTGACTCTTCTCATGAATACAGTAAACACAACCTTATGTAGAGGCAGCACTTGGTTATGAATAAGGACATATATTACCACAATATTCCCTTAAAGAGATCAGTGTGTTAATTTTCTTCAGTGAATACTCTCTTGATTCAATGGTAAATCATTAATGACAACATTTAATTATGTAATATTTCTTTTGATATAAAAAGGTTAAAATTAACTTTTTCTTCTGTAGCTACGACCGGCAATTTCACCTCGTCCTTCGAGATGGAGATGTCCCAGGCTGGCTTCAGTGCACACACTTCTCAAGTAAGTCTAAATCCAATTATTTATCTCAGAGGAGTAAACAAATACCATATTTGCAACATGAAAGTCAGTGACTTACTGTAAAATCGCTGAACCAGGCTGATGTTGAGATGAGTGTACCACATCTTAAGATTGCAGCGAGGTTCACGCGTCTGTAGGCGTTAAGTTTTAAGAGGAACCGTTTATTTTATCTGAGTGTACAGTATGTGTTGGCATGGATGTTTTCTCTACTAGTGAATCATCCAGACACAATGCCACCACGCTGTTATCTCTGCTGTATCTCCAAGCCTTTGGTGATTCACCTCGGTCAGCGGAAGCCTCCAGACACAGACCCTCTCTGTCCTCTCTGCTCAGACTTCAGACTGACCGTGTTTTGTCTGATTGCACGAAAGACAGACAAGACACAGACACGAGACGTGTACAGCACGAGACGCACCGAGGGAAGCTTGAATCAGTTGTTTGTTCGCTACGGTTAAAAACAACACGCCTGCTTCTGACCCTCCACACGCCTCTTGAGTTCATTCATTAGGTATTTCCTATGTCTATTTTAAAACAAACAGCCTCCCCTGTTACGCTGCTCTTCCTCCTGACTCATGTTTATCACCTCCTCGATCGCTGTGCACCGTCTCCCTGCCCCGCCTGCAGCGGCTCATTGAACTTTACAAAACCAGACACAAACGAACTGAGTCGTTCCTCTGTGTGTTAAACACGTGAGGCCTTGTTGTAATGGTCAGTTGAGGGAAAGAGCCTCTTGACGCAGTTCATTGTGAGTAATGACACATGTTATGTCCTGTTTGACCCTTCCTCTTCCTATTAGATAACTCTGTTTCCTGTATACAACAAAAAGACTGATTACGTGATTTTGCATATTTACTTTTTTCTATATTTTTACAGTTTTGTTCATTTTCATTTTATTCCATATTTTATCCTCTTTAAAGCGTGTGTTTTGTTCCCAACAAAGAAAAATTAAAGTCTTATTAAGGTATTATTTTACTTTTATCTTAGTCTTTATTAGATTTATCTTGTTTGTCTTGCTCTTTTTCTTTTGCTCTTTTTAATATTGTTGTTTTAGCTTCTCTGTACAACACCTTGAATCTACCTCTTTATATGAAACATGCTTTATAAATAAACTGTCTTGAATTAATAAATAACTTAAATGGTTAATTGATTATCAAATTTGTTCAAATAATGTTTATCAGTTAACTGACTACATTTTTCAGCAGTATGTATATTATCAGGTCTTTTTAAATAGTGCTGTAGTTCTGGGCTTAATTATACAACTAATTTAGAGGTACCATCTATATTTAGTATTCACAGTTTATGCTACTTTATACCATAAAAACTCTAAATACCACCAATAAAACTACCACTAAATTTCAAAGGGAAATATTGTACTTTTTACTCCACTACATTTATTTGACAGCTCTAGTTACTTTGCAGGTTCGGATTTTAGATACAAATTGATTTTTAACAAATAAAATTAAATTTTTATAGATAAATCCACCCAAAAGCATATCAAGTATTTTATATAACCTCAACTTTTACTAGCTAAAACATTAAATACAGCTTCGTCCTTACATCTTAATCCATCAGTAATAACATTCCAACAATGTATGTATTGTATTTATTTTTCCCAGTAATACTTTTTATAATGTTAATAATATTTTACATGCAGAACTTTCACTTGTATTGGAGTATTTTTACATTGTGGTTCATCACTACTTTTACTTCAGCAAAGGATCTGAGTACTTCTTCTGTTCTCATATCTGACGGTTCCTGATATCGGCTCTGTTGTCTCCTGTAGGAAGGTGTGTTACTGGGAGCAGTGGGAGCGTACGACTGGAACGGGACAGTGGTGATGCACACCGCTGGAACAACAGTCATTCCAGGAGAGACTGAGTTCTACGACCCAAAGATCGAAGCTGGGTATGAAAGACTCGCAGGGTACCTTGGTGAGTTGACTCTTAACATCTTTTAAAGCCCTGAAAACATATTCTCTCAACCAGATTCTCATATTTTTTCAACCAGCGTGAGCGATGGGGTTCTGTAAGAACCATGGATGCATTATAAATTGCTCCCTAAGCATGAGCCAAAAAAAGTTGTTTAGTTTCCAGCTTCCTCGTTGAGCAGCCCACTGTGCATGAATATTTCAATCAGGAGACAACTGACTAAAGATAAATGTTATTACAGAAATGATATGTGATGATTAGTCTTGACAGAAGGTCTTTGGCGCTTAGGGAGATCTCTGTTATCGAGGGGCGCCTGAACTCAGCAGTGACAAGATAAATCCTCCCAGGGAGTCCGGACACTGGTGGGGGTGGAGGCTGCTGACTCTGCTGGGAAAGACTGCGCAGAGATGGGGAGGTGGAGAGGCACAGCAGCAGGAAGGAGTACAAACAGAGAGAGAAACATTTAAAAAGACAGCAGCAAGATGATAGGCTGACTATAAAGGTGTGCTTGGATGGATTGGATAGAAGTGACCAGCTGATGGATCTGCTCATAACACTAATGATAGCTGGAAGAGTGAGCATGCATGAGAGGAGTAAACAGTAAGAAGAATAAACTACAGGCCAAAACATGCAAAAGTATGGTCTTCCTGAGTGAACCTTTGCTGCTCAGCCTAATGGTCATAAAAAGGACTTTTGCAGGCGGTGGGAAAGTTTTACAAACATAATAATTCATAATAGAGAAAGAGAAATAATGGCCTTACTTGTAGTTTGGTGTAACGTGACATTCCAGGTGGTTTGTTACACACAACCATCTGGGACGATGTCCTTAGAAACTGTTTGGAAAAGGGCAGGCACTTTCAAAAAAACATTTGATTGTATGAATCATCTGTCTATCACATCTAACACGGGCTAACTTTAACCAGTCAGATCAAACTCTTGCTGAGGCCTTGCTGAGTCTTTTCTGTTGAAAAAAAAAAAGCCTTTAGTGCCGTTCTTTGCTCAGTGAAGAAACACTCTCCAGTTCTGATGTAAATGATGCTATTGCAGTATTTAAGCTAACCTCTTCAGGAGCCACCATTGTTTGTTTGAGACGAGTCGCTTCCACGGACACTTCTTGCTGTCGTCACACCTAAAACCCGTAGCCTGTAGCTGTCTGTAATCCCTCCTAGGATGCTGATTGGCTGCATCACTTTTGGTGTGGGCACAGACAGATAACAGACAGATTCTCGCGTGATTTCGTGATCTTGCAAATCCAGCTGCCTCGCAAGGGAAAGTCTGATGTCCTGCCAACAGTTTGAAAGAGTGGCTTTACACTAAATCCAGATTTTTGAGTTCTTCATTTTTTCCTCACCGATTTTAAATGAATGGGGGCTAATTTATGAAAAGTTTATGTCACATAATTTTGCGCACCAGTTAGAGTTGAGCAACATTTGAATGAGAATCTGATGACAGTTAGAGGGCTGCTACTTTGTTACTGTTAATCAGATATGATCACATCCAGGCAGATTAGCTGAGTTTTTTATTGTTAATTCTTAACTAATTGATTAAAATTGATACTTTAAAATGTCTTAAACTAATGGTTGCTTATTTATTTATTAATGTTTAATATGATAGTAAAATACTTAAGATTTGAACCAGTTTTTCAGGAACTTTTCACACTTGCATGAACAGCTCTATGAGAGCTGACTGCTTTTGTATTAAACAGAGATAGACAGAGATATAAACTGGCTCTTTCAACGGATTAAGTGAAATTTCACAGCTGCAGAATAAATATAGAGTTTCTGTTGGACGGGGGAGTAAGATATGTAATTTGTCTAACTTTGACAGCAGATGCCTCTCTCTGTCTCTGTCACATAAATAACACACACAGACTCTCCTCTCTGTCCCGCTGCCTTTTATGGCTCGTCGAGCAACCGCAGCATCTTAATATCAAGTTATTTAATCAACATGTCATTAGAAAGAGCGCTGGTGGGTCCAGGCTCGCGTACTGTAAACTCAGCTGCTGGCACGTCCTCATACCTAAAGGTCTGACTGCACACACAGCCTTTGTGTGTTTGTCTGCGAGTGTGTGCGCCGCTGCCAGTTTCCAGGAGTGTTTTATAGTTTCCTCTACACACACACGGAGATGTAAACAGCTGGCTGTAGAGGTGTTTAAAAATATCCCACAAAGAGAACCAGAGTGTGTTTTTCTCATGGCATTGTTACGTGTGTATACACTGTGACACAGTCCTTATGATGTCTGTTTATGTATGATTTGAATTAACGCAGTATCCACGTGTGTCTTCAGGCTATGATGTCCAGTCGGCCTCCACCCCTGATGGAGTGCTGTACATCACAGGTGCTCCGCGGTACAACCACACAGGCCGGGTTGTTATCTATCGCCTGGATGAAAAGAACAAAATTGTCGTCTCGCAGATACTGAAAGGAGAACAGGTGAGTCTTCTTCACTTTGGTGTCTGGATGAGCCTCCGTTCCTCTGTTTATTTTTTTCATCAATATGTCTGAAAGCTGAAATACGATACTTAAGGATCTGGAACATATTCTAACCCGACCCAGTGTCTGGTTTTACACTTGCTAATAAACTCTAAATAAGACTGCACTGATCCCTTTGGGAATGTCTCTACAGTGTAATTATGGACATTATTTGTATTTAGTGTATTTAGAAATGAAGCAACTTGCTGAAGACCAGTCAAAATAATGTTTAAAGGGACAGTAGTAGTGCTATGTGGTACTATTTATCAAACAGGATTATTCTAGTGTGAGAGTTTTGCAGATATCGGCTGTAGAGATGTCTGTTTCTTCTCGAATCTAACAGAAATGAATGGCGCTCAGCTTGTGGTGCCAAAAAATACATCTGAAAAACTGGACAGCTCATGACCCGTTTATTCAAGAGAATTCACAGAGCTTGTTGCGAGCAGTTTCATGTAGGAGCAATTTTCTTTCTACCAAACTACACCCGCCAACCGTATCACTGCGCAGAAAGAAGAGTGCATCTAATTTAATTTTTGGGTGAACTGTCCTTTTAAGCTAAATTTTCCCTCCTCCTACATGAAAGAGTACAATAGAACGCCACTCAAAGTCAAAGTTCCTACTTGTTAACTTGGGTAAATCGATCTACCCCAACTTCATGAAGAAGCAGCTGTCTGACGTCACACAACAATGACAGCACTCACAATGTCACCTCACGCCGTTTTTCCCTCTCGCCATTTATGCAAAGAGGCTGCACCGCTGAATGCCAATGACACTCATAAATTTTGTCACAGTCAGCTATGTTTTTTGTCTACTTTTGGCCTCATGCACCTGGAACACTTTGAGGTCGGAAGTTGGAAACTTCAACTTCGAAATTCCGACCTCTTACTTGTGTGATTTGTGCAGTTTAAGGCACAAAACTCTACCCATAAACTCTGATAAGCTGCTTTGTTTTCTACCCAGTCTCGTGCACCGCATCTCATGGATAACCTTGGTCTGAAACCCGTCTGTAAAGGTCTGATAAGTGACAATTGTGCTTCAGTTGTGTGTTTAAAATTAACAGATGATTTCTGGCTTCTCTGTGCAGATTGGTTCCTACTTTGGCAGCGTCCTGCAGACGTTGGACGTGGACGGGGATTCCTACACTGATATACTCCTGGTTGGATCGCCAATGTACATGGGCACAGAGAGAGACGAGCAGGGACAAGTCTACGTTTACAAACTTAACAAGGTACACAAGATTGAAAATTATGTATTTTGCGTATTTGTGTGAAAGAGCTTTTATCAGATTCCACAGAAGTTCACTCTGAAAAGATTGTGATGGCCCTTGTGTACTTGTTTATTTTCTCCATTACCAGGACGGCCTGTTTGATCATGAGTTTACGTTAAAGCCCATCAATCAGTCCTGCTGCACGGCCCGCTCAGAAGTCTGCACTAATAAAAATGAACCATGTGGTGCCCGGTTTGGTACGGCCATCGCAGCAGTAACGGATCTCAACCTTGACGGGTTTAATGACGTGGCGATCGGTGCACCTTTTGAGAACGACCACCGAGGGGCTGTCTACATCTATCATGGAGATAAGAAGTCGCTGAAAGAGAAATATGTACAGGTGAGAACAGTTTCAGTGCCACTCACTGAACCATTAATAAAAAAAAAGGTCTCTGATTGTTTATTTAGATTCAAAGAAAATTCTCTTTATGTGAGCCTGGTGTATTTACCATGCTCTATGAATCATGCTAACTTTGGGCTCACCACCTCAATTATAGAGATTCAGGGAATGAGGATGCAACAAAGTCTATCAAGGCAAGCTGCACAAGCCTCCCACAGATTTATAGATTAACAGGATTTTTGCAGGAATCATTTCAAACTCTTATCTCTGAGTGTGACCAAACTTAAACACAGAAAGTAGCCACCTGGATCTACATTCATGTATCTTCAGGCTCTTTCTCTTAGCTAACTTTCCCACTGGGATGTCACGGTGGTACAGTGGGTAGTACTTTCACTTTCCAGCAAAAAGGTTGTGGTTTCTTGTCTGACCAAGGTTCAGTTGTTTGGTTTGTTGTCCAGGGGAGAGTTCATACTTGTAATTTTCCAAAAAAGCGTGGATCAAAGAAGTTAGGTGTGAAGGACCCTTAGTTACACAGCTGGGATCGCTCTCACCCATGGACCCAGATTTTTCAAGTCTGGCGTCTACAGGTCCCACTGTGGGTAGGAAAAGTTTTCCACCTCAGTCAGCTGTGGAGAACAGTGAGCGCAGGAGCACCACAGATTTCCTGTTACCTTTCTTCCTCCATTCTTGGTCTTTCCTCTTCCGTTTGATTTAGCTCCTTGTCTTAGTACTCTGCTTTGAATAAATACAGTGACATGACTCATGATCGTTGTCATAATAACTCACTCAGCATAACCGTGGTGAAAGTCAGCCTCACGCATTGAAACAAGCCAGCATGCGTAGATGAACATGCAGGTCAGTTAGGTCAGAGTTGACCCCAGTGTAGAACCCTGTGCAGTTAGTCTTAATGACTATTGCTGGTGGCTGCTTTCTGTGTTACAAGTAAAAGTTGTTGCGACGATGAGTACTAGCCAATCACAGCACCGTAGGGTGGGACTAGGCAGTACATTCTTGGGGAAAAAAATACTGCTAGCAAAACAATAGCTAGCTTGACATAGATGAGTCTAAAACAAAGCTAAGTAGGACAAGAAACAGGAAAGGAGAAATTTGATCAAGGTTCCACTATTCCACTATTGCAGCACAGAGCGAGGGGACTTAGGGTGGATCAGTTAGCATGTCCCTTGGAGCCTCAGTAGAATCATTTTTGGAAAGTATGTCATATTGAAATAAAGGTGACATTTCCTTTAATGTTTTCTAATTGGTCCTGTGGTGTCTCTGCAGCGCATCCCTGCAGGTGGAGACGGTGAAAAGGTGAAATTCTTCGGTCAGTCCATTCATGGAATCATGGATCTAAACGGGGACGGAATCACTGATGTTACTATAGGAGGTCTGGGAGGGGCTTCGCTATTCTGGTGAGACATGACCCGTCCTCACATACAAACATTCACTCCTAAAGCTACACATTCCACTTGAATCATTACCAGCAGCAGCAGCAGCAGCGTCTGTATCCCGCAGACATCATCTTACACATGTCCGTTATACATTGTCTTACTCGGGTTTGGACAGCTGTGCGCGTCCCGCTGGGCTTGTAGGCTTGAGACCAACAACTTCCTAATGATCGCTCTGTTAAAACCTCTGGCTCCATACCGTTGGACACCAGCGTACCCGCGAAACATCAGCCCACACCATGATTTCACTTCCCAGGCAGAGCTTCTCCCACAGTTTCTATTGGCAGAGGCTCAACTAAACTGTGTGAAAACTCCATCTCCCAAGAGGCTTAGAGTTTAAAAAGGATTTGGCAGCAGGCGACTGGTTCTTCCTGGACTGTTGGCTGTGTTTTAGAAAGCTCAACAGTTGGATATTTAGAGCTGAGGCCAAGTTTATGTTCAAGATGCATCCGTTTCTTGTTTCTTTCTGCACAACAGTGTTTTTACAAGAATTTTAAATTTAGTTTCAATCTGAAAATTGTAGTTAAAGTCACATTTTAGTCTTTTTGTTTCGTTTTAGTCGAGATTTAATCAGTCAGACTCTTTTGTTTTAGTCATCAATTTTTTCTGGCAGTTTCATGATCCTGTAATGGATATTTGCTGAAGGATATTTCTCCTGGCTGTTAAAATTCCAGTGAGAAGTAAGCAGACCTTGAACTGTGTTAAGTACATCTTGGCTGCGAATGTTTTACTGACACATTCTTTCATATATATATATATATATATATATATATATATATATAAATAAGCAGGTATTAGCCATCATTAATGTGTCATTATTGATTATCAGACACTGATAATATATATTACCTGACAAAACAGGCTTTTTATATATTGTGCTGTAAAAATATTCAGTCTACGGTTGAAGGGAGTTGATTCCCCCTCCCTGTCCTTTGATTTAAGTGACTGCCTGTCTCACTGTCTGCCAAACTCCATTAACATATTGCACGATTTTACCATTATAAACATCTACTCCTTCTAAAAGATTATTGATGATTTGTTACAACTCAAAAACAGACACTAACTCATTCAGCATTAATTTTAACAGGCAAACAAAAGCAGAAACGTCTGACTGTGATGGAAATTTCAAAGGGGAACATACTGGCTATAGTGCTGTTGTCAGAGAAGCCAGTATTTCAACTAAGCTTGTTTCCTTAATCTTTATCTCTTTTATGATTTAAAACAGTAAATATACTACAGATTTCTCCTTTAAGTACAATATACTGTTTTCTAAAAGTTGGCATGTTTGTTTCATCTCACCAGGTCCAGAGATGTTGCAGAGCTGCATGCCAACATGACCTTCGATCCTGTGAAAATCAACCTGCAGCAGGCTCAGTATCAGTGTGAACATGCTGGACGCAAATCTGCGTGTGTGAAGGCTGAGGTGTGTTTCGCCTACAGCATCAAATCGGACAAGCAGGACTTAAACTTTGCTGCAGGTGAGCCATCCAGCATCCTATGTTGATTCAGTCATTCATTCAAAATTCTTTTAATGACTCTGTGGTTTCTTCTGCAGAGATCCGCTACGATCTGACCCTGGATGCTCTGCGTGCAAAAGCCAGGGCCTCATTTATTGACACGGACGATAAAAGTGATCGCAGGATTACCAGGACCTTCAGCATCAAACACAGAGAGAGTAAATGCGTGCAAGAAACCTTCGTGATGTCGGCAAGTGCTCTGATCTTTATGATGTACACATGGGCTTCTTATGTGTCATTAAATCCACTCTGAAAACTATACGTTTAGCCCCGTATCCACAAGAAACAGCATTCAGATCCACTGGATTCCTTCAGTTTCTGTGACGTTCATTCATGAAAGTTATGCTCTTGGCCTGTTGGATATGTAAATGGTGTTTTGAGCCAAAAAGGAGACGGGACAAAGCTGTGAGTGGTCTTATGCAGAGCAGGAAAACCTTGGTTCTAACATGAAACAGACCCGTCCTGATCAAAGCATGCCGTGTACAGCCCCGTGCTGCTCTGGGTGATAAATCATCTGCAGGCACTTGGAGAGTCAGAGAGAGAGGAAAATGAGAAAAATGAACAATAGACGATGAGCGAGTAGATTAGGTGTTTTGAGAATGTGACAAAGTGACATTTGAGGTCAAGGAAAATTGCTGTAATTGGCCCTACAAGCCCATCACAGACTGTTCATCACGGATGAAAACTTTGTTAGCTATAGCTACACCACCTACTGTAAAACTAATCGCTCTCCAGCAACAGACATTTAGAGTAGGTGGCACCAAAAAAAGATGTCTTGCATTAGTTCTTAGATTAGCAAAACTAGATTTAAAATGAGCAAACCCAGCTTTGAAATTAAGCAGAGCTCTGTTGCACAATTAAAAACCAATCTCTGTTTAGTAAATCCAAGTTTACTGATGGAAACCAATTGAGTTTAATCAATGTGGAGATGCATCTTTACCCAAATTAACATAAGTAAATAAATTAAAAATGAGACTGAGTGCTGTCGGGACTGCTAGGTATCAAACAACCTAATATCTAAACTGAGGTTTGAATTTAATCTTTATTAATTTTTATCTAGTTTAAAGTTTGGTGCAACATTATGTAAAGCTAAACTTTGATTTAACCTCTTATAAACATGAATCCTTCAAAGCCATATGTGCAAAGTTTCTCATTCTAGCCGTTCACTCCAGCACTGGATTTCTATGATTAGCTGCCCCGAGGCGAGAGACAGAGGAACTAATCAGCAGAAACAGCTGTTGTTGCTGTGTGTGTCGAGCATGAATACCTGCTCTGTTCCAGTGTTCCAGTTTGCACAGAAACTTTCCTCGTAGTCCAGCTCGGAGGTCTTCGGGGGTCGGAGGGTTTGTAAGGGATACAGACGGTACCACAACTATCTTACCTGAGCAAATCTGAACAACAACTGAACGAAACAAAAGCAGATGTATCACAAATTAATTCAAGTGTTGAAGCTGCTGCGCTCAGTGTGTGTTGAAGCTGCTGCGCTCAGTGTGTGTTGAAGCAGAGCATCCAGTGTATTCTAAGTCATCACAGTATCTAGCTTCAAAGCATATATATATATATATATTTCACGATATCGAAATGTTAGGAAAGTAACATTGCACATGATGCACATGAAGTTAAAAAAAGTAATATTGCATATTATATTGAAAAAGTAATTTTGCACATGGTAGTGAAAAACATAATATTACATTTAGACAGTATGATAACTCTCTAACGTGTTTTAAACAACAGGCACAATCTTTGCAGAGTAATGTGCTCAAGTTAAGATGCAGCATGTTCAGCCTCATGTATTTCCCTCTGTTTTAATCACAATTTGGCACATATTCAAGAAAGACCCATATTTATTCCTTACTGAGCCTACACAGTACACTACATGCCATACAGCAGTGTGAAGCAGCTCATGTTTCAATCATTTAAAAGCCCTGTCACACAGGTTTTTTCAGTTATTCGGGTTGATTAGACCTGTTTTCTGCTAACAAAACAGTAACACTGACTTTTCCAGTGCTATGTTAAGTTACACCAGGTACAAGCAAACTTTCAATTAGAGGAATTGATTGCATTAGTGTTAAAATTGGATTTTATTTCAGCGTAACTGCCAGCGATGGAGACTTTGGCATTTCTGTAGTTCTTTTCGCCAAGAGGGAGATGTGATCACTGTCAGAAATTCCTGATGTCTCCAACTTGGAATCACATCTCAGACGCTGATGTGAACGTTTTTCTCTCGGTTGCTCATAGTTACAGTCTGAGAGATATGACTTGAACAAAACAAGGCAGACGCCCACATTGTTATGATGAGTAGATGTCTAAACAGCCAAATAAGTGAAAACACCTGTGTGAGCGGACCATGAGTGTGTAGGAGTAGTGGGATAGTATGAGGAACTTATTGATAGCCGGTGTTATCTAAAGTAGATGGCAGTCAGCAACCACCCCAGTTTGGAGAAGCAGAGAGGAGTACCTGCATGGAAGCTAAGCAATGAACAGCTGTGGACAGGGTCAGCGGCAAAACGTATTTTAGCCACTTAATAGAAGGTAAATCTAAAAAACTCAGTATCAGTTTAAGTGTACGCTGTATTTAGGATATTTTCATCGCTTTACCTTGCCGTCAGACGGTCTTTTCCGACAAGAAAACAGCCAAATATCGCACTTTTTTGCTCAACTCTCATCATTACTAATGATGATTACTAATACTCACAAGAGATTTACAATACAATTAATTTACAATACAATCAAGAGATTATCCTGATTGCTTATTTCTCTTTCTCATCATCTTCATCCTCCTCCCTCCTTCTCCTCTCCCTCTTCTGTCCTGCTCCGCCTGTCCTCTTTTCCTCAACAGGCCCGGCCGGACTTCCGAGACCCTCTCATGGTGTCCCTGGAGTTTGCACTCGCTGATGAGGACCAAGGCCCCGTCCTGGATGAAAGCATTCCCAGATCCATCAATAAGACAGTAAGGCCGTTTTATACCACTTACAAGAGTCTCTCTCAGCACTTTTAAGTACTATCTGCCAAGTAACAGTAAGCAGAGTCACAGACAGGAAGGATTTGGACCTCGTCTCAAACATCCTCCATCTGTCCGTCTTGATAATCCAAGAGTAAGAAGTGGGGTGTTCCCGTTGGTTACAGCACATTAGCATCTGCAACAGCTGACTGCCATCCTTCAGAGTTTCCGCGGGGTTGCATTAGTGTTTCAACACCAACAGCCAGGACAGTCTTCCCACACTCCCACATGCATAGTTGTTCTAACAAGAGTGTTTCCAGATAATTGTTGCAATGAGTGATGTGTCCAGATAAAGAGGGAAAATATTACAGGAGAATTCAGCTTCAACAATGACTGCAATTAAAAGCCTGAGTGTGTAGTAAACAACACCAATGCATCCTGACTGCCTCGGTGTCACATACGGTCACAGCAGCCATGCACACCGCTGCACTCGGACACTTAAGCGAGGAAGCGTTGTTCAGACCTCTCCTGTTATTGTTATTGAAAGGAAGAGAAGGGACACACACACACACACACACACAGAAAGCGGGAAGTCATCGAACGGAAGCTGCAGTGTGCAGCACACGATATTCTTGTCTCTGGTCCTTTCTCGACACTGTTGATCCGAACAGTCCGGTGGGAGATCATTGAGAGTGGGAACAAATGTGACTGTGACCCTCAAACACTCCGGGGGAAAAGTCAAAGGAAATTAAGGTCACCTGGGGTCACCCCTTTATTCAGTGATATAAACAAATAGATAGTAACAGCTGCCTATTTATATATCTGCTTGTTTCTGTAGAGGAGCTTCTGAAGCCCAATATTATAAAGCCTTATTGTTTCAGTATCCTCCTCAAAAATAGTTTAAATGCATATTAAGATACAAAAAAATCTTAAAGGGACAGTTCGCTCTAATGCATTGCATTAAAGTCCACCTCCAGTAGCACTAAAAATGATAAAATGCTCTGAGGGAAGTAATAAATTGCATCTGATATGTTGTTTTTTTTGATAAATAAGTTCAAATACCTTGTTATAATGGCTCACATGTAGCTCCACACCTTGCCTTCTTTTAGAATTCAAGTTTCATGCATATGTGAATAGTCCCCGCCCCCCTCTACCCCTAAGTAGCTGCACCTGGTTTCTCCTCTCTCTTGCTAAGTAATCAGGATAATTAGCTACATCTGGCTTCTCCTGTAGGTTTATGATTTCATATACCCAGATTACCCAGATTGCCCTTGTTCATTGCAGTTTCAAAGCAAGAAATCTGAGCAGTAGTGATCAGGGGTGGATCAGGGTTTCGAGATCCTGTGTGCACACCTGGTCGACTCAGTCGCGAGCAGAAGTCAGCTGTCAATCATGACATGAAGCCCCATTTTATAGCATCAAATAACTAATTTAAACCAAGCTGATCATAAGAAAATGTGTCCTGACATGTACTTTGGATTTTAGCCCATGTGTTAACATGGAGGAGGCAGGATTTATGACCTATCCTGCAGCCAGCCACCAGGGACCGACTGAGATATTCTGGATTCACTTGGGGAGTCATGCTGTCCATCCTTATTTATGTCAATGTTTCAAACTCATTTTGAGGTCATAAAATCTGACTCGAATACATGAATCATAAATTCTAATTTAAAGTGATGAAAGAGAAACTTTCCCTCTTCACCAGATTCAAGTGAAAACAGCCTCCAAGTGTCAAACTCTGTACATATATCATTCTGCACAGTGAAACTCAAACATCCAAGTGAAGCAATAATAAGCAAAGTACATGTCGACTATCACGTCTTAATGTCGACAACCTACGTCTCTGTCTTGTAGATTCCTTTAGTGGACTGTGGAAGCGATGAGAAGTGCATTGCTGATCTCTCTCTCAAAGCAGAGCCGAGTGTAAAAAGGTAAGTGGAAGTATCATCAAAGGACGTGTTAAGACTTTTTCAGATCTGAAATACCAGTATGTCCGTACTGTAAGTACACTGAACCAGTTATCGGTCGCTGTAATTGTTGGTCCTGTTCATACAGGCCACAAAGAAATCCTTTCATAATGAGATTTCAATTAGAGCTGCAACATTTAGTCGACTAATCAATTAAGCAGTCAAAATAAAATTAGTTGCCAACTACTTTGATTATCTGTTACTCATATCAGTCATTTTTCAAGCAAAAATGTCAAACTTTTAAATGTAAGAATTTGCTGCTTTTCTTTGTCTTTTATGGCAGTAACTGATAAATCATGAAAATAAACATCAAACTATGTATCCAGTAATGAAAACAATCCTGATTTGCAGCCCTAATTTCAGTGTAAGAGATAAGGGGAAAATCTAGAGCCCTCTTTCTGTGCAAAAAATAGATTTCAGAGTTCAGCTGAGGTTAATATGAAGTTTCGGCAGACGTGCCAAATAAAGTCGGACAGTGTTTCACTGCCATCCTGCAGTGGAGGAAAAGTCCACAAAGCGGGGATTGCATAATAAAAAAGACTACTTTGGAAGATATCCACTTTAGGGCTGAGACTAATGATTATTTCCATTATGGATCAAGCTGATTATTATTTTTACACTTATCAGATTAATTGTTTAGTTTATAATGTGTGAAAAAATGTGAAAAATGCTCAGCACAGTTTCCCAGAGCCAAAAGTGACGTCTTCAAAATGCAACCAATCAACCGTCCAAAAAAAATAACAAAGAAAAGCTGCACATCTACACATCCAAGGAGTGGGAATCAGCAAGTGATTGATGTTTTTGCTTGAAAAATGACTGAAACAATTAATTGAGTGTGAATATATTTTGGCAACTAGTTTCTTTTGATCAACTAATCAATTAATCAGCTTATCATTGCAGCTCTAATCCACTTATTTAGACTGACAGACTGATGCAAAACAAAGCTAAAGGTCAAAATGCAGTTGCACAAAAGAGGGACTGGGTTTTGTCTGTCATCAGGTACATTAGAATTACATTATGAAGAGATCTCTTCAGAGCCAGAATGGACAGGAGGAACAATTATAGCAACCAATAACTCTGTCAGAATGTATGTGAGAATTATTTTCAGACGGACTTTGTTAGAGTTGTAGCATAATACTGAAGTTGTCGGTCACAGCTCAGTAGTTGGAGCTTTATTGGCAGAAGCTCCTCCAGTGCTTGACTGCACCCTTGTGGGGAGAT
Source organism: Lutjanus erythropterus (assembly GCF_056507025.1). Taxonomy (NCBI): domain Eukaryota; kingdom Metazoa; phylum Chordata; class Actinopteri; order Lutjaniformes; family Lutjanidae; genus Lutjanus; species Lutjanus erythropterus. Next base: position 27,131,224 of record NC_139336.1, on the reverse strand, counting down.
CTGTGCATCACAACCACTGACAGTTTTCACTCGCCTCTCCAGCATGCTGATCAGAACAGACAAAGACAGGATCGACGTGAACATCAACATCAGAAACAGAAAAGACAACGCATACAACACTAAAGTCATCCTCAGCTTCACGTCCAACATCAACTACGTCAAAGCAGAGGTGAGGTTTCTAGTTTAGTACTCCTCTGTCGGCGTTATTTAAGAATACACAGTCTGACATGCGTGTGATGATGCATGTTTTATTTTGTCGTATCAGCCGGAGAAGGACTGCAATCTGAACCACACTAAACTGGATTGTGGTGTTGGATACCCGTTTTTGGGAAACAATGTGGAGGTTAGTTTCTGCACACATTAGGATCCAGGCTTCATACTGCCTGTACAATATATTAGTTGTGTTTTTCCCTGCACGGCTACTAATTAAGGATATGATGTGATCTGCAATCTACAGGAAGATTTCACAGTGAAATTTCAGATCAACCCTAAACATATTCAGGAGGTGATTCAGATCAACGTGACAGCAACAAGGTGAGAGAATCAGCACAGTGTTTTATTTTTTATTCAGTGTGTCCTCGGGTCTTTACATAGTCTAAAATCCAATATTCTGAATTTAAGGGCTCATATAATGTCTTAAACACAGTCATAAAAACTGATTTAACCGTTGTTACTTTTATAAAGTTGCGATAACGGAAGTCTTGCTTTTGGGAAAACAAATTGTATTGATCATGTTGCAACAACTACAAAATGAACCAGTAACCACAAACACACTGTGTATGAACATGAAAATACCTCTTATATGGCATTTATAATATTCTTATAAGGGTCTTAATAATCTTAAATTTAACTTGTTGAAACCTGCAGAGACCTCGTTATTTTCATTTGAAGCTGTTTGTCTTAAAATGTTTTTGCATCTGTGCAAATTGTCAGAATTTTCACATTTCAAATGATTTGCTTTCGAATGTCCCACAGTGACAGTGAAGAGCTGCCTTCCACCCTGCATGACAACACGGTGCAAATCACAATCCCTGTGAAATATGAAGCCGGACTCATATTCTCAGTGTGAGTAGCTGCACTCCTCATGGATTATGTGTACTGCTCCTCTGGATAGAAAGTGGACGGTTAAAAAAAAAAGAAAAGAAAGGATTTAAATTGATGCAGCAGAACCAGTGATATCTTCTTTCTTTATTCCACACATTCTTCTTCTTTGTCACATATATATTTAATAAATGAATAACTGTCTATAAGTGAAGCTGTGATTGAGAAGAATAAAATCTAATATGATCTTTTTTTAAAAAAAACACATCTTCTAGGCGTCCTGTGGATGAACACATTGTGGTAAAAGAGGGTGAACAATATGCCAGTGTGTTCAACGACACCAGGGTCATTGGAGAGGAGGTCAACATCAGCTACACGGTAACATCCGCTGACAGAGATCACACCTGTGATTTATCGTTATAAACGTACAGCCGCATGCAGATTTTTGGTAATCCAAAATGAAGACCACTCCTGCCTCTGTTTCGCTCTGCCTCTCACATCTGTGCAGGTGGATAAGTCAGGTGATATAGTGACTCCGCCCCTTGACCTTACAATAACCTATCCTCAACTGTCGCCTCGGAAGAACAACTTACTGTACCTGACTCGCGTCACCACCAGCCCGCAGGTATGCACACACACACACACACACACACACACACACACACGCACACACGAACACCTGCAGATCTGTAAATGTGTCTGAACAGGCAGAGACGCCTTCATATCTGCCTCTCCTTCCTCTGCAGGTGAAATGTGATGCGTCACGTTGGATCAACCCACAGAAGATTAACCCGGAAGTTGTATATCCCAATCCATACAAAGAAACACTCAGTGTCTACCTACTGGTGAGTGATCTGAGGAGTGTTGACAGATTACCAGTGAGACCATTCTGTTTCGTGAAGGAGAACCAGAGTTACCATGGAAACTGACCCTCTAGACCACTGGTTCCCAAAATCACAGGAGGTCCCCAAGACTTTGTCTGCTCTGAGGTCCTAAAAATCCAATTTGCACATGTGGACAACATCCAGCTGTGCGGCCCAGCTCCTCGCATCTCACGTCTCAGCTGTGTCTGACGGCATAAAGCATTTATTTACGCTTTAAGTCTGTTTTTCTTGACAATATATGCACAAACGTGAGGTTGATGCCCAGTAAAAAGGCAATAAATACGTATTTTTATCCACATTTTGTAACCTAGGCATTGCAGAGTGTGCCGCTGAGCCAGAGAGCAGCTCACTCTGCTAACCATTATTTTCATTATTGATTAATCTGTTGATTATTTTCTCAATTAATCGATTAGCTCATAAAATGTTAGAAAATGGTGTCTTGTTTTGCCGAAAACCCAAAAATATACCGTTTTTTTCTCAAGAAATTACTGATTAATCTATTATCAGAATAGTTGGTGATTAATTTAATATAATGATCGGCTCATAATCAGTTAATCATTGCAGCTCTAGTTTGGATGTTTGAAAATTAATAAACAATATACACAAAGTAAATAAAAAGTAAACCAGATTTGACTTGTTTTTTTATGTCAATAGTTCAGATCTTCCATCTTATTATGTGTTTGATCTCCTCCACAGACCTGTGAACACTCCCTCTGTGCATCATTTAGCTGCTCCATCCCTGAGGCGAAGCTCAGTCAGGTCAACGTCACGTTCAGAGTGTGGAAACCCACGTTCATCAAGGTGGGTTTAAGTTTTTCTGCTTGTTCTTGGCTCCCTCTGGTGTTTGGTTTGTCTTGAATGGGAATAAATTAATTATCAGACTTATGGAGTGAAGAACTGAGAGGCTAACAGCTACCCGACTGATGGACGGACAGACAGACATTTAAAGGAGATTTGTCTTTCAGGGCGAGTTTACCAGTCTGTACATGCTGGTGAACGGCACGCTGGGAATCAGAAAGGCAGACCTGTTTGAACTGAGCAGCAGTGACCGGACCAGAAGTGTAAGTCACAAAGTTTTGGCGTGCTTGTACTGTATGTGTTTGCTTGTACTGTATGTGTTTGCATGCACAGTATGTGTACATTTACTTTACATACTGTTTATGTGTGTGTGCTGATTAGGTGAAGATCCAGGTTTCGAAGGAGACTTTAGGAGGAATCCCTTTTTGGATCATCATCATCAGCATCCTGATAGGACTGCTGATCTTAGCACTCGTCATCTTTGCTCTCTGGAAGGTAATATTATAGTTCATTTTGTTATTTAAAGACTTTAAAATTAGAGTAATAGATTCTGGTCAAAGAATATAGGAATAGGAATAGGAATAAAAATCTAATTATGAAAAATACTGCTCCCACACAAAACAAACTGGGGTTAAGCTTAGTCCAAATAAAGGTATAGCCAAGTAAATATCCTCCATAAAACATCAAACAAATCGAGTTAGCTTTGCAGGTTTACAAGCAAACAAACAAATAAAAAGGGAGGCTTACATTCATCACGTTTGTCCTTACCTTGGAAAAAATTTCCATGCAGGGTCCCAGTACATTTCCCATTTTTCCCATCAAATAGTCCAATTTCCACACTTGCTAGATTAACTTTTTTCTGCAATCATCATTCCAAACAAAACAGCATTTCTTTCACACATATTCACAAAAGATGAAGAGCTAGTTTCTTCAAGAACAGCGTCTACGAGCAGATCAGGTTCCCAGTGCTTCTCATAAACCTCTGAACAACAGTAAACTATATGTAAAGTTTACTGCATGACCTGAAAACTTTTATTAAACTACTGATCATAGACCTGCACCGATGTGTTTTTTTTACACTTTGTTTTGTTTGTATGGATTAAACATAGGAGATATAATGTGTTAATAACAGCGAGTGATAACATTAGTGCGTTTTAGAGGTACTGTTCCTCCCTGTTTCTGTTCTTTATGCTTTCAGAGGCGAACATGTAAGGGATAAAGTAGAGTGAGCAGGTCATTATTGTGAAATAAATCCAGACAGGATGATTCAGGATCCTGATGTGAAGCAGAGGAGTCTTGAATCATCCTTCATCCTCTCATGGTTACTTACTAATATAAACAAATACACAGAAATGCATAAAATATTAATTTTAAAGTGATTTTATGTCTTTATTTACTGTGTCCATAGCAACAGTCTGCTATACAGAAATAACACACCTCAGAATGCTGTATTTGACCAATCAGAATTGACAGTTTAATAATGGAATAAGCATATTTCCCAAAATGTCAAACTATTCCTTTAATACAGAGAGTGATTTGTACAGAGTAACTGTTTCAGTATGTAGTTTTGTAACTGATCTTTCTGCTCCTCCAGATGGGCTTCTTCAAGAGAAAATCCAGGGACGAATACACGAAGGATGAAATAATGGACTGAGACCGAGCAAGCAGCTGTGTGACCGACTGCTTCCAGCGCCATCGGGTCGCACGAAGCGACGGGCAGACTTTTTAAACAGACAGTCGCACAGACAAAGGAGAGAAAAGAAAAAAAAAAAAACGCCATAAGACCCACAGACACCTCAGTGCTACGACACAGTGACGACGACCTGGAAAACACATTCAGCATTCATGGTTTCCTGCGCGGGCCTGGGTCAAATGATGTTCGCAAATACTTTCCCTTTGATGAGCGTTAGGCGTTCAGATGGTCTCATACTCAGAGAGTGCTTCAACAGACACTTTCTTTTGATTGTATAAAGTCGACGGCACTTAACTGTATACTTAAAAGTATTTGCGAACACTATTTGTTCTAGATCAGCTTCTTTCTTGCAGATATTATACGGTATACGTCAAGTTAAAGTCAAGCCAAGCACTTCCAGAGGAGGAGGAGCCAGAGAGGAGGAAGAAACCGTCACTTACCAGGCATCTGCTGGCGAAGTAGCATCTATCTGTATTACACGCAGCAGCTTTACAAACCCTTCAGAGCTACAAATGCTGCGCTCCAGCTTTAGAGGAAAAAAAAGTACTCAGGTTTTTCAGTATGCAGATCCAATGTCGCCATCGCAGCAACAATGTCCAAAGGTCTATTCACTTGTGAGACGTACAATATGTGAACTTTACGTGTGTTGGAGCTGTCTGATGTCTTAAACTCCTGTTCTAAAGCTTCTGTGCTTGATTAGTTTTATGAGACACTGTACCTTTTAGCCTTTTATAGCATTTTTGTTTTTGTTTTTGCTGATTTTAACATTATAACATGATGGCACATCCTTAATTTCAACATGTTGGCTAAAGACACTGAACTGAACATATGATTTATTTGAATCAAAGGTTCAGTCTCTATGCTTTTATTATATATATATGTTTTTAATCTTAGTTAACCAGTTAAAAAAACCCAAAAATCTTGTCCCAACTCTGATGTTAAATGTTTGTAATTAGTGTCAAAAGCCAAAACTTTGATTGTACTGTAAATATAAATGCTCAAAAGTGTAAAGCTTTAAATGTACATAATTGTGTTTGCTATAATTCATGTAATTTAAGAGATGTTTTGAGATGATTTTGCTCAGGTGCTACACGTATCATGAAGGACGACATTAACATTTGACATATAAAGAAAAGTATCTGGCCTATCTCACAAGTTCAACGCTGATGCAGATATGTAAATATTATTATATTTTGATGAGAAAATGAAAGTATAATTATTCTGTACTGCAAATATACACAAAGATGAGGGTTTGTATCCACTACTTTGGTTTTATTTGATTTAAAGTGATGTTTTAAGCCTGTGAATGACCTGTTTTGAGGCTTTAACATGATTGATGAGATATGACTGTAGGTTATTTTAATTTCAATTTTAATTCGCAAAATAGAAGATAAAATATATTCACCAGCAGTTGCCATATAGTAAAAGGGTCAGTGGTTTGTAGTGTGGAGAAGCTACAACATGTACACAAAGCGTTAGCATACTGTAGACTCAATGTCTCCCATAGGTGGTACACAGTACCTTACAAAGTTATTCTTTCAGGTTTTCTGTCTTGTTTTTGTTTCCAGAAGTTGCACAGCTACACAATATGTTAGAAGAGATTATATTGTATATCAGGGAGACTGAGTTTCTGCCTCTTTCTCCACGTTTTCCCTCACGGACGTACAATAAAGCCGAGGGTAGACGGCGAGAAGAAGAAGAGGCAGCTTTCATATATTTAAATCCTCCTCAGCTCTCACTCTCCACTGTCGACATGAAGCACATGTAATAAATTGTATGTACAGAATGTGTAACTGTCATTTTTTTTAAAAAAAGATTGTATGGCTACATCAGGCTTATGCACGAGGGTGGAGTCACGAGTCTCTCTTTGTTCGCTTGAGGTGGTCTGGGATTTTTTTCTGAGATAGTAAGGGCACAAAGTGAGAGCTGCTCCACCCCAGCCTTCTACACTGCTGTGAAGTCTAATTCAATGTTATGCACTGGTTTGTCAGACTGTAAGCGTCCTCATCAGCACAGAAATGAACTGAATCTTATGTACAAAAATAAAAGACTTTTTACAAAAGAAGCACTTGATCATTAATTCTGATACTTTTGTAAAACAAATGTCAAAATGTAACAGGTGTTGCTTTTATTCTGAATGCAGCTGAATGCAAATCAAAACATATCTCTCATTCCTGGTAGAATTTTTGTGTTATGTGTTATGGGGGCATTCATAGAGAATTATAAATCACTCATAATGCTTTATGACTACATGCACAAAACATATTAAGCTTTCTGATACACTATATCCGTGATGGCAAATTTTTCTCCAAGCAAACAAATCATCCTCCTTTTACACTACAAAATAAAATCCTACATGAAGAAAATCCTTTTGCAGAACAAAAATAGTATTCAAGACAAGAGCTTGAGAACTGCTCCTGGACCCAACAGGTTTGGGTGTTATGCCTCATTTCTCACATATTTCATGGGCTGTACATCGGGTTCGGGCTGTACTATATTTATTTATTTATTTTAATTATTCTCCCCAATTTAGTCATTGCCACTTCCAAATGTACAATATGTAAACAATTAACATGTTTAAACAATAATAAGGTATAACATGGTGACTTCGGCTCTTATAATATTAACAGTCAACATTATTGATGTCAGTTATGATGAAATATAAGTTCAGTTAGCACTTAAATCGTGCCTGAAAAGTTCTTCTATGCACCAAATGGCTGGAGTTTTTAGTGACAGGGACAGTATATGCAGGGAACTGGAATTGGCAATGACTAAATTGGGGAGAAAAATAAAAATAAATAAGAAAATAAATAAATATAGTACAGCCCAAACCTGATGTGAGAAATATGTGAGAAACAAGGCCTGACCCAACCCAAATCCGGTGGCTCCCGTTGGCTCCTGTCAGCTCCTGTCAGCTCCCATCGGGTTCAGGCACTGATCTCAAGCTGTAGTTCAAGTGTCTTATGAATGCTCTTGACCAGTTATGAATTATAAATAGATTGATGGGGTTTATAATACATCGTGATGGTGGTTCCCAGTCTTCTTCTGGCATGCCTCCCTTCACAGGCCAAAAAAAGTTCCCCATAATTATCAATCAGTAACAAAAAAGATCCACATTGAATTTTAGTTCAATAAAGTTTTGCATGATAGCATCAGCAACTTGATGCTTGTTTATTTCCTCTACATAAATCAGATTAATTTGTTTCACTCCATGTTTCCCCTTCTCCTCGTTTTACACAGAAAATGTTTAACTTTGTAAAGGTGATAAAAACTCAAGGACATATGCTGCCTGTAATATATGCATGTAAATACACAATTAGTATTTATGCATTCTGGTTTAAATTTTGCACTTTTTTAGTGAAAATCTTTAACATATGCATTTTTCAATAAATAATTATCAAATAATAATAATTGTGATGATAAATAAAGCACATTGCTGATATACTGAGGCAATAGTTGGACTTTCAGCCTCTGTATACTTGTAATGGATTATTTTCAAATTCTACTACTGGAGGAGCAAGTTTGCACATAGAATGAATCCCATTGCTGGAGGAGACATTCCTGTGAGTCAAAAATAAGGGCAGAAAAACCCAGAACACACTGACTTTACTGCCCGAGGGATTTCATGTAGGAGTGCGCCGCCTAGTGTTCACCCGCAACATTTCGCGATAGCGTTAAGTGACACTCTCTGGGAGGGGAAGCAGAACAAACTGTAAGCTGCTGGCGGATCCATCTTGCCCGAAAAAGAGGCGAGGGTGAAGGCTTTTTTCCAGTTTAGTGTCAAAAAGACTGTATCGTTCCCCGTTAACCGCACTGGGGAGCCCAAGGAGGGGCTGTGCCGCTGTTTGTAGGATGTCCCGACATGAGGGTGAGTTGATAAACAGGTCCACAGCGCTACATTACCTGAGCAGCTAGCTCCTCAGCTAGCTCTGCTAGCTAAGTGCTTATTCAACTCAGGGGGGGTGTTGCGTTTTTCGCGGCTTGCTGGTAGGCTTGTCCGAACACACACATATATGCTACGGACGGCTTTGGTGTAGATTTATCTCTTGTGTCTCCTAATTTGAGGCAAACGGCTGTAACTTCACTTAACCTGCTCGCAATGATACGGCAACATCGCGAAGCCTAGCAGCTAGCCGTTGCTAGGTACTGCGTTACCTACGTTGGTCGTGTGTAGAAGGGAACCCCAGAACCGGGAAAGATCTCGCGAGAGTAATCATTTTAACCCAAATCATCATCTTCTCTTAACCCTAACTACGTGTGTTTTGTCTCCAAATCTAACAAGAACTTAACCACAGTGTTGCCTCATTATATAATATTATTAATTTGTACTACGAAGAACCAAAGCGTTGAAATATCTCGAGAGTTCCGCAAATCTATAGTTCCCGTTGAGACACGATTTTTTGCATTAGCTGGGCTAGCGAGCAGGCTAATGTATGCTAACAGAATGAGTCGTTGGTGTAGCTGCGACTTAATACTGCTTATACCGGCGCTAGTAGCCTCATTAGTTGCACACTATGTTATGTTATATTGTAGTTATTACCATCAGTCGCTTACATTTAGAGTTATTTGATCATTTAAGAGCCCGTAGCAGTAATGTTAGCGCCATACTGTCCCGTCTGGTCACATAATCTAATGTTGTTAGCGAATGCACTGTCATCAAGAAGAAGACAGAAAGTCTAAGGCCTCTGACCATAAACCAATCACTAAGTTAGCTAGCTGGCAGGCTACTAGCTAGCTAGGGTTAAGTTACGACATGTTTAACTGCAAACCAGATGGGAGTATAAATTTGGCTCTCTCAAGTCACCACATAACGTTAAATGTGAGTTGCAGAAGGCCAGACAGGAGGTTGTCCTGTTTAATCGCCTCCATAAGTTGCTATGGTGTTCTGTAATGCAAACATGAGCACAATACAGTGAGATAGCCCCAACAGGACCAAGGGGATTGCTTAAGGAACTAACTATGTTTAAAGTTGGACCATAAAGGTACTTGGTAACGTGTTAAAGTTGTCACTAGTGGACAGGCTAGTTTTTGAGACACTGAGTTGTTTTGCAGGTACTCAAAATCCTTCTTGTAAGTTGATTGTACTGTCACATGAGGAAGGTACACAGTTTTACTCGCTCTTCAGGTCATACTGATACCCAGAGATGACAAAGTATACACATTCTTTACTCAAGTAGAAGTACAGATAAAAGGACTCTAGTAGATGTATTGATTTAACTTCTTTACTCAATAAAAGTGGGAAAGGTCCAGGTTTTGAAATATGCTCAAAGTTATGTCTGACAAGTGTGATATGCACTGATGGATCCATCATGAAATCATCTTTTCTGTATGTTATTGTCCCACCCATTTACTGTAGGTTTAAAATATCATGGTCTTTGCTGTTCTGATGGAGTAAAAAAGCAAACTTTTAAACTAAAATTGTACTTGAACTGATATTTTAGAATAGTGATACATATTGTATTGCCACATTCCTGATACACAGGTATAGGGTTGTTGCTATACAAGAATTCTAAACTTCGACACAATCAGAATATTAAAAAAAAAGAAAAAATATGTCACTTTCAATATCACAGGCTCAACAAATATGATACAACATAGAAAATGTCACTGAACAGTGTCCGTTTTTTCTTTATTTAAAGCCAGGACAATACAAGATAGAACAGAACAGAACTGAGAATAGCTTTGCTACTTACAATGCTACAATTAACTGATATATTGTTTTAAACATGTGATATTGAGAAAGTATTGAAGTATAGATACTTTTGACAAGTATTGGTAACAGTATTGGTATCTTTCTCAGGTGGTACATGTACCTCTGTTTTTGTCAGCCTTTGTAAAACCCCCTGTGGTGATGTTACCAACCCTTAATCAACACGTAAAGCTGATAACTGCATATTGCCAGTTGATTTGTTTGTTCAGGCCTGGGTTTGGTTAATAAATGTTACCTTTTGTGGAGATTTTCTCTGTGTATTTTGCAGCTTTTTGTTGCAAGACGTCATATCAGACTCAACAAAGGAAATTCCCTTTGTACTTGCTTACCTCCTATTACCAAAGAAGGTGTTTTCGCCTTCCACGGAAATGTCAGTGAGTCAGGAGTTGGAATATTGTGTATAATGACAACTATGATCTCTCACTGAAAATAACTGGTTGTGTCTGCAGATTGTTAAGCCAGTGCTTGAATAGTTCTTCACTGTAATCATGTAGTAAAGTGTGGACAAGCAGAGAGATGCCATAATATTTGATTTGATGACTTATAGTAACGGTAACAATCTATTTGGAAAATATAGAAATGGCTGACATAATGTCTGGTACCTTAATTGACTCCACTGTACTTTCTCTCTCTCTATTGACCAATTCGGTTCACAAAGCTCTACACAAAAAGCAATACGCTATCTGAAAATGTGTGAACAGCGCTATAAATTAGTAATAAAAGCCAAATGAAAACAGCTTTCAGATTCCTTGTGTATCTGTGCCTCTGAGTTGTCTTTGTTGTTTGTGAAGTTCACTGCTGGAATGCCAGAGTTCTTCATCGCTGGCACTTGTGGGTTGGTGCCACTCCAAAACACATGCTCATGTAAGTGAGACTGGCCCACAGATAGACACTGCTTTCTCACAGCCAGTCTCACAGGCGCAGTTATAAGGAATTTGTAACTTTATTGTCAGGTCCAGTCGTTTGACTTTATTTTCTGCTTTCCTCTTTCGCAGGTGTGAGCTGTGATGCATGTTTAAAAGGGAACTTTAGAGGAAGACGGTTCAAGTGTTTAATCTGCTACGACTACGACTTGTGTGCATCGTGCTACGAGAGCGGAGCTACAACAACAAGACACACCACAGAGCACCCCATGCAGTGTATATTAACCAGGGTAGACTATGGTAAGGACCTGCCTGAAATAGCCCAGACGGAAAATTGTGTGGCTTACTGATCATACACAAATTCATCACACCGGTGTCACGCCATGATTATTATATTTAATGACTTCACTGTGGCCTACTTTGTGTTTACAAGTCATGTTTTCAGTCATGCTAATGTAATTTATTGAGCGTCATACAGAGGCTCTTATGTTTGTGATAATAATTAAAATATTGATTGACAGTAATGGTTGCTCTCTTTACTGTGTTCTTGCAGATCTGTATTATGGAGGAGACACTTTTTCAGTAGAGCAACCCCAATCATTCACATGTCCTTACTGTGGCAAGATGGGCTTTACAGAGACGTCCCTACAGGAGCATGTAACCTCAGAACATGCAGAGACTTCTACGGAAGTGGTGAGTATATTAATACTAATACATATTAAAGGGATAGTTCAGGTTATTTGAGGTGGCTGGCAGCTGACTTGGCCCCAGTTTTGGCTTCTGTGTATTAAAGGATTAGTTCAGATTTACTGAAGTTGTTAGTCCACAATACGTTCATGTGTTGTCTTTTTAAGTGGCTCCAGCAGCCATTTATACTCCCATTAATGTGCTGTATATTGAAGTCATTAGATGGACGGTGGGGGATACCTTTTTTTTTTTTTTTTTGCTTTCGTCTGTCAGCAACACTACAGTTCAGTCTTATTGCTGTTGATCGCTGCACTTGGGCCGGCTAATATTACTTTGAAGAATGTACACACAGAGGATATTTATGGATTACTTGTTGTCAAAGCAGGAGTTTTATGAGTGTTGTCCACTGCTGAGTAAACTGAGCAAAGCAAGGCTATGGGTCACGCTGCTGCTGATAGTGCAGGTAGCAGATATTCTGTCTGACAGTAATGGAGCCAACTAGTAGAATTTGTGCTCCATCTGACCACCTGTGCCAAGTGAAACCAAGTTGCTATGGTGCAGAAAGTGTGTCTTTGATGGATGTTATTCCATACTTTTCTTATTATCAACGAAGTCCTTAAAAAGACCCAGTTCAGTAGTGTGTTATACCATCTCTCGATACTTTACAACTTACTAAACCTGTCTGTGCACTCAGCCCCAAGGAAATTTGTTCCTGCTTAGGATGCAAATCTATTAAAACTGCACGTAGTTTCACTTTTTAGAGCAGCTTAATAATTAAAACAGCAGAGCGCTGTAGATCTTAGCAAACGTTACTCAAACAAGAGTAAATGGTAGACTATTTCTAGTGGTGGATTAATGCACACTTGGTCCACTAATGAGTACTCACAGCAGCAGGATGATGTATGTGGGATTCACTCAAAATAAAGTACAGTGATCGTGTTCATCGTAATGAAGAAACATGTCACTCAGTGCAACAATGTGGCTCATTCATGAGTTTTTAATAGTTTTTAGACAACAATGGAGCACTATGGTGCAGAGGAATAAGACATGTCAGGGATTGGCTACACAGACAGTACTTGCATAGATAAACCTAAAGAAAAAAAATGGTGCTCAGAGAAACAAGACAGCAGTAAGAGAGGAAGTGTGTCTGTCACCTGTTACTATATGGCAGTTAATGTACAGGATGTCATTTGCTGAGGTGTCATACTGAGAATCTGAAGCACTTGTGTGTTTGTGTACTGTGATACAATCTCTGTGAGCAGAAAAATGTGCTGTGTAATAACTGCCTTAATGGAGTAATTAGTGGTGAAATGTTTGGTATGAACACAGTTTGATGGTGTTTTAAGATGTCTGAGACATGATAAAGCTGGTTTGATTTTACTGCACAGTAGTACTGCCTTTAAACCCTTTTTTCATTGTGTTTGACTTTGGCTGCATGTAATGATTATTTTCATTATTGATGAATTTATTTTCTCAATTAATAATTTTTTCTGTCTGAAAACAACGAAAGATTCCTGTTTAAATTTCCCACAGCCCATGATAATGATTTCTCAAAGGTATCCAGTTTACTAATCATACAAGACAAAGAAAAGACTCAAACAAACTGGAAATAGGGAATGTTTTTTTCTTTTTTTTTTGAGTTACATTTAAACAAAATTGTTGATTGACTAGTCAGTTTATTGAGCAGTCGTTGAATCACTGGTTCGAGTCTGTTAGGTCACGTGTTGCGGGGTTTATATCTGTGTGATGTCCAATTCAGAGATTATCATCACTGTTAACTAGGGATGAACATTTAATTGAAATATTATCAAAATTGCAACATGGTCAAGCGCAATATCCAAATCACAGAAGCTTCTACAAGGAAGAATGTGTGACAAAACAGCATTATAACCTAATACTGACATGCTGCAGTTATAAATCCACTCATATCTGTAAGTTGAGCATTTAACTCATGACCACTTGTTTAGTCTTACAAGGGAAGTCACTTATCAAAGTCTGTTTATATGTGAAAAAAATTGTATTAAGTCATTTGTTGCTACAAAACTCTGAACTGTTGGTGGTCGAGTTGCATTGCATGTTTTGTTGACACCTGTTTTTGACAAGGAAGCTGGAATAAGAGGGATAATATTTTTGTGGAATAGAAAAAGATGATTTCTGTGGTTCTGCATCTATTTTGAAAAGTCAAAACTTACGTACAATAGTTGCTCTCAAACATGCCGCTCACTGCTCAGTGCTGCACACTAACAAAATCATAAAAAATAGCACTTGCTTAATACTTTCTTAATGTTTTATTGTGGGGTGGTGGACACAACAAAATGTTGTTCAAGGGAGGAAAATTCATCTCAAACAGAAACGTGTTACTCTGTCTCATTTCAGATCTGTCCAATATGTGCTGCCTTGCCAGGAGGGGACCCCAACCATGTCACGGATGACTTCACAGCTCACCTCACACTTGAACACAGAGCGCCAAGAGATTTAATATCCTTTCTGTGTTTAGTTTCTACATAAGTGTTTACATATACTGTTTAAATGTCCAAAAAATATTGGTACCTTACGTTGTGTCACATTATACTGAATTGACCCTTAACAGTCTCCGCTTTTAAGATGAATCCAGCAGCGTTCGACACGTACGCAGGATGTTCCACCCTGGACGAGGACTGGGCGGTCCCAGAGCACGACGGACAAATATGCACTTTACTAGCGGCTCCACGGGGGGACTTTCATCCTCCTCCTCACAGAGCTCCACCTACACCCCCAGTAACAGAGAAGCAATGGACCCAATTGCAGGTGGGAATCAGTGGTATACTGGTGTACTTCTCACACACAAGAAGAGTTGGATCTTTCACTTGTACCTAAACAAATTATGTATGTTTGTTTGTTTTGATCACATTATTATCTCTAATCTTTCTGTCTCTCGTCTTTAGAAAACAAAAATCAGAAGATATAAACCCTGCTACCTTAGGACTACTATCAGCCTAATGCAGTTTTTTTGTTAAATCATGTTGGTCCCGTCTTGCTTGCTTTTCAAAGTCAAAATGAATATGCACAACCACATCTTTATAAGATTCCTGTATTCTTGTTTTCTCCGTCCTTCATGTCTTCTTCCAGGTATCTCCAGTGTTGTCTTTTGAAATCATGACGTCTGTTTGTTGTTGTTGTTGTGTCTCCCGCAGAGTTGTTGTCTCAGCTGTCAGGTGTGCGGCGTGCAGCGGGGGGACAGATAAACTCATCAGGGCCTTCAGCCTCCCAGCTCCAGCAGCTCCAGATGCAGCTGCAGTTGGAGCGGCAGCAGGCTCAGGCGGCGCGGCAGCAAGTGGAGACGGGCCGCCACGCGACACGACGCAGCAACAACCCGGGAAACACTGGCACCACCATCCCTCCACCCAGCACAGCAACTGCCAACACTGCCACCGTGGGTGAAAGCAATCCCTCGTCCTCGTCCCACAACTCCCAGTTCCTATTAGCACGGTGAGTGAGGCCAGAATGTGAAAAGTTATTAGTGTAATAATGTGTGTGATTTTGTGAAAGTAGTAGTTCAAACATAGAGTTGAAATTTTTCTCACTTTCCCAGAGTCAGAAACTAATAAATGCATTTGGACAGACCTTTTAATGTATTTGATGTTGTCTGAAGTTATGTCAAACAGCATTGTTAGGCTGTCTGGGCTGTGCTGCCTATGAATCAACATAATCGTGATTTCACAGACACTAAGTAAGTAAACTAAAGGAGGTGCCTTTTTCCAGGCCTCGTCTGCGGGGAGCCCCACAATCTCAGACTTTGAAAAACCCTGGACTGACATTAGTACTGTTGGTTATAAATTATTTGGTTATTAACGGGTGAAAAGGTAACTATTAATAAATGTGTTGACAGCACACATCATGTGTGCTGAAATTTTAGAGGCAGGAAATAACATCTTGATACAGCCCTGTTTGTAAGTTAATCTGCTGATATTAAAAGACAAGTTTAGCATATTTTTGTTATTATTAACAAATTCCGCTTAAAGACCAAAACCAAAGACGCATTAGTTCAGATATCAGCTCCCTCCTGTTATTTGAGTTAGCTTTTTATGGCCTGACGCCCATTAACCTGTAACTGACTGGTTATTTTTTAAGAAAAAACACAAACGCTCACATGGCAGACAGCCTCCAGTGGACAGAGGCTCTGAGTGAAGACACACTGGACTGCTTCTCCCACTCGGCACCGATGAAGTAACAAGTAGTTGTGATTCGGCTTTCATTTGTGAGAGTTGTTCAACAGTTGGTGGTCAGAGCAGCTCTGCAAGCTTCACTTTTAGCTCATACTTTTTCTCCTCTAAGTGTTTTTCAATCCGGTCCAGCAAATTCTTTTAAATTATGCGAGTGGCTGGTAGATTTGCTTCACTCACCAGCTGAAAAACCTTAATGGTAATCTATTCAGTGGCTGGTAACGTTTAAACAGTCACCAGCTGGCAGGTGGACAAAAAAGTTAATTTTGAACACTGGTGTTGTCACAATAGCTCTTGATGCTGTAATGTACTTGGACTAAATTAGCTCTTTGAATCCCTCGCCCTTTAATCTTTGACATCCTTGTCTTGAATAAATGCTTAACGTTTTATGAAAAGATAAACAATATCCAACAGCTGGGCAGTGAACTTGGCAGTAAATGTTGCTGAAACGGGAAAAATCGAGCATTCACCGGGAACTTTTTTGAGCTGTAGATTTAGTACACTGCTGAGTATTTATGGCAACAGAATGGTGTTTGTGGGTTTGACTCAAATGAATGTCCATTTCATCATAATGAAGCGTCATGTCAGCCAGTAAAACAGTCTGGCTGACTAATGTGTTTTTAATAGTCTTTTGTGGACAACAGAGGCACAGAGGAATAAACCATCAGGCTTTGAGTAAACAGACAGAATACTTTGTCACTTCATTATTGGTTTTAGTCTTTTCATGGGCTTTGTTGACAGTAAGCAAAAGAAACAAATAACCAGCAATATCTTTTTAAGATGGGACGTTTACACAGATTTTCAGACATTAAAGCTGCTTTCATTTATTTATGAATAAAAAACATGGGAGTCATAGGAGCGTCATAACAAATTGTGAAAATAAATGTGAGCATGTATTTATGTGGCTACTAACAGTTATTTTCATAGTCGATTAATAGTGAATTCATTAATAGTTCTTTGGTCTGGAAAATGTCAGAAAATGGTGAAAATGTCAGTCATTATTTCACAAAGATGACGTCCTCAAATGTCTTGTTTTGTCCACAACCAAAAAGTATTCAGTTCACTGTCAGAAATGAGTAAAGAAACCAGAAAATATTCACATTTAAGAAGCTGAAATCTCTGAATTTGACTTTTTTCTTTAAAAAAAAAACTACCCAAACCAATCAGTCTATTATAGTAGTTGATGATTAATATCAGAATCAATTAATAATTGAATGATCGTTGCAGCTCTACATTAAAGAATAAATAAATAAATAATATGGAAGTAAAGACAAAAAAATATAAAATAACAATTATAAACATTGTCATTAATTTTCAGTCTATTAGTTCATTTATTTCTGTATATATTCATCGATATTTTGCATATGAATTATTTGTTCTATATTCATTTTTTATCTTTTATTTTTTTCATGTATTTATTTATTTATTAAAGACGTATTCTTTTTAATAGAACTTTCTGGACTCCATAGTTAATAAAAAAAAATACAGGCACATAATAGACCTGACACACAACAATATGAAAAGCCCAATTTAATTTTAAAATGTTTATTTTATATATATTGTTTTACTGTTTTTCCAGGTTGAATGAACCTAAGATGTCTGAAGCAGAGCGGCAGTTTCTAGAAGCAGAGCGCGCGGACCGCAGCCTGTTCGTCCAGGAGCTGCTCCTGTCCACGCTGATGCACGAAGAGAGCTCCTCCTCCGACGAGGACGAGCGCCGAGACTTCGCCGACTTCGGCGCCATGGGCTGCGTGGATATCATGCCTTTAGACGTGGCGCTGGAGAACCTCCAGCTTAGAGAGAGCAGCTCTACGGGGAAGGAGCCTCCGCCGCCTCCTCTTTGATGTCCGAGCGGCGTCAAGCAGACTGTGTCCTCTCTGCTGCAACTGTCAGTGATGGACAGCGAGCAGCCTCAGTCCTCCCTGGGCCTCACCCTCCTTTCTCCCTCCTCTATTTTCTGAGTTTTTGTTTTTTTCTTTTTTCTTTTTTTTTTTTCTTTTGGTGATTGTAATTTCAGGCCTGTCACCATTTTTGTTACATTGTAAACAAAAATAAATGAGAGCAAGTGGGATAAATGTGCGATAGCAACTGAGTGTGCGAGCGAGAGAAGAGAAATATATAAATATATATAAAATATATATGAAGTTGATAATCAATCCACGTAACTTTTCTTTTCTTTATCAGGTAAATGTTACAGGCAGCTGCTTCCTGTGACATGCAAACGGCTCTCCGTATAAATACTCCACATTCAAAAAGTCAAAGAGGGCGTAGGCTCCTCTGATGAAGCTGCTGTGTGTGTTTATGACTATTAATAAATAAAAAGTGCTTGGATGGGTTACCATAACTACTGCATGCAGTTATTTGCAGCGTGCATGACTTTTAATGACCTTGTCATTAAAACCTTTTTTTTTTTTTTTTTTAAATATCCCAAAGCTTTCAACTGTTTCTAAATGGTTACTTCAAACATGGTTAAACTATTGAAAAATCGAGTAGCTTACACAACTGACATGCAGAAATTTAACTCTAACAATATAGTTTGTTAGATTTTCTTGAATGCGTCTATAATATAATGAAGAGAATTGGATTCAGCAGTAGCTTCTGAAGAAATGCTGCACTGTGTGTCTCTCAGCTCCAGAATGCCTTTTTATTCTCTGTCTGATATGTCGACACAATACTAGGAAGAGATGAAGAGTTTTTCCTAGATGTTAATGTTTAGTGATAATAAGCTGTTTAGCACAGTAAACTTTATAATTTATAGATAAGTACAGACGCCCAACTCCAGTTTTGTCCATCGCTCTTTCACACTCTGCTTATGTACAGGCCCACATGCTTTAGATGGCTTGTATAACTTTTCTTTGCTGGGTAACAGGAGCTTGAGACTTTCCACACTGCAGTTTTTGTTTTTTGTTTGTCCTTTTTTTTTTTTTTTTAAGAGAAGGCTTTCTTATTTTTTCTGCTAAGGTTAGCACTTTCTATTTATTCATGTTTGTTTTCTGATTCTTTTTGAGCCTTGATAATGAATCATGCCACCTTCATGCCTATACTTTTACCCTCTATTGTAAAATACAATGAGATGTATATTGAATTTGTGCGTTTAACTTTCATAATGGTTCTAAGACATGATGGGCAGACATTTTTTTTTAATGTAAATTTAGAATACAATAAATATAAACTGCGCACAGCTTTTGATGAAACCAAGAGACCATCACACTTTTGCACTGTGTTGTTTGTGTTGAGCTGGCACAATTTCATAAACTTAATTTTTTTTTTTTTCTGGCCTTTTGCCTTTATCGTGATAGGACAGCTACAGAGAGACAGGCGGCACACGGCAAAGGGCCACAGGCTGGAATAAAACCCACAGCCGCTGCAGAGGACTTGCAGCCTCAGCACATGAGGCGCACGCGCCACAAACTGAGCTAAAATCTTAGAGGTGCAGGAAGTGATTCTGGAGAAAGACCATCAACTATCTTACCAACCGGTGACTGGCTAAAGTCTCCTGTCACAAGCTAGATTTTTTTAAAGCTTAAAAACAGCCAAGAGGAGGAGCAGAAGTCTAGTTTTCTCCCAGACTATTTCAATTACAAGATGCTGAAATGTAATTTTGAAATAACACACAACTCTTCACTCTCTGATACTTTAAACCCCCTATTGATCATTTATAAGTATATAAACATTTGTAGAAAAATAACTCCTCCTGTGGGCTCCCATAAGAAGAAGCTGCTGTGTAAAAAAAGAAAATAACAATAATGAATGGTAGGTAGTTGCAAGATGCATAAACTTAGAGATGCAACAATGTCCAACGTCATTCAAGATTTTAAGTTGCACAAGGAACTATATGTTAAGGCCAGTATTAGCATAGTTAGCAAGCTAATGTTTAGCTAAAGTTAGCTTAACAGCTGGATAACTGTAAATCAGCAAGACTGCAAATTCACTGTTACATTATGACTTGTTTAGGACTCCAGGTTCAAAGGTTAGGACATGGTACTTGACTTGGGGCTTGATTCCAAAGACTTGAGACCTACTTGTGACCTTCAAAACAGTGACTTGTGACCATGTCTGCAATGTTTTAAAACACAGGTCTGTATATAAAAATATATAATATAAAATATGCCTTCATAGGCGATGTTGTATTAATTGATATATGCTTATAAATGTTAAAAGTCACTGGTAAACTTTGTCTTGAATGCTCTGATAAAAAACAATTAGAGCTGCAACGATACATGGATTATTGATCGACTATCAAATTAATTGACAACTATTGTGATGATGTTTTTTTTAAAGAAAAAAAGTCAAAATGTATCTGTTTCCAGCCTCTGAAATGTGAATAGATCCTGTTGTTTGTTTTTTTACTCCATATTCAGTAAACTAAATATGTTCGTGTTGCGGGCAAAACAAGACATGCCAAGACTGAGCAGATTGTGACGGCATTAATTAGTCGAGAAAATGATCAACAGATTAATCGACAATGTAGATAATCGTTGCAGCCCCAATAATAATTAGTACAAATAATAACATGCAACATATTAAATATGAGAGCAGACAGTCAGCGTGATCAAATCAGGAAAAGCAATAATAATGTTTATGTACTCGGTTGAGCAGTATTCAGTGACCAGAGGGGGGTTTTATGGAAAAGAAGGCGGAGGGGGGGTTCTTCTATTTGTCCTTCCTGCAGCCGACACTCTGAAGCTTTCCTCGGTGGACAGCAGGTGACCCCCCCCCCCCCATGTGAGAGACGTGACACCCTTGATGGACTGACCCACAAACTGTCCCACCAGTCTGAGTGGAACATGGAGCTCCTCGCCACCAACATGACAATACAGAAATGTGAGTCACACACCAGGAAGTATAAGAATTCTTCAGTCTATAAAGTTCATACGGTTTGCTTCCTGACAACAGTTTGATAGCTGTTACCACTCGTCTTTCTGTGTGTGTGTGTGTGTGTGTGTGTGTGTGTGAGGTCGTCCAGGGCAGCTGTCCTTGTCACTCCTCAGTAGTTATTGTTAGAAACAAATGGTGCCTGTGGGATACCTTTCATGACACATGTTGGATTCTTTTTAAAGTAGCCCACCACCAACAGCAACAGTGAAACAGATTCACACCTTCACACACACACACACACACACACACACACACACACACACACACACACACAGTTCACAGTTCGCAGTCCTTGACGGGACAACTTATCCTGTAAGAAAACTGTCTGACTGAGATGGTCTTAAATATTTTAAACTGAACAAATCAGCCCCTCTGGTTGGATGTTCAGCCAATATCCTGCAAAATGTAACTGTGCATTTGAAAAAATAGAAAGATTACAGATTGAATCTCCATTGACTTTGAAGGAGTCACATAACCAGTGGTGAAATTTACTGTCCTTAAAGGGATACTTCACCCAAATATGAAAATACAGTCAGTATCACCATCATGCTGATTGAAGATCAGGTTTATTTTGTTCGTCCGCAAAACACTGCTGGAGTTTCACAGGAAAACAGTGTTGCAGAATCTCCCAAACAACTGAAGTGAAACATAAAAATAAAACGCTTCTGTACTGCTCGTCTGTTGTAATCCAGGTCTCCTAAAGCCCCGACATGCCAAGTTGATGTAAAAATGTTATTTACACCATGTTTCCAGCCTGAATCGTCACTGTAGATCCTTAGATTGGAGCCACGTTCACGTGCACATGCACACCGTCTGAACTGGGCGTGTGTGGTGAGACGGTGTGCAAACAGCATGTTGGGACTTCGAGAGACTTGTATCATGCCAGACAAGCAGTCGGAAGCATTTTCTGTTCTTTTCCGGTTGTTTATTACGTTAGAAAACTGGTCACCATTCACTTCAGTTGTTTGGGAGATTCTTCAACACTGTTTTCCTGTGAAACTCCAGCAAAATAAACCCGACCCTTCTACTTCTTTTAGTCTATTTCATTTCATACTTTTTACTTCTCTGCATAAGATAATAAATTATTTCTGATTCTGATATTGTTGAAACTTCTGTACTTAGCGACTAAAGCTGTCAGATAAATGTAGTGCTTTATATTTCTGCTCCACTACAGTTCAGAGGCAAATATTGTACTTTTTACAGTCTCAGGGTGGCAGTACCTCAGTAAGGACTTGGCTTGGGGACTTGAAGGAAGCCAGTTCAAGTCCAGCTCAGACCAAAAAGCACTGAGTGGACTGGAAGCTTAAAGCTCAAAACTTAAGTACAGAACTTGAGTAAATGTAAGAAAGTCTTTACCTCACTGTATGCTTCATATTTAACCCACAGACATGAGAGTGGTATTGATAATCTCATTTAACTCTCTGCAAGAAAGTGAATAAGCGTACTCCCCAAAATGCCGAACTACTCCTGCAAGTCGTGCGTGTAAAGAATTGCGAGGGCGCTCAGTGTATTGTAAGACATACCACCTTTATTAAATGCACAGTATCACAAGGAACATTTCCATTAATTGTGGATAAGCTACTCACATGATGCACAAAGCATTGAATTGATTGATAGAACTGGCTGATTAAAGCAGGATTAAATCTGCCAGGAGAGCACACACATACACACACGCACACACACTCTCACACACGCGCACTCTTGCATACGGTTGTCCACCATCTTGGAGACATTAGTCACACACACACAAACACACACACTCTTTGTATTCACACAGTAAGTAAAATCTGTTATCTGCACAGGAATGAAAACTGTAATCTTTTTTTCTTTTACGTATATATTTACAAAAAAATCCTCGACCCCCCCTCCCCTCGAGATAGATTACATTCAAAAAAGGTCCCGACCCTTCTAGATTACATTCAAAATAATATACTATTCATGATGCAAAGTCACAGTTATTCATCTGAAAGAGGATCAAAATAGGCTACAGTCAGTCAGAGGTTGAGTGGTGGAGGTTTTTTGGCCTCAGAGGCGACTTTTTGACCCCCTCGCCGTCAGCCGCGCGTCTGCCGGCTCGGAGGGATCCTGATGTTTTGAATCAGATCCAGAGTCTGTGTATCCTCCTGCAGACAGACAGCATCTCAAACAGCCTCTGTGTAAGCTCCCCATCACAGTGGAGAGGAAAGAGGAGATCATTTTTCTTTTTTTTTTCTTTTTTTTTTTCTGCTTCTTCTTCTTCATCAGAGAGAGAGAGAAAAAAAAACAACATTGTTCAAATAAAGTCCTCTGCAGATCAAAAGTTGCCAAAAAAAGGATTGTATTCTCACTGGTATTATGAACGAGCACAAAGAAATTATACAATGTAGCACAAATAAAATCGTATTTACATATAGTATGTATTGCCAGTGGCCCATAACACGTTGTCTTCAATAGATGTCACACAGTTTGGACATGATACCTGCTTCAAACAGATTATACTATTAAACATAGCCTACTATTGATATAGACAAATATCAGAACTGTACAGGATGGACAGCGAGTTATGTACAGCAGACACGTGACTATTATACAGAACTGACAAATAAAAACAGACGGGGACATTTTCATCAAGGACAATGTGTTGCTTCAGTCATGGCCGGCACAGCGAGGGTGACGTGTTGTTTTTGTTGTTATTAAGTGCAGTTGAGGTCGAGGCGGAGAGTTGTGCATTTGGGGGGGTGGGGGGGGTTAAGTAACGCTACAAAGTGCACTTAACGTAACTTATTGTCTCAGCTGACAGCCGTACTTTACCGCTCTACGTCTCCGTATGGAAATAATACATGAAAGTCGTTATGAAGCTGCTGTTTTTGTAAAGGTTGATACAGAAGTTTGTGCGAGA
Source organism: Lutjanus erythropterus (assembly GCF_056507025.1). Classification (NCBI taxonomy): domain Eukaryota; kingdom Metazoa; phylum Chordata; class Actinopteri; order Lutjaniformes; family Lutjanidae; genus Lutjanus; species Lutjanus erythropterus. Next base: position 27,107,590 of record NC_139336.1, on the reverse strand, counting down.
CACTCGGACTAACACACTCTTACTCCTAAATAGTCTAGCCTGTTTTTAATCTCAGCAGAACAGAAGTGTTGAGGATAATTTGGAAAATGAATGACATGAAGGCATTTTTACCCCATAGTCAAGCATTTTAAAAGGATAGTTTGGGTTTTTGAGGTGGGTTTGTATGAGATAATGCTGTGGACAGGGTCAGCAGCAAAACATATTTTAGCCACCTAAAAAAAGACCCATCTAAATAAATCTATAACAGTTTAGGTGTGCACGATATTTAGAATATTTTCACCTCTTTACCTTGTCATGAGACAACCTTTTCTGAGGGGAGACTACTGTTATATGAGCCAAATGTTGCTCTCTCCAAACCAACCAAACTCCACTGGCAAAATCAGTCATTTTATCCTGCAAAACATTGGAATTGTTGGTCTACCACTGCCTCGATTGCTCTTTTTTTTTTTCATATAATTGTGTAACTGAATCTGACCTAACCCTTTAAAACACAGAAGTGTGCCAACCTTGAGACCTCAAAATTATGGACGATTTCAAAGTCAAAGTGGGGGATCCGGGAGTCTTCTCCCAGAAAAATGTGAGTTTCAGAGATTCATTCTGGTTACATTACTCCCTTTCCTTTAAACATTTCCCTAAGAAATGTGAATTCTTCTTTCCAGGACATCTGAAATTTGCTTGATTATTTTGTTTTTTGTAGTACTCACCATTTCTCTCTTGGGAGGGTTGGCAAGTATGCAAGTATGTAGTATGTACCTCATACTAACCCGACTTCAAAATATCTGAACTATCCCTTTAAGGTCTTCAGCCTGTACAAATGTGCTTGCTGCCAGGCTGACTGGGGCCACTCAGAGAGATGAAAGCACCTCTGGGACACTTTAAGGCCAATCAGACTCTTGATTAACCCTTTTAACTGCAGAATTAAAGACCAGATCCTCAAGTACCACTCTTGTGATGTAAATAAATGACAAATAAAAAGTAGTAACTTCAAAACAAAACTGCAAGAGCTGCGAGAAGTTCTTCGTGTATTTAACCCACATCAGTGCACATAAACTGCATCAAAGTGCTCCGTCAATCCCTCTTAGAAATTTGGTTTAAAAAAAAGAAAAAAAAAAGAAGTCAAACCATGAACACAATCTCATCACAACATTTGAAAACCTGCCTCTGGAGATGCATACAAAACCACGTCACTTACAGATATGGGCCACCGAACAACAACGATTTGCTAAATGGCTGCTGGTGAATGAAAATAAACTAAAATAAACTAAACTGTGCTCATCTTTTTTTCCTTATTTTGGGGGGGGGGGGGGGATCAGGCACAGCTCAACATCACCGAGTCCTCATTCTCTGTGCTTTATAGATACATCAAATGAAAAGGATGTGAGATGAGTAGAGCACTCCAACGATGTTCGAAACACCACTTTGTAAATATAGATGACCTGGTGTAACAGATATTTACATAAAATATGACCAAAAAAAAAGAAAGAAAAAAGGTGTAAAATGCTGTATGCCCTTGTGTTTTACAACCTCAACATTGATTTTACATCAGGAAGTCCTTCAGTGGACTACAGTAGGTTATATAGAACAGACACAGGCATCTATAAGGATCTATATGGGTTTCACACTGTTTTTTTTTTGTAAAGGGACAGTTCACCGCAAAATCTAAAATACATATTTTTCCTCGTACCTGTCATGCTATTTATCCATCTAGATTGTTCTGGTGTGAGTTGCAGAGTTTTGGAGATACAAGCTGTAGACATGTCCGTCTTAGACAGATTAAAACACTGAAGGCGATCAAATGGTTGTGTTGGTTGCAGAAAGGGAGAGATCAGCTTAAACTTTTTACGCAGTGTACGTACTCAAACCGTACTGAACTCTCCGAGCACATTACCATAGTTTGAGAATCTAGGCCTTAAGCCACATAAAAGATAAGATAAATCTTAGCCAAATCATCACAAACTCACTACAGGGACAACTTATTTAAGTTTCAGGTAGTTATATATATATTAAATCCACAAATAAGGGAGGGAGAGGATCAAATAAACTATTAATATGTCCAGAGAGTGAGGCTCAAACTTGTCTGTCCTTCATGCCGCCACCTGACAACCTCTGCACGGCACAACTGGCAACTCTGAATGAATTATATTACAGTATATTATATTACAATTTCATGTCGCATAATTTGTCATTAGTGGCTTTTAAAAAATGAAGTTGCTATAAGAGGCAACGCTGAGCCCATTAATCATGATGTGGTTGATAATCGAGGTGAAATGAAGGATTGATACGGTGGAGGATGAAGGACAAGCAAGTGGATAAAACGGCGTTTATCAGCTCACTGCCGCACTTTGTGTCGTCAGATCCCAGAGGAAAATTTTGTTTCTCACAATCGTCTTTTCTTCGTCTTAGGAAAAATAAGTGAGATTCTTACTTCTGGCTCACATCTGTTTCTCCTAACCCCGCATGTTGGGAGAAGAAGGAGCACTGAGCCAAATTTAAGATCCAGTTTTCTTTTAGATCTCACAGTTATCTGAAGAGCTGATTATTTAAGACAAATTTAAGATCAGTGCAGTGAGACAAAAAAAATTTTTAAACTCTTCAAATTGGGCTTAAATTAATCTCAGCCGAGACGAGACAGAGGCTGTTTCTCAGGAGCCAAATTTAAGAAGCATAAGAAAATTGTCATATTCATCTCATATTGGTCTTAAATCGAGCTCATTTACGTCTAAGAGATGGCCAGTATCTTCAGACGTCGACAGCTCACACCAAAACAATCTAGGTGGGTAAATAGCGCTACAAGTCAGAGGAAAACATGTATTTCTGATTTGAGGGTGAACCGTCCCTTTAAACGCACATGTATAATAATATACACGCACATTTAAAGTCTTCTGTCGACGACTCAGAAACCACAGATTTAAATCAACAAACAGCTTGGTATGAAAACAGTGAACATTTATAAACTCTACAAATATTAAAATATCTGTGACATAGAAAAGAAAAAAAGCTTCAGCTGTAACTTAATGAGTTTTTTTTTTATCTTCCTGCAGAATATGTTGCTGCTCTGTGTGACAAAGAAGACAAAGCTCTATCTACAAGGTTGTGTCCATACACTGTCCATTATGGAGACACATTATTTTCCCTTTGTTCGTTCCCAGCGAATATGGAATACAGAGGAGTGATTATTGAATGCGATGGAGACAGAATAACTCAGTAATCAATGCCTCTGATTACCGGGTTTCATTTTATTTTTATAACATATAGTAGATGTAGTAGATGGTTTGGATAAAGTTACATAATCCTGTATGCATTTTGGTTTCCATTTATGAAACATGCCTCAGTTAACGTCTGCGGATGGATAAGAAAAGAAAAGCGAAAGGAAAATTAATCAAAATTTAAGGCTTTTCTCGATGTGATGAGGACACGGACGATAGCATTTACAGGAACATTTACAGCCAGGTACTGTACACAGACGCAGCCGCTCACGCAGTCACTCATACCACCCTCGTTTCCTCCTCTCCTCTCTGTCTCATCATGTGCACACACACACACGCAGTCACTCCTCATCCACACATACCCAGCTCACACACACACACGCACACACACACTTGCACGCAGAGTACATACAAGAGAACACGGGAGCATCAGCCCAGTATGTCCAGGTAGACGGGCGAGGCCTTGGCGAGGCTCTGGAGCATGCTGTGGATCTCCTTGATGTTCAGCCTCATGTAGGGCTCCCTCTGCCAGCAGCCCAGCATCAGGTCGTACACCTCTTTAGGACAGGTGCGGGGCCGCTGCAGCACGCGGCCCTGCGTGATGCACTCAATCACCTGCAGGATGCAAGTTACAGTATACTTTACACCTGCTGTTTGGCTGTGGTGTGGTGTGTGAAGGCAGTGCAACAGGCTTTCAACAAAAACTGGTAATGAAATGAAACATCAGATGAGTCGAGAGACGATTAAAAATCAGACAAACACTGGTTGTCCAGCTTACTATGAATTGAAGTCTAATCGTATTCATCGGTGTTGTAATAGTTACTTCATTCATGACTTGATAATCATGAATGTTTAGCATTAATGCAGAAGCAATTATTAGATAATTTAATTCACAATTCACTCTTACTTTATAAAATGGTCTTTTTTCTTTGTCTGTTTTCATTCAGAACAACATGCATCATTTTGGACGGTGATAATTTGGATGATTCTGCAAAATTTTCTGAACTTTCATTCATGCAAAAGTTTTTTGTCAAAAGCAATAAAAAGTGCCCTGGTGGTCTTGGGGTAAAGGCGCCGACCATGAACCAAAAAAATGTCTCTGATTCATGTCCAGTCAGGGACCATTCTTTCTCTCAGCTCTTTTTCTTTCATTTTCTTTCTCTGTACTGTCACCATCTAATAAATAAAAACCTTGTGTAATAAAATATTTTCCTGTAAAAACGAAAAAGTTGAGAAAACTAAAATTTTCAAGGCAAATTACTTCAATAGATTTTTGAGTTTTGAACCTGAATCAAAAAGTTTTACCAACTCATAATGTTTTGTTGATATAATTTGCTTTTCTTCTTTAGAGAAACTTAAGTCTTTGAGTTTTAGAAATACATTTTCATCCATTTTTGAGTAAACTCATTAAAGTGAACGGTTCATAATTTAATATTTTCAGTTGCAACCATTTAATTTTTAAGCCCTCAAAAAATGACAAATCAGCTTCACAGCTCACTGTAAACATTTTTAAAATTAGGATTCACATTAATCTAAAGCAGAGTTTGATTCAAAACTCAAAATCTTTTGTTAGTTTACTTGACCTGCATTTTGATGTTATTTGTCACTTATCCCTGATTTTTGATTACTTTCCCAGGTTTCCAGCATCCTCTCTGAATCAGTAGAGTTGCCTCAGCGTTTTTATGTAGGTCCTGAACTTGACCGCAGTGAGTGCAGACGTTGTGTGACTCTGACCTCGTTGTTGGAGAGCTGGTACCAGGGCTGCTTGCCGTAGGTGAAGATCTCCCACAGCACCACACCGAGGCTCCACACATCGCTCTCTGTGGTGAACCGCCGGTACATGATGCTCTCTGGGGGCATCCAGCGGATTGGCAGCATCGTATGACCGCCCACCTGCAGAGACAGAGAAAGAGTCTCCATCAGTTACAAACACCACAAGGCCTTCTGAAGACTGTGTCTGTACTTCATTGGGCACGTTTTGGTCGGGCAGAAAGGATGTGGGCTGGTTGTTCCACCGCTCTGGTCCAGACTGAAATATTTCATAAACTACTGGATGTGTTGCCATGACATCTGGTGCTGACAGTCATGATGCCAAAAGGATCAAGTCTAATGACTTCTGTGATCTTCTGCCACCATGGGGGTTTTGGGGTTTTGAGTAAAATATACTGACAAATATTTAATCCATTGCTGAGAAATTTGCTGCAAATATTCAAGGTCCGTATACATTCAAACAACTCTGACTTTTCATCTAGCAGGTAAATCAGAAAATACCTGCAAAACTAATGACATTCCCATCAGCTTCACCTGGTACTTTAGTACAGATTAGCAAATGTTAGCATGCTAACCAGCTAAAGACAGGGAGTCTCATAAACATTATACCTGTTAAAACATCAGCATTGTCCTTTTGATCACGTTAGCATGCTGAAGGTAGCATTTAGCTCACTTCTGTGCACAGCCTCACAAAGCTGCTAGTAGGCCTGTCACAATAATTGCGTTATCAACTTATCGTAAAATATTTCTACATAATCGATCGATTTTTACATTGGGCGCAGTCCCTAAACAAAACAGAAAGAAATCTATGTCAAGACACATTTTTATGTCATTCATGGTCGCGCTGCTTCTGTCCTCATCATGTCAGGTCTTAAAATCAGGGGCAAGTCCAGACTTTTTTGATGGAGGTGCCCCCAAGTGAGGCACTGACTTTTGCAGGGGTCATGACGTAGGTGCGCACATTAATGTACCAGACCGGCACTGTACAAATATAATATAAAGCTTAAGAATGTCCTCAAAAAGAGATTGTACCTCCATTGTACTTCTTCCACACTCCAGCATTACAAACACTTTTATTTTCATGATTTATAAGTAAATTAACCTTGCAGGAGAGAGGTGTGGGGTGTGGCTCATGAGAGCAGCGTCAGGTGAGTTGATTGGCACAGCTGCTGGTGGTTTTTCCTGATTGCATCTCTCCCCTTTTCATGCAGTTACATGCTGGCCCTCAGAAGTCTGGTGCTCAGGCTAAGAAGAGGAACTCTGCCTGAGTTTTCGGGTTTAAACGGAACGGACTGGAGGACGTGCCGGAGGAGCTGGGCAGCCGTAAGCACGTGTTGTCTATTAATGATTTATGGTATTGTGTTCTGAACAGCAGTCTCATAATAACAGCGAGCTAAAATGAATGCTAACTAGCTAAAACTATTGCTAAACTAATACAGCAGCCCTGATATAAACCCTCCCTTCATGAAGGTTATAATGTCACTTTGTGACTGTAATGCATTATACAGAGACGTGTTTTTTATTTAGTCTACCTTTCTTTATTTAACATATAGTATGATACAATACAGTTCAACAGCACGACAAACTCCATCCTCCAAAGTGACAGTAAAGTTGAATCAACACCTCTCCAAAACACTTTTAACAAAACTGAAAATTATAACCATCATGCCTGTAGGATTTATTGCAGGATTGTTATATTACACTGCATTAGTTTAAACTACATGCACCTAATAAACTGCCAACTGAGTGCATCTTTCATGGCGAACAATTAAGTTTAGTCACTCTGGCATTCCTGTAACACGCCTGTTATTCCTTCATAACCTTTTATCCAATCAGCGCCTTCCTGTCTTCTTCCCTCAGTCTACTTAATGCGTTTCTCTCTCTTCCTGTCGCCCCTTTTATCCAATCACTTTTCCTGCACCTTCATCCTTTCACCTACATTAACTCACATCCGCCATCACTCAATTATTCCTGTAAAATGCACGATATTTGAGCCGGGGTTTATACCAAGTATGGCATCCAAACTTACTACTATGTGCACTCACTGTGCAGTACTTTATCAAAAATCTGCTTATGTGAATTAAGAAAAAACATTTTAGAAGCATAAATTCTATGTAATTTTAGTTTTATTCACTTCTAAACCTCTTCTAAACGTGAGGTTTATGCATTTATATTAACTTTCCTAGCTGATCTCATTTCGTGCTGCAGCATTACAGCCTCATATTGTCAGCTGTGTCCATGCTTTTACTTTCTGTTTGATAAAAATGTTTGATACCAGGCGCTGGTGACAGGCGCTCTTTATGTTGATCTTATCTGGTGCAGGAAAATGCATCTCAGAGACGATGTGTTTTGTTTTTCGGGCAGCAGAGGGCACTGTGGGATTCAGACTGGGATCTGAGACACAGAGGAATGAGTGAAATAAAATAATTCCATCTGTTCCCCAACATGACAATTTTTATTCTTTCTTTTTATTGGCTCGTTCTGAAGCATCAAAGTGTAATCTTCTCACAACCATCATACTATAACTCCTCTATGGTTTAATATGATGCCAGTCATGTAGAGTGAAGGGATGTATTAACTCCTTGCCCTGCGAGAAAGAAAAACTGCTTATGCATTTTTGCACTGTTGGCCTTTATTGCCATGGAAACAGTAATTTTATGCAGATTATAGAATTTGCATTTAAATGGTATTAAAAATAGATAAAATACCTCTGGTTAAAATTGTCATTTCTGCAGCTGCACAGTTATTTCAGGCCCAAACTGGAATAAAATTCTAATTACATATTTGAGACTACATTTCCATATTTCTGTGTGTATCAGAGGGTGCGTGTGTCTGTGTATGTGTGTGTGTGTGTGTGTGTCTGTGTGTGTGTGTGTGTGAGAAAGAGAGTAATAGACTGGGGGGGGGGGGGCGAGGTGAGAGCAGGGACAATAATCAGAAATACTTTGGACTCACTCTGTAGTAGTCTGTGCTGTAGACGTCTCTGGACATGCCAAAGTCTCCTATCTTGACCAGCAGGTTTTCTCCGACCAGACAGTTCCTGGTTGCCAAGTCTCTGTGGACGAAGTGCTGCGAGGCCAGGTAGACCATGCCAGCAGCAATCTGTTGGGCAATGTGCAGCATCTGGGACTGGGTGAGCTCCACCAGGATGCTGTGTTGACCGTCTGCCATTAGCACTGCATCAGGACCGTGGGACCTGCACCCACAAACACTTCATCAGAGATTCAATCAGTCGCACCACTGAAGAGTTTAGAGAATCATAATGCATTGTAAGGCACCGTTTCAGAGGTGGGCGGCATGAATACAATTTTCATTATATTGTGATGAAGTTAATTTCATGTAAAACCAATTAAGAAATAATTTAGAACTGAAACAATTAAACAATAGATAGAAAAATAATTTGTTTTTTATGTTTGATGCCATTCACTGGTTCCAGCTTCTCAGTTTATCAGCTCAGTTTGTCTTTGCACTGGCTGAACATTTACTCCTCATTCACTTTATATTATTACTCCATTGTTGTTACTGTAATTTCTTAAGTTATCTCTGGCATTCCTTTTATCTTATTTATCTCTCATCTTTATCTTTCTTAATCTTAAAGTATCAAAATTGTTGCAGATTAATTTTCCTTCAAATGGCTTCCATCAAATGATTGTAGCTGTACATTAATCGTAGCCCTAACTTATTTAAAGATTACCTAACCAGAGGCGAATGTCTGCTTCAAAGGCCTATATGGAAAAGCTAACCACCTCAGTAAAAACACAGAATAGACAATTTTGTCAGAATTTTAGTCGCTGGATTTCTGCCATCTCAGAATAATCAGAATATCACCCAGCACTAGCTTCAATTCACGGGACACTTCAAGAAATATTTGTACATTTTGGGAAACATACAGAGAGTTACATGAGAAGATCAATACCACTCTCATGTCTGTACACTAAATACGAAGCAGATGCCAGGAAACGGTGAGCCTATATGAAACTTGAACACATCGTCACCCTGGAAATGGGTGGAAACCGTTCGCCTCGTCTTGGTCCAAAGGTAAGAAAATCTGCCTACCAGCGCCTCTGAAGCAAACACGCTGAATCTTGTTTGTTTAATCTGTACGTGTGGTTTCATGGTGGATTATGTGCTGGACTACTTCTTGGTCAACAGCAGTGACTTCCTGGAGTCTCTGCTGGTTGCCTGGCAACTTCACGGCGATTCCAGGAAGTCACAGCCAAGAAATAGTCCGGAACAAAAACACATCTTGTTGTTTTCACACTTTGGTTTCATACAAATTAAACAAACAAAATATAATGCTAGCTGTTTTCTCATTTACAGTACAGGGATAGTTTGGGTTTCTTGACGTCTGGTTGTAGAGGGTTAGCAGCAAGAATAGACGAGTAACTCCTGTGTTCTGTGAGGTAAAATGACTGTTTATGTCAGTGGAGTTTGGTTGGTTTGGAGCGAGCAATATTAAGCTAACATAACGGCATTTTCCCATTGGAAGAGGACATCTGACAGCAAGATAAAGTAGTGAAAATACTCTAAATATAACATACACTGACAGTGATATTGATTTTTTTTTATGTGGGCTTTCTTTTAGGTGTTTAAAATACATATTTGCTGCTGACATTTCTTAGCTTCCTACACTGGTACACTTCTCAATACTGGGGTTGTGCCAACCGCCAGCTACTAGAGGTAATACTCTGACTATGGATAAGTACCTCATACAACCTTTAAAAAAATCTGCACTATCCCTTTAATGCTAAGAATAATAATAATATAATAACACATCCCAAAATGTGGAACTATTCCTTTAGCACATGTCAGTACTTTTAGAAGTGAGAATGATCCTACCTGAGGAACTTGTTTAGGTCGCCGTGTTTCATATATTCAAACACCATGATGAGCGGGTCGCTCTCTACACACACCCCGTAGAAGGTGACGATGTGTTCGTGCTGCAGGTTGGTGAGGAGCTCGGCCTCTCTGTAGAAGTCCGCTCGGCCGCTCTCGTTGGCCTCTTTCAGAGTCTGACCGAAGGCAAGAGAAAAAAGACAGTGAGAATCTGCGGGAACGTACATCTGATTGAGCGAACGGCCTCCTGATCTGTACCTTGACTGCCACGTGGAGCTTCTCCTGGTCTGGCGTCAGGTTGTAGCACTCGGCGAGAAACACCTTCCCGAAGGCGCCCTCTCCCAGCTCCCGCTTCAACACAATGTTGTGTCTCTTGATGTGCTGGACAACTTTATCAAAGGATAAAACAAATTACTGTGTCTTAATTATTTAGTTGGAAAAATAATCAGGATTATTTTTGACCGATTTTGATTTGCGATATTCAAGGTGTCATGGTTCTGGGTTTTATTTTGAAGGTCTTTCCTCTTGTTTCTGCTGTTTTACTTCCTTTGTTTTTCCCTCCTTTTTTGCCAATTGGTATTTTGACACATTTTGCCTTTAAGAAATATTGCACCCTCTGAGATTTGAAAATTGCAGTTGGCCATATTACGATTTTGATAAAATTTCAATTAACTGATCAGCCCCTCTGCGCAGACGTATCAGGGCCTGGCATGAGGGGAAAAATTTTTTGTACATTTCAAAACCAAGGCTGAAAAGTTGAGAATAAAGTTGAACCTTCAGTATTAGTCCCAGGCAGAAAGAGATTACATAAATCAGAGGGGTGAGACTTATTTTTTGGTGGAATTTGCTGGGAGTGAAATTGAAATGTATGGAATAAAGTTTTAGAAAAAAGTCAGTGGCATTTCAACTTTATTCTCAAAATGCGAAAAGCCCCTACCAACCTTCCTCCCCTGATTTTTTATTTTTTCCTATGCGTAGCACTAATATTCAAAGTCTGACTTTATTCTTGACATTTTTTCCTCCTTATGCCTGGCCCCAAAAACCTGCTGTAAAAATGTTATCACTTGAGTGAGGGTCAGATTTTTACTTTGATTATGGCTGGAACTAAAGAATATTTTCATTATCAATTTGTTTGACTCGACAAATCATCAGTTAGTCAAAAAACGGTATAAAAATAGTTTTAAAAAAGCCAGTCATGACCTCTTACACATCTTTAAATTGCATGATTTGTCTGATGAGACAAAACTGAAACATATTCAATTTACACTAAAGTAAAATCGACAAAAGCCACAAATCTGCTCAGTAGTCTAACCGTCCAGCTGGGCAGGAGTCACAATCACAATGCAGGCGGACGCTGACAATAAATACGGCGTCGGGCGGTGACCCCTGCATGGATTTATCAGAAAAGGTCCAGGTTACCGGCCATTTGTGGAGCGAGGCGGTAACTCACACGTGTCAGATTTCAGCATGCTGCTGGAGTTACGGAAGTACTGTGGGTTCTCAATGACAGGAATCTTTGTCATCCCAATGATCACTGCGTCTGGACCCATCTCCGAGGACGACGGGGTGTTGTTGCCATTGGAGACGTGATGAAGGGGGCTGGCAGAGTCATCGTCATTACTGATGACTGAGGAGGAGCCTAGGGAGCCACCGAGGAGGAGAGGAGAGGAGAGAGGAGCAGGAGTGGAGTGTAGAGTAAGAGAAAGAAGAAAGAGGAAGAGGAGGGAAAAGGAGATAGAAGGACTTATAAATAATATAATCAAGTTGAACATAATAAAAAAAATACATCAGAATATCAGAAACAGGTGTAATCTTTCTGTAAGTCAACAGTAACACTTTATTTCTAACCTATTTAGCACGTCGTTAACCGTTTGATGCAGTTGTAACTAGATCTTTTTAGTTCTGTAATGTCTTTGTCTAATTTTTAAAATCTTTTTTTTATTTGCATTTAAGATTTGAGATTATTTAATAAACACATCAGGAGAGAAAAAGAGGATAAAGAAGGAAAAATAGATAAAACAAAAACAGACAAGAGAACAACAGCAACAATCACACCTATACTGTCATTGTCTTAATCTATTATTACTCCTCTTATGAAGCATCCCTAACTGTATATAAACAACTGACGAACGCTTGATAACATAACACAATGTTAATTACATTTATTAAAAGATTTTCTTGAATACTCGTCTATGATTGGTCAAATTCTGCATCCCACAGTCGTTATTTCTGAAGAGCAGACCACTGCTGTCAGTGTAGTTGTGATCATAGATCATTTTAAATTCAGTGTTTTCTAATTTCTAATTCTCTGCAAGATGTCACATAAGTTTATTTTTTTCAAAATGTCAAACTATTCCCGCACGAAAATTACCTCACCTTTAATACCAAACTTGGAGTTTCTTCCGTATTTCAGAATGATGACCATCAGAACGCAGCCAGTCAAGGCAACTCCTGCGATTCCCACGACTACATACACCTGCAAAGATGACAACAACAACAACAACAACAAATTAAAATGTTGGAACCACAACTGTCAAGACAAACATCTGTTGGATCAGCGGTTCTCAATCTGGGGTCAGGTTCCCCAAATCTGATGAGTCATGAGATAATTTACGGGATGACAAAGCAGCAAAAGAAGACAAAAATAGTTTTAAAAGTAATAATAATAATAATAATAATAATAATAATAATAATAATCATAATACATTTGCTTTAAGGGTTCACGAGCCCAAAGGTTGGGAACCACTGCTTTAAATGGTCAGGACTGATGAGGATCACTTACTGCAACACTGTCATCCAGAGGAGGGAGTGGCGGGTCTGAAAGAAATCAAAATGCTTGTCTGAACATTAAAAAATAATTAACAATTATTAATTAGTGCAACCAAGTGGTACTGATTAGCATGCCATGTTATATGGGCTAGAGTGTGATGATGCCTGGGTTGCACACTGACCAATTTTTAACTCCAAATCATTCAAAGTTATGCTACATCAAACTTTTAAACTAGTGTTAAATTAAGAAAGGTTAAATTTAAACATCACATTAAAACTATTAAATGTCTGTTGCATCTTTAAACTAAAATTTAAAATAAGATCCAGTATGAACTTACACCCAAAGAGGTTTAATTTTTAAAATGGCTGCCTTTTGTGTTTTAGATGGAGTGAACACAATAATTTAGGCTGAGCTATCATGAGCAGGCTAACAAAGCGAACAAACTTTTAAGCAAGCTAGCAAACTATGTAACATTTGTTTAGTCTTTAGCTAGCTAGCGAACAATGTAGCATTTTGTTAAATTTTTAGTTAGTGAGCAAATAATGTAACGTTCTATTAACTTTTGTGCTAGCTAGTTAATGATGTTACTTAATATTTTGTTAACTTTTTAGGTAGCTAGCAAACTATATAATGTATTGTTTACTTTTCAGCTACATAGCAAACACTGTAATACTTCAGCTTTGTAGGTAGCTAGCTAAAACAATATAACATGTTGCTGACTTTTTAGTAAGCATACAAAGACTAACTTTTCTTAACTTTTTAGTTAGCTAACAAACACTAACATTTTGTTAAGTTTTTAAGCTAGCTAGCATGTTACTTTTTATCTTACTTTTTTACAGCTAATTAGAAAAAAAATACAATGTTGTGTTAACATTTTATCTAGCTAGCAATAGCCAGCAATACAGCATCCCAACAATTTTACTTTTTATTTATTTATTTTAATTTAGGTAAGCAAGCATCTCCATATTGGTTAAACTATTTAATTTGGGTTTTGTTAAATTCGGATTTACTAAATAGAGCTGAGTTTTGCATTATGCAACAGAGCTCTGCTTAGTTTTAAATCTGGATTAATTCACTTTAAACCTGGTTTTGCTCAACTCTGATTCAAACTAATCTTTAATGATTAAATGAATCTTTGTGTAACCCAGTGGATGAGGTCAAACACCTACCAGTAGTGTCTGGCAGAAGCAAGATGCAGGAAAATGCCATATGAGGAGAAACAGATGGAGAACATGTAAGAATTAGTTAACTATGCATACAGTATTATCAAGCTAATAAATATGAGCATTGTTGGATTTATAAAGCTGAATCATTACTTAAAAATAGGTATGTTAGCAGACATAGACAAAAAACAGCTTCAAAGATGAGCTTAATATCACTTTAAACCTCAGTTTAATGTTCACTGTAAGCCTAGATTAAATTTATTATTAAATTTCTGTTGCACCAAATCTTTAAACTCAAATTTAAAATATGATCCAGTATGAAAGTTAAACTTACACCCGAAGAGGTTTAACTTTCAAAATGGCTGCCTTTTTTTAAAAGATGGATTGAACAAAAGCCATCATGAGCAGGCTAACCAAGCTAACCAACTGTTTCGCTAGCTAGCAAACAACGCAATATTTTGATAACTTTTTAGCTAGCTAGCAAACAATGTAATGCTTTGTTAACTTTTTAGTTAGCTAGCAATTAATATAATGTGTTGTTTATGTTTTAGTTAGCTGGCAAACAATGTAATATGTTGTCTGTTTTTTAGCTAGCTAGCAAACAATGCAACATTGTGTTAATTTTTTTAGCTTGCTAGCAAACAATACAGTGTTCCAACAGCACTCAGATTTTTTTTTATTATTAATTTACTTTACCTTGGGTAAGCAAGCAACTTCATATTGATCAAACTACTTAATTGAGGTTTGCATCACTAGTCTAAACTTTTTATTGAATGGAGATTAGTTTTGGATTGTGCAACAGAGCTCTGCTTAATTTTAAATCTGGATTTACTAATTTTAAACCTAGTTTTGCTGAACTCTGATCTAAACTAATCTAAGATTCAATAAATCTTTGTTTGTGCAACCCAGTCGGTGAGTTCAAACACCTACCAGTAGTGGCTGGGCAGAAGCAAGATGCAGGAAAAGGCCATATGAGGAGAAACAGATGGACATCAGGTAAGAGTTAATTTTAACTATGCATACAGTTATTATCAAGCTAATAAATATAATGATTGTTGGTTTTATAAAGCTTAAGCATTACTTAAAAGTATGTTGGTAGACATAATCAGAAACCAGCCTCAGAGATGAGCTAACTGAAATAAAAATTACATTTAAATGTCAATTTAAACCTCAGTTTATTTTTCACTAAAAACCTAGATTAAATACATTATCAAATTTCTGTTGCACCAAATCTTTAAACTCCAATTTAAAATGGGATAGAGTCTTAACTTTATATTACACCCAAAGAGGTTTAACTTTTAAAATGGCTGCCTTTTTAAAATGTATTGAACAAAATAGTTCAGCCTAAGCCACCATGGGCAGGTTAACAAAACTAACCAACTGTTTAGCTAGCTAGTAAATAATGTAATGTTTTGTTAACTTTAGTTTCCTAGCAGACAATATAATATTTTGCTAGTTTTTTTTTTAGTTAGCTAGCAAACAGTTTAATCTTTTGTTGAGTGTTTAGCTAGCTAGCAAACAATGTAATATTTTTTAACTTTTTAGTTAGCTAGCAAACAGTGTAATATTTTATTTATGTTTTAGCTAGCAAGCACACAATGTAATATTTTGTTAACTTTTTAGCTGGCTAGCGAACAATGCAACGTTGTGTTCATTTTTTAGCTTGCTAGCAAACAATACAATGTCCTAGCAGCACTCAAATTTACTTTTTAATCTACTTTAGGTAAGCAAGCATCTCCGTATTTATTAATCTATTTAACTGAGGTTTGCATCACTAAACTTTTTACTAAATGGAGATTAGTTTTGGATTGTGCAACAGAGCTCTGCTTAATTTTAAATCTGGATTTACTCATTTTAAACCTAGTTTTGCTGAACTCTGATCTAAACTAATCTTAGATTTGACAAATCTTTGTTTGTGCAACCCAGTCGGTGAGTTCAAACACCTACCAGTAGTGGCTGGGCAGAAGCAAGATGCAGGAAGAGGCCATATGAGGAGAAACAGATGGACATCAGGTAAGAGTTAATTTTAATTATGCATACAGTTATATTAAGATAAAAAATATAACGATTATTGGATTTATGAAGCTGAATCATTACTTACAGTAGTAGAAGAGGTCTTCAGCTGAAAAGGAAAGAAAATCAGCACGTTAGCAGAAACCAGCCTCAGAAATGAGTGGACTTCTCACTAATGAACTCCTGTAAGAAGAGTTTATTGGCACCTAAGTGGTCTTCGTCAGGTGCGACGATGAAGTGGGCTGAGACCTTCTTCTCATCCTGGCCATACTTATTCTTCGCCACCAGCCTGTACATGCCGTTGTTGATGTGCGTGGGGTTGACCAGCTGCAGGCAGCCGTGGTACTCGCTCTCGGTGGACAGGTGGATCATGGTGCGGATGTAGTCCTGCTCCTGGAGGGGCTCGTCCTCGTAGTACCACTGCAGCTCGGGCTTGGGGTTCCCCGTCACGCTGAAGGGGATGCACCAGTGGTGGTCCCGCTCCGGCCCCAGCAGCTGCTGGATGGTTGGGGCAACTGACACGGAGGCAACAAGTAGAGGAAGAGTAATAACGGGATGATAGGAAAATCAACACCAGGAGTAAAAGCCAGTAGGAAAAGCAACATTTACAGGCTTAGAAAAGGGGATGCAGTGTGGGGAAGAGAGGAACATCTGAACACTGACATCAGGAGAACATGGAAGAGGAGAATGAGGAGAAATGTGGCAGTAAACAAGCAGAGGAGTGTGGTCAGGCATGAGGAGCTTCACAGGAGGAAGAGTTATGGAAAGGAAACATGGAGAGTCAATAAGATTTGCCAAGAGACAGTAACGATAACAAACTGAAGAGCCTTGTGCTTCTGCTGGAAATAACAAAGTCTAGAAGAAAGTGTTTAAAAGATCATGAGAAGAAAATTAAACGTATGCTACAGCTGGTTAACATTTACAGTCAGCGATAACAGAAAAGTCCTTACAGAGGATGTTGAGCTGAAGGGTGGCCTCCGTCTGACCCACCATGTTCTCGGCGCTGCATATGATCGTCTTGCTGTTATCTTCAGGAGACAGTTTGAACAAGGTCAGCCGGCTCTCTGTCTCCGCCTCCAGAGGATCAGTCTGCAAACACAACATTACTGTTTACATCATATGTCATATGTATGCAAAACTGGCAGGATGCTGATCTTGGATATTTTTTAATATAACGTCTCCTTATAGAAATGTTCTGTCTGTGTGTTCTAAGTAGTTTTGAGATATTAAGCTTGGTTATCTGCCAAAACTCAATAATCTGACATATCTGGCGTAATCAAAGTCTCCTAAAGTCCCAACATGCCGTTCACACACCGTCACAACACACACACAGTTCAGACAGAGTGCATGTGAGCGTGGCTCCAAGCTAAGGATCTACAGTGAAGATTCAGGCTAAAAACACGGTGTAAATAACATTTTTTGGGGGTCAGTTTGGTATGTTGGGGCTTCAGGAGACTTGAGGAGCAGTATGGAGGCATTTTATGTTTTTATTCTGTTGTTAGTTTGAAAACCGGTCACCATTCACTTCTGTTGTTTGGGAGATTCTGCAAAGCTGTTTTCCTACTAAAAAACTAAACCGCTCCGCTCAGAAAGTAAATAGACTAAACAAACAAAGTGTTGGCCCTGTTCCACTGACTGTATATAAAGCCCCTTAAAGCTCTTTATGTATGTCAGTGACATGTATCAAAGGTTTAGGCAGGACGCTGTGAGGTGGAGCGGCTCACCTTGTGTTGGGTAGAGAGCAGATCGAGGTTCCACTCGATCACAGGAGGAGGGGAGCCCGAGGCCCGGCACACAGCTTTGACTTCGGTCCCCTCCATCTCCGTCACGGTTGTTGGGGTGACCTCCACTCTGGGAGCCACTGCAAGAAACGGGCAAACAGTAAAGTTAAACAGCTTTACACGCACTCAACAAAAATACAAACGCTACCAAAAAGAAAAAAATCTGTGTTAGTGACTTCCTGGACAGATTGTTTCAGGCAGGGACACACACACCTAAAGTTAGTGTGATGTCACACAGGTAATATGAAGTGATAAAAAAGTTTTTTGTCTGAAAAGTGGATTTTTTCGATGCAACCAAAAAGAATGAATGAAGCTAGAACAAAAAGTTTTTCGTGTCTGTAAAAGCAAACTTAAAAATAAAGTTGAGGAAACTAGATTTTAATTTTGTAACGTGAGGGTTCGATTGCGGCGGTTGGATCACTCTCGATGAGAATCAACAGCAAGATGGAAACCAATGTATTTCTTAAGCAGCGATTTACCGTCCTCCCCGCTTCAGCAGCTTCACAACAACAGCACTTCCTGGTTACACTTCCTTATTATCACTCACACGTGGCTGAACTCACCAATCAGGAGCTAGGATGGATTTGAAACTGAGATAAATGTGTTGGACCCAATGAGGCGGATTCAGCAAATTGTTTTAACAGTTTTAAAGATGCTGGGGTAAATATTTAAACAAGTAAATAATAACTATTTGAACATAAAAATGTAAGTAGTTAATTTTAGACACTGTAAATGTCATTTTGCCAAATTCACTCAAATATATTAATTAATTTCACTTCTAAAGATTTTACATTTTACAATTTTTTTTCACTAATTTTTTTTTCTTCTTTAGATAAATGTGAAGCTTTGTGATTATCTGGGTGCAAGAAAAATTAAAGAGGTCAGTTGTTAATATTAAATTATCATGTAATTATTAATTATATGAGTATTTGAAAAAAGATGTTGCTGAAACAAAAGATTCAAGTCTATCTAAAGAAATAAAAAGTACAAACTTGAGAGTCTGAATCAAAACTAAATAAAATAGTTAGGACAGTTACCTTAAAATTATGAGTTTTCTCAATCTTTCTTTTAAATTGTTGGCAGAAATAAACCTTTTTTGTGCACAGAAAAGTCTTTTAAGATATTTTCAACTTGTGAGAAATGGAAGCAAAGACAAAAGTGCTGAGTGCAGATTTCTTTCCGTCTTTGTTTTGACCTCTCTTTTCTGACTTTTCTGAACGTTCAATATCAGCAGCGCTGCTTATTATAACACGGTTTCACGTTACCGCAGTCTGGCGGGGTGAGCGTGGCGAAGGCCTGTGTCTCTCCTCTGTCGTCGGTGCATTTCAGGTCCTGACCGTCAGCTTCTTCTAACAGCCTCAGTTTGATCCACAAGTTCTCACAAACACAGTCCAGAGGGTTTCCGGACAATAGGAGCCTAGAAAATTAAACAAGACAAAAAAAAAAAAAACAGCACATGAGAAACTTGTCTTCTTCAGTTGCACAAAACTGACAGTTTTATGAACACGCAACACTTACGGGAGTGATGTGTTGAAGTTCTGAAACGTTCTCCATGACAGCGTTGATAAGTTATTATCTCTGAGATTTCTAAAAGAAAAAAAAAAAACAGTCAAAATCCAAACAAACCTACTCAAGTCTGTGTATCAATGACACAACTAAAGAGGCTGTTTAAAATGCTTCTTACACATATTGAAGTCTTGTATTGTTGAAAAATGCATCTGATGATATAGACGTCAATCTTGTCTTCATCACTGTTCTGTTGGAAGATAAAATGTAGGGTTATCAGTTTGTTGATTCCATGTAAAACTCTGAAAATATATTACAGCCGCAACCATTAATCGATTAATCATTTAGTTGTCAAGTATTAAATTGATTGCCATCTATTGTGACAATAGTTTTGACTAATTTTTAAAGAAAATTCTCTGATTTCAGCTTCTCAAATGTGAATATTTGGTTTAGACAAAACAAGACATTTCAGGATGTCATCTTGGAAACACGGATCAACATTTTTAACCATTTTCTGACCGAACAACCAATCGATTAATCACAGACAAATTATAACTGATAGTGCAAATAATCATTAACTGCAGCCTGAAACAGTAAATGATACTTACAGGTTTCTGAGGTTGATGTAGTGCCTCAGACTGTTGTCATTGATGTCAAACAGTCTGTTTTGATTAGCGATATATCTGTGAACAAATATAAAAGAAAAACCTGTTATGACACATGAAATCACGCATTTAATTTAAACTTTGAAGCCAAGATAGTTGCACAGGTAGTTTGCTAAATAATTTTATATGAAACTGTTTGTATGTGTGTTATATTCAGCGTCAGGGAGGCTGCTTTGCTTTGCAAACTACCAATTATTTCACAGTGGAAGAAGCTGAACAACAACAACAACAGGGAGAAATCTAGTTTGGTTACCTTAAATTTTTCTAAAAAGTAGCTCAAACAACTTCTAACAACTAAAAAGTGATCAGATTGGCAAAAATACAAAGTAAAAGCAAAATATTATTTAAAAAAGTGACATCCCAGCCCTCTTCACAGGTCATAAATAAATTAAGTAAAAAAACACTATCCATGATGAAGTGACTGTTTGGTTTTTATAGTGTCCATCTGTTTATAGTGAAATTAAAAGAAAAATCATTTCTGAGTCACTAATAATAAAAGAGAAAATGGAAAACTGTGAGCTTTCCCATTATGGCCTGAAATTGTTTGTTTTTTCAGTAGCTAAAGCTACTACAAGTAACTTTCGAAAAGTGGAAGTGTTTCCATCGTATCAAACACAAAATATAACTTCAAAAACTAATATGATCTAAACAAAAATTTCTTCCTGCTTCTTTTTAACTGGCTAACACACTACTCACTGTAACTTTGGCTGGAAAAATATAAACACAGAGGCATCAGTAATAAACTGAGACTGTTTCATAACCAATTTTAAACTCCTTGATGACAAAAAAAAGTAATTTAACTCCTTGAATCACTGCAAATGTGAATATCCTCCAACAATCAGTAAGTACTGACAGCACTGGTTATATTCTATAGTGTCGCAGTGACAGTGTGAAACAAGAGAATCTGTTGTGTTTGTGTGTTTTATGAAACTAAAATACCATGACAGTGTGTTTTTTTGCGGACACAGTCAGCTAAACTTTATACAAACTGCCCGCGCAGCTGCCATATTCCTTCACTGAGGGAATCTGATCGGCAGCACATTTAGTGATCAATATAATGTGACAGCGTCAGTGACAGACATTGTGTTCAGTATTGTTGCTGATATTGTGGATATTAGTTTTAGTTACTTTAGTTTTTAGTTTTAGTTACTTTTTATTTAAGATTAAAGTGTCCTGTCTCTTTTTATGGTCTGGAATGAGCTGCAAGGATCCTTAACTTGGACTTGGTTTTAAAAATACTTTTACAGAACAGCTTCATTGCTTCTAGTGTCATTATTCATCATGATTTTTTTTTAGAAACTGATCTGTGTATATATTTTATATCTGTTTCTAGTGTTTTGATATGTTTTTTTGTGATGTATAGCCACGTTTCCACCCAAAGTGTCGGGAATTTTTAATCCCCGGAACTACTTTTCAAGGAACTAAAAGCCCCAGAGGAAAGGAAAAGTTCAAAATAAAATCTGGTCTTTATCTAGCCTGTGTCTCCTCGACATAAATGAGCTCAAATTAAGACCAATATGAAATTTGAACCATTTTCTCATACTTCTTAAATTTGGCTTCTGAGAAACAGCCTTTGTTTTCTCTCACCATGAGACTAATTTGAGCCTAATTGTTATTTTTTTGCCTCACTACACTGATCTTGAATTTGTCTTAAATAATCAGCTCTTGAGATCTAAAAGAAAACTTAATGTCTTAAATGAGATCTTAAATTTGTCTCAGTGGTCATTGTTGCTCCCTGCTTCCCATCAAAGAGAAACTTCTGAGACACCTATGAGCTTGGCAAAAGATTTTTCTTTTGCTTTTCTTTTGTTTTGCTCCTTTTTTCTCCTAAAGGGAGAGTTTAGGAGAAACAGATGAGACTTCAGTGAGCCCAAAATAAGAATCTCGTTTATTTCTCATGAGACAAATATAAGAAGATTGTGAGAAACACAATTTTCCTCTGGAAGGTTCCTTCAAACTTCTTCCCAACCCACGAAGATTAATAAGTCAGTCAGTTTAAGTACTAAAAACAGACAGCTGTTTTTATATTTATAGTTATTTTTTCACATGAGTACACAACAACAAAGGACTGGACTTTGTCGTCAGTCCTGCTTCCTTCTGTAACTCCAGCTGTTGATGTGTCGAGCACAATGAACAAAAAACATGCCAGTTTGCGGCTGCGGATTTTTAAAAATTCTGCAAGTGCTCGACCAATCAGAAATGTTCAGCACTGCAAGCCCCGCCCTTAAAGTTTCTGTACTTATGGACTTTTTGGCGAGTGAAATAATTTCCTCTCAGTTAAGTTAAAGCAGACCCTGGTCCCTGTGGTGGAAACACACTTCCTCTACAGGTTCCTTGAAACTTTTTTAAATTATTTTTCTGCACTGTAAACTCCAATTCATCCATGACACAAAGTTTTAGGGCAGAGTTCATGCAAATGTCGAGAACTTGAAAAAAATAACACGAAAACTTTATCTTCACTTGACACAAA
Source organism: Lutjanus erythropterus (assembly GCF_056507025.1). Taxonomy (NCBI): domain Eukaryota; kingdom Metazoa; phylum Chordata; class Actinopteri; order Lutjaniformes; family Lutjanidae; genus Lutjanus; species Lutjanus erythropterus. Next base: position 27,085,410 of record NC_139336.1, on the reverse strand, counting down.
CACTCGTCCCTTGTGAGACTTTGCGTTCACTTAAAATAACATAAACACATTATTGCAACAGGCGCTGCAGTGTTGGGGGGATTATGAAATTTTCTGGGGCATGATAGTGCAAAGCATTCATTAATCATTAAAGGGTTTGAGTAATAAATGAAAAGGACATTTTAAAATGACCCTGTTTACATTGCTGAAGTAAACAATCCTTTCACAGCATCAACTTAGATTTTGTGCGACTTTTTCGGACGTTGGAACAACAAGTGAAGAAGTAGGGTTGACTGTGTTTATTATAGTTAACCCAGTTTGATCATTGATTGACTCTGAAGACTTTTTGCTGTTTTGCTGACTTTATGCTGCTTATTTGCTCTTTCTGCATTATGAACATTTACATTTGTTGATTTGACTGATTTGTGTGTGGTGGGAATTGGGATAAAAATCTGGAAAATTCAAGCATTTCACTAAGTTTTTCTGTGAAATATAAAAAAAAAGGGGGTGTAGGACTGGATAAGCACACACTTCTTCCTAAACCTTTTTGGACATGAATTATTTATTTCTGCTGACCACTTGCTGATAAGTTCATTTGTTACCCTTGTTTGTTTGTTTATTTTTCTGTGTGTTTTATTTTATAAGATGTCAGAAATAAAATCTAATCCAAATCTTTATCTTCAAACCTAAAAATTAAAGAACCACTCAGAGGGGACTCCTTAGGACAGAGTCGTCTCAAACTGGGGGCCCGTGTCTGTCTAATGTGCATATGTTGTGGGGGTCCCTGAGATTAAAACGTTTGGTAATCCCTGACATAGAGAACATGTTTTTTTTAAACTCATGGTCAGATGTTTAGAGGTTGAACCTGGTGCGTTTCAAGTTGGCTTTATAATATTTTAAAACTTCTTCCCATGGAATTATATTAACAGGATATTAACGTGTTTTTCTCTGTCTGGAGCCCCGTTATGGATTTTATTGGAGAAGACTGTGCTGAAATCATATTAAAAAGGGTCCACATGTTCATTAACATTTTATTGATATGGAGGATGATGATGATCTATGTTTGTGTTGTTTCTTTTCTTTTTGTTTATTTAGTCTCTCTGTTAATCTGATTGTGTGTCTCTAGTTTTTGTGTTATGTGCCTTTTTCTTTGAGGGCAACAAAAAACCTTACAAACTGAAATACAGTAGTTGTATGACGTTTTAAAGGGACAGTTCACCCTAAGATCAAACACATATTTTCATCTGGAGTGCTGTTATTACTTTTAGATTGTTTTGGTGTGAGTTTTGGAGAAATCGACTGTAGAGATGTCTGCCCTCTCTTGAATAAAATAGAGCTAGCGGGCACTATGCTTGTACTGTTTAAAAACAAAAAAATGAAAAACTTAACAGCAATGTCTCTTTCCAGAATCTGCTAACCAACATCACCGCAAGGAAGAAGCGTGCATCTACTCATGGGCAAGAAGTTACAGCTCAGCCGAGGAGGATCCCGTGGGATATTTCGGATTATTTGATGGGGGAACCGGCATGGCAGCTAAGAAATGTGCTGCTGTGGACGAGGTCAGCAACAAAAGGTATTCTAGCTACTTAAAAGAGTTTAAAAAAGTAAAAATGTCTGTTATATCATCCTATCTGTGTACACTATGTTTAGAGTATTTTCACCACTTAAGTTTGCCTTCAGACAGCTTTTTTTCTGATGGGAAAACTCTGTTACATGAGCCAAATATCGTTTTTTCCAAAGCAACCAAACTCCGTAGATGAAATCAGTGATGTTTGACTTATATAACAGTAGTTTCCAATCAGAAAAGGCTAGGAGGAACTGATTTGTTTCATTCAAGTGCCACTACTAAACCAATCCATGTATGACTCTGTTGGTTTTCTGTTTTCTAATACTACCCATCCAACAACAAATGACTGATAACAACAACAAGGAGACAGAAAACAAGGTGACATTTGGGCCCGTTTTTGTTTACAATGAGATTGAGAGAAAAAATAAAATATATTTCTTAATCAGAAGGGAACTAATGTGACCATAAACAAGCTGTTAAGAAATTGTACCACAAATCTCTAGAGACACATTAAAGCTCACCACACAGAAATTTAGGTAGGTTAACATATGTCAGGTTGTTACATGCTAATTAAGTTAATACAAGGAGTTATGTCCAAGGAGTTTTTTGTCTTTACATTTTCCCTGGCAAAGTTATAGTGAGGCAACAAAGTTACTTGGTTAGGTTAAGGCAAACTACTTGGTTAGGAAAAAACTGAGTTGGTTAGGTTTATGCAACAAAACTCCTTAGGTCTAGGTGACAAAACTACTTGGTTAGGTTTAGGGAAAGATCATCTCTTTCATAAGGGTGTATATAGTCACATTGGCAATTCTAACCTGGGTGCAAATAGCCATAAAAAATTGCTGGCAAAATTAACACTTCTCTGCCACTTGGGGATGGAGAGGAGAAGGACAACTTAAGAAGGGGGATGAATTTTGGTCATTTTGCTAACAAGGGGGACAGCGTCTCCTCTCATCCCCCTAAACTCACCTACTGATTATACTGGAGGGGAAGGCAGACATCTCTACAGCCAATGTTGTTTCAGTGTGTAAAAAAACGGTGTATAACACAAATTCTAGCCCAAGACAATATGTATTTTTGATTTTACCATAAACTGTCCCTTTAAATGTGAAAGCTGCTGAATTTATCTGTCAAAACCGCACATTTTACTCACCACAATAAAAGTCTCTTCAGACAAACTGGGGAACGTTTGCAAGACTTGTGTTACTTGCAAAATGCAGAAAAGAATAATCATGTTTCTTACACTCATGATGTGTATGATGTGACACCTAAAGCTAAAGTCTGTCTGCCTCAGAAAACTCACCCTCCATCCATCCTCCTGTGGGTGCCATGCAGTTGTGTATACTTGTGCAGAGGTTGTAGCAGGTACACTCCGACACAAGCCTACACACTGACTGACGCAGATAAGGCTACATAACTATCTCATGTGTAATCTGGCAACAACAAATGTGGTCATTTCGACATCACATTGAGGCTGTTTCACCACACCACCGCCGCCCAGAAGCCCGAATTAACACCTCGGGAGGAGGAGGCTGCTGCGTCGGGGCCTAAACATTTACTCCATCACTACCTCTGGAGCTGTTTTGTAAAGGAAACACCGACTAATCCAAATAAGCCTGACGGACGCGCACTCTCACCACCATTACGCACACGCGCACACACACTGTCGTCCATCTCCGCCACACATATACGAGGCTACATGATGTGACAAACCCATATGAGAATAAAATTATACATTTTGTGTTTGACATTAGGCGCAAAAGACAGATCTACTCATCTTTAATCCACAAGATTGGGATAATAATAACAGCAGGCCTGCTGTTGATGTTATTACCTTTATTATTTTTATTAATATTATTATAATCCTAGCCCTTGGGTATTATTGCGACCTATACGATCTTTACGCATTGCATCCTAATAAGTTCAAACGCTGTCATTTTCATACACTTACATCTCGGTGATGTTTTCCATGTCATCTAACGTGAGGACAGGGAAATCCTCGATCCCCGGTACAGAATCAATACAAACAATCCTTGAGATGCTGCAAGTGCAGGATGCGGGGCAGGCATCGCTAAATCTCCACAGCCCCATCACCATCAAAACCAAAAACAATCCAAGACGAGCCATGCCATATTCCCCCGCGCTGGAGTCCATCGCAGGTCCAATAATGATGATATCCCCCTGCACGAATCCCCCAAACAAACAGAATATCTGCTCAAAATGAAATTATTTGGATTTTTTTTCCCTCCCTCGCCGCCTTTATATCTGGCCAAGTTAATCCTTTTCGACTCCGCAGGAGGAAAAAAAAAAACAAAAAAAACAGGAGACGTCGGTGAGGAATGCGCAGCAGAGCCCACGGTTTTAATATCAAGATGCCATGGACTGGCCTTCCCGTCTCCGCAGAGCTGGTATCACACTACTGCATATCGATGTCGTGAAGCAAGGTGTCAAGTGGTCCGTCCTGCTGCTGCTGCTGCTGCTGCTGTCTCACTCCTCTTTCTATCTCGGGCTCTGCCTTGTAAAACAAATATGAGCTGTTCCAGATGTTTAGAGATCAATAGGCAGGGAGCGATTTCTCATATGTGTGCTGGTGATGATGGGGAGGAAAATAAGAGAGACTGCTGCACACTGGAGTAAAGGATGCGTGGTGATGCTGCGTGTGTAGGGAGGAAGGAAGGCTACCTGCATGCGTCTATCGATTATCGCCGAGGACGAGCGCATCTCCCCCCCAGCCATCACCCGGATTGGGTTTACAGGAGAGGGGAGATGGCTGCGATGATGATGATACCCTGGAGATGTATTTCTGATGAGTTGTATTTATAGGAATTTGTTTGAGAAATCACTACAATAAAACATACAGATGCTGCAGTACAGTGTCCAGCTGTGGGTCAAATGCCAGCTGTTTTGCGGTGGGCACACAACAACAATATGGATGTAAACTCTTGTGTTGTAGTTACTCTGGAGCCATGCATTGGATGAAAGCAGCGCTTTTTTTTTTCTCCCCTCTCCACTGTTGTACGGTTGGCCATTAGGCCTATAGTGTGACGTACGGTTGACGCACAAGACGGGGTGCATCTATGAAAAATAATTACCTATACTATGTCTGCAAGCATCAAATGGGTCTCACTGCAATCACTGATCAGTGCAAGATACAGGAGCTAGAATTGGGGGGAAAAGGACTTCATAAAAAAAGAATAATAATTGTTTTGACACATTGCAGTAAAATCTGAATTTTATGACAGTATTTACAACACTGTAATCACTTATAAATGTTTTAATTGTAGCACTTTAAAGTACAAACTATGGTATATTCTGATTTTAAGTTTAAGAAACTTGTTAAATACTGAAAAAAGGACCAAATTTTTATTGTTCTGATTATGGTTGCAAATTTTGTGCATTTTTCTGAATAATTTTAACACATGATTAATTCTTAAAATACAAAACACACATTTATTCTATTGTTTTTTTTAATCTAATTTTTTTTAATTTTTTGTCTTCTTTTTGTTATTTGAAGTTTCCTTTTTCAGCAAATGCCTTTGTCAGAAAAAACAATGTCAAATGAGACAAAGTCACTCATCGATAACTAAAGTAATTTTCAATCAGTTAAATTCTTAATATAGAGTAATTGATTAATGATTAATCATTGGCATCTCTTGCTCTGATGTTGGTGTTCACTGCGCTCTTAGAAATAAAGATGCTAACTAGAACCATAAAGGTTTCTTTGGCTTGTCTCCATAGGAGAACCCTTTTTGGTTCCTGGTAGAACTTTTAATAAAGGTTCCACTTGGAACTTCCACTTGTTCTGCCTAGAACTCACCATAAAAAATTGTACCTAGAACTATCTGTGACAGGTTTTAGCCATAACCCCCGTGAGAGGTTCTAAAAGCTCTGCCAAAACCCCTTTATATCCCAGGTGTTTTATCTAAAACCCACCCGATTCAACTGAGAACCCTTTTATATTCAAAGAGTTATATCTTGAACCCACACAGGAGGTTCTACTGAAAAACCTTTTATGCTGCGGTACGAAGAACCTTTGACAAAACAGTTCTTCAAGGACTTCAACAATCCTTGAAGAACTCTTCTTTCTAAAAAGGGTTCTTTAGAAGAAAAGGGATCCGAATGGAAACCTTAGTGTGATTAAAAAAACACTTGACAAAGACTTTCTTCAAAAAAGGGTTCTTCAGAAGCAAATGGTTCTGGGTAGAACCTTGGCCCATCAGGAAAAGCCCTTTTGGAACCTTTATTTCTAAGAGCGTACGATACATGCATTTTAAATATTGTCAGAAATTCTATAATTGTATTTTTGTTTTTATTTTGATGATGAATTTTGATTTTAAGATTATTGTTGTCAACTATAAAATTAATTGCCAGTTATTCTGATAATCGATTTATTGATTTGGGTAATTTTTTAAGGAAAAAATCTCTTCTTAATTGTCAGTATTTTTTTGTATCTTTAGTCCTCTATGACAGTGTGAATAACGAGACATTTAAGGGTGTCATCTTAGGCTCTTAGAAACTCTGATCAACATTTTTCACAATTTTATGGACCAAACAACGATCGATTAATCGAGAAAATAACCAACAGGTTAATTGACAATGAAAGTAATCATTAGTGGCAGCCCTAAAAAATAATACAAATATTTAGGAGCAGCCCTGAAAGTGTTGCTTCGATGTTGGTATCCACTCATCAGTATAAACATTAATAATACATTCATAATTTAGACGATTTGCCTCAAACTTAGCAAACAAAATATCACCAACCCTTTATGCTTCACTCCTCTGAGAGTTACTGTGCAGTGTTAAACATCAAGATGATAAAATGCTTCAAAATGATCAAATAAATGATCCTGTTTACCAGCAGATTCCTTAATTTCACTCATAATAAGGAGACATACTCAGCCAGGACACCTGATCTATGACAGCCTGACGCAAAAAGACACAGATGAAAGAAATGGGGGAAAGGGGTTATATTTTAAAAAGTGTTTGTGACAAAGATCATTTCATCAGTATCTATTAATTTTGACACATTACAGTAAAATCTAAATCATAAACCCACTGTAACCATTTGCAAAAGTTTAAACTGTAGAAATAAAATCAGTAGACAATAGTATATTTTGATTTTTGGTCAGAGTCTCGCAGACTTAAAATCAGAATATGTCATCAACCTTCAGCGTGGTTAGCAGTGTTTTAATTATTGTGAAAACAACAAACTAGAGTTCTTAAAATGTATGAGAGACACAGCAAGTTTTCATTAAACTATATAAAAAAAGGGGGTCTCGGGAGAGTTTTAACCATCAAACAATGCATGCTGGGAAATTTGCTGATATGCTGATCATGTCTCTTCAGAAACTCAATTTAAAGGAAAATATGTAGCAATTGCGCAAACAAAAATGAGTCCTGCAGTCCAAATAGCAAGTTGGAGTAGGTTGAAATCCTATAATATATGATCTATGGTTGAGGCGAGTTGTTTCCCCCTCACCTCCTCCTCCCCAGACTCGAGGAAGCTCAGGCAGGCTGCAGGAACGAAAGATGAGCACATCAATGTGAACTGACAATAACAAGTTACAGTGAGTCCTATAGTTGTTCAGCTTTTGTGTAATGTAATGTGTTTGTGTGATGTAAAGCTAAGCCCGTTATCCCGAAAACAAAAGCCCACTGCTACGAAAATCCACACTCTGGAGTTTGAGCTCACTGACTGCTTGTCTCACTTCCTGCCAGACTCCATTAACATTTTCTTCAATTAACAGTTATAAACATCCACTCCTTCTCAAAGATTATTCATGATTTCTTACAACTCATAAACCGAGTCTTTCTGCAAATATTCTGCATTAATTTGAACTCAGATCAATACAAAAAAATTATTCCAACCTGGAATAGAAATTTCAAAGGGGGACGCTGTACAGAACATTCATACAACTCATCATTTGAGGTCAGAAGATTTCCAGTTAGAGGAACTCAAGTGTTCTGGAAATAAATACAAGAAATTTTAAGTCGAATTAACTTGAATAAATGAAACTTGTACCGTGTGTTTAGTTCATTTTTTACAGTGTAGCAAAAAAATATTTATGAGCGCTGACCTAGTGAGTATTGCTCTGATTTTGTTGATCACACACAAACATATATGTTAAAATACATTGATAATTTAGACATGAATTGCAACATAATTTTAAGTAACTGAGCGAATGAAAGGTCCTTTATTTAATCCTTTATTTTACAGTTATGCAAGGTTAAATACAAAGTTGATAATATGTTTCAACATGATCAAATAAATCCTGTTTCCCAGCAGATTCCTAAATTTTTTCTGATACTGTGGAGGCGTACACAGCAAGGACACATGGAAAAAGAGTATATTTATTTATATTTATACATTCTAAAATACAGTCCAGTGTAATTATTTGTAAAGAATTGTAGAGCTAAAAGGGACAGATTCTGGCATATAGCGAAAATAGAGCAAATATTTATTCCTCTGATGTTGGTGTCCACTCATTTTCCAAAACCTTCATTTTTTTGCTACTTTATTTACCGTTTTCAATTGTACAATTACAAAATATTTTAAAAAGGTGCAAAAAAAAAAACAAAAAAAAAAAACAATAGCTGGATCACAAACAGGACACAAGAAAAAGACTGCCAGACAGTTTACAGGATAACATAAATAATCTTTCAAAAAGTGTTTTCACAGTAGTAACATTTCAGGAGCGAGGTAAAGTTAATAATAGATAATATACTCTAGACATTTATTGCGAAACACTTGTACCTTTAATGCCCCAAACTGAGCAGACAAAATGTCATATAAATCCTTTATTTTCCAGTCCTTTGAGAGTTACTGTGCAGCGTTAAACATCAAGGTGATAATATGCTTCAAAAATGATCAAATAAATGATCCTGTTTACCAGCAGATTCCTAAATTTCACTCATAATGAGGAGGCATACTCAGCCAGGACACATGATCTATGACACAGCCTGGATGGTTAGTGTCGCTATGGTGACTTGCTTTTTACAAATAGCGCTGACAATGTCAAGTGTCGCTATGGTTGCAGATGAAAATATGTATGCAGGCTTTTTTTTTTATGAGAAACATCAAGAACTGAATTATATCTGTCTCCATGGTAACCTCAGAGTATAGGGAGAGAGGGGAAAGAGAGCTCTTTATTTTGCAATAGATCCTTGCCTATATCTGAAGGAGCATGACAACACTACGAGGAAAAAAAAAGAGTGGGGGGGGGGGGGTGTTTAGAATAGATCAAGTATATGGACATAATTCAGGCTTCTGATCTGCAATAAATGGGCAGCGAGGTCGTGACTCCAGCTGCTGATAAGCCTGATCTTACGGCCTTTTCATTTTAGCACTGCAGAAAAACCAAAGTGCATGTAGTTGCACTGAGAAAAGTAGATTTGTTCGTGTCTGTACGTGCCAATGTAAGTCTGTTTTATGGCGGTTCAAGTTCACATATCAAATCAAATCCAGAGCTCTTGATGAATTGTGCAATTTCTCCGGAAATGGCTGAATTATTTGTGAAGTTAAAGAGTAAATATTTATTATGTCAGATGTCGCAATTCATCTTTTCTAATCTTCTATCTGTGAATCTCCCTGCTCTGGGGTGAACTCTGAACTTTGCCCTGCACCAGCTGTTGGTCTGACATGTCAGACCGAGAGATCCTCCTCTTCCTTCTCCTTGTCCTCCTCCTCCTCCTCCTCCTCTTCCTCTTGCACATTACAGTTTGGTTGCCACTTGTGCATCATCCTACCTCCTCCTGAACCAGCTGGTGGCAGACTTGTCTTGAACCTTGCGTGCAGTGATGCAGCCGTGACTCAGCCCACTGATCTACATCCTGTACTATCCACCGTCTCTCAGTCTGTGGATTCCCAACGCTGTGCACACTGTTACACTCCTGTCTTATATGGGTGAACACCAATATAGTTCTATAGTAGAGTAAAAATAATACATCGAATAATAAAATAATATTTAATAGTTCTGTTTCACACATAACTAATGTTACTTACTTTACTTATTTCAGACCATCACCTAGGATTCATGACTTATGTATGGTTGTAAAATCAGTAGGGGAGACCAGGGTGTGTTGTAACCCAGGTTAGTTGTAACACTGTCAATCTGACCAATCAGGAAAGTGTTGTGGTGTCTCTATGAGCAACACTGTGGCATTTATAACCAAAAAACTGATTGTGTGCATGTTGTTTGCAAGTGCAAGCAGCTTATTTTGACTGAAGGCGGTGCCCCCTAGTGGGCGTAGTAAGCATGACATGAGAAGTAGGTGCGAGGATGGCTCATGAAAGCACCCAGGGTTTTAGTCTTGTGTGAAATGAAAAGTTAACATAGAAGAAATTTTGTTATGGATGTAACGTCCATCAAGTAAGGTCTGTCACGGGAAATACAAAAGAGAATTACCAAAATCTTGATCTTTTCCAAACCCTAACCAAGTACTTTTATTACCTAAAGCTAAAACCAAGTAATTATTGTACTTAAACAATGCAAAACCATGTGACCATATTTTGCAACATAAACGTTATTTCATCGTGCAAGTGAAGCCATTTGCCTCACATGACGTAGTTATTCTAACCCAAACTGCAACTGCAGTAGTTGTGCCTAAACCTGACTAAACTGCTGTTTTACAACACAAATGACATGTGTAGTGTCACATGACTTACGTAATATATGTCGTTTTGGGAAACTGGCAGTCAACCTTTTCTGTAATGTAGCATTCATTATATTGTAGATAAACTTACATGACCTGAAGTAACCGTTTCTTTTGTTTAATTTGATGCTTTGTATTCATTCTACCTTCAAGCCCACATGCTGAAACAGTTAGTTATAAAGGCTACTTGGGGTGGGGATAAATGTACAGTAAATGGTTTGAATTTCTGCATTGTGAGCATGGAACACTTTGCAAACTCAAGGCAAAAGGAAGTGTGAGTCAAGCATGTATATAGTCAGTTCTGCACCTGAAGGGCAGCCATCTACATTTGCCACAACTGTGACACGTGTGAACATGTGAACCTTTATGTGACATGTACACATTCAGGAATACACACCACACATTAAGTGTTTTTTGTCACTCTGTTTTTGGGATCTCTGTCCCACGTGTACACCATCACAGGCCTTGTTTAGTCAAGCTAACGGTCTAAAACCCAAGGACATCAAGATTACTATGATATACAACAGAAGAACATGGTAAACATCTAATTGAAGAAGATCCACTCCCTCGAGAAAGGTCTGTCTGCGTCCTCACAGAATATAAGACACACCCTCTTTACTGCACGACACAGCCACTGAGACAACATAATGAAAATATATGAATCCATGACCTTTTCTTAAATGTACCCAAGTATTTTTTATTCCTAAACCTACCAAAGTTGTTTTTGTGCCTAAACACAATCGTGTAGTTTTTTTTTCTTTTTTGGCTAATCATAACTTAACTGTGACCCTTTTGCAGGTGTGTCTTGTAGCAGTCCTGTTATATATACATTTTTTCCCCCAGGATGGTGAAGTCTGGTTACATATCTTGGTAAGCCAGTCGGTGGCAAAGTAGGGCAGGTCATGCCTTTGTTATCCTGGGTGAAAAAAAGTCCTGTAGTGGGCTCCTATGTAGCTGCAGATAGAAGAAAGCATATTTTATTAATCTCCTGGGGGAAATTACATTTTTCTCTCTGTTGTAATTTTCTATACACTTGCAAGCTTGAAATGCATACACATACAGGACCTATAGCCATCTGAGTGTGGGGGCTGCACACAAACATATGGTCAGGTGCCTTGAGTGGTTGGTGGTTAGGTGCATCAGCTCCAGCTCTGGTCCATACTGGACTTGTCCCAGCGTTCCTCTGATTCCTAATCCAAACCCTAATGGACTGAGCCACTGTTTAGCCATCCCAGCCTGAGCTTTTCCTGCTCCAATCTACCTGACTCGATAGATACTAGCACGTTAGCTGTGCATGAACCCAATTACAGCCCAGATTTTTATATTATATTTCTGCCATATTCTGCCCATATTTCCCAATAAATCTTACCTTAATTTTGTCACTTTTGGACAAAAACAGTTTTGACTTACTCAAAATCTGGTTGTACTTTTAAGTAATATGTAGTTAGGAACTGGGACCCAGCTGTGGGAGTCAAATGAACCCTAAAAATACGTTTATAAACTAACCTGGCAGTCTAAATTCAGGATACCAAAACTCATCGACAAGTCAGACAGTGTCTGTAGATAGGAGTGTCTGCCGAGGGAGGCGGGGTTGTTGGAAGAGCTGCCTGCGAGCCTTAACTCGGGACACAGACACGATCGTACTAATGTAGAGTTTGATAAAAATTCCTGCGTGGCCATACGAATATATCGAGCGCTTTAGTTTAACGTAACGTACCGTAGCTCCGCCCGCCGGTGCTGTCTTGATGCACGTTAGTAACAAACCACCGGGTGAGTGTCGACGAATCGAGCTCATCCTCGGTGTCTTCTCTCCATGCTGAAAACGTGCGAACGTTTCTGGGCGAGGAGACCGTGGACGACCGCAGTGAACCTGGTTTTACTGCAGGTTTGTTTTCCTAACCGTTACATGTCGTTATATTGGTTTATAACGCCGCGTCAGTTAACCAATTTGTTAGCCGTGATTCATATAACTAGATTTAACCGCTGACATTACGGGGATAGCCGGATTGTGCTCATGTTATTCCAGCTAGTGAACGTTAAACAGTCGCAACGTGTACACTGACACGCCTCGCAAAACACACAGAAAGACGCCGAGGTTAGCTTAGCAGGGCTGCTAGCTTAGCCAAGTCATATCAACTCAGCCACAACGTAAAGAAGCTAGCTAACTTCTGTTAGCAGGCAGGCAGAACAGGTGACAACACGTTTTCATTTTGTATACGCATTTTTATTTATGTGCAGCTTCCTCTGGTGTTTGGTCTAGTTGGAAATAAAATGGCTCGATATAACAAGTGCGTGGTGAGCTGCCCCCACTAATGGTTAATTTGTTCTGCATGGCACAAATGCATACACGAATATGTGTTTTCTGCAGAAGCTTTCATGCCATAGGGGGGTAGCTGTGTGTGCTCCTGAAAAACCCACTGTGGTTAAAATGGGTGCTGCTAATTCCTGCACTGTGTAGGCGTTGACCAGTAGCATCTCCCTTCAACTTAGCAAGGCCTCAGAACAGGAGGAAAGCTTGCAGAAATGCAACCTGCTTTTTCAGTGTTAAAGTCGCAACAGTGGGCAGACGGTGCGTGTGGGTGGACTGTATGCGTAGTACAGTAGAGCTCATACAGGTTAGTATTACACGATGACACTTGTGGCTATATTTAAAGTGTTCAATACAAGATGCTGACTGAAATCATTCATGCTTCCGAATTAGGGCTGCACAGTTAATTGAGACATTACCGAAATTGCAACATGGCCAAGTGCAATATCCAAATCGTGGATTAATATTGAAGTTAATTTTATAGAAATTGCAATATGGCTCTGTGCAATTTTCAAATCAAATCGCAGGAGGTGCAGTATTTGTCCGAGGCAAAATGTGTGTCAGAAAACTTTGAAATGAATAAATGTCATGAGGCGTGAAGTCCTGTCTTAGACATCAGATTCTTCAGTCTTAGAAACTTAGGTAAAGATTTCTGCAAAAAAATCACACCATAGTTAAAGCACACATTTTTCAATAAAAATAAGAATAAGAATGTATAAATTATCATTACCTCTACAATTGCAAATCATATTGCAATTGCAAAGTACTGTAATGCTGCAGACATGTCCCGGCCTACAAATCTTGTTCTCCTAAGAAAACATGATTATTTGGTTCAGACCTGAACAACTGTCATATCATCATGATCCCAAGTTTTTTTTTTGCTTTGTTTTTTTATAGTGAAAATAAAAATTGTGATGCAAAAATGATCATTCCCACTAATTGTGAATTCCCAAACCATAGGCTCTTCATTTATTATCTTAAATGACACAAAAGCAGCAAATTCTTACATTTAAGAAGCTGGGTTTCCCCAAGCAAAATTATTAGGTCTGGTGGCAAGTATGCTTTAATGGGGTCTGGCGGCCAAGTGATTGTATTATTTCCCCTCCACCCTTTTAGCAGATCCAGGGAGAGGAGCCTGTTTGCATTCCAGTGAAGGTGCAAGACAATGGAGGTGAAAATCGAAGAGCAGGACGAAGACAACACATTCAGCAACACTGACACGAATGGTAAGACCAAACACATCTTAATTTTGATCAAGGCAGGGTCCAACAGTAATGCTTTCTGGCACAGTTGGGCAAGTGGCGCAGAGCAGTGTGATGTCTCTGAGAGTAGAGCAAACGCAGTATTTCTTTTTTTTTTTTTTTTTACTTCTAAAGCTCTAGTCTGATCGGGCAACTGGCTAATTGTCGTTACTGAACTTACAAAACTTTTTGCAGGACTGGGTGATCTGGCCTATAACTAATATCTTTATTTTTGGGCTGTACTGTGGTATATAATGTATATTTCGATATACACATTTTCTCTAAAATAACATGCTGTAAATTCTCAAATACTGCAAACGTATAAGCCTATCAAAAAATATTAACACAACGAGATTGTTAATTGACATTGTTAATGTGAATATAATGAATAAATGGGTAAAGGAAAATAATAAAACAGCTGGAACAGTCTGGTAAGTTCAAAAGATTACATCACTTTACTGTAATGCATATATCATGATATAACAATTTCCAAAATCTAAAATGATATCTATATATTGCCCATCCCCAGTAGTGCAGTCCTTATTGATAGACCCGTAAAAGAAAAAATGAGCCATTCATGACCATCATGTAAATTGTATGAATGAGCTCATGCATTAAGTAGAAAATGAACTGAGCCTGTGAGTTGATATACCAGCTAATTAGTTCACTCAAGGGAGGAAAAAGGAGAAAAACTGAACATTTCTGGCTGGGACTACATAGCATGTGGACATGTCAGATGGTTGAGGGGTTCTCCTGTCCAAGATACTGCTGTTCCGTGGTCCCCGAGCAGATCTGCCCGTGTTTTAATCCAGGAAGGGTACACCGTGGTGCTGGACATAATCCAGGATACAGTTGGATGCTGAATGAAACCCATTCTTGGGGTGGAACATACTGTAGACCTCGCACTCACCATGTATTTATATTTTTGTCACTCCTGTTAATCCTTCGGTGGCTGTGGAGAATGATGACAATTTGCTTCCCTTTGGCATTTTTTTTCTAAATATTACAGCAGGATGGGCCTAAATTTTAGCCACCATGTGTAGCGTTTTTATGTGATTATAGAAGATTATAGCAAGATTTTATTTTTAGAAAAGTGTGGTAATCCTGTTAAAACATGGACGAGCTTGAAGAAACAAAGATTGCATTTTTTTTTATGCTGCCATAAAGAGGTACCAAGGTTGGAAACTGTACAGAGCGACGTCAGAGGGATTATTTGAAGTGGGGTTGTATGAAGTGCTCAGCAATAGTCAGTGTGTTACTTAGTAGATGGCGGTCAACACATCCCCTGTTCCCCCAGCAAAGAGGCTTAGCAGTATAATGTTGTGGACAGTGGCAGCAGCAAAACTTAATGTAACCACTTAAAAAAAGATCAATCCAAAAAAATCAATACCGGTTTAAGTGTATACTATATTTATAGCATGTTTACTGCTTAACCTTTCTGTCAGACAGCCTTGTCTGATGGGAAACCATCTGTGAAGAAATATTACTTATTTTGCCAATGGAGTCTGGTTGGTTTGATGAGAGAGATATTTGGCTTATATAACGGCACTTTCCCGTCAGAAGAGACTGTGTGATGGCAAAGTTAAGTGGTGTATATATTCTAATTATAGCATACACTTAAACTGATATTGATTTTCCAAGGTGGGCCTTTTTTTAGAAGGCTAAAATGCATTTTTCTGCCACTCCTGGTCACAGCAGTACATTGCTTAGCTTCCTACACTGTGACACCTGCTGCTTCTCCAAATCGGGGATGTGTCAACTGTCATACACTGACTTTGTATAAGAATCTCATACAACCCCATTTAATGTGAACAATCCCTTTAGGATTATTAGCTAGGACGTCAATTGTGACAGATGACTACTGGCTCAGATTTGACCTGGATTGTCTTCCCTCTCAGGTAAACGCCCAGCCGAGGACATGGACGAGGAGCAGGCCTTCAAACGTTCTCGCAACACAGACGAGATGGTGGAGCTGCGTGTGCTGCTTCAGAGCAAAGTAAAGACCCGTTCACACAGTGTTAGTTGTTAGGCCACACTGCTGTTTTTTTTTTCCTATTGATCAAAGTGAATTATTTTTAACGAAAACCTTCTATTTCTCCACAGAATGCCGGCGCTGTTATTGGAAAGGGTGGCAAGAACATAAAAGCCCTACGCACAGACGTGAGTAAATGGATGGATCAGTGCCCAGTTTAAATTGAAAGGACCCCAACCTAAATTATAATTAACTCAAAGCCCCTATTCATTGGGTTCCTGCAGAAACAGTCTCCAGTAGGTTTTAATCATTTAACATCAAGGATTGACATGCACTGTTAGTCAAAGATCACTTCTCTATAGATGAGAACAGCACATCTGGGTACTTTGCCCTTTTGTCATGCCCCCTCCCCTTTTTGGGTGAAAGCAGCCGCTTTAATTTAACCGGAGTTAAATGCAAATTCTAAGGTGCCATTTTAATAGCATGAAGTTCACTGTATTTCTTAGCAATTAGGATCTCAAATCTTATGGCCAGCCAGGCAAAAATTTATGATGTCATCATTATATAGAAAAAAATTAAAGAAATAGGGTTAATGAGTTCCCTCACAATCTGCCACCATCATGATAGATGTTGATAGCTATTTGTGCTTATTACGACACTGTTCACTACAAGCCAAGAAAAGTAGAAAACAGACTTTCTACATTATTTTATGCCGTTTTCAAGGTTCACTATTACCCCTCATCTAGACCACAAACGTCAAGTCGGCATCACGCTTGCATGATGACAGCTTTCACGCCACATTAAAGCGTCTCTCTACACAGGCTCTGCATTGTCCGTGCGTTTTAAAGTGTTCAGCAGCAAATGAGCAGCCAAACTGTCTCTGCAACATGCGGTTTTCCTTCGATTTGCGTCAGTATTCCTGATCTGTTTTCCGTCAACACGATGCATGAGCACTACTGTGTGCATGTCGTGGGCATGAATGAGCAAAACAGATGTAGGTTGAAAAAAAAGTGAGCGCCGGTGGCCGCGCTCTGAGCAGACAGGTGTTGGTGTTCAGAGCAGAGCTTATGTAAGTCATAAAGAGGCATCACTATTAAGTTGAGACTGTTACATAAACAGTGAAAAACTCCTAATAGTAGCTTTAACTTATCTGTGTGATGAGGACGTACATGTAAACACTGGTGGGGTCCCACAGTTTACCATTTTCATTCTCTCTGCTGATGGCTTTTACTGCCCTTGCAGCTTTAAGGCGTGGTTCAGCTATTTTTTTTTTTCAATTTGGCCCTGGCACTTTTCACCCAAAAGGGGGTGCGGTCGATCTGACGGCAGGAAGATGACATATGCCGCACTCATCTACAATGTTGGCTCATGTGGACAGAAAGAAGGCCTTGTCAGTCAGATCTGTTGGATTTTGTTTGCAGACTGCTTGTGGGTTTCAACCTGATTCCCGTCACAGTGTTGAAGCTGCTGTATGTTTGACCTTCAAGTGACAACAGGTGCCTGAGTGGATATAGTTTTTATTTATTTATTTTTTTTAGGCTGTTTTTTTTATACTTACCTTTGTCCAGGTCACACTTCCTGTTCTTCTTCACTCACCACAGTTTCAAGTCTCTCATTTCACTTTTGGGTCAAAGTGTAGCGTGTATTAAATTAAAAATGTATTCCTTCTCCCCCTCTTCCCTTCTCCTTTACTTTTTTGCTTTTATTTTTGGCCACCTTCCTCCGTTGCCCATGTACTGGATCGACATGCCCCTCCTGCGTTGCCCACCTTGACGTTGGCCCAACCTCCGCCCGCCCCTGAACGCCCGCCCGCCCGCCCGTCCACCTGACACTCCCGGTTGGCCCCGCCCATAAACCGTGCCCCTCCTTAAACGGGCACCTAACTTGACATCTTGTGATTGAATGCCCCCGCCCAATGCCAACCTCCTCCACCACAACCACCACCACAACCACCACCACCACCACCTCGGCCCATGCAGTACAATGCCAGTGTATCAGTCCCAGACAGCAGTGGCCCAGAGCGGTATGTCCCACCAGTTATTGCCTCACTGCCTGATTAGAACAGTGAAACACATGTCTTTGATAACCTGCCTTCTGTTTCATTTTAACATTTTTATATACATGACAGTATACTCCCCCCTCCCTCAAACACCCCCCTCCTCCACTTGTAAAAGACGTGTATTGTTCCCTTTGATTTTTCTGTCCATTTTTAAGGGATAGCTTGGATTATTTGAAGTGAGGTTGTATGAGGTGCTTATCCATCGTCAGTGTATTACCTACAGTAGGTGGTGGCTGGCACACCCCAGTTTGGCGATGAACAGAGGAGGCTTGGTGTGTGAACTCCAACTCCAAAGAAGTTGTGATGCTGTATAAAGCATAAATAAAACTTCTGTTTGATTTAATACAGTACAAAGACAAGGTATTCAGGGTCTGATTTACTAAAAGTTTGCATGTGTAAACGTGTGCAAACTTGATACATTCCACAGATAAACAGGTGAATTGGGAACAGATACTGTCATGATTATTGAAGGGGCGTCCTTGAAAGGCTCAGTTGTTCACAACCAAGGATCGGTCGAGGTTCGCCACTTTGTGGAAAACTGTGTAGGCAAGTAGTTTAGAATATTTCTCGAAACAGAACTGCAGGAATTTAGGAATTTCTCCATCTACAATCCATAATATCATTAATAGATTCAGAGAATTTTTTTCACACAAGGGGCAAAACCAACTTGTGACCTTTGACCCCTCAGGCTGCACTAAAAACCCAAATAATTGCATAAAGGATAGTGCATTGGTTCGGGAACACTTTGGAAAACCGTCAGCACAGTCACTGATTCCACAGCAGTACATTACTTAGTTTCCTACACTGGTACTCCCGCTGCTTCTACAAACTGAGGGACTGCCGACCGGCAGTTACTACAGGTAATACACCGACTATAGACAAATACCTCATACAACCACACTTCAGATACTCCAAACTATCCCTTTAAGCATCTCCACTGAGTTGGACTTTTTCTCATTACAGTTTCTTGTCCATGCAGAGAATCACTGACAGCCCACTACCAAGTAGTTGGTATTTTATGGTTAGCAACACAGCTGTTGGATGTTGTTTTCCCTTGCTGTGATGTTTAATTTTACCATGAAACTTGTGGAAAGCAGACATCTTTTTTTTTCTCGCTCTGTCCTCTGTGGCCCACCTGGCCCCCTTACCTCCGACCTCCCCCCCTCCTCCACCCCCCTCTCCCCCCTACTGTTTTCAGCATCACTGTCCATGATTTCTGAGAGAGCGCTGTGCTCTTGTCTGGAGGCTCCGCCCCCCTCCCCTCCCCCACTCTTGTCACTCATTGATGTCGTCTCTTTATTTCATTGTGCTGCATCCCTTCTGTTAAATTTCTCTCAGGCCACATCAGATCAGAGCTGCCTGCCAAACCTTTCATAACCCCCCCTCCCCTCCAACCAACCCCTCCACCCCTGCTCCTGTCCTGTGCCACAAAGTAGTCAGTAACCACTCACATCTCCTTCCCCACCTCTGCTGTGTTACTCTCTTCTACTGCCCACCTCGTCTCCTCCTCACCTCAGCCCCCGAGCCCTCTCCTCCCCACCTCTCCCCTCTCCCCCAACCCCCTGGTCACAATGAGAAGGTGTGCTGGTGGCGCAATTGTCATGGCAAGCTATTGTTTCAATTTGTTACGTTCCTTTTTCCCCAACTGGCTGGTGGTGGGATGGTAATTGAAGATCTCTCTCTTTCTCTCACACCCCCTCCTCCCCCAACTCTGTGTGGCCAGTCTCACGTTAATTTTGAGCCGTTCTGAAGCTGCCCATCCTCCCAAGGCTTCTTTTACTTTGAAAATGATATTAGAATGAGTGCATGTCAGCTGCTTATTTAATCAGTGTAGAGTTGGGGAAATGTTATAATTGTTCGTAGTATGCAGCAGTCTTGATTTTTCTCTTTTGTAGTTTGAAGCGTTTTGTAAGTTTGTCCATATCTGTTTGCTGGACTGCCTTTGATGTGTTTTTTTTGTCAAGTTTTGCTCTGTGTTCTACTTTTTGTCCCCCTTGTAATGCCTTGCTTCCTTTGGCCAAAATGGTTCCTGACAGGATCCTGAGTGTGAATGCCAGCATCGACACTATTGGAGAGATTCTGCTGAAAATCATACCGACTCTAGAGGAAGTAAGAAACCACATTTATCACTTTGTTAATGAAGTGTACATGAACTGAACGTCAGTGTTCCTATTGGCATAATTAGAATAAAAAATAGCGTTGAGTCATTAATACGCAGATTTTGAAGTTCACCTTGTGATGGAGTTGCGCACAAGCCCTAAAGGTACTCTGAAGCATGTACACATTGTTTTTGTGCTAAAAGCAATAAAGAAAAAAATACTAGCTTGCAAACATGGAGGTATATAATGCAAATAAAAAAATTCAGCCTTGTAAAAGTTTTATGAACAAAAGTTTGGCATTTTACATATTTGGTAGAGCTCAAGGATACACACAATGTGTTTTGGTGAGTAACACTGAATGTAACATAAATTTTCGTTTGTTTACAAGAAAACCCTGCACCTTTAAACTGAGAACCAAACCTGGATCATAATAGTGTCTTCTGAAATGACTGAACCTCACTGTTGTGGCCAGATTTTACCCCTGTATCCAACCAGAGACAAAAGCTGTCTTTTTGCTTTTTTCCACATTTATGCTCCAACATTAAAATGACCAAATTTACAGCAGAAATAAAACATGTTTACAGTCTGGTACAAAAACAGGTTTGGTCTCTAAAGCTAGTTTTCCCTGTTCATGACAACTTTACAGGGGCTTTTTTAAAAATGAAAACTCACCAGTTGAAATTACAGTAAGCCTTTAAGTTACTCATAATTAAGGGTGTAGCTGCTTTGAGTCATCGCAGGTGGCGTGAGCTTCACAAAGGCTCTTCAGAAAACTATGGGTGACGTCAGGGAGCAGTTCTACTTCATGTTTGGCCTTAAGTCACCCTTATGGTTTTAGTGGTTTGACCCACTCAGCCCAAATGAATTATTTGACCATGCATCACTGCATTGACTCCAGTGTGAAGGCAACCCATACTGATAATGACCCACATCCAAATTTAACAGTTAGCAAGAGCAAAGTGAAACATTACACATCTATCGCTCCCTGTTTTGTCTGGCTCTATAGCACCAAATGGGGTCTCTGCCATAAATACCACCTTTTTAATGCACACAGAAATGAGCCTTTGTCTAACTTAGACTGTCACAGAAATGTTGATTTGGTGGTATAATTTTGCAACTGAGTTTGAGTGCCAGTTATGTGGCATGACTGTCAGTTGCTGCTTTAAAAACACACCTTCTAAATCTGAATCATGCATCTTATTTTACTAGTAATTAATATTAGAGATTTGAGAAATCACTAACCAGACATGATATTCCTGGCCAGATCTTCTAAAACAAGACTACATTCATTTAAGCAGCTTGATAAATCCCAATATAATTATTTTTAGATGATCTTTATATATGTGGTCCATCATGTTCTACCTGAAACGTGTTTTCATTCTCCTTATATATCCATGTTATATATGCATACAGTAGGATGTTGTCCACTTTGTCCACAGAGTATCTAAAGGCAGAATTGTTTTGTTAATCAACAGTGTGAAGAGTTTGACGCCCTATTGACATGGCTGATCTCTCTTTGTGTTTCTGTAGTACCAGCATTACAGTGGGATTGATTTTGACAGTGAGCTTCGCCTGCTGATCCATCAGAGCTTGGCAGGAGGCATCATCGGGGTAAAAGGTGCCAAGATAAAGGAGCTGAGAGAGGTAGGACAGAGGCCACGATGCTCTGCAACAACAGTTGGCCTAGAGAATTATTAAAATTATTAAAAGCGTAATTTTTCCTTGTATTTTTTGAGTTGCAGTAGCATTAATGATATTACACAGTCATAAGAAAAAAGTACTAATTTTGCTGGTGTCACTGGCAAGTTGAGCGGCAAAGCATGGCTAACATTTTCATGTTTCTGTGCACTAGAACACCCAGACCACCATCAAATTGTTCCAGGAGTGCTGTCCACACTCCACTGACAGAGTTGTCTTGGTGGGAGGAAAGCCAGAACGTGTCATTGAATGTATAAAAGTGATTCTGGAGCTGGTGTCAGAGGTGAATTTACGTCTCTGAAAGCTGTTGAAAGCCTTAACGTACTTTATACAGCGGTTGCTTCATCTCCTTCAAATGTAAAGACAGTTAAAAGACCAGAGGAGAAGTCCATCATTTTAACTAATCTCATTTCTCTTTCATTTTGCAGGCACCAATCAAAGGTCGAGCCCAGCCCTATGACCCTAATTTCTACGATGAGACATACGACTACGGCGGTTTCACCATGTTATTTGAGGAGAGAGGCAGACGACCCATCGGTGGTTTCCCCATCCGTGTGCGTGGGGGCTTTGAGCGCATGCCGCCCGTTCGTGGCAACAGACCCATGCCCCCCTCCAGAAGGGACTACGACGACATGAGCCCCCGTAGGGGTCCTCCACCCCCGCTGAGCAGAGGCGGACGAGGCGGCAGCCGAGCACGAAACCTGCCTCTTCCCCCACCACCGCCACCAAGAGGAGGGTGAGGAGGATTCTTATTTTACTTGGGGTGATTTCACACCAAACCACTGGGGCACACGCACCGGACGTGCGTGTGCCCCAGTGGTTTGGTTTGTTTTGGCAGGTTTGGACTAAATAACCAGACATAGACTGTCTGAAGAGGAGGGTCTCTGTTTCTGCCAAAGCAGATTTTGGTGTAGTTTCCCAGTCTGTCCAATCAGTGAGTTACTTGTCAGTCCCTTTGACTTTATGCCATGACACCTGCCGTTAACATGAAGGAGTCTTTATGAATGTTTATGACTGTTATGACATTCTTAAATTTGCAGAAACAGCTTAGCTTTATGTTTTAACATTAAACTTAAGTGAGTTATGAACAGTTCCCTTAACCACAACTAAAGGTTGGTTTTGTCATAAAGAGGTCATTGAGTTTTATTACACTGTCAAATGATTTTACAACGGCTTCATGAATAATTCCCTTGATCTCAAATGAAATAATACCATTTTGACTTGTCATTGTTAACTATAGCTGGTGTTAGCTAGCTAGCTCGATTAGCCACACAGCTACAGTTGAGTAGCCCCGGGGTGCCAGGAGTCAAACCCTGCAGGAAAACCACCATGACACTGTATTCCCTGTCATCAGACTGGCCACCGTTGGTCTCAGAGGCTGTGGTCACTGAGATATCCCAGTCTTACCAGAGTTGGCTTGCTATCAGCATGTGGAGCCAAGATGAAAGTGCAGAGCGATCAGCACTGTGCATGTGCAGCTCTCAACAGAGACGAGAAGGGAGTGAATGTGTCAACTCATAGCTACTTCCATTATCAGCTCCAGAAAAAAAAAAAAACCTAGATACCCCGTCAAATAAAGTATTCCCATCTTTAACTTGTTCTGGACCAAACAAACCCAACTACAGGTGAGAAATCACCCTCACATGCACGGTTGTTTAGATGCACTTAGCCATTTAAATTTTACTTTGCCAACTCACTTCCCTTGTCTGTCATTGTTTGCAGGGGCGACAGGTTCTCACATGGCAGCTATCATGGCAGCATGGACGACAGACCAAGGTGAGCTCATAGTCAGATTGTCAGTAATTGAATTTCTCACAAAAGCGGAGTGACAGATGAGAGAGACTGAAAGTCGCTCCGTAGCAGAATGTCAACCCTGCAGCCCCGATTCAGAGTCTGGTCACAGGTCATCTGTAGAGTCTGCATGTCCTGTCACACTCACAGCTTCCTTAATACCAATCCAACAGCGCCGACCTGATGATACTGTAGTGTTAAGTGTCCTGTGGAGTAGAGAAACTATTTTAATGCATAGCTTTTTGTCTGTAGTGACAGGAGAGGCCGAGGAGACCGTTACGACAGCATGGTGAGTGCCGTCTGTGTTTACAGGTGCCGCTGTGTGTTGACGTGTAGTCGCTGTTTGTGAATTATGTTTCAGACGAGCTGATTGGAATTCCTCTTTCTGAGTGTAGTACAAGCACGGAGGCATGGACACTGTGCCGCCTCTTTCACTGTGTATGCACACTGATCTAGGCCTGTTGTTGCCTGGCAACAGTTGTCTCCTTGGTTACCACAGAGCAGCTGAGTACGTAGTCCAGAGAATCCACCAGGCTAGCAAATGAACTTGAGCTGAAACCAAAGCAATTCCTGAACAGGTTCCCCTCAGGTCTTAGCTCCAAGAAAAAGTGCTTCAATAAGTAAAATAATATTTTTTTTCCAAACAAACACCAATAGATCAATTAATTCTTGAGATTTAAATACAAACATGCTGTGCTTGAGAACAGCAGAAATATCAAACGTTTGTCTTCCCCTTAAGGACCTTTTCTTATCCAAATACAAGAGCAGGAGATTAATTATTACTTACACATGATAAGAAAATAGATAATAAAACATTATCACCTTCTCACATATGAGGAACAAGTTTCAAAGTGTTTACATGTTCAGATAACTTGAAATGTTTGTTTTTATTTATTGCGGGTGTGACCTTGTTGGAATGAAGCCTGCTCTCAACGAATCAAATTGGTAGTGGCTTTATGGGGTTAAGGCAGTTTATTACTCTGCATTTAAATGTCCTGAATATGAGTCTATAAAAAAGTAACACCCCAGATTGTTTAAAAAGGTCAAGCACTAAATAAGTTTAAATGTTTTGACCCAGTTTCCAGTTACTTCTGAGTTGCCACCTGTGACAGCTTTAATGTAAACTAGTTCAGCGACATATCTTCTTTCTTCCAACCTTTATCTTTGCATCCTATATTATTTTAAGTTTCTCTTTCTCTGGCAACTGCATCCCACTCCATGCTGTTTCATTTTAGAGTTTAAAAAAAAAATGTGAGAGCCCCTCTTCTTCCTGCTTCAGACTAACCAGGCGCCTGTGAACTTTCCGTTTCTCTAATACTGGGCGGGACCTCCCTTTGCTCCCAGAACATCTTGCATTCTTCATGGCACGGGTTCAACAAGCTGCTGGGAACTTTCCTTAGAGATTCTGTTGACATAATAACATCATGCAGTTGCATCAGTTTGTCAGCTGCACATTTCATGCTGCAAATCTGTCATTCCACCACATCCTGAATGATTGACATATGGTGACTATGTTGAAGCCTTTGGAGATTACAGAACTCACAGAGCTTGAGATGATGTGCGCTTTGTGTTTGTGTTAATCTGCTGGAAGTAGCCATTAGAAGATGGATAGACTCATAAAGTACATGATTAGTAAGAATACTCAGGTGGACTGTAGCATTTAAACTGTGCTCAGTTGGTGTTAAGTGGGTTAATGTGTGCAAAGAAAAGTACTTTCCACCAGCAGCAGCCTGACCCTGTGGGCACAGAGCAGGAGGGATTTATGTTGTTCACACTAAATTCTTCCTGAGCATGTTGCAGCAGAAATCGAGACGCGTCAGATCAGGAAATGTTTTTTCCAGTCCTCTACTGTCCGTTGCTCCAGTCAACAAAACTCTTACAAGATTAAACAGTGACGCATGATATATTAGCTGAACATCAGTATCGGCCAATATTCATCTTGCTGAGTACAGTCGGCAAATAAAATGACATTTACTTTTGGCAGTAGCTGATGTTTATCTGTTGTGTTGCATCAATTTTGTCCTGGTTAAATGTTGTGTTGGCTATTTGTTATCAGACACAGACAACAGTAGCTAGCATACTCAGCTGCTGATTCAGAGATGAAGCCACTGCCATGACACAACTCTGGTTTGACGTATGATCTGCTCATTCAAAGATTCAAAGAGCTGAATGACTTAAAAACACTGGGCCAAATTGTTAGTCTAAACATCGGTATTGGCCCAGAATTACTCTTACTTATTTGCAGAATATGACAGAATTGGAATCTAATATTCATAAATATGTTTTCATGTGGATATAAACACCTGAAAATAAAACTTTTATTTGTTACCGTAGAGTGAGCTGTTTATACAGAGGGTGTGGGTCCTTTCTTCAAAGGCCGCCATGTTGCACCACCATGTTTCTACAGCAGTCCAGAATGGACTCATGATCTCAGGACGGTCCCACAGCTTCTTGAGATTGTTTCAGCGGCCTACAGGCCTCAGTATTTCAAACCAATAATGTACTTTTCCGATGAAGTGGAATGAGATATTTGAAGCATGAATGTCACTGAAAAAAATGTGCAGGGACTCCTTAATGCTGTGGAATCTGCAGCACAGACTCAGATCCTTGTGAAACATTTCCAGCACCTTCCTGAATCTGTGTCTCAGATAATTCAGACTGTTCTGGATACAACAGTGATTCTAAGCAGCTCTGACCAGGGTGTTGGTAATTGTGCAGAAAAGTTTAGAAGGTTCTGAGAACATATTGTCATTATTGTGTCATTAAAGCAGTTTCATGTTTGTTTTTTTCCCTCAAATCGATCCTGATATGCAGAGTGGAGGCGGATATGGTGAGTGTTGTTTATATAAATCCAGTACAGATTTACAGTTATTTCATCAAAGAGAAATCGCATCTTTCTCACATCACATCATTTTAGATTTATCTCATTCCTGATTCAAAAAAAGTTGGGACTCAAACATGAGTAAAACAGAATGTGATAATTTGATCATCTTTTTTTAACATGTACTCAGTTAAAAAAAACAGTACAAAGATAATACACAGTCCTTAAAGGTTAACTTACTTGTTTTTCATAAATATATTTTGTGGTTGTATGTTGGGACAGCCACATAGGCTGTGTTATTGGTTAGATCCTACAGTCAGTGTCCGAGTTAATAGACACACAGTCTAATTGAATCCGGTGCATCTCCACTTCCTCCCACTGCACAAAAATGAAGCCAAAATATTCCGGATGTGAGCGCTGCCACGTTGAGCTGGTGACGTCATTTGGAGCCAGAGTCCGTGCAGCGCTGACCAGGGTTGGATCGGGTATGGAGCTCCCGCCCACACGCCCGGCCGAGTCAGTTGTAAGCAGAGCTCAGCTGTCAGTCATGATGTGAAACCCACTTTTTATAGCATCAAATAACTAATTCAGAACAAACGGCAGCGTGATAAGAAGTATCTAAAATGACAGAAACCACGTTGGAGACACTGGCACTTTGATGTTTTAGCTCGGCCCATGTCCCATCTTTTAACACGGAGGAGGCAGGATTTATGACCTGTGCCGCAGCCAGCCACCAGGGGGCGATCAAGATATTTTGGCTTCACTTTTGGGGAGCTCTCATGTCGTCTATGTTAATATAAATTCAATGCAACAGCCCTGACAAAAACATCGATCTTCACAAAGCTCATAATGTTCAATTTTTGTTGACATTATAGGAAAAGTCAGAAAGTCTTTATGGAATAACAATTGCATTGGATTGTATTCGACTGTACAAGTGTACCTAATAAAGTGGACACTGAGTGCAAATTTTTTTTAAACTTGGCACCAAAGTAATAAAGTTAATTCCAAAATTGTGTAACAGCTGATTAGTCATTTTTGCAGTGATTTCCTGGTTCAGTTCTGCCATACTGTGCTATGTAACGGATCATAACGGACATTTTTTTGAATCTCTTTTTTTAGGCATCGACTGCACTTAACAGTCTGGTTGCCTAATCACTCATGTTGCATTTAAAGTCTGTTGTAAAGCTGTGGTGTAAACATGTCCCTACACCCTAGCCATTGCAGCAATAAAAAAAAAACCTTTCCTTTGAAAAAAAAACATGTTTCCTTTAACACATTTATTAGAGCGCACACACACACAGAAGACATAGTTGAGTTGGACATTTGGTGTGTTTACTGTCACACTATCTCTTGTCTTTTCCCCTGTGGTGTATTTCCATTTTTCACTTTCTTGTTTCCTTTCCAATGTTTTCAAAGACAACAACTCTTCCTGGGAGCACTTCCAGTCTGGTGAGTGGGGATGGATTATTATTGTCCCTGTGTCTTGTTTCCTGTCCTAAAGGGATCGTTTCCTCTTGTTGCATGCTTCAGTTAAAGACAAATCCTCCTTAAATGTTCTTTCTCACCTCCTCCTGTAGGTGGCAGAGGCTCATACAGTGATATCGGGGGCCCAGTCATCACAACACAGGTCACCATCCCAAAAGATGTGAGTAAGACATCAGGTCCCTCTCAGAAAACATGATTCTTGCAGTAAAGAAAGACAGAAAGGACATTTCTCTCCTGTGTGCTTGTCTTGCAGCTGGCTGGCTCCATCATCGGTAAGGGCGGCCAGAGGATCAAGCAGATCCGCCACGAGTCTGGGGCATCCATCAAGATTGATGAACCACTAGAGGGCTCTGAGGACCGCATCATCACCATCACAGGAACACAGGACCAGATCCAGAACGCCCAGTACCTGCTGCAGAACAGGCATGTGCTCCTCTGTCTTTGTCCCAAACACTCATCTCAGTGTGGTCTCTCCTGATGGCCAGTGTGCTCAGTCTCTACTAGATTTTTTTCTTGTTTGCAGTGTCAAACAGTTCACTTTGACTTTACTTAATTGCTCCCAGGGGTAAATTTGTCCTGCAGCCAGGTGAAAAACACAGAGTGAAACATCAAACATACAATATAATAATAGGTTTGTTGCTGTTATCATTGCACTGTACACCATATACTGCATTGAAGTGCTACTACTTCCTTTAGTTTTTGGTCCAGGCGTTGACTGAAAGTTCAATAACAAAGTGAGAAATCCAAATGGTGCTAATTTTCTAGTCTGAATTTTTAATATTTTTTTTTTTTAATGAAAAATTCTGGATGGTTTCAGGTTCTCAGATTGTGAGGATTTGCTGCTTTCTAAACTGAATGTTTTTGGGTTTGGGGCTGTCAGTCTGAGAAAAGAAGCACTTTGGGGTCTGGGAAATTTTACATTTGTCAATATTTTATCACATTTTATTGACAAACAACCGGTGGAGAAAGTCATTAGCAGATTAATTGATTAACCAGAATTTTAATCTTGTTACAGTATTATTATAAAAAAAGATACTTGATGCCTCTTTTGATACCACAGTGGAAAGAAAAAAAAAGTCCTAGGCACAATGACGTCCAGTTGTCCATCCATCTGTCCGTCCGTTCCATTCTTGTGAACAATTTATCTCACAAATGCCTAAATGAAGTTTCTTCAAATTTGGCACAAATGTCCACTTGTACTCAAAGATGATCTGATTAGAATTGGTGGTCAGATTTCACTGTGTCCGTCATGTCCGTCCCGTTCTTATGAACGCTGTATCTCAGGAACGCCTGCACAGAATTTCTTTAAATGTGGTACAAATGTCCACTGAGGCTCAATGTTGAACTGATTAGAATGCCAAAGGTCAAAGGTCACTGTGACCTCACAAACATGTTTTGTTTTTTTGTTTTTTTTTGACATAACTCAGGATTTCTTGTGCTAATTATGACAAAATTTCACACTCGTCTGATAGGATAAAATGATGAAGTGAAGGCACGTTGTTCCCAAATGGTCAGCTTCACTGTGACATCATTTTGTCCAGCTCTCTATCAGTCCTCTGTCCTCCTCTGTAACAATAGTCTCTAAGTGAAGACAGCGTGTTTCTCTCTGGAAATTTACTTGTCAATACTTCCATTTTCCAAAGAAATATACTTAATACCTTTTATTAAATTATTTCAAAGTCTTCACTGCATATCCGAGTTTGGACAGACGTGGATGGAAACTGCAAATTGTTTGTTTGTTTTTTGTTTTTTTCTTAAGTAAAACGCTTCACATTCTGCTATTAAACTTATGTGCAAACCTGGCTGGAAAAAAAAACTGTAAGGAAAACTGTTTCACTGCCTTAGATAAAGGCAATTCTGCCAGAATGTAAGAGTGTTGATCCTTTTTTTCTGACACCAGTATTTCATCTTGAAGAGCTTTTCGGTTCA
This sequence comes from Lutjanus erythropterus, assembly GCF_056507025.1. Lineage (NCBI taxonomy): Eukaryota > Metazoa > Chordata > Actinopteri > Lutjaniformes > Lutjanidae > Lutjanus > Lutjanus erythropterus. Next base: position 27,055,809 of record NC_139336.1, on the reverse strand, counting down.
CAGACACTTCCTGTCCCCCCATCTCTCAATGGCTAAGCTGCTCTCAGCAGTCATATTGCTTCTTGCAGACATAATTTATTCTCAGCCTTGACCTTGGCATACTTTTTTCTGACTTTATGATTTTGCTCCACATGAAAAATGTCTAGCAGTTTGCAGCATCCAGCAGTAACCCCCGTGTCATGGTCCTGTTCAAATAAATATTCCTAATGTCATCATGAAACATCCTTACCTTAAATCTGTCTGTTATTTCAGCGTGCGGCAGTACTCTGGTCGGTTCTTCTAAGAGGAAGGAAATGAAGAAGAAGATTGAAGCCATGCTGCCATACTGTTTGCTCCTTCTATTCAGAGCCTACATTCCTCTGCTTTGGGTAGATGTGCCCCCTCCCCTCACTGTCACACACTACACCATCTATCTATAAATGGAAATTTTTATTTTGAGGAGTTTTTAAAAAAAAAAAAAAAAATCTGGAGCTGTCAAACAGCAAACAAGGCGTCAACAACATGTTTCTGTGCTGGTGTACTCATTTTTACTAGGAGATTCTTGTGCCATCATCGGAGTAAACTCATCTGTGCGATAACTTTTGGTGTTGTAAGCCGCCCCCCCCCCCCCGGTCCTTATCTCCCTCATTTCAGTACAGCATGCAGAATGTAATCTTTTTGTAAGGAGCATTACGTGATTTTTGTTTTCTTTTTTTCCTCAAATGTTTAAGCACACTCTTCAGATGAAGATGCATGGTCTCAGAATGGTTAAAGAACCGTTTAAAGAAACTTAATTTTTACACGACATCGACACCCTTTTCCTCTGTCAAACAAAGTGCTTTTTGTAAGATGGGCTTTAATGGAGTAATCTGACATTTTGGGGGGAAAAAATGCTCATTTGTGTCTGGTAGAGAGATACAGAAAAGCTAGATAAGATCATCCGTACTAGGGACGCACAATATTGAATTTTTGCTGATATCTGATTAATTGATATTTCCTGTCTCATTTAGACTGATTACTACAGAAGCGCATTGTTGCCATGCCAGAAAAATCATATTAAATCATATTATAATATAGTATAAAATAACGTTATTATAACAAGATGTTTTTCACATTATAACAAGCTGTTTGATATAAAATGAAAATATCTTTCTACAGGCTTTAAGATATTTTCACGTTATTACGGCATGGAAACTTATTATGTTATAACATGATAACTTATATTGCAACAATATAACATTTATCTTGCTATGACATCAATGTTTCATGTTATTACGCGGTAACTTATATTATTATAACGCGACCTTAAATATAAGTTATCTAATGTGAAATGTTCTGTTATAACAAGAAGTTATGACATAACAGAAAACCTTTAATGTTATAGTAAGATACATATGTTGCTATAAAGAAAGTTTGTATGTTTTAGTAACGTGAAAATATCTTGTTATAATGTGAAAAATATCTTTAACTTTACATTAAATGTGGTGACATTTTAACAAGGAACTTTGTAAAAAGTATGTTGCTATAAATTGCAGATGCATGTATGTTTTTCCACCTAATTGCAGAGAACGTCGAGTCTCTCCTGTAGGCGAATCAACATATTATTGTGCCTACTCTTATTGTGATGATGTTTGTTTAATGCAGTTTGGCTCCTCCTCACATGAACGACAGAGGAATCCCTGCAAATAGCAGCTTTGTTTTCTGTTTCAGTCACTTTAAAAAAAACCTCCACACCGCAGATATATTTGTGTCACATGCGCGTCATCTTATCGCCATGTTGTATCGAAGCAAACATTGATTTCAGGCCGATACTGATATTTAATTTTAAAGCCTTTATCCGCCAATACGATGACGTGCTCGTATTATTGTGCGTCCCTGATCTGTGCCTCTCTAATGTAAGAATGATATCAGTCTTTTCATCTGGCTAGTGAGGAAACTCCACCAGATACTGAATACGTTTGTTTTCCAAAATGTCAGACTTTTGCTTTAAGTTGGGATAAACGTGCCAGTGTGATATAACAAAAAGAAAATTTTAAGAATTTTTGTTTTTCATTGAAAAACAAGGAGTTGTATAAAGTGTGTGTGTGTGTGTATATATTTACATAGAAACAGTAATTTCATGAGTGATTCAGTTAGAAAGGCCCAGGATACTTTCTACTTTCTTGGAAAGAGATGGCGCCGAAGGACAGGTTTGGTAATCTTTTTTTTTTTTTTTTTTTTCCTCTTTCTCTTTTTCTCAATCTTTATTTGATTTATTTTTTCGCCACTCACCCTGATGGACTCGCTGTAATGCAACCTTAATATCTGATCTGTTGGATGCATTTATTCTTCTTTAAGTGTTTTTAATTTTGACAGTTTGGAAGCATTTTTAAAGATGCAGCTTTACAGATTTATGAGTCCGTGAGTGAAGTTTTCTTTTTTTTTTTTTTCTGTCCGGTCACATCTGTATCTCTGTGTCTGATATCTGTAGTACCTGCAGGTGTTGAGTAAATAAAGTCTGTGTCCACAGTTCACCAAGTGTCTGTTTGTCTTTGTTTCGACTGGGGCTTAGAGAAATATCTGTCCAGTCAGTGCAGAGGTTGGCAACTTTCACTGTCACAGGAGCCAAAAAAAAAAAAAGAGAGGAAATAAATCTGTCTGGAGCAGCAGCTATTAAATTCTAGACTTTCCTCTCAGAGTTTTATTTTTTTTTTGTTTTCCCCTTTTGTGTTAGTTGGTTTGGCCAAACCGGCATATATGTTCCCTCACATTTCATTTTGTTAGGTCAGTTTTGTTCAGTTAACACAGTTTTGTTGCTGTCATTTTTGAGTATAGTTATATTTTGTTGACCTCGTTTATAGGCCTAATTATTAAGTTCTTGATTTATATTGTTTGGTATCATTTTTTGGGGTAAATAAAAACCCTCTTTTCAACAGATTCCTGTTCTCCTCGTTGCCTTACTGCTTGGTCCCTGACAATCATTTTGAGAGTTTCTCATGTTTAGAATATGTCTCATCTTGAGATACTAAATGAATATGTTGATAAAGTTTGTCATAATTTTGAGATACTCTGACTTTTTTTTAGAAAGTTTTTCATTACTGATAGTTTTTTATTATTTTTAGAAAGTTTCTCATTATTCTCATAACGTTTTTCATCTCTTTGAGATACTAACTTATTGCTTTGAGAAAGTTTCTCATCATTTTTAGAAAGTTTCTCATTATTTTTTAGTTTCTCATTACTCTGAGATACTAAATCATTACTTTGAGAAAGTTTCTCATTATTTGTAGAAAGTGTCTCATCTTGAGATTCTGACTCATGTTGAAAAACTCATTATGAGAAAGTTTCTCATTGTTTTTATAACATTTTTCCTTTTTTTTTTTTTTTACATACAAAGTCATTATTCTAACGTTTCTCATCTTTCTGAGACACTAATTCATTACTTTGAAAAATTTTGAGATACTAGCTCAATATTTTGAGAACATTTCTCATTATTTTTTATAGTTTGTCATTATTTTGAGATAGTAACTCTACTTTGTGAATGGCTCTTATTATTTGGGGAAGATTTATCATTATTTGTAGAAAGTGTTGCTCATTATTCTGAAAAACTAATTTTGAGAAAGTTTTGCTTCAGTTACGCTGATTTTGATAAAGCTGATTATTTAGACATACAAAGTCATTATTTTGAGAAAATTGCTCATCTTTTTTTTTTTTTTTTTTTTAGAATTTATCATTATTTTAAGATACTCATTACTTTGAGAATGGTTGTCATTATTTTGAGAGAGTGTATCATTATTCGTAGAAAGTCTCATTATTTGTGAAAGCTCCTCATTATTTTGAAAACTCATTTTGAGGAAGTTTCAATTTTTTTTTGGAAAATGTGTAATTATTTGGACATACAAAGTCATCTTTTAGAGACTCATTACTTTGAAAAAGTTTCTCATTATTTTTTAGAAAGTTTCTCATCATTTGAAAAACTTGCGCTGATTTTGAGAGTTAATTATTATACAAAGTCATTATTTTTGAGAAGGTTTCTTATTATTTTTGAAAAACTAACAACGCTGATTGTTTTGATTATCACTGTAAAGAATGATGTCATTGTTTTGAGTGAGTTTGTTGTGATTCCGACTCACAGGATGTTTATATTTTCATCACATTAGCAGAAGTGGGCGTCCATACGATCTGCTTCCAGTGAAGTTGAGGTCGGCGTGTCAGCCTGTCACACGCCTCCGTGGTTTACTAGTTAACACCGGAAATTTGTTCCCATAATGTAATAGTGGGAGCCCACACGGCTTCCCATCAGAGCACAGCCCTCCGTCACATGGTGCTCTGCTGGTGCTTTTCTACCCAGGACTCACGGGGACAGGACAAACAAACCTGGACGCAGAGGAAGAAAACACCGAGCCTCTCCTGCAGCCCGGAGGAAAACCCGTGGCGTGAGAACCACTTCCTTTTACCCCCGGGGAGTAACTTTTGCCAGGTTTTTTTTCGTGTGTATGTGTGTTTTTTTGTAGCGTTATGAAGTGAAACTCCGCCATATTCAGCCCACCACGCCCGGAGCTCAGCCACCAGGCGTAAAACCAGCCTCGCTGCTTCACAAGTTGTTGCACAAACTTAATTTCCTCTTCACAGGAGAGGAACAAGGTAATACAAACAGCCTTGAGAGTAACGACTCCACTTCCTTAAATTTACATTTGTTTAAACCTTATTTCCAGCTCAGGAGAAATATACAGTGTTGGTGCGCGCAGACAGGAGGAGGAGGAGGAGGAGGAGGAGGAGGAGGAAGGGGGGGTTCTTCTGCAGGGGTTAATCAAAATAAATTGACTTTTTTTTTTTTTTCTCCTCTCCCTGTGTAACCAACATTATGTATGTGCCTGGGAAGGAGGAGAAGTGTGATCCAGGAGTAATGACTCTGAGCTCCGTGGGGGCTTGCTGCCTCAGCCCGGAGGCCAAAGAGGCTCGCAGGATCAACGATGAGATTGAGAGGCAGCTCCGCCGGGACAAGAGGGACTCCCGGCGGGAATACAAGCTCCTTTTACTCGGTAAGATCCCAGAAATCCTGTCAAAATGCGCTCTGTCTGTGTGGTGGGCATGTAAACAGTGATGGAAGAAGGATTCACTTCTACTGAAGCAGGAGTCACACTAAAAAAAAAAATCATGCATTCAAAATTTTACTTTGAAATATTCAACAGGATGTGGAAAAGTTTCCTAACAAAATTCAAAATATAGAGGGGCGACTATCATTAAAGGACTGGATTTGGATTGATCAATTGTTACTCATACACAGGGGTGGAAGTAACTCATTACAAATACTCAGATTACTGTGGTTAAGTAGTAGTGCATTTTCAAGTCTGTGCTTTTACTTGTACTTGCAAGATGTACTTAGTTACTTTTCAAATCATACTTTTTGGGAGCCAATCAGGTGATCTGATCACAAACGAGCATATGAAAATAAAGACATGGATGGAAAACAGAACATTTGGAGTAAGGATGTTAATGATTAATCAGTTGCCATTAAGAATTTAAACAAATAAAAATGTATCCATGGATATTAAATCAATAGACATGGCGGTAACTGGGCCTGATTTGACATTGTTTTGTTGCGCGGAGCCATTTGTTGAATAAGGAAACTTAAACTTTGACTTAAAATGAGCAAAAAAGATAATCATTAATCTCCTGTTGGCCTTTTCAAGTATTAGTTAAAGAAAACACAAAATTTGCAACCCTCGTTTGGAGAGGTGATGGTGACATCATGGTTAAAAGTAACTAATAATCTGAGTAGTTTTTGTAATGAATACTTTGTCCTTTTACTTAAGTATATTCCACTGCCCATACGTTATAGATTAACTATGACATTTCTGAAATTCAGTGGTGGAAAGAGTTCTGAAAATAAATCTGTACTCAAATACAAGTGAAGGCGCTGGTCTCAAAAACTATTCAGAGTATTAGTTGCTTTTTAATCATTGGTGTTCAATGTATTAATTATCAATGTTGGTTTCTCCTCTCCTCTCCATGGGTTTGCAGATGTTATGCATTTTCCTTAACCAGTTGTTCAAAAGGCTAACAATCGATTGATCATTAATAATTTATGAAACACGTGTAATTTTTCCTAATTTTAAGTCTAATTTTAAGTTTCCTCATTCAACAAATGGCTCTGCAGGACAAAATGATGTCAGGTGAGTTGCAGATTATTGATTGAATATCCATGATTACATTTTTAATTGGTCAGATTCTTAACAGCAATTAATTGATTAATGATTGATTATTCACGTCGTTACTCCAAACCTGTGCTGCTGTTTGTTTGTCATCATTTTCATTGGTCCGTTTGTGATCAGATCACCTTATTGGCTACAAAAATACAGATAAAAGGTTTGGATATTAATTCAAATTGTACTGTGATTTTAAAAGTAACTGAGTAGATTACATACTGTAATCAATACTGGAGTATGAGTTAAAGTACAGACTTTAAAATCTGCTCATAAAAGTACAAGTACACAAAAAGCTACTTAATGACAGTAATTTGAGTATTTGTAATTAGTTCTTTCTGTCCCTGCTGAGATCATCTTTTGAATTTTCAGGTGGTTTGACAAAAGACGTCTGACTGTTGTTTATTGTCCTTTAGCAGGACGATTCCTTGATCCTTTAAGCTTCTTTCTGTTTACAAACTATTTATTGGGCGTTGCTGTGTGTGAACCGTGGCTCTGATGAACCGTTGGTATTAATTAATGGCGATTTGAGAGGATGCTGTTTTAGCAAAGTATGGCTGCAAAAATGGCAGGAGGTGCGATGTCTGCTGAAGGCAAAATGTGTGTTAAAAAACTTTTAAATGAACGAATGTCGTGAGGCAGAGATGTCCTGACCTACAAAAAAAAAAAAAAAAAAAAAAAATTGTAACAGTGACGTCAGTTAGATTTGATTCGGTCACAGCTGTAGAATATTAAATCATCCATCTTTGCTCATTTCATCTGAACCTTTCTGACCCTCAGTTTTTTATCAGCCACAGGTTATATGAACTTCTATTAAAAATACAGCAATTCACCAAAAACTGGATGCAAAAATCTTTACCTGATGGGCTTTGAAAGCACTTGAATGCGTGACGATGTGTTTGTGGTTGAATATAAACTGTTTATTTATCATGAAGGGAGTAAAGTGTGTCATGTGTCACATGATGACTCAGCACTGATACAGTAGCTGCGCAGCAAAAAGTACATTAATTATTAAAAGTAAAAGTCCTCATAATGCATCTGAAGGGAACCTTTAGAGCCACGTTATTTTATAGTGTTGGATTATTATTACTGACACGTCAACATGAGAAAAGAGGTTCTGATGTTGTTGCTGGTGGAGATGTAGATGATTTTAAATAACTTGATATACGAGGGCACACTTTACGAACTTAACCTTTAAAGGTCCAGTGTGTAAAATTTACAGGGATTTAAGCAGAATATGGCAGAAATGGAGTATAGTATTCATAAGTATGTTGTCATTACTGTATAATCTAACGGGAGAGTGAGACACTTTTGCAAGATGCCATTAAATCCCAAACACTGGTCCTTTAAATAAGATATTAAATACAGAGGTTTTATACTTTATTCTGTTATTCTATTGCTACTTTTACTTAAGTAAAAGATCTCAATGCTTAAGACACAAATTAAAGCTCCATATAAAATAATTAAATAGATGTATTACAGATCCTATACCCAAGTGGCCTTGAAAGTATTTGAGTGCGTCATGATGTCTTTGTGGCTGAATACGAACAGTTAACGTGCTCTGTATAAAAAGGAGCGGCTGGTCACAGTACGCTACAGCCGACCACAGAAAACTCTACAGCAACATCACAGTGGCTCGAAAAATATTCATTACAGCCAGTAGTGTAAGAAGGACTCGCATCCTTTACTTTAATGTCACACCAATGTAAAATAAAAAAAATAAAATAAAATAAAAGTCCTGCAATCAAAATCCTACAGATGTTAAAATACAGAGGCATTATCACCTACATGTACTTAAAAATTAAAAATAAGTATATGCATGCAAAAAATGTTACATGTGAGAGTTATAAAACATGTAATTTGATCATTTACTGTTGTAGCTAGTTGAGACGGATCTAAATTTACATAAAGGAAAGAAAGGAACAGAAATAAAGAAATCAGTTATGTAGAAAAGAGTTAAAGATGCATGTTGAAGAAAAGAAAATACTTGTTGGGACATTACAGTAATATCAGAGTAATTTCTTTTTTTAAAGGCTGCTCTGTTGGAAGCATTTTTAAAATTGTTAAAATATTAACTTGAACTTGATTCGATAGTTTCATAGTTCTTTTTTAATGAGCCGATCATATATTTTGTGTTTAAATCTTTACCCGTAAAGTAACAAACACTGACAGACGCAGACGAGTCCTAACAGGTAGACAGGTATTTGATAGCTGTAGGCAGTGTCTTAATAGTCCCACGAGCTGCTGTGAGTAAAGCTGCAGATGCAGTCAGCATTCTGCTTTCAAAAATGACTGACTCATGCTGAATGTAAAACGGCACTTTAAGGTTCAAAAGTCAGATATGCAGCTTCATTGCTCCCCAAACAAAGACTAAGAAGAAGTCTTTTAATTTGAAAATGTGCAGTTGGCACATTAGACTCAGATCCATCAGAATAATCCTCAAGTGTATATTCATTTACCTTTTTTTTTGTTTGTTTTAAAGTGGCATACTTTCACTTCACTCTGAAGCTTTCTAACGGTTGCCAGCGAGTACTTTCATTTCAACTTTGCCAGCTACTGCTGGGGGGGGGGGGTGCCGCAACTTCTGCTAGTTCAGCTTTTTCAAAAGATCCACGGAGTGACTGGTGAGATGACAAAATACTGTTTGTAAAACTTTGACTCAAAGACTAAACATGACACCCACAGCGCCCAAGAACAAGATAAAACCCAGACTATAGTAATTGAAGCTAAACCGTTATGCAATCCTGAACTTATCAAGATTACATAAGAGTGAGACGTGATAATACTTCACACACACAATACAAACAACAAACACTTGTTGCTGTTGCTTTGGTAATGAAGACAGCAGGCAGAATTTGGGGAAACTGGCTGGTGAAATTCTCTATTTTGTCAACAAATCAATAAAATAATGTTTACCATGGTTACCAACCTAGATCAGCATATTAGCATGCTAACATTTGCTAATTAGCACTAAACACAATGTACAGTTAAGGTTGACAGCTCATTGTCATTAGTTTCGCAAGTATTTGAACTTTTGACCAGACAGAGGTGTTAAATGAAAAGTCATGGACTGTATAAGAGAAGTGGATGTCGTCATCCTGACGTCACCCGCTTGACGGCCGCTTTGAAGCTTCAGGTTTTGGTGTTACCTTGTGTTTTTGGAGCCAGAAGTGACAATATTTGGATGAGAGGGTGGAGCTGTGGAAGTCACTGTAATAGTGACTTGTCAATCACAATCCAGAAGTATTACCTGCTTTATCGTCTGTTTTACTCTAAATTGGATCTTAATTTACTAAATGAAGCTCATGTGGTATTGAAGACTAACTAACGATGGATTAAGATTAGGGCTGCACGATGTGGCAAAAAAGTCATATTGCGATTATTTTTTACTGAAATTGCAATTGTGATACGATTAGTGAAAATGATCAGTCTTGCATTACAATTTTAATGAAAAAAAGTTTTCTTTTTCAAAAAATTGCGATCTGGTTCTGTGATTTGAATATTGCATTTGGCCATGTCTCGATTTTATTGCAAGTGCAATTAATTGTGCAGCCCTAATTAAGATAGAGCTGCAACGATTAATGGAATAATGAATTGTTGTTCAATCAATTAATCGACTATTTTGATACACAATTAATAATTTCGAGTTACTTTTTAACAAAAAATGTCTAAACTGTCTGATTTCCGCTTCTCAATTGTGAATATTTTCTGGTTTCTTTACTTCATTTATGACCGTAAACTAAATATCTTTGGGTTCTGGACATTTAGAACTCAAGACTTTTGAGGACGTCAGCTTGGGCTTTTGATCAACATTTTTCCATCAATCAATTAATTGAGGAAATAATCAATTAATCGATGATGAAAATAATCATTAGTTGCAGCTCTACATTAAGACCATAAACTCATTTGAAAACACGGGTTTTATACAGTTGAAATGTTAAGAAATTACCAAACTTAGTATCATCCTTTCAGGCAGTTTGTGTGTTTACAATGATGTTATTTTTCTGTGGTTTGGTGTCAAGGAACTGGCGAAAGCGGGAAGAGCACTTTTATCAAGCAGATGAGGATCATCCACGGCCGCGGATACTCCGACGAGGACAAGAGAGGCTTCACCAGGCTGGTCTACCAGAACATCTTCACCGCCGTGCAGGCCATGATCCAGGCCATGAACGCGTTACAGATCCCCTACACGTATGAAAACAACGAGGTAGACCACACCACAAACTACTGTTCCTCTGTCCCTTTTTTTTTTAAAGCTGCTTCACACAGATGAGATTGAGCAAGAGGATTTGCCACATGCTGCCCCACAGAAGCATGTGAGAGGTTTACTGTCTCAGAAAATGACAGAGCCTGCAGTGTATATTCAGGGTGAAGCACTTCTGGTAATTTGCGCTGGTGTTTAGTTTTGCAATCCCGCTGCCGGAGAGTTATGTCTATTTACGGAAAGCACAGAAGATGTTACACAGCAGGCATGTGAAGACAGGTACTCCTGAGCCAAAGACAAGCAAGAGACAACAGAGGGAGGGAGACGGAGAATTCCCCATTAATCATACAGCTATCTAGTAATGAATTAATCACACAAATTTTGCTGTTGCACACAAATACGGCTTTAGATGAAGTTCAAGGTAAGGAGGACACTTCCTGTGTCCTGTGATAACGGAAGGAGGAGCGGCGTCATGTGGCCCTCATGGACCTTTGGCAGCTTTAACCAAGTCTGAGTCAGCATGCGGGTTAAGGTTTATCTCTCTCTCTTTGACTCTGAGTGAAGGTGGTGTCCTGTAAAAGCTCACCGGATGACACTGTTTGTCGCTGAACGTGCAGCTGTTAGTACTGAGCGCCTGCAGGTGAGGGAGGCCGAAAAGCCACCATGCTGAGCGACTATTCGCTGAACGCTTCCCTCGAACAGAGATTGTGCAAGCGGTGTGCGTGGCCTCGAGAGCTACTCTGCATTTGAAAAGAGTTTGGAGGGTGGTGTCTTTGTTTTTTAGCTTTTCCAAAACCAGAAACAGATGTGTAAAAGTGTAAGAAATGGGTGAACAAAGCAACAAAAAAACACATGCAAAAGTATAAGAAATGGATGAAAAAATACACAAACACACCAGTAAAAGTACAAAGAATGTATTAAAAAACAAAAACACACATGCAAAAGTATGAGACGTTGATTAAAAACTAAAAGTTAAAGTGTAAAAAATGGCTTAAAAACCAAAAACACACATGCAAAAGTAGAAAAAGGAATAAATAAACAAAAACACATGGATAAAAAAGTATAAGAAATGAATTAAAAACCAAAAGCACACAAGTAAAAGCATAAGGAATGGATTAAAAACCACAACAGTAAAAATATTAGAAAACTGATGAAACATTGTTTTTCTGCTCGGATGTAAGCTACAGTTAGCATGCCAGGCTAACTAGCTTACTGCCTACAGTAAAGTGTTACACCATTAGCTTGCTACATTTTGTGGGGCTCCAGTTTACTCAACAAAAAAGCTCAGTTGCCGACAGCACGTCCACTGTGTGTAATGTCCCCGTTGTGTGGACGCTGGAGTGTAAGGAAATGTTAGCAGCTCTGTCCTGCTATTTATTGGATTGGGGGGATGTTTACACTTTAGCAATCTGAGCTGGTGTTATGTTCTCCAGACACATTTATTAGTTGTCATCCCAAAAACTTTGTCTCGTAACATTAACTATAAACACCACATATCTGACCTCAGTCTTAACTGTCCAAGTGTGCGAGCTATGCAACCAAACAAGGCTATGTTAAAATGAAGTAATGCCTGATTTTGCACGGGACCTGTTAGCTTTAGCTTCTGTGTAAGCTTAGAAAACCTGACAGGCCTAGCAACCGTAACCAAGGGGGGAGGGGCTTAGAGAATGGCCAATTGGAGGCATGTGGTATTTGTGTAGTGTTAAAAGTAAGAGTAAACTTTTAGTTAATTGCTAAGAATATGCTACAGTGGTGAATTAGGACTATTATAGGTAAAATAAATGCTTTATTAGGGCGCTGTGGAAAGGGGTTTAATATTGGGAGAAAAAACTCAAAATGTCCAAGATTAAAGTTGTAAATTTAAGAGAAAAAGCTCAGATATTCTCTGAGATTAAAGTGGAAAATTTACAAGAAAAAAACATGAATATTGTCTGAGATTATAAAGTCATACATCTCCAAGAAAAAAAACGTCTTGATTAAAGTAATACATTTAAGAGAAAAATTGCAAAAATCCTTTCACAGAATAGTAATCCAGTTTTTAACCTACAATGGCCCAAATATGCCATCGTAGCACGCAAAGAAAAGAGGTTAAAAAAAAAAACAGAAGCTGGCACAGCAGTTTAAAGGATGCCTTTAAATTTATTCCTTCATTTCTCCAACGAGAAGAAGAGTGGGAGCATGAGAGTGGTGAAGCAGGAGCCATAAAATCAATTTTAAAAGATGCACGAAAAGGGAAAGACATTTGAGGAAATGGCTTCCCCTAGAAATGTTAAAAAAAAGGAACTTAAAGTAAACATCTCTCTGGTAGCAATTTCAATTAGTCAAACAACAGAAAAACAGTAAAATTACACACATTGGAATAAAAGGTGATATAATAAACTGGTTAAACCCAGTTTACGGCGTGTAAAGATGCGTTTATAAAACTGGAATTTACCACAGTGTGGCAGCTCCTCAACATTTTTTATCACGGCAGGGTCACAATCTGCCGTTTATCACTATATGACTTAAGAGTCAGAACATTAAATACAGCTGACCATCAACATCAGGACAATTACAGTACGTCTGCAGCAGGTCCGTGTACAGTAAAGTTGTTTATTGATGAGTAAATAGACTTAGAGTAATAGTTCACCCATAAATGACCATATAAAGCTTTCCAAAGTGTTTCCTGGCTAAACAATTACTCAGTGGGTCCAGGAGTGATTCTCAGTCAGGGAAGTATTTATTATTCATCAGACACAATAGATGGACGGAAGGGTGAGATGGGGGGACTGGGACTTCCAAGAAAAACCCATGTGCTTCTATGAACTCTTTTTGTCTGTGAATGCATATGAAATAAAAAATAGATACACTGAAATACCATTAAGGAGAGAAAGTAGATGTTCTCTCTGTTGTTTTTGTGTGCAGCACATTGTTGCTTCATCAGTTTACTGTGAAGGTGTGGTCGGGGATTACAGCAGTCCTCTGTCATCCTCATTATTTTATATTACATTTTAGCCAGTAAAAGTTTACTCTAACAACTAACAATTATTTTCATGACATTTATTAATCTGCCAATTGTTGTCTTGATTAATTGTTTAGTCTATAAAAGGTTAAAAAATGTGAAAAGTACCCATCAAAATATCATGGATCCAGATGTAATCTCTTGTTTTGTCTGATTAACTGTCCGCAGCAAATTCTCAAATCTGAGAAATCAGATTATTGAAATGGATCAAAAACCAAAAACACACGAGTGAAATTGTAAAGAATGGATAAAACAAAAACATGCCAGTAAAAATATGAGAAATGGATTAAAAACCAATAAAACACAAGTAACATTGTATGAAAGGGGTTAAACATCAAAAACACACCATTATAAGTGCAAGAAATAGATTAAAAAAACACCAGTAAGTGTAAGAAAATGATTAAAAAAATAAAAACAGACCAGTAAAAGTGTAAGAAATACATTAAAAACCAAGACCAAATGGGTTGAGTTTAAAAAAAGAATAGATTAAAAAACAAAAACACACCAATAAAATTATTAGAAATGGATTAAAAACCAAAACTGTATTACTAAAAGTATCAAAAAATAGATGAAAAAAAAACAAACACGCAAGTGTAAGTGTCAGAAATAGATTTGAAAACAAAAACATAGAAATAAAAGTGTAAGAAACTGGTTAAAAACCAATGACACACCAGTAATATGAAAGAAATTAGAAATAGAATAGACCAGTAAAAGTGTGTGTGTGTTATTATTATGGCACCACAACCAGCAGCACCAAAGAGAAACAACAGCTGGAAAGTGTCAGCATTTTTCCAGTTGACTCTTTATAAAGTCGTCAGACCAGATGTCAATTAAACATCTGGTCTCCCGCGGCTCATTTTGTTTTGGTGCGTTGTGTTTAATCTTCTTTCAGAGGGCTGCAGTACGAAGCGAGATTAACGTGTTAGCGAGGTATGTTGGGTCTAAAGCCGGAGTTGTCACTGTCCTGAAGGTGGCTCTCTTTTAACCTGGCTAGGTCACCATGGTAACCAACACTGAACCCGTAACCTGGTCGGGAGCAGGTCACGTTCAGAGGTTCGGATTAAATCATCCGTAAAAACTGCTGCTCATTAACTGATTATTTTCCTAATGAAGTTGTTTATGAGCGATTTAGATTATAAACTGAGAAAAGATGTTGCTGAGCTGTACGTCCATAATGTCACTGATTGAAGCCGACAATGTTACAGCAGCACAAACTGTATGCATTGTGTTGCCATGGGAACCTCTGTTTGGTGATGCAGAGTCATTTTTTTCCTGTTTGCCTCAGGTCATATTAACACTGTAAATTTGCACAGTGTGTGGATGATGCACATCCACATTGGACAGTGTCGGACTGACAGCACGCGTATGACGTTTAACTGTTTGTTTGAAATAAATGTCAGCATTAAGATCACATTTAGTTGATGAGTCTTTTTCTGACAGCGTTCTTCTTCTCCTGCCTTATTTGCAGCAACAGTGTTGCTTTTTTGCCATAATATACTTTGTATATTTTCCACTGCTTTTAATTACAACAACTTGTTTCATTTTGACTGAAGTGGGCAGCTTGCAATTGCTTCACTTTGTGCGGAGGAAGAGTCAAATGATGCAACAAACGGCCCCTTTTTTATGTGAGTGTGCAGAGTCTGAAGAAGGAAGCCTGGTTTGCCTTTGTGAAGCACTTTGTAATGTGAATTTTGAAAAGTGCTCTATAAATAAAGATTATAATTATAATTATTATTATTATTATTAACAAAGCAAGCTGATAACCACCGTCATGATGCCCGTTATCTCTGCCTGGGGGTTTAGGTTTTGTCGAGCCAGCTCATGCAAATAAAGCCTGGCTTTGTTGAGCTGCCTTCATATTACAGCTCTGATCTTGACATAATTTCCTGTAATTTGTCGGAAAATTTGAGCCTCCCAAAAAATGTTTTCACCACCTCTTTTCGCCGAACCAAAGTCCGCCTGTTTGTTTTCCGGACCGCGGTCTAATGGAAGTTTCACACGTGTAATTTTGGTTCGGATCAAACCGAAAAGTCCAAAAGTCTGGAACAAACGAGGTAGATGTGAAAATGCCATGAGATTAGTGATACAAATCTGGCTCTGAATTACAGAACATGAAGCTATGAGTTTGAGCCTTATGATACTGAGGTCAGAATAAAAAAAGATGTGGCGCGGGGTGTAAGGACATAGGCGAGAACAGACGTCTTTTATCCCTGACAATCATATTTAGTGAAAGTCTCTTTCATAACGCTACATTAACAGTGCATAAGAACTGAGGAATGATAAATCCCTCTGTATATTTGTGTTGGATTAAGTCATTTATTCCAGTGTGCGTTTCTGTTGTTGTTCAGGCGAATGCCAGTATTGTCAGCGGGGTGGACGCCGAGCAGGTCACGACATTCACAAACCCTTACGTGGACGCCATCAGGAGCCTGTGGAGTGACCCGGGGATTCAGGAATGTTACAATCGGAAGAGGGAATACCAGCTCTCGGACTCGGCCAAA
Source organism: Lutjanus erythropterus (assembly GCF_056507025.1). NCBI lineage: Eukaryota > Metazoa > Chordata > Actinopteri > Lutjaniformes > Lutjanidae > Lutjanus > Lutjanus erythropterus. The sequence continues at coordinate 27,039,942 of NC_139336.1, read as the reverse complement.
TAGTGAGTGTAAACAGAAACGCTGCCAAATAGTTTCCACTGCTTCATCTGCAGGTTGTCTGTTTAATGCACTCAGAAGGTTCAGGTTCAGCGCTTATTCCATTTAAGGTTGTTGACAAAAGGCTTAAAAGCAAAGTCTCGCTGAAGAATTAATTATAGTAAAGTGACTTGAATATTTTATAATAAATGTCTCCTGCGTTGTTCTCCTGGTTCTATATCACCCTAACTGATTTTGTTTTTTATTTTCTTAACTCTGGGTTTTCCCTCTCTGTCGACAGCTATCTGAACGACTTGGACCGAATTGCTGAGACTCCTTATCTCCCGACGCAGCAGGATGTCCTGAGGGTCAGGGTGCCTACAACAGGCATCATAGAGTACCCGTTTGACCTGGAGAATGTGGTGTTCAGGTGAGTGTACGGATTAAATTGTCCCCACATCCCCCACGCCTGCTCCCAACCTCATACACCCACGTCAAGTTTATATACAAGGCAGGATGGGTCCATACTTTCATGTTGTTTATGCCAAATTCTGACTCAACTATCCGACTGTTGCTGTGGAAATCGAGACTCATCAGACCAGGCAACATTTTTCCAATCTTCTATCAGCCCCGTGTGAACTGTAGCCTCAGTTTCCTGTTCGTAGCTGACAGGAGTGGCACCTTGTGTGGTCTTCTGCTGCTGCAGCCTTCAAAGTTTGACATGTTGTGCGTTCAGAGATGGTCTTCTGCAGACCTCGGTTGTAACGAGTGGTTATTGGTGCTACTGTTGTCTTTCTGTCGTCTCAAACCAGTCTGGCCGTTCTCCTCTGACCTCTGGCGTCAACAAGGCATTTCCGTCCAGAGAACCGCCGCTCACTGGATATTTCCTCTTTTTCTTCTTCTTCTTCTCTGTAAACCCTAGAGAGTGTGTGAAAATCCCAGTAGGTCAGCAGTTTCTGAAAAACTCAGACCAGCCCGTCTGGCACCGACAGCCACGCTACGTTCAAAGTCACTTAAATCACCTTCTTTCCCCATTCTGATGCTCGGTTCGAGCTTGAACTGAATGTCTACATGCCTACATGCATTGAGTTGCTGCCATGTGATTGGCTGATTTCATATTTCTATTAACAAGCAGTTGAACTGGTTTACCTAATGAAGTGGCCGGTGAGCGTTTTTTTTTTTTTTTTTTTTTATTTGCGTTCTTGTTGTAACACCTTTTGACAGACCTCGACCCAGAAGCTTTTAATTGTGAGCATTTCCAACTGTTGGTCCGAGGCCAGCTCTGTGAAGCTCGCGAGGCGTCCGGTGGCGCCGATGCACCGCTTTGAGTCGTGTTAACTTCAGTGATGCATCCTTAGAGAGACGGTGTGGGCCCTACTCCAAACCTCATCCCACTCTTCTTCAGTAATTTCACATCCTAAATCTGCACTCAACAGTCTCTTTTTGGCCTGAAAATTTGATGATGTTATATATTTTGTAAAATATCTCGGCAGCCATCATGTGAATTGCCATGTCAGTGCTTACATAAATGGGTCAATAAATAAATCTGTAATTTAATGCTTAATTGTTACCATAAATAAATACATCAGTAAGTAAATATTTATTGCTCTTATATTACTCTTATATTAATTAATTAATTTACTTACTCAGTTATGTATATTTTTATGGTTGCATTTATTTATTTATATATGACCTACATTCATTTATCAATAGTGTAACTTGATGCAGCGAAATAAATAATTCTGTCAGCTTCATCCATCTGAACTCAGGAGTGCAGGACTCTGCACTGCGACTCGGTGGTTGAACTTGAATCCACTGGTTTTGACTCACTTAAGATGACAGCAGCTGATGCGGGTCTTAATGAAATATCGCATGCTACAGTGGTACATATGTCGGCTGTAGCTGAACATATGGAGACAAATGGCAGTTTGATTTTTTTTTTTTTTTTAAAGATCAGTTTGAGGACTTTGCTGGATGAATTGGAATGATGTCATGATCTGTGGAGACAGTACAGCAACCGAGGCTGCAGGGACTGAAGCATTAATAAGCTTTAAAATATATATTTATTTATTCAAGCATTTTATTACACAACTATAAATTCATTAATTTATCTAAACATTTAATTATATAATGATTTATGTATTTGTATACTTAATTTTGGCCCTTAAAACCTTCCTTAGCGTGGTTGTACACAAGTAGAGCCTCTCAGAGCCGTTAGCCCGGCTGTAGACTCGACTCTGCACTGTGGACTCTTGTTTCTTCCTGTGTCAGCATTGTTGTGGAAGTACAGACACAAGTTGGAAGCCATTATGTCTTGTTAGTCTTATTAGTGTTGATTGAGCACAGCTGGACCTCGTTTAGCAACTAATTGTCCGAGGTCGATGGCTGTATTTTGCCCATTTATACTGTATTGTCACAAATTTCATTAGCTGTGTCGAATCAGGCTTGTTTTTGAAAGTTGGTTTGGTTTCTGTTTTGAATTACCTGAAATTGGTATCATTTAAAGGGATGGTTCACCCAAAAGTGAAAATTCAGTCAATAATATACAACAACAGAAATAAGATGAAAATCCCCAGGGGGTTCTACCAAAAGCCTTTTGATATTACAAGGGTTTTATCTAGAACCCACCCAAGGGGTTCGACCAAAAGCCTTTTGATATTACAAGGGTTTTTATCTAGAACCCACCCAGGGGGTTCTACTGAGAACCATTTATATTCTAAGGGCTTTGTCTAGATTTCTACTATAATTGAAGAACCCTTTCTTGTAAAGAAAGGATGAGAAGGGTTCTGAATGAAACCATTAGACTTAAAAAGAACCTATGACAAACCTTTTCTTCAAAAAGGGTTCTTCAGAATCTGGATACACCTTCAGGCCTTCAGGGAGAACCTTTTTAGAACCCTTATTTCTAAGAGAGTACTTCTTTAGTCATAATGTTTACATTACTAATAATGAATTTATTAATTAAAACCTCTCATTGTACTGTTGTATAATTATTTATTAAGAGGTTTAATAATCTAATTAATCACCTCAGCCCAGCTCTTGATACGAGGAATAAAACTGGCTGTGAATCAGTGACGTGTTTTTTAATGACGGCTTGTTTTTGTGGTCGTAGGATGGTGGATGTGGGCGGCCAGCGTTCAGAAAGGAGGAAGTGGATCCACTGTTTCGAGAATGTCACGTCCATCATGTTCCTGGTGGCGCTCAGCGAGTACGATCAGGTCCTTGTGGAGTCCGTCAGTGAGGTGAGAAATAACCTTCAACGGTCACAAGCGAACGTCTTCCTATATATTTTGCCAGTGGGAATGAAAAGGGGTTCACTTTGGGACAATCAAAAGAAAATCACTGGGAGGGACACAAAGGGACTTTGTTTCTTTTGTTTAAGGCCAAACCTGTTAGGTGGCGATGATGACCTAGATTTCTGCAGAGTCCAGCAATAGTCTGGTTTCTCTCTCTTTCTTTTTTTCTTTCTCGGTCACAGTGACAAACCTCATCCTGACCCTCCTCTGCGGCAGTGTGCGTAGCTCACCTGCAGGGGGAGCTCTTTAGTCGCTCTGTTCAGCAGAGTGCACCTCTCAGCAAGGCCTGTTCACTTGATGAGATTACAGCCAATTGAATTTGCTCACACAGACGATCACTGCTGTCTAATGCTGCATCTGATTTCATATTTGTGCTCAGGTCTTCGGTGTTTGTGTCATGTGTTTTTCCTCAAGAATCGCATGGAGGAGAGCAAGGCCTTGTTCCGGACAATCATAACCTACAAGTGGTTCAAAAAGTCCTCAGTCATCTTGTTCCTCAACAAGATCGACTTACTGGAGGAGAAAATCATGTACTCGCACTTAGTCGACTACTTCCCTGAATATAATGGTAAGAGGACACCGAGCATGATGGTGTTTATGTTTTGAATACAACATTATAATAACTCAAGTAAGAAGCTCCAGCTGTTGGCGGTTTATTTAGATTTTCTGTGTATTTAAAGCAGGGGTAGGCAGTTGAATTGGTTTTGGGAATGAGACTCAACAATTGACTATTTTGCCAACCTGGCCTAGATTTTCTAAAGCCCGAAAACGGAGCCAAGATAAGAGGAAGAAGTCTAGTTTTCTCTTAGATTACTTGAACATTATGCTTTAAAGTTATTATGGAGGTTTTGCCCAATGATACCTAAAATAAGCTGCCTACCCGGGCTTTTAGAGTGACATATCTTTTTAGAAAACACACCCTTGCTTCAGTCAGTGCTCTCAGTGGTTCTGCTACCACAGCCCACTGTAGGCGGCTTGACGCTCTAATTATTCCCCTCGCCGTAATCTGCAGAAATGAAAAAAAAAATCTACAGGACCACTTGTAAAAGTTTACTTAAAAAAAAAACAAAAGTGTGGTACAGAAAAAAAATATCAAAAGTGTGCAAAGTATCTGTCAAGCAAACCATCATATCCAAACAAAAATCAGCAACGAGAGGAAAAAAGCAAGATGTCAAAAAAAAAACGACTGTCTCCACTCTCGTCTTGCCTGACTGACTGACCTCAGGTTAACCCCTCACAGGAGCCTCAATTAAAGTAATTAAAGACGCACAAATGATTAACTTATTACAATATTGTACATATAAACTGAAAATACCTGTAAATATTCCTTTTAATTACTCCTAAATGTCATCTAAACCGTTTTGAAATTAACTTAATTATTTATTTCTTACTTCTTAAACCAAAACTCAATGAATTGCATTTAGGCTTCTACACCCACCATGGTCTGGTATGACCATTAGCATTGACTTGCCCCTGGACAACAAATGTTAGGTGGTGAGTTGTCAGGTTTTGGAGATTTCAGCTGCAGACATTTCTGTCTTCTCTCCAATATGACAGAACTATATGGCACTCAGAGAGCACATTTGAAAAACTCTTGACTTTATTTCTGCAATAGAATCTCCTTCCTACATGAAACTGCTCAGAACAAGGTCTGTGGATCATCTTGAGTAACCGAGTCATGATTTCTGTAAAGAGACTTGAGTTGTTGAGTTTTTCAGACGTGTGCTTTGAGCACCACAAGCTGAGTGCCGTCTAGTTCTGTTATATTGGAGAGAAGGCAGAAATGTCTGCAGCCGATATCTACAACAGTTGACAACTCGCACCAAAACAATCTAGACTGATGAATGGTACTAAGGGTGAGAGGAAGAATATGTATTTTTGATTCAGGAGTGAACCGTCCTTTTAACAACACACTGAGGCCCTTTTGTTTCCTGCTTGTGGTTCCAGTTTATTTGCTCTGTCAGGTCACCTAATGCTGATCTTCTCATTCAAAAATTTTAAAATTATGCGATAATATAAAATGCTAAAATGTAGCATAACAGTAGCTCAGGTCATAAAGAGTCATTGTTGTATAGCAAGACATATCCTGGCAACAGGAGAAGCTGGAGAGACACGTCTCTGACTCCTGGATCATCAGAATCTGATCCCTCCAAGGCTTCGTCCTTCTTCCTCTGCATCTTCTCTCCGTACACTAACAGCTGCACCTCCAGTCCTCCGTCAAATTCCCGAAGTTTACGGATTACAACATGCTCATTAGACACATCTGTGGTGGGAGACTGACCACTGACCAGGCAGAGCAACTTGGAGCTCAACACTCTAAAGACAGTCGTGATGATTGCAGATTACAGAAACACTGTGGAGTTCCTCCTCTTCCTCGGCACCGTCATCACCCAGGAGCTGAACGTCGGCTCTCTCATCAAAAAAAGCACAGCAGAGGATGTACTGTCTGTTGCACTTCTTCTGCACCACCATCATGGAGTCCATCCTCACCTCCTCCGTCACCAGCTGGTCCACTGCCGCCACCGCCAAGGATGAGGGCAGCGGATCATTCACTCTGCCCCACGCGGGGGTTAACATTAGGTGACATGACCGAGTCTCCAGGAGGGGACAAAGTAGGGGACAGAGTTGTTGGAGACCTCACAAGATTCAAAGGGATAGTTCATCCAAAAATGAAAGTTCAGTCATTATCTTCTCAACTTCATGCCGATTGAAGATCAGGTTTAGTTTCGTTCACAAAACACTGCTGGAGTTTGACAGGAAAACAGCGTCACACAATCTCTTGAACAATTGAAATGAATGGTGACCAGTTTTCAAACATAAGAACAACAGAAGAAAAACATAAAATGCCTCCATACTGCTCCTGTGGAATAATCCAAGTCTCCTAAACCTGACCTTCTGTTGGCATGAGGGTGACGAGATGATGACCGAACTTTCTTTTTTTGGATGAACTGTCCCTTTAAGGATTGTGAAACACCTCAATGGTGAAAAGGCATAAAGTTAAACAAAGGCAGAATCCACTCAACTACTGGCTGAATCAAAAACTGCAGGAAAAGTTTGTTGTGAAAGGCGGAACCGCTTCTACTTCTTCTTTTATGTTTCACAGCAGGCAGAACAACTTTGCAAGTCATATTCTGATTAAACGTTCTGAGGCATGTAAACGCACAACTTATTGGATCACTTTATTAAGTGTTTATGTAAACAGTTAAGAATGATTTCAAGTCTCTCATACCGCCCCTCCACACTGTATAATAATCAACACCTCTATCACCTCTATTTATTGATATTGCTGCAATATTGTAGGGATGACTATTGGGGCTTTATCAAAATATAAACACAATTAGATTTTGATTTATTTAGCACATTAAAAAGCACAAACAAAACAATGCAACAATAATAACAAGAATATGCAAGGGATACTAAAAACCTACAAGGCTTATCAGTCTAAATACTTAGAACCTTAAGTCCTGTTTTATGGATCTCACACAGATGGATAGTAAGAAAAGAAGCAATGATATGATAAGTGATAAAAATAAAATACCAAAAAATCTGACAAATAATCATCAGTGATGCAGATATAATGGTAAAGTGGGTAAAGGCTAATAATAGAACAGTCTGATAAGTTGATTTCAACACTTAGGCCACATCATGATCCAGAATCGAAGACTTGGACTCATTCTTGCATATTGTCAATATTCTTCACATTTCTACAGTGAACTAAACACATTCCTGGCAAATTTCCATTCCTTCTTAAACCTGTAAAGTCTCTAATTTATTTAAATAGCAGTAATTTTGAACATACTTTTTTCTATTGCTCTTGTATTTTTGTTTCTCACATACTATTGTCAATTTATCTTTTCTGTTTACGCTTCTTTGTGCTTCTTTTTCATATATTATGCAGGTTGTAATGCACCAATATACCACAGTAAATTCTTTGTGTGTGAAAAAATACTTTGCAATAAAAATTATTGTGATTTTGATTTATAAAGTTAGCTAATGATAATGATAACTTCATTTTTTTTTTGCAGCTTTCAGAGCTGCTAAAGGACAAATTAAATAAGCTGGAAATAATCAAACACAAAATCGCAGTCAACAAATAAAACTAACAAAAAATCAGTTAAGATATTATAAAATGACTCATAAAAGATAAGATGCAACAGGCAACAGATAAAATGGTTTAGAAAAAGCCAAAGAGTGATTAAAGTGAATCTCGAGGGAGCTAACATTTAGCCACCAGAAGCTGCTGGTCGTACCGGAGCCGATCTGGCTACAGCGACACGTATTGAACTGATCAAGGGTGTGTTTTATTGCTTATGAATTCAGCTTTTCATTCGTAAGAGGAAGTTGCTTTCATTTCCTCTTTCCTCAGTTGCACTTAAATGTTCTGCAGCCGTTTTGTGTTCCAGTGCCGGCCTGTCCTATTTTCTGGAGCTTTTATGTACCTGCAGAAAATGCTACGGTGACTTTCATGCCCTCTGTCTCTTTGCACCAGGTCCCCAGCGGGATGTGAGAGCAGCAAAAGATTTCATCTTAAATATGTTTGTCAGCCTCAATCCAAACGAGAAAAAAATCATCTACTCCCACTTCACCTGCGCCACAGACACAGACAACATTCGATTTGTCTTCCGCGCGGTGAAGGACCACATCTTGCAGGGCAACCTGGAGGACTACAACTTGGTTTAAAGCGGCGGTGTTGCCGCTGTAATTCAATCGGCTTTGTACAGCTGGCAGTCAGGAGAGCTCTGCAGTGATTCAGTTTGCCTCACACTGCTGCTGAACACTATAATCCACAACGGGACATTGAGAAGCTACAGAGCTTGTCGCCAAATGACTGTACTACTGATGTATTTCAAATTTTCCTGTTAGGCTCTTTGGAAATGGATGTCTCCAGCTATAATGAAGTGTGTCCTGACAATTAAAGTGCTGCTTTAGTGAGGAGTCTATTATAGAATGCACTCTGAAATTTATGGAGCTCTTTGTGAACGTTTTCGAGCAGTAACAGTATAAATGCACATGGATGGATTGAGAGGGGGGAAGAAAAAAAAAGTATTTTCTGTGGCCTCAAAAGCCTCTGAGGACTTGTGATGTACTAGGTCTCTCCTTCAGGGAATCTGTGGAAGTGAATGTAGACTAACTGCAATGCAGCACCTCACATCACTAACCCAAGTCGGTCATAGTTTATTTTTTTAAGTTAAAAAACGATTTGAAAAACTCTACTTAGTTTGTGTCATGACTTAATGGGAAACGAGTCATGATTAACACTAATGACACATTTTGCTTTTTGATATTGATTTGCACACTGTGCATTTTGCAACATTTCCTATCTGGGCTGATATTCCGTATGTGTGTGTTAATTGGGTATTATCATTTCCACAACCTCATTTCAAGTTTGTACACTTTGCATTTGTCTGTGATGGCATTATTCAGCCTTAAACCACTTTTAATGAGCACAGCATTAATATATTGTTATGTAATTTAATGCACATTTCAAAGGGAATCCTTCTATCGCCCTGCTAGATTTTGCTACATTAGCATTCCTTGTTTTTGGTTTTGTTTTTTTTTTTTGTTTTTTTTGGAAGTCTTTATTTTGTCAAAGCTGTAGAAAAAAAGTGTTCAGGGATTGTTTGATTGGATTAAAAGGTAACTTCTGCATTTTCCAACCCGGAATCCCCTATTTTCCCATGTTTTTGTTACTAACACAGCAGCCATTTTCCTCTAATGTCACAGTCAGGGTGGGATGCTCAAATGTTGTACAACTGAGTTTCAGGTTGCAAGTTGTATAAACAAAGAAAATCTGACAAATCATAATTATTTCAGCACTTCCTAATTAATCAGCAACTAAAAAGACAATCAATAGTGAAAATCTAGAGGGACATTCAGCAATATTTCAAGCTAAAACGGCGTATTTGATAATCCATTAGCTACCATGAGACAACAGCTGACATTAGCATTCACCACTTGCTGGCTAACATCATTGTTTGACAGTGTGACACAATATGATATAAAACACATTTACACACATGTATTTAAGCCTGAAAGTAAATGTAATCAAGCTTATAGTGTAAGCTAACGTTAACTGCCTTGCTGTCTCCTCACTCAATCTCAGAAATGTTCAGGCTAAGTCAGTAATTTTGTGCTCAAAGGAACAAAAATTTCTGTGTAGTATTCATACAGGTATCCTCAAACACAAGGAAATATGTAATATCAGATTAAACCAACCAACATACCGGCAACCCTGTTGTAGCTGCTTAGCTTACATACTTGCACGAGAGACAGCATGACAGTTGATATCGCATCACAAGCTTGATTACAACCCGGTGTCTTTTACTTCCCGGCCTAAAGAAATGTTCTTTGATATTTCAGAATTAATCTGTGCTTTTCTTGTCGTATTGTGTAACACTATCGAACGGTAATGTTAGCTAGGAAGTTGTTCATGCTCATGTTAGCTCTGGTAGCTAACAGGCTATCAAATATTAAAAATTACTTTTAGCTTGAAATACGGCCCAATAACCATGTGTATTTTTACTTCTCATTGCAGCTTTGTGAATATGGTGAATGTGGACAACAAATACTTGAAATTGGTCCAGTATTAAGACCACTTCAGATGTTCAGACTGCAATGTAATCTTCACGGGAAGCTGAAACTAAAACTTAAAGTGCTCATTTTGCTACTGACAGGCTGAGATTGTTATTCTAAGTGTCTAACAAAATTATGGAAAGGATCCTTACAGACAGAGACTTTTTTTAATTTGTAAGATGCATTTTGTTTAGCCAGAAACGGCTGTTTCATTTCTCTCGACAAGCTAACCAAACTCCCTTTGCAAAATTGTAGTTTTACCACCATCTTCTTCATTCAGACTTGACAGAAACTAATTAAACTTCACAAAAAAACATCTTGGCTCATCTTTCCACTGTTCCAACAATGACCATCTCTGGTTTGGTTGAGATAAACCCTTTAGTGACTCGGGCAGATCTGAAAATATTCTGGCTGTACTTCTTCTTCTATACTGCTTCTGTGTTGTCCAGCTTTCCTCTTGCTCCTCTCCTTCAGGGTTTATTTGGACCAAACCAGAGTTGGTGATGTCTGGAAAAGTGGAAAGACGAGCCAGTGGGTGAGTTTTATTTAGTTTCTGTTGAGTTTTGCGTGTTAAAATCTGTCACATCAGTCTCATCATGGGAAATCCAGGGGGGTCCAGGTTGAAAAATCCCGAAGTTACTCTTTAAGTAGTTTTCTTGCCTAAAAATCATTTGCTAAAATGCCTTAAGAATTTGCCTTATTATTTATCTTAATGCATTTTGTAAATATAAGGTGGTACAGTCAGTATTTTTCACCTTTACTTGCATCAAGGTCAGTGTTGAGAGGCTAACCGCTGAAGAGAGAAGTGTTCTATTAAATAATCTCTGAGGCATTAAAGTAGTGCCTTCTTTTTCATCTTAATTCTATGCTGTTCAAGGATATCAAATGCATGAATAAAAAGCTAATGAGAGCGTATCAACGGCACTAATGTTTACACGACCCTTCTCTTCTTGTTAAAAATAATTACAGCCTAATTTGAACGGTTTAATTTATGGTTCACTGTCACTGCAATGTCTTAATGCGGTCTGTGTTTTTAATGTGATTGGATAAATAAACAGACTTTTTTTTTTTTTGCTGTTCATTTGCTGCTCAGTTTTCCATTCTTAGTCTGTGTTTACAAATCAGCTTCGGCGCAGTGTTTGTCGTCTTGGCTGCTCCGTCGGCTCATCTGGAGCAGTGTTGGTCCTGAAATCCTCCTCTGTGAGACATCCATCTGGCTGCAGCCTGCAGCAGCACTTCTGTTAGACGTCCATATATTCAGTGTTGTATACCACACAGGGATATATAGTGCGGCAAGGAGCCCTTACTTCTAGAGGAGAACAGACGCCGAAAGTAATGCAGCGGCAGCACATGTTCTAGTGATGTGTGAGGATGGATGCTGGGCATAACATCTTTTCTGGTCCCTTCAATCACACCCAAATCTTTCCTGAATATATCTACCACTCTACATCCCAGTCAATCACATTATACATTATACACTAAGTCTGCAACTAACAATTATTGCTTTATGCAAGTAGCCTGTGCAAACAGTTCATATCACTGGGGTTATCTCAGGTTGATTGCTGCAGGAATGAGGCCTAAGACCCAGAAATGAGCTAGCATTTTTGCATTCCCGGTTTGCGAATTTTTGCCTCGCTGTAGAGCGAAATCATGACCCGCCCTACTCTGACTGGCTAGTACTCGTCACCTTTGTTGGTTTGGGTCGTTCAGGTTGGGTAGGTTTAAGCATGAGGAGTGATATTGGGTAGGGTTACGGTAAGAATATCAAGGTAAGCCGAGCAGAGAGAGAGGAGGGTGAGTCATGCCTCAGCCATCCTGGGAAAAAATGTCACTCTTGGTTCCCTCGTCTTAAAGTCACAGGCCGTATATTAAATAGTGGATAGAGGTTCCAGGTCTGAAAACTGAAGCCTATGCAGAAGTCCTCTAAACCTACGTTTTTCCTAATGGCCAGCAGGGGGCGACTTCACTGAAGCCTGAGTAAGCTTATGACAACATGACTTGATTTATGGCCTCTCAGTAAACAGTTTCCTAATGAGTTTATTGTCTCAATACTTGATTTAAACTCTGTTGAGCATGATGTTCTTTTTTTTAACAAGATTCTGTTACTGCATCACCTGTTTCTCACCTAAAATCTTTTCAAAAACATATTTTAGTTGATTATAGTTAATGGAAGAAACTAGGCAGGTTGCCATTTTTTCCTGCTGAAAGGACGAACCAAGCGCTGGCCAAGTTGCAGCACGTCACCCACAAGCTCCACGCTCTCGTCAGTACTGCGCATGCTGTGGTCGCAAAAACCAACCATGGCGAACCCTGTAATGCCAAACTCGAGACTTTGAAATGGTTGACGTGACGGTTGGCTCGCCTTGGTTAGTTTTTGAACTGGGTTTTGGTTAGATGCTGGAAATAAGGTCTGTGGTTAACACAAGCTTACAAAATGTTCATGTTTTGTTCAATGTCATAAAATACATCAGTAAATACCCCACTCTTTGAATTCTGAAGCTTGTACGTGACTTTAAAAAGGCAGTTACTAATGAGTGGTAAAATGAGACTGAAGAGGTTGTCTGGGACATTAAATGTCATCATGCCGAACACTAGTCATTGTTCATTAGTGAAGATTATCTTGCTGAGCAAAACATGGTGTAATAATTTCTGTTTCAGAGCTTATTTTCTGCGCTAACCCAAACTCCAGTGGGATTCTCTCATTGGATTTTTGTCAAGGGAACCAGAGCGATGCTCATTTCCAGGTTGGCCAACAAAAATACGTCATCCCTGCAGCGCTATTGGACTTTAGTCTTACATTTCTAAACAGAAACCCTTTGTTAAAATATGGAGGCTGTGGAGTTTGAATGATATTAACAATTACCAGCCAGGAAGGATGCAAATGAAAGACATTATTGAGTTCATACCTGCCAACCCTCCTGATTTTCCCAGGAAACTATTTCCCATAGTTCTCCCAATTAAAAAAAAGGGAGGGGGGGGGGGGCACATCTATAAGTCAGTAAAATGTACTTCAAGTGTGAAATGCAGGAATGTTTAATATGCAGTAACCCAGTGTTTCCCAACCCTGGTCCTCAGGGGACACTGCCCTCCATGTTTTAGGTGTTTCCCTGCTCCAACACACCTGATTCAAATGATCAGCTCGTCATCAAGCCTCTGCAGAAGCCTGATAACAACCTAATCATCTGAATCAGGTGTGCTGGAGCAGGAAAACACCTAAAACATGGAGGGCAGTGTCCCCTGAGGACCAGGGTTGGGAAACACTGCAGTCGCCCTTTAGGATTACCATAGTGAATTTTCATTTTTGGGTGAACTATCCCTTTAAGGTTGGCAAGTATTGTTGACTTGCCTGATGGGAAATTTAGGTTCAAGTGTTTTTAGAGCCTTCCCCACACTATTTTGCTATCTGCTGTGAGTCCCCAACTTTAACTGCAATAAGAAATTACTGGAATAGCCCTTTAACCTTTTTTTTGTATTTAAGTCAGGACATTTTGACACTTCAGTTTCTACAATGCACATCTCTGGTGCAGATTAAATACATCTAAACTGTTGGTACGTTGCACCTGCCTGTCCTCCTCATTGTGGGGGGGAAAAAAAAGAGAGTCTCAAATTCAGGAGCCCATGGGAGTCTGGAGCTGTAAGCAGATACACAGAGTCACAGTGGCTCTCAGTGAGAGACTGTCCGCCTCCTCTGCACAGCAGGAATGTGGAATGCACCTGAACTGGATCCTGCATGAGGAAGAATGACTGCTCAAAGTCGCCAACCCACCTGTTCCGGGACGCAAGTTTCCCTGGCAGCTCCCGAGAAAAAAAAAAATCATTACCCATTCATTTCACTAATCCCTGTCTGCCGTGGCGCAGTTTAAAACCCAGAGCGGCTCCGGCGCAACGATGGACGAGTGCTGCATGTCCGGTCAAGAAGCCGAGAGACTCCGGATACACAGAGAAATAGAGAGACAACTTCGACGAGATAAAAGAGAGTCTCACCGGGAGCTGAAGCTGCTGCTTTTAGGTGAGTGTAGTTACTCACTTCCACATGTTCACCCACTGAGACTCAAAGTTAATGGTTTAAAATAATTAACAACCACATGCTCACATTCTGAGGCATTAAAACTCATAAATGGACATTATATAACAGTATAATTTGGATATTACCTCATAAATCCAGCCTACAAAGTGATAAAAGCCAACAGGTTGCCATACAGACTGTACGTAATGGTTACAGCCCAGGTGAACAGCTATAATTATTTTTTCCTATAAGGTGTAACTAGCTCACTAAAATGTTCCTGTTGAAGGAGAACTTACTGTTGTAATGATTCATCCAGTTGTCACTGTTGATTTTAGAGACTATTTAAGGTTTAAAAATGAAAGATCGTTCCTAATTTATATTACACAAGAGGGTTTAGGGCTAGATTTGGTTAATTTGACTGAAATAGCAATTGCGATATGTGATACAATTAATAGGAATTATCAATTTCCAATATTATCAATGTTAAAATCTGATAATGTGATATTTATTGAGGTCTGTACCAAACAAACATGTTTTCTTTCACCTGGAGAATAAGATTTTTAGGCCGGTGCATCTTTGCAGCACAACAGCACTTCACTATAATACTGTTTTCTCACATTTTTCCTTTTTGTGATTTGGTTCTGGCTCTGTGATTTGGATATTGCCTTTGGCCATATTGCGATTTTATTGCAATTGTGATTAATTGTGCAGCCCTGTGAGGGATGTAATGATGTAATGATACCAAAAGGTATGATAACACTACGAAACCATGTTTGTCATATCATTCTGTCGTCTCCAGCATGTTTTGTTGGTAGAAAATTTGGTTTTCCTTTTGTCTTAAAAGTGCGTCTGCCTTCTGACTTTAATAAAATAAAATAAAAGTAGCCAGCCACAATGTAAGCATGTGGAAAAATATTTCATTAATTGTCTAAATAAATAAAAATTAACACAAACAATGCAGCAGTCAGTAGCAGCACTAAAAATAATAAAATAATTAACCAAGAAATATCACAGCATGTATTGTCACAGTCCAGTGTGATACTGAGATACTGATTTTTTTTGTCTTTGCAAAATGAAATATTGTTTCAACCCTATGACATAACTATAATGTTTGCTCCACAAAACTTTTCCTGTGAAGAGAGAAGTTACTGTTATGATGATTAATCCAGTCGTCACTTTGATTAGTTGAGATGAAGCAATATAAAAGTTTTATTGTGACAGACCCTGCATGACTTATATTTGATTTTAGAGGCCGTCTTTGTTATTTAAAGTTTAAAAAATTAACGGTTTAGGGGATGTAACGATACCAAAAGCTCAAGGTCATTAATCCCACAATAAAAACTCCACAATATGATATTCATTGTGTTTTATAAGATAAAATTAAAACAATAAAAGATAATAAAATAACCATGTGATGTCACAGCACACATTGTCACAGTCAGTACGGTATTGAGGCATTATTTTAATTGCTATATTGTGATATTCAATATATTGTTACAGATATACATCACTCGATGATAACTAAAGTTTTCCTGTAAAAGGAGATCTTACTGTTATGATGATTCACCCATTAGTCACTGTGATCAGTTGAGATGTAGAAATAAAACAGCTGCAGCTGGTTTGTGATAAAGCCTGCATGACTTATATGTGAAGCTAAATGCTAACATCTGCATGCTAACATGATGAGGTCAAATCTTTATCGCGCTAAAAAGTTCAAGTTTTGACTTTATTCTCAACATGGTTTTGAAATGAAAAGTAAAATTAAAAATAAAAACTTACCCTTTCTTTGTTTTCTCCCGTATGTGGCTCTTATACTCCGTTGAATTAATCCCTGCTGTCTAAACCCATGAACACTGTCCAGTCCTGTCAGACTGCTGTTATTACAGACATGTCTGACCCAACCACAGCTCCCTTTAGTTGCCCACTGACTTACCTTTTCTTTGGCGAGCGATTCTGCCCATGACAGTCTAGGGGCCAAAGGAAATAGTGTTCATTAAACGCAGCTAAAACAGTATCCCATTTGTTTTATTTTTTTAAAAACTGCTGTTCTTTCATAGAAGGCAAAGAATACAACCTGCTGTTGAGTGAGGTTCAGTGTCGGTGAGATTTTGAATGAGAGTTTCTTACTTTTCGTTTGGGTTTCACATCGCCTCTTTAGTAGTACAGGTGAGGCTTTCAGTCTGGGTCAAAGTGATGGACTAACCAACAGATAGACAGCCGACGAGCCACGTGCAAAATATGGTCAAAAAGTCACAGTGTCTGTGTGGAGGTTAGATGGCGGTGATGTGGGGACTGCAGTTAAAGCTGCAGGCCGTGCTGTTAATCCTCGGGGCCAAGTGAGTTAACACTCTGATTAAAAAAAAAAAAAAAAAAAAAAAAAAAAAAAAAAAAAAAAAAAAAAAAGAGGGTGGGAAACAGGGTGCATGCAGGTTAAATTTCCCCTGAGATTTGTTGCAGCAGTACAACTGCATGCATAGAAACAACTGAAAGCAGCCTTTCTAATCATTTAATTAAATAATTAAAGAAATCACTCATGCATAAATACAGCACACAATAAAGAAATCACCTGGAGAGCTTGCGCTGCTCCACATCATTTAAAAGGTAACATAGCCTGCAGGGATTGGTAAAGGTGTGGGTGTGGGCGTACACGCAGTTTCTGATGAACTCGGGGCTCATCTGCACGTCTCTAGTGGGCAAACTTTGGAAGAATGGCACAAGAACTGCCAGGAGAAGATCATGGTTTGGGTTAAAATAACCTTTGTTACATAAATTAACATATGTAACTTACGTACGTTATGTAAGTTAAAAAGAAGTCAAGTTAACTTAAACCCCAGTGCCCTGTTTGAAAGTCCTGTGTTTGTTTTGACCCACCCTTCCACCCCACCTCCTCCATTCGTGGACTTTCTCACTCTTTACACTTTATCACCTGACTTTGACAGCAATCAAAACGCAACACTGGAGAGGTGCGTCCGCAAATGATTACAGAGGGTACCCACAGTGTCACGCCGGAAAACACAGAGGCACTGACCGAACTGCTGCCGACTTCACCGTAAAGTTGACTGCAACTCTCTTAGTTCTGAGCTAATTTTTATGGACTCTAGTTTTTTCTAATAGTGGTGAGAAATTGAACATGGTAGTAGTTACTTGTTGGAGTTAAATTCAGTTACTGTGGGCGATCTGATCAACTCTGTGCCAAAACATTAACCTTCTGAACAGCCACAACTTCCAGGCTCCAGCCTTTGAATATGCAACGTGAAGAGCAAATTATTCAGAATTTCAGCTTTTGTGATTTCTGACTTTCTAAATAAATAACAAAATGTACTGATATTTAAATTTAGAAGTTTGGACTTATTAAGTTTATACAGTTAGGCAAACCCAAGACACATGGATTATAGTTACACCATTCTTCCTGTCTTAAAGAAAACTTAGATGATACACACTGATAAAACACTTAGGTATTAAAAGCTTTTCGAAGCTTTTCAAGCTTTTCAGATTTTGCGATTGCAACATGATTTAGTGGAAATGATAATTTTTGCATCACTATTTTTATTTTAGCTGAAAAAAAAACCTAAATTTTTAAGTTAATTAAACTATTAAAATCATGATTTTGTGTAATTTTTGAGGTCTGTACCAAACAAACGTGTTCTTACATCTGGGCAACAGTATTTGTAGGCCGGGGCATCTCTGCTGAATACAGTACTTCATTATAATGCTGTTTTGTCACACAAAATTGACCCCTCTGCAATTTGGATATTGCACTTTGCCATATTTCCTTTTTTTTATATTTCGATTAATTTTGCAGCCCTAATCTGTATTATAAAAACTGTTCATTATACTATACAAAACATCCTTAATTCAAAACTTTGCAAATCTCTGCTGGTTCCATCTGACAGTTGTGGTGACATTGCAGCAGGTGCTTCACCATCTGTCGCCTGCTGGAGCTCTGCATGCAGTCTTCTAGTTGTGAAGATTTGTTGAGCGTATTTTTTTTTGGTCTCCCTGAAGTCAAATGCTATTGAGTTCCGGTTCATCAGGTTTAGCCGACAAACCCGGCTATTGCAGACGTATCTGGATCGATAGATATCGAGGCTTTGGTATGTGTTTTTAAACTAGTGACAGGTTTCCTTTTACATTCTTCACATAGTTGGTGAAACCTTGATGAGCAAGCACTTGATAACCTTCATAGGTAGTTCCTTTTCCTCATTCAAATCGAACTGGACGGCTGCATGTTTCCATGAGACTAGACGTGTGCATTGAGGCTTTAAGCGCTGGTGCTCCTCTAGGACATTTTTCGCACATTTTCCAATAATAATGCTTAATTGTAAAAGCCATGTTAGGTCAATACGTTACATTATGTCTGTTCTCTGCAGTTTTGTTGCTTTTGCTTGAATTGCATGCGCTAAATAAATGGCAGGTAAGTTAAAAAGTGCAGACAATAAAAAGAGAAAAAATGTGTCACAGTGCAGAGCATCGTTTTGACAAGTATGATGATGCGTAAACACCAGTCAAAAGAAAAATATTAAAGCTCAGAATAATTCAGATGATGCCTGTGAACTCTGAAAGCAGCTCACTTATAACAGCTTGACTGCTGGTTATTTTGGAAACAATATATTACACACGAACTTCAGGTTGAGTTGAGGCTGTTTGGAGGTTGTAATATCCTCCTGTAAAGGTCAGTCTAATGGTTAACATTTTTAGCCATTTTAGCCGCTTAGCTGACATTCTTATCAAGAGTAATTTACAACCAGAGGGCAGGAAGCCGTTCACTGTTTCACTCAAGGGCACATTGTTGGGTTGACAGACACATAGACCTGCATAAATCAAACACAAACCTTCAGTCTCCTTCAGCAAAGTAAAGTATATGACTTAAATACATGAGAAAAGCCAGATGAAAGGTTGGCAGCTTGGAAATACCAGAAGATACGAAGTATAAATGCAGCCACTCATGTAAACATTCTGACACCTGTAGCTGTGAGAAAAAAAGTTTAATAACCTGTGAAACTTTAACTTCTTATATTCCTGTTAGATGATTCGATCAGACTCTCAGTTTTCAGGTCACAATTAAATTTAAGGAAGTCCACTGTGTATGGTGTAGACCTGCAACAATTAAACCATTATTAAATTAATCGTTAACTATTTTTATAATTGATTAATCCGTTTCTTTTCTCCTCTGTGACAGTATTTTGGTTTGTTTACAAAGTAAGACCTTTGAGATTGTCACCTTGGCCTTTGGGAATCATTGATCAACTTTTTTCACCATTTTCTGTCATTTTATTGGAAAACAACTATTAATTGATTCATAGGGAAAATAATCGACATAATTAATTGACTATGAAAATGGTACACCCCTCTGATTATTGAAATTAAAAGTTCATTTTATTGGCTGGGTATTGATTCAGATGTCCCAAATCGCTTACATTAAACTTGATATTGATTCGGTGAGGGATATTTCAGTTACAACACAAATTATGTTTGGATATGAAAGAGAAATAATGCTGTCAATTGTACGAGGAACTTTTTAACCTCGCACCAGGAGATCAGATACCAAAGGCTGGACTGAACGGATTCAAAATGCAGGCTATACCACACTTCCACAGGAAAAAAGACCAATAAAAGATCGATTTTAGTTTCCTATATTCTTTCACTTTGAAAGGTTGTGTAAGCCATTCTGGAGAAAAATTGTTGACTGTTGAGTCTCAGGTCGTCAGTGCTGGTGCTTTGGTTTGGTTTGGTGACACAGACCAAGCCAATAAAACAACTCCGACTCAACAGTCAGCCCAAAACATTTGACTACCTGGAAGTGAGACTCAACAGTCAACCATCTTTCTCCAGAATCACTTACCCCATCTAGGAATGCAGCTTTTTTTTTTGTTGTTTTGTTGCTGAAATCCTGTTTGGCCACATCTGATCGAAGCCCAGATGCTTTTCTTTGCCCCATTCCTGGCACCGCTTTGATCGTTTCCATCCTTCAGTCTCATTCGTCTCATTTTGCTCCTGTAGGGACCGGTGAAAGTGGGAAGAGCACGTTCATCAAACAGATGAGGATCATCCACGGCAGCGGATACAGTGAAGCTGACAGGAGGGGTTTCACCCGGCTGGTGTTTCAGAACATCTTCACAGCCATCCAGGCGCTGATCCAAGCCATGAAGACTCTACAGATCGACTACATCGACGACAAGAACATTGTGAGAAACTGTGCATGTTTTTTAAAACACTACAGTACATTGCATCAACATCCTGGTTTCCCATGGTCGCCATCTGTGTTTAGCATGTTAGCATGCTAATATTTGCTAATTAGCACTATTCATGACATAAAGCTGAAGAAAGTATTGGATACATTTAAAAGATGCACTAAATATCATGTCAATCCATGCAATAGCTGTTGAGGCGTTTCACTCAAAACTATAAATATGAACCTCATTGTGGCGCTAGAAGAAAAGTCGGGGGGTCAACAAAGTCCTCATGATTCATCATATGGGGACCACAAATAAAAAAATTTCATGACAATTTCATGCGATTGTTGTTGAGAGATTTCAGTCTGGACTGATATTGGCATCCACAGAACCACACTGTTAACATCTCTAAAATTAGCTTCTGTAATCCAAACTGTAATTCAAATTTACCTTAGTCACAACAAATTATTACAAAGTTGTGATTTATGTTTTACTGAAATAAAAGCGGTTGCACCATAGAGATAAATTACAACTCTAACATATAAATAGTTACAGATGCCTTTAGGAAGGTGTAAATCACAAGATGGCAGATAATTATTCTCACTAATGGTAAAACTACACGCTTTGTGTTAGGTTATGCCCAAAGTAATCGTGGTGCAGCCCATTTTAGTAGCTGATTTAGCCACAAGCTAACTGGTGCGACCCGCTGCAGAGTTTTTGTTTGTGTCCCCAAAATCCACACAGTTCTAGATGGAATTCTGCTGCAAGTCTTCAGCCTCCAAATGATCTATTAATGGGTCGGTCAAAGATTGAAAGTTTGTGTTTAGAAAAATCCCCTGCGGATGTTCTGTGTGTTTCAGAGCCACGCAGAGAAGCTGAGCCAAGTGGAGGCAAACCAGGTGTCCACTTTGGAGGCTTGGCAGGCGGACGCCATTAAGCGAGTGTGGAGTGACCTCGGTGTTCAAAGGTGCTACGACCGCAGGAGGGAATTCCAGTTATCCGACTCTGCCAAATAGTAAGACTCTATTTATTTCCTGTCTTGCAGAGGACAAGAGCTTTTACAATGTGGAAAGAATAATACTCATAAAACTTGTGCACGTGCGTATAACAAGTGCAGCTTTCTGCATGACTTTCCTTTTTAGCTGGTCGGATTTGTGTCAGGATATTAAACTGGATGCACTGTTGTTCACTTCTCAGTTACCTGAGCGACTTGGAGAGAATCGCAGCCGTGTCGTACATCCCGACCCTGCAGGACATCTTGAGGGTCAGGGTCCCCACCACGGGCATCATAGAGTACCCCTTTGACCTTCAGAAAGTTATCTTCAGGTAACCTATTGTGGATTGGTGATTGTTTTTGTGCAAGCAGCTCAAACCAGACCAGTTTCTGGCAATGAATGAATTACAGATTTCTCTGAGTTGGAATGTTGTTAGAAGCATCTGGGATAATGTGAGTACACAACTCAACAAATTATATAATATGTCTGGCATTATTTGATATTTTAATGTGGAAATTTTACATATTGTAGCTTCATCTTGTACGTAACCTCTTTTGTACACAGTGCATGCTGGGAAAATTAAAAGTCATGGCTTTTCGGTGACTTCTGTTTTTGTTTTTACATTTCTTTTTGTGTCTGAATTTAAAAAATGAATTTTAACATGTTAATTAATAAGCTTTAGAGGTGCAGGTTTAACCTTTGGGCAGATGTCACACAGTTTCCAGTATTTTTGCTAAACTAAGTGCTACCTTGATATTTGGCATCTTCTTGTTTTTCTTGGCAAGAGAGCAAAAAACTATATTTTTTTATTTTGCTTGAATCAGTGGTCTTGTTTCTGCAGGATGGTGGATGTGGGCGGTCAGCGTTCGGAGAGGAGGAAATGGATCCACTGTTTTGAGAACGTCACCTCCATCATCTTTCTGGCGGCCCTCAGCGAATACGATCAAGTCCTTTACGAGAGTAAGAATGATGTAAGGTCAAAAGCCTCTCAGTCTGTTCTGCTTGTGACATGGCTAAACTGTATTTGCTCTCAGTACTTGTTTATTCTTTATCCAACTTAACAAACTTATTTCCAAACTCTAGCCTTTTGTCTAAGACTGTTCTCACGTCCTTCTTCAGAATCGCCTGAGTGAGAGCCTCGCTTTGTTCAAGACCATCCTCTCATACCAGTGGTTCCAGGAGTCCTCAACCATCCTCTTCCTGAACAAAACAGACCTGCTAGAGGAGAAAATCACACAGTCTCATCTGGCGACCTACTTCCCGACATTTACAGGTGAAGCATGTGATCTCTTCCTGCCCTGCATGAGTTAAACCAGCATTCATAGCTGTGTCTGAAATCACTTCCTATTTTTGATTAAATGCACCATATTTACTGTCCACTATTTTAGTTTGAGTAGAGCTAAAACAGTTGATCCTTCCTAAGTCCCGCCCCCTTTTCACTCTGCGCAATAAGAGTTGAGCAAGTTTAGTAACTAACGAAACCTCCTTCCTCCTTTTGTGTTTCCTGTGTGATGTTTCTTTTTTGTCAGTATGATGAAGAATTTTTTAATACTTCTCTTCTCTGCACATGTCAAACAATTTCATAATAAAAACACAAAGTGCAAAATAAATACATTTTTTAAAAAGTAAGCAAGTAATAAAAATTAAGGAAAATAGGAAGGGCGACTATTTAAGGCACAATTTATGAAATTTACAATTTCCATACACACTTTACATGCAACACTGTCCATTACAGTCTTCTTGCCTGTCCTTCAAATTGTCTTTCATAGTTAAGGAATCAAAAAATAACGTGTTCTTAAAATAAGTAAATAAATAAAATTACGTAACAAGAGATAAAAGATGTAACAAGATGAAACAGAAGAGTGGGAAGCCCAACTGGAGTCTGTACTTTTTCATTTTTACTCGAGTAAATCAGTACTTTTACCCACTTCTGCCTGTTCCTCCCAACCTCATCTCCCTGCTACCCAGGAATCCCGTAAAGACTTAAACTAACAGCATTCAGACACAGAGGAATTAGATTATTCTAATTCAATATCTAATGATATTCACAGAAATAACCAAAAGCAAATACTATAGTTTACTATAGAGTTAACTGTTTACTGTCCTCCTATATTGGGAGCCTTTGTCTTTCCTTCTGATTCCCTCTGATTTTGACCACTTCCGCCTCCACAGGGCCTCAGCGTGACGCCGAAGCTGCGAAAAACTTCATCTTGCAAATGTACAAGGACCAGCACGGTGAGCGCCACAAACCCCTTTACAGACACTTCACCTGTGCCACGGACACAGAGAACATTCGGGTCGTCTTCAAAGCTGTCAAAGACACACTGTTAGTCGAAAACCTTCATAACTTCAACCTCGAGTGAGGACGCTGCTGGGAGGTGATGGTCCTGCGTTGTGAAAGGAGGAAACCTGCTCATACAGTCACACGTTGTAACACTTTCATGGACATTTTTATCTGTTAGGTGCAGTTGCAACTTGTTCAGAAAACCTCAAAGAGAGACAGACAGCTGATAATTCACATTTATCTCAGCACTGTAAAATACAGGCAGTATGTGCCATTTCTTGCAACACACTTCACCATGAAAAAGCATATTTTCTATTGCAACAGGAGGGAACTGTAATGTCAATTTATTATTGTACTGAGGTGCTGGAGATGGGTTCCTCCTATACCATTACTGTTTTACAGGTAAATGGTGCCAAACCGGTTTGGCAAAATCTAATCCGCTGAGAATGCAACAACACTGGGAGGAGCAAATAGATTAGCCTGCAGGGAACTACAGTGCCTTTAGTTAATATTCATCCTGATGTGTTCATTTGTTTGACAACAACCGTGTTGTCTATAAAAAAATAATCTATTCTTCTATTTTTTCCACTAACTTTTTCCACCTTGAAAATATCAATATTAAAGCCACATGTATGTGTTTGTAACAAAAATGGATTCTGCGCTGTTCCTTCTTTGCTCTCTCAGCTTAAAAGTTAATTAGAAACTGCTTGCATACAAAACAACTTAAAGATTAAAAAAACTGAATATAAGTTGAATTATTAGTTTGACAAACAAAAGAAAGGTCTTAGAGTTTTAACTCGCAGAATGCATGCTGGGAAGTTTGAACCAACAACAACCATTTTGTAGTTTAGTCAACGACCAAAATATGCGCTAAGTGCATAACAGATGTTGTGAATTGGTCTTAAACTAATTAGGCTACATCGTCCTAATCAGTTTTAGCAAAATGTTGACTTAATACGGAAACTGGTTTTTAAAATGTCATTCTCATAAGAGATTAATGTTTGTGTCAAGTGAACATATTTTTTTCATGTCATTTTGACATTCCTCAAAATTTTTGTGGACTCTAAAAACACTAAAATTTTGTCATGGATGAACTGACCCATCAGAAGTCCCACCTCTTTTGGAGCATTTTCTCCCTTCCTGTTAACTTACTTACATTTTGTACATGCTAGGCTAGGCTAGGCTAAGCTGAAACAAAAAACACATTTTGAAGATTGAAGTTCAAGAAAACGCTGGGGAACTGTAACAGCAACATGTAGATAGTTACATTTTAAGCTAGCTATTGTTAGCTAAATGCTAGCTAGGTAACTAGCTAATCTACATCAATTCTTAGCTAGCTAGTTACATCTGATAGCTAATGTTAGCAAAACATTTGCTAACTAATCTACATCTATTGTTAGGTTGCTAGTTAGCTAGCATTTTCTAATGTTAGCTAACTGATGTGACTATAACTTGTGTCCCTTTTACAAGTCCCCCGTGAAGATATTTGAACCAGCTTCAAAATTAGGCTTTCTTTTTAACATAGATGAGCCTAAAACATAGCATGTCTAAGGAAAGGAGAAAGCTGACCGAGGTTTTTTTTTCAAGTTTGCACGACTGTTAACGGAGCACAGAGCAAAAAGAGGTGGGATCAGTTGGGGTTTACAGTGTTATTTTTCTTGTCACATGGAGTGCAGAAATAAGTTAGCATGTTAGCATCTCTGTTCCCTTGTCTTAAACATTGCATTTACGCTTCAAAAATCCTAAACTTGGTTTTTGTTTGTGAAGATTGTCTTACGCAACTAAACTTTTCTTTGCCACAGAGCCTTTTTTCTGGATTAATCCAAAATCCACTCAAAAAATCTCACTGAAATTTTGTGGAGGGAACCAGAGCAATGCTAACTTCGGGCTGACCTGCAAAAATCCATCCTCCCTGCAGCGTTTTATTGTGCAGAGCTTCGTTTTGACATTGAAAATATATGATAAAACCCCAAGGTTTCTGCTCAGAATTGTATGATCTGTCTCCATCCTCCTCTATCATCCATGATATATGACTGCAGCTGCACGGCACTGATTAACCAGAGGCTGTTTTTGGGGCGTCTCTAGTCTGTGCTGGAGCTTCAGGCGTGGTCACACTGATCGGCATGCTGTGGCAACAACCTTTGTACTGAACAATGATCAACATCGTGCAAAGGTCTGACAGGCTGGTCTCTGTCTTCCTGTCTAACTGCCGGGACTGAACAGTGGTAAGTGAAAAGAGGCATTCAGCGAGGTTAGACCTGTGCAGAGAACAATGCCTGTTTCCACACGGAAGGAGAGACTGTCTAGGTATTGATTTTATCTGCTATGTGGCTCTAGTTCGCTTGTTTAAGGGTTGAAAAGTTCAGTGCTAATGCAGGATATAAAAGGACACATTTGAATTCGCCTTATAGACAGTCAGTGGAACAGCAAGCATCAGATATTTGCTTTGGATCAGTCACTGTTTTCTTACCAGCATGTGGTGAAGCGTGTGAATATTATCAGCACATGAAGCTGGCAATGTTCTGAACGTTATTGCTCTTTTTTTTACCCCGAGGGCTAATAAAATGTTGTAGCTGCACAGCCAGACTCACAAATCTGCTGTCAGGCATTAATGGCAGTCCCACACTCCTCGTGGGTAAACTCTCAGAAATAAAGGTCTTAACTAGAACCGGAAAAGGTTCTTCGGTTTGTCCCCATATAAGAGAACCCGTATTGGTTAATGGTTGAACCTTTTATAAAGGTTCCACTTGGAACCCTTTCAGAGACTTCTACCTAGAATCAGACATAGGGGGTTACCTGTAAAAAGTTTCACTCAGAACCCCCTATGAGAGGTTCTACAGAGAACCCTTCTATAATGTAGTGTTTTCACCCCGAAACCCTCTCTGAGGGTTCTTTCTATCCTCTCTGGGGGTTCTATCTAACCTTCTAAGGGTTCTCTTGTAAACCTTTTTACATCCCAAGGCTTTTATTTAGAACTCCAGCAGTTCTAACGAGAATCTTTTTATATGCCAAGGGTTCTATGGAGAACCCGCCCGAGGGGTTCTAACAACAACCTTTTTATATTCTAAGGGTTTTATCTAGAACCCAATCAGCAGGTTCTACCAAGAACCTTTTTATATTCAACAGGTTTTATTGAGAGCCCACTCAGCACGTTCTACCCAGAACCTTTTTATATTCCAAGGGTTTTATCTAGAACCCACCAAGGGGGTTCTGTTGAGAATGCTTTTATATTCCTAGGGTTTTATCTAGAAAACACTCAGGGTGTTCTACTGCAAACCTTTTTATTGTCAACAGGCTTTATTTAGAACCCACCAAAAGTGTTCTTAATGGAACCTTTAGTCTCACAAAGAACCCTGGACAAACCCTTTCTTTCCAAACAGGGTTTTTCAGAGGCAGACGGAAGAACCCTTTTGCAAATCTCATTTCTAAGAGTGTAGCAATAACGCCACACACACACTGAGTTTATCCCCTCCAGTCGAGGGTAATAATGACAGACACACACACACACACACACACACACACACACACACTCCTATAGCCCCATTCAGTTGCTCTCACTGCCTGAGGAGGAAGCTGCTGTGGCAGAGAGCTGTTATAGCAGGTGATCGCCCTTATTTGGTAATGGCCCAGATCATGTGACCACAAAATGGTGGAAGCTGTGAGCTGTTTGTAAGCTGAGCATCTCCGAGAGGCTGGGAGCAGGAAATATAGGCAGGCAACTTGGAAGT
This sequence comes from Lutjanus erythropterus, assembly GCF_056507025.1. NCBI lineage: Eukaryota > Metazoa > Chordata > Actinopteri > Lutjaniformes > Lutjanidae > Lutjanus > Lutjanus erythropterus. The sequence goes on along the minus strand of NC_139336.1, from coordinate 27,012,911 downwards.
ACATCCATGATCTGAGACGCAAGAGGACAGAGATTCCCGAGCCCCAGCAGCGGTAAGTAGATGGTTTTTATTCTGCGAAGATAAAAAGAAGAGAAAGAGGGATATGTTCTTGTTTTTTTTTCCTTCCTCTCACAGCCAGCAGACAGACAGGAAGCAAGAGGGAGGGAGGGGCTGCTGTCATCAGCACTGTGGTCCTGTGGAAGTGGAGCAGCTCAGCATCCTCCATGGAGGATGCACATAACAGCTGATTTTCTTATTCTGCAGTGTAGGAAGCAGCGTCTGTCATTGTATGTTTGTTATCTGTGTTTGTGTGTGCACATACTGTACATATTTCTGTGAGACGTCATCCTGGCATTTATCTCCACTCTACAGGAATCAACCATTCAGCTTCTTTTTCCCTGCTGCAGCTGCTAATGCAATCACATCTTCCTTGTTTGAGGCATGCAGAGTGTGCCGAGGAGGAACGAGGATGTTTCTTTTTTCATGCGAATGAGCGCACGTGACTCACTGTGAATTTGCATCTCTGCCCAATCTGTGCTCAGGCGAGCGTGCAGTCATTCGCTTTGAATCAGCACTAGAAAAAGACAGCGAGGAAGGGGTTGGGGGGGGGGGGGGGATGAGCTTGTCATGATGTAACAAGCCCTGCTCCTCACCCTTTTCCTCCTCCTCCTCCTCACCCATCAGCATCCCCTCCCCCCTCCACTCCTCCTCCTCCTCCTCCTCTTTGAATGGGAGGATTATTCACTGGGAAAGATGACCTTTAACCTCAATATCTTGCTCATTTTCCTCATTCTTCTCTCTCCTTTCAACCATTACCACCTTATTCTTTTCTCCCCACTGTTCTCTGATAACTGTGCAGATCTGTCTGTAAAATAGATTACAGTCGGTGTATTGATTAACTAAAATCAATACACTCTGTGTGAACACATGCTGATGTTTGGTGGGGGGTGGTTCTTGTACTTATGCCTTCTAGTGCAGCCCAACCAATACCGGGTTATTGAGGCTGATGCTGTTATTGAGATTTGGGAGCTAAAAAAATCTGGTTAAGAATTATTTTGGATCCCTTAGATTCGTTTTTAAACTCGGCTACAAGGACCTTTACTATAGTGTTGATTTTGGAGGCTCTTGTGGACAAAACATAATGTCAAAAATACAATTATCTAAAGAAAAATCTCCTCCGGTATCTTTTTCTGAACGTACAGCACTACTGACTGTAATTTTGCCTTGGAAATTGTAGTCTTGCACAGCCAGAACTGCCAGGGGGGGCAAAAAAGCCCTGCATTGTTTGCATTTCTTTAAACAGGTCATTCCCAAAGGAAATTTTATTTAATGTTAAGATTATGTCTGCAGTCCACCTTGTATAAAGCATTTATTTTGTTTCTTTAGGAAATAAAAAGCCCGTTAATTCAGCCTAAATGAATTTATTTCTCATTTATAAAGTTTTAACATGTATATGTATAAATAAAGCGTCAAGATAACATAAACTGATGCAAAAATGGCAGTGAAAATGGTCGGGAACGTTCATTTCTGCACCAGAATTTATTGGGTTGCGACGGTTTGTCATTTAAAAAAATTGGGTCTCCAGAGAAAAAGTTTGGGAAACACTGCTTTAAATCATTCACAGATGTGATGGGCAGTGGAAGCCCAGGATGTGCTGACGGTGCGGCTGCAAAAAGGTGTTGAGGGGGAGCTTGTTTTGCACGTCAGTAGGTGAGCGCTGGCATTAAAATGCCACATGCCTTCATGCCACTTAAAACAACCAACCAACGGCAGACTTATACTGCTGTGTGCATCTGGTGAGTCAGACGAGGGAAAATAGGCTTTCCCGGTTTACATGCCTGAAATGGTTTCATTTGATTTCAAGGAGAATCCGACCAGATTGGAGACATATAGATTAACTAAACAAGTCAGTCTTCTCACTGATGGACTTGTTTGCTTATGGAAGTCAAATAGAGGTGGAAGTATTAAATTGAGATTTTTTTTATGACCAGCTAAAAACTCCTTGTGGTACGTTTGAAGATCATGTAAAGGAAAAAGGTTTATCTTCTGGTGATACATGGTGGAACACAGTTGCAGAAAACACTGAGAACTGTGTAGCACTGAATAATGGAGTTAGGCCGTTAAACTGTTGTTCATGATTTCTGTGTTCAGGAACCTGAAACATGTCTCGTGAGACGCTGGAGCCATTGGTCCCCCAACACAATATAAGCCACATAAACTGACACACAGATGACACCACCTCCCCCTCCCCATCCCCTCACCCTCCCTCACGGTCAGTCATGAACTGAGCGCTGAGTTCACTTCAGCTCATTTCAACAACCCGACACACAACAACAACAGCACAATCCTGTCACTGTCCTCTGGTGGTTCAAAAATGTCAGGACGTCCAATAAAGCTGCTGGATGGAGTGTCCATGTTTCAGGCTGCTCTCAGTTTAGTGCACTGAGACAGCAAAACTGAGACAACTAGATAGCCAGTCTTGTTTGTACATGTACACTGATAGCAATATACTCTAGTTGTAATGAGCTAATATTGTCCAATTTATCGAGTTCTAACGAAATCCGCTGGTCTTCCTGCACCCGTGATGTCACAGCGATGTTACTGGATGCACGAAGAAAGATTTCAGCTTGCATTTCTAGTCTCCACCTCTTGGCACCCAGGGCATGTGCAAGATGAGCATTTCTGTCACCTAACACAATGTTTTGCCCAGCTAAAGGCTAGGGTGGTGATCACACGGCGACGTGGACGTGGGCGTCAGAAGCTTGTGTGCATTGCAGAAGTGTTTTAAAACCTTGACTTTAGTAAAAGTAGCAATGCAGCGTTAGAAAAATGTGTGAATCTGTGAACGATTGCAGTCAGATTCCAACAGCTTAATTTGCACGACTAGTGTGAATTACAGTATTGCAGATACTCTCTATGCACCATGTTGACAAATGACAGATAAAGATAAAGCAATCTATACACATACATTAACTATATATATACATATACATTACGAACAGTGCTTGATGAATGCCAGACATCAAAACAACCCCCTCCCTCCCCATGTGCATGTGTTAGACAAAAGCCTGGACACACCCACACATCGTCTTACATAAGGAAACTGTTTAACAATACATAATAAAAGGTAAATAGATAAAAGAAATAATAAGCTGAGGCCTTTTGTTTATCAGCATGTCAGTCTGATTCCCTCATGTTGTGACGGGCGAATACAAACCGCCTTTTAAGAACACAACTTTCTCTCATTTCCCTCACTGCTATTTTTGGTTTTTGATCCTCTGTGTTAATAAAGTGTGGGTGCTCATGACTCAGTTTTGCGAGGAACTGTTCCTGGACAGTTTTGAATTTTTTTGGGCGCTGTGTGAGGAAGCGCTGCTGTGTCTCTACAGCAGTTCCTCCACACTGTTGGCATAATCGCTCCTGTTTTGGCAGCCGTGCCTTCTTGTATCTGCCTGTTTCTGCGTGCAGGCTGTGAGCGCTCAGTCTGCACCTTGTTAACATGTTTCTGTGTTTAACATCAGTCACTGCTCAGGTACGCTGCCACAGTGTACTGCCTTTTTTAGGGTCAGATAACATTGCATTTTACTTTGTGTGATTTTGTGTTCCAATAAGAGAGATATTTTTGTTTTTCTTGCGTAATAATTTGGTCCATACTAACAGCTATGGACTGTTCTTGAGACAGAACATTGTTTAACTGAATTGAGACCAAAGCGTCAAAACCAGCTGAGTCAGTGTCAAGCTCACTGACAAACACACTGCATTTCCTGTGACCCCTTCATGATAAAAGCCAGCTTGTGTTTTGCCAGTTAAACGGGTTTCATGTGAAGCTGCAGCAGTAGGAAATGTCCTGTTTTAATTAACAGTGAGTTAAATACAATATTTTATCCAGGAATGTCACCACAGACACCCAGTTCAAAATCCTGCAAAAATATAAATATTACAATACTTTCATCAATGGGCTATATGCTGTTTATGCTGAAATGTGCTGTATTACCTCTTTTGCTAATAGATAGTGACTTAATAGACAAAATGTACTGAAAAGTGCTCATATTTAATCTATGACTAGATTATTAGTACCAATATTAATTTGTAAGTCGCATTTTACTGTGGTAGTTTGTTGAGGAGGAGCTAATTATATCTTTTATATTCTGGGTAGTTTAATCTGCAACTATAAAAATATTTGTGTGGCTTATGTTCATTCCACTGCAGGTATTTTTAAAGTTTAACTTAACAACTGGTCTCCCTCACTCAAAAGTCAGATTAATGTTCTTGTCTGCAGATCATTAAATGTAGAGGGCTCGCAGGAGACGCATTACTCAGTCTGGATGCTCTCCAGGTTTGTTGTTGAAGAGTCCATTTAATAACTGAGTATCTCCTCATAGGTCCTCCTGGGGATGGACCTGGCATCAGAGAGTAAAATGAACTCTGAGGGGGGCGAAGGCAGACCAGGTGAGTGATGAGTCAAACAATGCGCAGATTCAAACACTTTTTCAAAAGAAATGTACAGAAAATACCACGACCCAGGTGAATAACTGTCTTTATGTCCTGTTTTTCTGCAGTCCCTCCTACCTCTCTACCCCTGCAAGGAGGTGCCACTCAGAGAAAAAAGCTATCAGCCCCTCGTATCAGCCTGTCACTGGACCAGAGCGAGGATGACTTGGGGGAGACACCAGATGATCTCGACATTAACGTCGATGACCTCGACACTCCAGATGAGGGGGATTACCTCGACTACACGGACCATGAAATGGACTGGGAAGGTGGGTAATTCAGAGTAAAAACAGTTTATAATGAAAATATCACATATTCTGAAGTCTCTCATTTTCTAATATAAAACTCCTAAAATTTTTGTGTTGTGAAGATTATTTTAAAACTTTATAACTCATGTTACGATGTTTTAGGGTTTAATTCTCCAAACGACATTTTCATAGAAGACATTTTGACATTGTTAGACTGGGTTGCACAAACAAAGATTGAATTATTCTAAGATTGGTTCAAATCAGAGTTAGTAGCCAAAAAAAAAAAAAAAAAAGTTTACACTTACACATGAACAGAACAGAGCCGTCATTCATGTTATTAGTCAAACCTGCACTACAGCAAGTCAAAATGTCTGCTGTTAAAACGGCCAATAATAACACAATATATGCTCTTTTCTCATATCAGACCCCAACACAGCCAACAGGAGCGGACCAAGTGAGCATTACGATCCAATCCCGACATACAGCGCTGAGGAGGAGCGGCAGGACGGCAAACTTTGGCGGACGGTCATCATCGGGGAGCAGGAGCACCGCATCAACATGAAGATCATCGAGCCCTACATGAGAGTCATCTCCCACGGAGGTGAGACATTTTACCATCATAACCATGGATGCTTTTGTACATATTCTCTAGTTGCAAACATTATGTCAAAATAATCGCCAAAGCGGTAATGTGCACATCAGTATTATCACTGGGCATCCTGCAGAAAAGTGTGAAAGACATAAAGAGGAATACCTGCACTTTAGAGAGCTAAAAACCTGCCCCTCCATCTCCTTTGCATTTCTGGTCAGGAAAAAAATTATTTAATCTGTTTTTATTAAGAGAAAATTATTCTAAAAAGATGCTACAGTTGAACTCCAGTCCAGGCTAAGGCAGTACAGAGCTCTGCTCTTTGTAATAAATGTTCAAATGCTATTTATTGAGTTCACATCAACATCAGTTTAAGTGAACACTATATTTTCACCACTTTACTTTGCCATCAGACAGCAAGTTCTGACAGGAAACTGCTGTTTTGTTAGTCAAATATCTCTGTCCCCAAAGTTATTTTTACCTCATTGGACACAGGAGTTGCTGGTCTACTGCTGCCTCGATCTTTTTACTTTATTGTTTGACTTTAAAAGTTTTTTAAAAGGTTAGTTTGAATTCACCAAAAGCTGTAGAAGACCAGCTCCTGTGTTCTGTGGAGTAAAATTATTTTTTGCCAAATATTTGACCTACAAAATTGTGGTTTCCTGTCAGAAAAGGCCGTCTAAAGGCGGGGAAATATTCTAAATATGGCATACACTTGAATTGATATAGATTTTTTTAGGTGTGCCTTTTTTATGAGGCTAAATACTTTTGTTGCCGACCCTGTCCACTGCCGTTCTTTGCTTAGCTTCTGTGCTGATGCCCCTCTCTGCTTCTCCAAACTGGGGGGTGTGTTGACCACCGTCTACTGTCAGTAAAACGCTGACTAAGTGAGACGAAGTCCCACGCACAACCTCACATCAAATAATCCTCTTTAATCCACTTTAAAGCAACCAGAAACTGTTGCAACGTGGTGTTGTTTTAGAACTTTGAAAAGGGTGTGAACATATCCTTTTAATACTCTACCCAGCATTCATTACACGTTCTGCGTTCTATTAATCCCATGTTAGAGATGCTGGCACAAAGACGAGCAGAAATAAACAGCCAGCATAAACAATAAGCACCCAAACTGAGCAACATCTGTTCATACTGTTTGGACGCAGTAAACATTCCAGTTTCCTGTGTCGGTTCACAGTTATCCTGAATATCTGATTGCTGAAATAACACCACATTATTAAAGTCACAATCTTTGGTATACTGAGTCACAATGACTTATTGTTGTTGAGCTGGCTTCTGCTAACGACATGGTGGAATGATGTCTCATTTTGGAAATGCTTCCTCTTACCGTGGAGACGAGCCAACCAAAAATGAGAGAACGCAGGCCGCCGTAGTCGAAAGCCAGATGAGGGGTTTGACATCAGCCAGTGGCCATCAGAGAGAGGAAAGTCTCCAGCAACAAAACGCAGTGGAAATTTTCATGTCCAATTTTCACATCCTCTCCACATTAGAATTGGATTCACGTTGAAAATTGGCAAAGTGGCCACTTGACAATAATATACCCTGTGTGTTTAATGAAGAGTGGCTGCTGCTGTCCAAAACAACCCACTTGTATAACGACAAGTGTTGATTTAAAGGACCAGTGTGTGAGATTTAGGGAGCTTTATTGGTAGAATATGGCAGAACTGGAACATAATACTCAAACACATGTTTTCATTAGTGCACAGTTACCTAAAAATGAAAATTGTTAAATTGCTAAACTGTTTATATTTACAGAGGGCACCAGTCCTCTTCCACAGAGTCCACCATGTTGCACCGCCATGTTTCTACAGTAGCCCAGAGCAGACAAACCAAACAGAAGTTTTCAAATGTCTTTTCTGTCTGGCTAACAGTCTAAAACCCAAAGATATTCAGTTCACTGCCACATAAAACATAAAAAGAACACATTCAAACCCCAGAGAAGCTCAAACCAAAACATTTTTGTTAATTTGCTTATTAAAATAGTTGCCGGTAATTTCAATTAATCGACAAGTCATTTCAGCTGTACAAATCTCCAAATGAGGAATATCCATCCTAATTTTAATTAATAATTAAGGTTAACCTTTTATTTTACTAAAATTCAACTTGAATAATTTTTTATCAGTTGCTTCCCCTGATTACTGTTAAGAACTGATAATAATTTTGGGTTGGAGGGGCATAACTTTTCTAAGGAGAGGTGGTTGGTTTGTCCCTTCTGGGCTGCTGTAGAAACATACGGTAACAACATGGTGGCCTCCTTGTAAGAGGGCCTGTGCTCTCTGTACATACAACACCTTTAGTCTAAAGTAACAAAAACACAATTCTTATTTTCAGATGATTATACACTAATGAAAACAAACTTATTGATGTTATATTCCATTCTGCTGTATTCTGCATATATGCCCCTAACCCTTACAAACTGGACTTTTTAATTTGTCACCCATCTATGGCTGCGTGACTGCTGGGGGGCCTGGGTCTTAAATTAAGGCAGGCTCAGAGTCACACCATATTGGTTTCACAGGCAGGGGCCCCATCTTTCTGTCCTCCCTCTCTGTGGGGCCCTCAAAAACCTCAGGGCCATGGTTTTGCGCCCTGGTAAGCCCGTGTCTTACATAAGCAGTGGCCGTATTACCATTATTGGAGGAAATCAGACTCCTAACCACAGGGTAATGCGTTTTCTTCCCACTGTGCTGTCATGGGCTTAAGTGAAACATGGCCGTCCCATGGAAACGGAGACGTCTGTCACCGAGCAGTCAATATCACAAGCTCTGTCGTTCAGATAAAAGGCCCTCTGTCTGAGTGACACCAAATCTGGTGATGAATGGGTTGGTGAATAAAAGGAAATTACATTAATATGAAAAGTAGTGAGAGGAAACAGCACAGAGAGACAGTCAGACAAAGGAGACACAGATTGGCAGATAAAGGGAACAAAAAGGAGGAAAATATGGGAGCAATCAAATTATGAAAACTATGCTAATTAAGGCTAAGTTCTCACCAACAATGAAACAAGGTCAAGTTGACTCTCGTTACTTTTATTTTTATGTGTTTTTATCAAGGCTACTATGGCAACGGAGTGAATGCCATCATAGTGTTTGCAGCCTGTTTCCTTCCAGACAGTGACAGAGAGGACTACCATGAAATAATGGAGAACCTTTTCCTGTGAGTATTACACTGATTAATGACTAATGCACACTTTTTACAAGTAATTTTCTTTTTCAGTTTGTTTTACGCTGGCCTGCTTTTTAATTTTGTGTCATTATTTCGGTCAGTCATACAGTTTTGTTTGTAAGGAAATGTTATTTCTTTTGCAGTAACGTTCTGCTTGTCAGACACACTAGCAGCAGGGTTTATCCGTCCATCACTTTGGTCATAACTAATATAACACAACATAACGGCAAAAACTACAAAAATAGTATTCAATGTAAAATGTACACAGCTTTGTGCTTTGTGCTAAATGCTAACATGCTCATAGTGACAACACACAGATGTTTACCATGTTCACCATATTAGTTTAGTGCATTAGCATGCTAACATTTGCTAATTGGTGCTAAACACAAGGGGAATGTCACTGGACTTGACATTTTAGGATGTGTTAGATGAGAAAAGGATTACCAAAGTGATTAGATTTCATCCCACGAGGATTATGAAAGTCTGTATCAAATTTCTTGCCGGTTCATCTAATAGTTGTTGAGACATTTCAATCAAAACCACAAATGCTGGGGCGCCCCGGTTGCTCAGCTGGTAGAGCTGAGCCCCATGTACCATAATTAGCTAAGATTGTGAGCATGTCTGCTTAAACACCAGCATGTTTAGCACTGGCAGTGAGCGTGTTAACACATTTCTGCAGGCTCTTTTAATGGGTGCTATGCCGGCAGCCCATTATCTAGCTAACTAACCTAGCCAAGTACAAACTGCAACTGGTGACATTGCGACCATGATGATTAAGGTCAACTCAAAAATAAGCTATTAAGGGCAATAAACTCCAAGGAGAGTCTGAGTGTGTAGTTTTGGGACAGTGGGCCTTCGGAACGTTTAGCTTTTGTTTTTCGGATATACAGGCTTTTGGTCCAGTTGAACATGTTTGGGAGCATATAGCTTTTGTTTTTGTGATAACAGGCTGTCGGACAAATGGGCTTGGCTTCAGTTGGACATTTTTGGAAGCACTGGGCGTTTGTTTTCAGGATAACGGACTGTCGGACAAATGGGCTTTCAGTCCATTTTTCAGAGTATTGGGGTTGTATGCACAACAGGCTGTCCCCCATGTGGTGATACATCTCAGGTTCTGCTCATTTTAAGACCTGATGCTGTCCTTTTTGAATTTACACAATGCAAATATAAAGGAACATTACTTAAAAGATTAATTTAGGATGTAGAGAATGCTTCCTAATACTTTGAATCAACCAGAGCATCTCTGAGCAAAGAAAACTCCCTAAATAAAGTAATAGAAATAAAGTGATAGTCTAGTTTGTTTGCCCAGACCTCCCATGTTGATGTCTTCAGTGTTGTGCTGGCACAGTTGCATTTCATGCTTGGACAGTGTGATTGGGATCCCACAGGCTGTTCTGTGAAAGATATTCAGTAAGCTGGCATATCTGAGAGTTTTGGATAGAAATGAAAGGAGGTAAACCATAGTGTCTGCAGTTTCGGCTGCCAGATGGCTTGAGGTCTGAATCCTTGCGAGGAGGAGTTGACTATAGCTGGGTGGTCAATGGTATGCAGCTTGATGTCAGTGGGAGATGATCACAATAGCCACGAAACAGAGTGGACCAGCAGTGTTGGTTTGTAAGCTGGAGAATGACATTGGATCAGGAGGGAGGAAAGTCAGACTGAGCCCAAAGTCATTGAAGTTGGAGGAGTTGTAGAGGAAACTGGAAGGACTATGTTAGCTGAGAATATTGTCAACTTTATTTTCAAAGGAGGTGACAAAGTTCCCCGCTGACTGAGAAGAAGGAGAGAAGATGGGGGGTTGAGAGGAGAAATGAGAACGGGAGATAACAGTTTCTTTTGGTTTGAATCAGAGTATTGGATTTTTTAGAAAGGTAGGAGTCTGATTGAGCTGCCGAGATGGATGCAGGGAAGGGAAAAAAGAAGAAATTCAAAGCAAAACAGCTCATCCATGAAGCAACGTTTGTACCAATTTCTCGTAGCCGACATCAGAGGAGGGCATTTTTTTTAAAATGCTGCTAGTTTTTCAAACACAGAGCAACACATTATATGTCTGCTTTTTCTTCATATTGTTGGCATTCAGACTCACAAAACATGCTTCTGCATTTCTTGCTATTGCATTTCACCATTTTTGACATAAAAGACTTGGATGACATGGATGTTTTTCTTTTGGTATCTGGAATTTAGCTGATCGGAATAACTGATACTGTAGCACAAATGTGAGTTATTGAAAGAAGCACATTGATGTAGGGTGAAGTTATAGTTTTGATGTCATATTTATGTTTTGGCTAATCATTTTATGTGCAGTATAAGAACTACAAAGGTATTATCCAACCTGAACAGAAATTGGGCCTCATGCATGAATCGTTCGTACAAACAGATTTGATCTTAAACTGAGAACTTTTCTGGCATTCATCGATGCTTACATACCTTCTGTTTTGCTCTTCACCTTGTGAGGCAGCTGTCCAGCTATCCATTTGTGTGCACACCCAAAGTGGTGCAGCCAATCAGCATCCTAGGTGGGACTACTGGCAGCTACAGGGGTAGTTTTCGGTGTGACAACAGTGAGAAGGGTCCATGGAAGCGTGTTGGACGTAATAGACAGATGGTTTATCCAATAACATGCCAAGTGTTTTTTGAAAGTCCCTGCCCTTTTCCAAACTGTTTGTATACAGGTATATACAGTTAATTTGTTTACGGACGACTTCCCAGATGGTTCTGTTCTTGCTCTTTCATAAGATCAAAATTTCGCTTTTTGTGGTCTGTAGCACCCAATAATGTAATAATTTACTGAAAATGTAATAATGCCTGAAAATGTAATAAAATTTGCACTTAACTCAATCGAAAATGTAATAAAACTCAATAATGCAATAACTTGACTAATAATGTAATAAAATATTCTGACTGATATTGTAATAACATTTTTACCGATAATGTAATACATTATCGGTAAAAATGTTATTACAATATCATAATGTAATACCTTATTACATTATTGGAGATTTATTACATTTTCAGGTGGGTCATTTTAAAAAAAAAAATAATGTAAAACTTCACAGATAATGTAATATAGAGTTCTACATTTTGTGTTTTGAGAATCCAAGACTGTTATATAGCCTACACTGGATTTGAAACAACAGAATGACTGTACGTATGTATGATTTCAGGCTTGACTGTATGTATGTATGTATGTATGTATGTATGTATGTATGTATGTATGTATGTTTGATTTCAGGCTTGACTGTATGTATGTATGTATGATTTCAGGCTTGACTGTATGTATGTATGTATGTATGATTTCAGGCTTGACTGTATGTATGTATGTATGTATGTATGTATGATTTCAGGCTTGACTATATGTATGTATGTATGATTTCAGGCTTGACTGTATGTATTATGTATGTATGTATGTATGATTTCAGGCTTGACTGTATGTATGTATGTATGAATGTATGTATGTATGTATGTGTGTATGTATGAATGTATGTATGATTTCAGGCTTGACTGTATGTATGTATGTATGTATGTATGAATGTATGTATGTATGTATGAATGTATGTATGATTTCAGGCTTGACTGTATGTATGTATGTATGTATGTATGAATGTATGTATGTATGTATGAATGTATGTATGATTTCAGGCTTGACTGTATGTATGTATGTATGAATGTATGTATGTATGTATGAATGTATGTATGATTTCAGGCTTGACTGTATGTATGTATGTATGTATGAATGTATGTATGTATGAATGTATGTATGATTTCAGGCTTGACTGTATGTATGTATGTATGTATGTATGTATGAATGTATGTATGTATGTATGTATGAATGTATGTATGATTTCAGGCTTGACTGTATGTATGTTTGTATGTATGAATGTATGTATGTATGTATGTATGTATGTATGTATGTATGTATGAATGTATGTATGATTTCAGGCTTGACTGTATGTATGTATGTATGTATGAATGTATGTATGTATGTGTGTATGTATTAATGTATGTATGATTTCAGGCTTGACTGTATGTATGTATGTATGTATGTATGTATGTATGTATGTATGTATGATTTCAGGCTTGACTGTATGTATGTATGTATGTATGAATGTATGTATGTATGAATGTATGTATGATTTCAGGCTTGACTGTTTGTATGTATGTATGTATGAATGTATGTATGTATGAATGTATGTATGATTTCAGGCTTGACTGTATGTATGTATGTATGTATGAATGTATGTATGTATGAATGTATGTATGATTTCAGGCTTGACTGTTTGTATGTATGTATGTATGAATGTATGTATGTATGAATGTATGTATGATTTCAGGCTTGACTGTATGTATGTATGTATGAATGTATGTATGTATGTATGTACTGTATGTATGTATGAATGTATGTATGATTTCAGGCTTGACTGTATGTATGTATGTATGTATGAATGTGTATGTATGTATGAATGTATGTATGATTTCAGGCTTGACTGTATGTATGTATGTATGAATGTATGTATGTATGTATGTATGTATGTATGAATGTATGTATGATTTCAGGCTTGACTGTATGTATGTATGTATGTATGAATGTATGTATGTATGTATGAATGTATGTATGATTTCAGGCTTGACTGTATGTATGAATGTATGTATGTATGTATGTATGAATGTATGTATGATTTCAGGCTTGACTGTATGTATGAATGTATGTATGTATGTATGTATGAATGTATGTATGATTTCAGGCTTGACTGTATGTATGTATGTATGAATGTATGTATGTATGACTGTATGTATGATTTCAGGCTTGACTGTATGTATGTATGTATGAATGTATGTATGATTTCAGGCTTGACTGTATGTATGTATGTATTAATGTATGTATGTATGAATGTATGTATGATTTCAGGCTTGACTGTATGTATGTATGTATGTATGTATGTATGAATGTATGTATGATTTCAGGCTTGACTGTATGTATGTATGTATGTATGTATGTATGTATGATTTCAGGCTTGACTGTATGCATGTTATGTATGTATGTGTGTATGATTTCAGGCTTGACTGTATGTATGTTATGTATGTATGTATGTATGTATGTATGTACGATTTCAGGCTTGACTGTATGCATGTTATGTATGTATGTATGTATGTACGATTTCAGGCTTGACTGTATGCATGTTATGTATGTATGTATGTATGTACGATTTCAGGCTTGACTGTATGTATGTTTATGTATGTATGTATGTATGTACGATTTCAGGCTTGACTGTATGTATGTTATGTATGTATGTATGTATTTATGTATGTACGATTTCAGGCTTGACTGTATGTATGTTATGTATGTATGTATGTATGTACGATTTCAGGCTTGACTGTATGTATGTTATGTATGTATGTATGTATGTACGATTTCAGGCTTGACTGTATGTATGTTATGTATGGATGTATGTATGTACGATTTCAGGCTTGACTGTATGTATGTTATGTATGTATGTATGTATGTATGTACGATTTCAGGCTTGACTGTATGTATGTTATGTATGTGTGTATGTATGTATGTATGATTTCAGGCTTGACTGTATGTATGTATGTATTAATGTATGTATGTATGAATGTATGTATGATTTCAGGCTTGACTGTATGTATGTATGTATGTATGTATGTATGAATGTATGTATGATTTCAGGCTTGACTGTATGTATGTATGTATGTATGTATGTATGATTTCAGGCTTGACTGTATGCATGTTATGTATGTATGTGTGTATGATTTCAGGCTTGACTGTATGTATGTTATGTATGTATGTATGTATGTATGTATGTATGTACGATTTCAGGCTTGACTGTATGCATGTTATGTATGTATGTATGTATGTACGATTTCAGGCTTGACTGTATGCATGTTATGTATGTATGTATGTATGTACGATTTCAGGCTTGACTGTATGTATGTTTATGTATGTATGTATGTATGTACGATTTCAGGCTTGACTGTATGTATGTTATGTATGTATGTATGTATTTATGTATGTACGATTTCAGGCTTGACTGTATGTATGTTATGTATGTATGTATGTATGTACGATTTCAGGCTTGACTGTATGTATGTTATGTATGTATGTATGTATGTATGTACGATTTCAGGCTTGACTGTATGTATGTTATGTATGGATGTATGTATGTACGATTTCAGGCTTGACTGTATGTATGTTATGTATGTATGTATGTATGTATGTACGATTTCAGGCTTGACTGTATGTATGTTATGTATGTGTGTATGTATGTATGTACGATTTCAGGCTTGACTGTATGTATGGTATGTATGTATGTATGTATGTATGTACGATTTCAGGCTTGACTGTATGTATGGTATGTATGTATGTATGAACGATTTCAGGCTTGACTGTATGTATGTTATGTATGTATGTATGTATGTATGTACGATTTCAGGCTTGACTGTATGTATGTTATGTATGTATGTATGTACGATTTCAGGCTTGACTGTATGTATGTTATGTATGTACGTATGTATGTATGTACGATTTCAGGCTTGACTGTATGTATGTTATGTATGTACGTATGTATGTATGTACGATTTCAGGCTTGACTGTATGTATGTTATGTATGTACGTATGTATGTATGTACGATTTCAGGCTTGACTGTATGTATGTTATGTATGTAATGTATGTATGTACGATTTCAGGCTTGACTGTATGTATGTTATGTATGTATGTATGTATGTATGTACGATTTCAGGCTTGACTGTATGTATGTTATGTATGTATGTATGTATTTATGTACGATTTCAGGCTTGACTGTATGTATGTTATGTATGTATGTATGTATGTATGTATGTACGATTTCAGGCTTGACTGTATGTATGTTATGTATGTATGTATGTATGTATGTACGATTTCAGGCTTGACTGTATGTATGTTATGTATGTATGTATGTATGTATGTACGTACGATTTCAGGCTTGACTGTATGTATGTTATGTATGTATGTATGTATGTACGATTTCAGGCTTGACTGTATGTATGATATGTATGTATGTATGTATGTACGATTTCAGGCTTGACTGTATGTATGTTATGTATGTATGTATGTATGTATGTACGATTTCAGGCTTGACTGTATGTATGTATGTATGTACGATTTCAGGCTTGACTGTATGTATGTTATGTATGTACGATTTCAGGCTTGACTGTATGTATGTATGTATGTACGACTTCAGGCTTGACTGTATGTATGTATGTATGTACGATTTCAGGCTTGACTGTATGTATGTTATGTATGTACGATTTCAGGCCTGACTGTATGTATGTATGTATGTACGATTTCAGGCTTGACTGTATGTATGTATGTATGTACGATTTCAGGCTTGACTGTATGTATGTATGTATGTACGGTTTCAGGCTTGACTGTATGTATGTATGTATGTACGATTTCAGGCTTGACTGTATGTATGTATGTATGTATGTATGTACGATTTCAGGCTTGACTGTATGTTTGTTATGTATGTATGTATGTATGTATGTATGTATGTACGATTTCAGGCTTGACTGTATGTATGTTATGTATGTATGTATGTATGTACGATTTCAGGCTTGACTGTATGTATGTTATGTATGTATGTATGTACGATTTCAGGCTTGACTGTATGTATGTTATGTATGTATGTATGTATGTACGATTTCAGGCTTGACTGTATGTATGTTATGTATGTATGTATGTATGTATGTATGTACGATTTCAGGCTTGACTGTATGTATGTTATGTATGTATGTATGTATGTACGATTTCAGGCTTGACTGTATGTATGTTATGTATGTATGTATGTATGTATGTATGTACGATTTCAGGCTTGACTGTATGTATGTTATGTATGTATGTATGTATGTACGATTTCAGGCTTGACTGTATGTATGTTATGTATGTATGTATGTATGTACGATTTCAGGCTTGACTGTATGTATGTTATGTATGTATGTATGTATGTACGATTTCAGGCTTGACTGTATGTATGTTATGTATGTATGTATGTATGTATGTACGATTTCAGGCTTGACTGTATGTATGTTATGTATGTATGTATGTATGTATGTACGATTTCAGGCTTGACTGTATGTATGTTATGTATGTATGTATGTATGTATGTATGTATGTATGTATGTATGTACGATTTCAGGCTTGACTGTATGTATGTTATGTATGTATGTATGTATGTATGTACGATTTCAGGCTTGACTGTATGTATGTTATGTATGTATGTATGTATGTATGTACGATTTCAGGCTTGACTGTATGTATGTTATGTATGTATGTATGTATGTATGTACGATTTCAGGCTTGACTGTATATATGATATGTATGTATGTATGTATGTATGTACGATTTCAGGCTTGACTGTATGTATGATATGTATGTATGTACGATTTCAGGCTTGACTGTATGTATGATATGTATGTATGTATGTATGTATGTATGTATGTACGATTTCAGGCTTGACTGTATGTATGTTATGTATGTATGTATGTATGTACGATTTCAGGCTTGACTGTATGTATGATATGTATGTATGTATGTATGTATGTACGATTTCAGGCTTGACTGTATGTATGTTATGTATGTATGTATGTATGTACGATTTCAGGCTTGACTGTATGTATGTTATGTATGTATGTATGTATGTATGTACGATTTCAGGCTTGACTGTATGTATGTTATGTATGTATGTATGTATGTCTGTATGTACGATTTCAGGCTTGACTGTTTGTATGTTATGTATGTACGTATGTATGTACGATTTCAGGCTTGACTGTATGTATGTTATGTATGTACGTATGTATGTATGTACGATTTCAGGCTTGACTGTATGTATGTTATGTATGTACGTATGTATGTATGTACGATTTCAGGCTTGACTGTATGTATGTTATGTATGTATGTATGTATGTACGATTTCAGGCTTGACTGTATGTATGTTATGTATGTGTGTATGTATGTATGTACGATTTCAGGCTTGACTGTATGTATGTTATGTATGTATGTATGTATGTATGTACGATTTCAGGCTTGACTGTATGTATGTTATGTATGTATGTATGTATGTACGATTTCAGGCTTGACTGTATGTATGTTATGTATGTATGTATGTATGTATGTACGATTTCAGGCTTGACTGTATGTATGTATGTATGTACGATTTCAGACTTGACTGTATGTATGTTATGTATGTACGATTTCAGGCTTGACTGTATGTATGTATGTACGATTTCAGGCTTGACTGTGTGTATGTATGTATGTACGATTTCAGGCTTGACTGTATGTATGTATGTATGTATGTACGATTTCAGGCTTGACTGTATGTATGTATGTATGTATGTACGATTTCAGGCTTGACTGTATGTATGTTATGTATGTATGTATGTATGTATGTACGATTTCAGGCTTGACTGTATGTATGTTATGTATGTATGTATGTATGTACGATTTCAGGCTTGACTGTATGTATGTTATGTATGTATGTATGTATGTATGTACGATTTCAGGCTTGACTGCATGTATGTTATGGTATGTATGTATGTATGTATGTATGTACGATTTCAGGCTTGACTGTATGTATGTTATGTATGTGTGTATGTATGTATGTACGATTTCAGGCTTGACTGTATGTATGTTATGTATGTATGTATGTATGTATGTATGTATGTACGATTTCAGGCTTGACTGTATGTATGTATGTATGTATGTACGATTTCAGGCTTGACTGTATGTATGTTATGTATGTATGTATGTATGTATGTATGTACGATTTCAGGCTTGACTGTATGTATGTTATGTATGTATGTATGTATGTATGTACTATTTCAGGCTTGACTGTATGTATGTTATGTATGTACGTATGTATGTACGATTTCAGGCTTGACTGTATGTATGTTATGTATGTACGTATGTATGTATGTACGATTTCAGGCTTGACTCTATGTATGTTATGTATGTACGTATGTATGTATGTACGATTTCAGGCTTGACTGTATGTATGTTATGTATGTATGTATGTATGTACGATTTCAGGCTTGACTGTATGTATGTTATGTATGTATGTATGTATGTATGTACGATTTCAGGCTTGACTGTATGTATGTTATGTATGTATGTATGTATGTATGTACATTTTCAGGCTTGACTGTATGTATGTTATGTATGTATGTATGTATGTATGTACGATTTCAGGCTTGACTGTATGTATGTTATGTATGTATGTATGTATGTATGTACGATTTCAGGCTTGACTGTATGTATGTATGTATGTACGATTTCAGACTTGACTGTATGTATGTTATGTATGTACGATTTCAGGCTTGACTGTATGTATGTATGTATGTACGATTTCAGGCTTGACTGTGTGTATGTATGTATGTACGATTTCAGGCTTGACTGTATGTATGTATGTATGTATGTATGTACGATTTCTGGCTTGACTGTATGTATGTTATGTATGTATGTAGGATTTCAGGCTTGACTGTATGTATGTTATGTATGTATGTATGTACGTACGATTTCAGGCTTGACTGTATGTATGTTATGTATGTATGTATGTATGTACGATTTCAGGCTTGACTGTATGTATGTTATGTATGTATGTATGTATGTATGTACGATTTCAGGCTTGACTGTATGTATGTTATGTATGTATGTATGTATGTATGTACGATTTCAGGCTTGACTGTATGTATGTTATGTATGTATGTATGTATGTATGTACGATTTCAGGCTTGACTGTATGTATGATATGTATGTATGTATGTATGTATGTATGTATGTATGTACGATTTCAGGCTTGACTGTATGTATGATATGTATGTATGTATGTATGTACGATTTCAGGCTTGACTGTATGTATGATATGTATGTATGTATGTATGTATGTACGATTTCAGGCTTGACTGTATGTATGATATGTATGTATGTATGTACGATTTCAGGCTTGACTGTATGTATGATATGTATGTATGTATGTATGTACGATTTCAGGCTTGACTGTATGTATGATATGTATGTATGTATGTACGATTTCAGGCTTGACTGTATGTATGTATGTACGATTTCAGGCTTGACTGTATGTATGTATGTGTGATTTCAGGCTTGACTGTATGTATGTATGTGTGATTTCAGGCTTGACTGTATGTATGTATGTATGATTTCAGGCTTGACTGTATATATGTATGTATGTATGAATGTATGAATGTATGTATGTATGATTTCAGGCTTGACTGTATGTATGTATGAATGTATGTATGTATGAATGTATGTATGATTTCAGGCTTGACTGTATGTATGTATGTATGAATGTATGTATGTATGTATGAATGTATGTATGATTTCAGGCTTGACTGTATGTATGTATGTATGAATGTATTAATGTATGTATGTATGAATGTATGAATGTATGTATGATTTCAGGCTTGACTCTATGTATGTATGTATGAATGTATGTATGTATGTATGTATGAATGTATGTATGATTTCAGGCTTGACTGTATGTATGTATGTATGAATGTATGTATGTATGTATGTATGAATGTATGTATGATTTCAGGCTTGACTGTATGTATGCATGTATGTATGAATGTATGTATGTATGTATGTATGTATGAATGTATGTATGATTTCAGGCTTGACTGTATGTATGTATGTATGTATGTATGAATGTATGTATGATTTCAGGCTTGACTGTATGTATGTATGTATGTATGTATGTATGAATGTATGTATGTATGTATTAATGTATGTATGATTTCAGGCTTGACTGTATGTATGTATGTATGAATGTATGTATGTATGTATGTATGAATGTATGTATGATTTCAGGCTTGACTGTATGTATGTATGTATGTATGAATGTATGTATGTATGTATGTATGTATCAATGTATGTATGATTTCAGGCTTGACTGTATGTATGTATGTATTTATGAATGTATGTATGAATGTATGAATGTATGTATGATTTCAGGCTTGATTGTATGTATGTATGAATGTATGTATGTATGTATGTATGTATGTATGTATGAATGTATGTATGTATGTATGTATGTATGAATGTATGTATGATTTCAGGCTTGCCTGTATGTATGTATGTATGTATGAATGTATGTTTGTATGTATGTATGTATGAATGTATGTATGATTTCAGGCTTGCCTGTATGTATGAATGTATGTATGTATGTATGAATGTATGTATGATTTCAGGCTTGACTGTATGTATGTATGAATGTATGTATGTATGTATGTATGTATGAATGTATGTATGATTTCAGGCTTGACTGTATGTATGTATGAATGTATGTATGTATGTATGTATGATTTCAGGCTTGACTGTATGTATGTATGAATGTATGTATGTATGTATGAATGTATGTATGATTTCAGGCTTGACTGTATGTATGTATGTATGAATGTATGTATGTATGTATGTATGAATGTATGTATGATTTCAGGCTTGACTGTATGTATGTATGAATGTATGTATGTATGAATGTATGTATGATTTCAGGCTTGACTGTATGTATGTATGAATGTATGTATGTATGTATGTATGAATGTATGTATGATTTCAGGCTTGACTGTATGTATGTATGAATGTATGTATGTATGTATGAATGTATGTATGATTTCAGGCTTGACTGTATGTATGTATGTATGTATGTATGAATGTATGTATGATTTCAGGCTTGACTGTATGTATGTATGTATGAATGTATGAATGTATGTATGAATGTATGTATGATTTCAGGCTTGACTGTATGTATGTATGTATGTATGAATGTATGTATGTATGTATGTATGTATGTATGTATGTATGAATGTATGTATGATTTCAGGCTTGACTGTATGTATGTATGTATGTATGAATGTATGTATGTATGTATGAATGTATGTATGATTTCAGGCTTGACTGTATGTATTTATGTATGTATGAATGTATGTTATGTATGTATGTATGAATGTATGTATGATTTCTGGCTTGACTGTATGTATGTATGTATGAATGTATGTATGTATGTATGAATGTATGTATGATTTCAGGCTTGACTGTATGTATGTATGTATGTATGAATGTATGTATGTATGTATGTATGTATGTATGTATGTATGAATGTATGTATGTATGTATGAATGTATGTATGATTTCAGGCTTGACTGTATGTATGTATGAATGTATGTATGTATGTATGAATGTATGTATGATTTCAGGCTTGACTGTATGTATGTATGTATGTATGAATTTATGTATGTATGTATGTATGTATGAATGTATGTATGATTTCAGGCTTGACTGTATGTATGTATGTATGAATGTATGTATGTATGATTTCAGGCTTGACTGTATGTATGTATGTATGTATGAATGTATGTATGATTTCAGGCTTGACTGTATGTATGTATGTATGAATGTATGTATGTATGTATGTATGAATGTATGTATGATTTCAGGCTTGACTGTATGTATGTATGATTGTATGTATGTATGTATGTATGTATGTATGTATGTATGAATGTATGTATGATTTCAGGCTTGACTGTATGTATGTATGTATGTATGTATGTATGAATGTATGTATGTATGAATGTATGTATGATTTCAGGCTTGACTGTATGTATTTATGTATGTATGAATGTATGTATGTATGTATGTATGAATGTATGTATGATTTCAGGCTTGACTGTATGTATGTATGTATGTATGAATGTATGTATGTATGTATGAATGTATGTATGATTTCAGGCTTGACTGTATGTATTTATGTATGTATGAATGTATGTTATGTATGTATGTATGAATGTATGTATGATTTCTGGCTTGACTGTATGTATGTATGTATGAATGTATGTATGTATGTATGAATGTATGTATGATTTCAGGCTTGACTGTATGTATGTATGTATGAATGTATGTATGTATGTACGATTTCAAGCTTGACTGTATGTATGTTTTGTATGTATGTATGTATGTATGTACGATTTCAGGCTTGACTGTATGTATGATATGTATTTATGTATGTATGTACGATTTCAGGCTTGACTGTATGTATGATATGTATGTATGTATGTATGTACGATTTCAGGCTTGACTGTATGTATGATATGTATGTATGTATGTATGTATGTACGATTTCAGGCTTGACTGCATGTATGATATGTATGTATGTATGTATGTACGATTTCAGGCTTGACTGCATGTATGATATGTATGTATGTATGTATGTACGATTTCAGGCTTGACTGTATGTATGTTATGTATGTATGTATGTATGTATGTACGTAGTTAAAAAATGACCAAGTCAGTCGTCATTATGTTTTGTCATTTTTATGCTGACATTTTCATTAAACCTGTACTCATACAGGTAAATCTCACGGTATGTCTTCTGACCACTATCACTTGACATAGGCTAGAGAAAGATGTTAAATGGTCCGTATATATATAGTGCTTTACTATACCTGAAACGATACCCAAAACGCTTTACATTATACATAACATTCACCCAGTCACACACTGATGGCGGAAGAGCTGCCATGCAAGATGTTAACCACGACCCATCAGGAGCGGTTAGAGGTTCGGTGTCTTGCTCAGGGACACCTCAACATGACCTCTGCAGGCCAGGATCGAACCAGCAACGGGTACAAGACGGCCACTCTACCCACTGAGCCATGCTGCCCCGTCATTCAAAGTGATATAATAACCATTTATGAGAGGATATATTTATGTCAAATTTTAAATAATGTGTTGGTGTTATGAATACCTATGCATACCCTCGTCAAATGAAGTGTTACTTAAATTTGTTTTGTTGGTTTGTGGTTGTTTTCACGAGATAGTGATTTGTTGGAAAACTGTGGAGAGTGAAGTATGTTTAGGGAAGCAATAGTTATTCTTCTGTTTCAAAGTCAGTGTATTTAACAGTCTTAGATTCTCAAAACACAAAATATAGACCTCTGTATCACATTATCTGTCAAGTTTTACATTATCTTTTTTTTTTTAAAAAGACCCACCTGAAAATGTAATAAATCTCCAATAATGTAATAAGGTATTACATTATCGGTAAAAATGTTATTACAATATCAGTCAGAATATTTTATTACATTATTGGTCAAGTTATTACGTTATTGGGTTTTATTACATTTTCGATTGAGTTAAGTGCAAATTTGAGTACATTTTCAGGCGTTATTACATTTTCAGTAAATTATTACATTATTGGGTGTTACATGGTCCTTATGTGGCTTTTCTTTTCCTTTTCAGTTGTTGTTTTCTTTTTTTTCTGAGTCTAACGTCACCTGTCAACTGTTAGTGTTTTGCTGTTTTGTAGTTTGCACACAGCGCCGAAGTCTGCTGCCCTTTTATGGATTTATTTGGACGTTTATGTACGCTAATTGCAAATTTCCTGGCACGTGCATCCAATTTAAGATCAAACACAACAGACTGGACTGCCAGCGCCTTAGTTGGCTGTCATTTCCATCTTATTGCTTTGTTTAAGGGCAAATCATCTCAGAGAAAAATAAGAAAACATTCATGCATGAAGCTCATTGTATCTAGTGGAGTACCAAATTAAAACAACAGGAGTAGAAAAGTATTTTTCAAAACTCTCATGCTAGTTTTATGTCTCTTGGAAAAGCAATGTCAGTCTGCTTGTTGGTCCATAACTGTTCTAGATGGAAATATTTCAGCAATGAATGATTTCCTGTGAAATTTTGTTCATTCATGTTCCTGAGCGGATGAATCTGACTGACTTTGTTGGTCCCCTGACTTTTCCTCTGGCACCATGATGAGGTTTTGTGCTTTTGAGTGAAATGTCTAATGACTGTTTGATGGATTACCATAAAGTTTTGTCTCATCAGCCTCAGCTGCTCTTTGTGTTCAGTGCTAATTCCCTTAAAAACTCACAGCACAAACTATAAACATATTTGGCCCTGCACAGACGGTTAACTGTGGCAGACTATCTCACCACAGTAACCGATAAGAACCTGAGAGAGACATTGACAGTGTCCAGGCTGAGTGACCACGGTTTGGCAGCAGAGAAGGGGCAGAAATCGACTTCCCAGAAGGGACAGGCTGTGCTGTCGCTGTGATGAGAGAGCTGTAGAGACAGAACCACTCTTTCTAACGTTAGGGAGGAATTCTTTCCAAAATCTGAAAGAAAATTGCCCAGAAATGAAATCTGAGGGAGAAATTATGCCTCATTCTGGGAGGAAAGAAAAAATGTGCAGCGTTGGTGCAAATGTAGAGATGTCTGTCTATATATTTATGTCCCGCTGGTTTCTTTTGTTGTGGCAAGAAATGACGCATTAGCAGCCATCTTTATTTGTTTGTTTTCTGTGTTATTAATTGACTAATGGTTGTCTTATCCCTGTTAGCATTTTATTAACTATTGCAGTTCACATTTTTTCTGTTAATTTAATTCTTTACCACTGTTCATTATCATAATTTTGCTCTGGCAACACTTCCAGTGTCGTGCCAATGAAGCCTATTGAATTTAATCAGTTTGCAAATGTTAGCATGCTAACAGCCTAGAGAAGACCTGTGCAAAATGCGGCCTGGGGGCTGCACACGGCCCAATGAAAGGCTTCATGTGAATACCAGAAGTTAAAAACCATGCAAAGACAGTCAGTAGCATTTTGCTCACTATTAAACCATTATCAGACTTTTATTTTGAAAGGGGTCATAGAACACTTCTGATCAGTCATACATTATTAGAGATTTGGACATTATTATAAGGCCATATAACATTTGTGTCTGGCCGACTGCATTGTGATCAATTTCTCACGTGGCCCCCTGTGAAAAATAATCGCCCACCCCTGGTCCAGATGGTGAACATGATAAACATTAGGGGTAAACGTCCCTGTCAAGCCCAGGTACCATATAAGCCCACTTGAAGCTTCTGAGTCAAACAAGGATGAGCTTATTTTGCTGTGCGATGTTTCTTCCAATTAAGCTGCTTGTTAAGTAAAAGACACTTTTAATTGTCAGCCAATCTGAAGAAAATGTGTGACAGACGCCTGCTGCTCCCAGTAGAAGTTGTAAAAAAAAAAAAAAAACTATTGTGATTGTTACCCTCAGAAGAGAACCTTGTTTTGCATATTTCTACTTATGTTTTTCATCATTTGCCATCAAAATGTAGGAGACATCTTAGATTATTACTTTAATAAGTTATATAAGTAAAATTATAAGTAATAATGAGTTTTAGCATGTTAGCAAACAGACCACCATCACTACAGCAGCTGCACAGCAAACTTCAATGACATAAAGCATTTTTGTATGCAGTGTATTTATATTATTTTACTGTTAAATAGACTAGAATATTTATCTTTATTTATTTTTTTAATCAGTCTTTTTTACCAGGCGGGCTTAAAGGGGACACAAGCAAAAAGATAACAGTCTGACAGCTGATTATTTCTCTGCATGATCAATTTATACTTTTCATTTTATGTTAGTGCAACATATAGAGACTTATATTATATTGTTGTTAAATAGTTGTCATATGTGTAGAATTAAAAATTCTCTCTTTTAATCATAATTTCACTGTTATCTTTAAGTCCACCGGCTCTCATTAAGTCCAGTTCATCGTATTTCAGTGGGGATTTTCTTCCCTTTGAGCTTTGATCCGTTTTCCTCCCTAATTTTAGCTTCACCCAAAGAATCAGCTCATGATCAGATAATTAATACTCACATTTAAGTATCAATGATACTACACAGGTCAATTCATTAATGTTACTCCACAATGAACTGAATACTTTTAAAATGTGTTTTTAAAATATTTCCAAACTACCAGCCTTTATATGATGACATTTGAAAATTAGTTTAAGTTATTTTTAATTGTAAATCCTGGAATCTGAATCATTTATTGTTCTTAGAACATTAATATTGTACTTGCAAATGGAAGATCTGCACTTTCAACCAATTTTGTCCAATTTCAAATGGCAACATTTGAACATTTGAGAGAGATAATGGCAAAATGAAAGCACCTATTTAAACATGAAGTATTTTCCACCATAGGTTTGATTTTGTTCATGAATTTTTTTTGGCTATATTCCAAAGAAGACATGTTGTAAGTTTAGCTTTTTCTGCATTGGCAGCGGAGCAAACAGGCTGATCAACGTCACTTTCAAATGCCGTTTACAGGACAGAGGAGAGGAGGAGAGACAAAATTAAAGTAGCTACTGAGATACATTTGAATTAAAAGAAAATTGCACTGTTAAGATTTTATAAATGTTTATTTATTCATCAAGAAATGATGAAGTGCGCTTATCTGTAACACCCGTGGGCTTAAAGGATACATCACTGCCCTACAAAGGAAAAAAGCAGTAACTTCACAGAGTGCAGAACTGAGAAAAGTAATTTTAAAGTTTTCTTGTTGTCAAGCCAAAATAGTTTCAGGCAGATAATAATAATGTTCTATAGCTTTATATCAGGTCGTTCTTTCTACATATTAATTCTGACCTGATTTGACCTTTGACCTTTAATTGGAGGTTACTGTGTTCTGTCTTTGCAGAGCTTCTCAAAAGATATTGAGTCATATTAAAGCAAAAGACAGTGACTTCCATTTTATCTGATCACTTTAGCTGTAAAAAGCAGAATAATGACAAGTGTGATAAAATCCTTAGTCTGATAATGACATAAAATAAAACTGCACCTTTTACTGTCATTCTTTAAATAATTGTTATTATCATTAGGTACCCATGAAGCCCATGTCAGATTTTTTTTTGACATATTTAGACTAATGAAACAACAAAAACCTTAGAATTTAGTATAAATGAATTATGACCCTTCAAATGAGACATTATGCTTTAATTTTAACTAAAATGTTCTCACAGTATATATATTAAAAATGTCTGAAAATGGGCGTTTACCTGCTAAACATCTGCATGTTACCTTTGTTACTGTGAGCATGTGAACTCTTTATCTTGTTGAATTTAAGCTTATAAATAAAAAGTCTATGTGAAGAGTACAGTATATAGGTCAATGTACAAGTTTTGGGTCAAATTACATTTATGCTCTCGATCAGTCACTCCTCTGTTATTCAAGGAACTTATCATTCTTCATAAGATAAAGGGAGGTATTTAACTGTGTGTGTGTGTGTGTGTGTGTGTGTGTTTGCAGCTATGTGATCAGCACACTGGAGCTGATGGTGGCGGAGGACTACATGATCGTGTACCTGAACGGAGCCACACCTCACAGAAGAATGCCTGGCCTCGGCTGGCTGAAGAAATGCTATCAGATGATCGACAGAAGGTTTGTCCCGGTCACTTAAATCCGTTATCTGATAACACAGTGATTGCTTAAGAGAGAATAGGAGCATCATATGACTGAAAACATCTAAATCTCCCCATAACGAGAGTGAAAATGAGCTCGTAAACACACTTATTGTGATTTATTGTCCTCAGGCTCAGGAAGAATTTGAAATCCTTCATTATTCTGCATCCATCATGGTTTATCAGGACTGTTCTAGCCATCACCAAGCCCTTCATCAGGTAAGAATTATTCCATTTTTATTTCTGTTATATTTCTGCAGACACTTGTGGTTCCCAGAGGACGACTTTTAATGATGATGTACTTGGCTTTCCTCGCACCACCATGAGAATGACATGTCTGGATTTTAAAAATGTTCGAGGAACTATTGCATTGATTGTAAATCTGGTTCAGACATTCATGTTACCCTCAGGATGAATTCGATTAACTCTGATGATCCTGTGGCTTTTCCTGTATCACCATCATCGGATCAAAATCATTAATTGTCTGATAGTTTGGTTTATGATCAGATACCTGCAAAACTAATATCATTCCCTTCAGCCTAAGCTGCACTTTGTCATAGGAGTTAACTAGCAAATTTTAGCATGCTAACATGCAAGGGTGTAGGTTTTGTTTCTGTTTCAGCGGGTCCTCTTCCCACAGAAAATTATGAGCATCAAACACTCTGATGATTGTTTAGACACCAATTTGTAGCAGCAATGTTTATATTTATGTAAAGGAAAACACAAAATTTAGGCACCAGTTAATTCATGACAGGTTAACATATAAAATGAGAGGATCTGTCTGCAACAACATGCTATAGCATGGCTATGGAACAAATGAGAGATCCATACAAGAGATGACACAGCACTAGTCACAATCCAAAGAGAAGGACGCCACTCTGGCAAAACAAAACAGACAATAATCATATTTCAGGGTTTTTCAGAAAATGTAATCTAATTCTGAAAATGTCTACAAATTGGTCCTTTGCTATGGTTTCTATCAATCGTGCTGGTCAGCATGGATTCATGAGGGGATTTTAGTGATATGATTGACCCATTTTTTTAATTCTGGGGTTTTATTTGATTTCCAGTATGTGATACGTGACATGTTGTGTACTTGCAATACGTCTCCTAATAAGGACACTCTCGGTAGGACTGTCGTTGAGATGCAATTCAAGTTCAATATTTATTATGAATTAAGTAATTCGGTTCAGTATAAAGTGCAAGTGTAACATGATTCGTGGAGCTCACCTCACTGCCCATTGGGCCACGTAATACTTCGAGGAAGCTAGCTGCCGCGTGCTCGTCATAGCTGCACAATGATGCAGATGAATTCCTGCAGTTTGGCTGTTTCTTTCTCACATGTTGCTCTATCGTTACCTTCAGGACATGTCTGTCAAGTAATGCTAGATTCGCATACAGCAGCAACACAAACGCACACGTACACCAGTGATGTGGATCACAGAAGAAACGCCCGGCTTCTGTGCTACAACACAGCTAATGCAGCTCGCGACACAGCATAAACTTTTACTGACTCACTGCCGTTGTTATTTAGTTGGCTTGAAATTATGCTTAACGTTCTTCTGTTAAGTTTCTTTTGTCTCTCAATGTTAAAACATTAGTTTAAAATCGCCCCAGCCTGTGGGAGCAGCTAACATGCAAAACATCAACATTAGCATTCTCATTGTGACCACAGCATTTAGCTCATTGCTTTGGCAAAGTACAGCCTCACAGTGGCTCCAGCATGACTCTAAATCTTGTTTGTGTTCATTGGCTCACTGCAGAGTTAAACCACTGTTGTTCCACTTTGAAAGTTAAACAGACTATAGTAAACAATAACAAACTTTATTTATGTAGCACCTTTCAAAACGCACTTAAAAAGTACTTTACAATAAAAACAGGAAACAAAAAGAATAAAACGAACTAAAAGCCACAGTAAAACAAACTAAAATGTCGTTAAACATAAATAAAATCACCAAAAAGCCCTTTTTAAAAAAAATACATTTGTTTTCCTTTGATGTCACAGCGCCAAGTTCAGCAGCAAGATAAAGTATGTGACCAGTTTGGACGAGCTGCAGGAACTCATCCCCATGGACAGCATCCAGATCCCAGAGTGCATCATTAGGTGAGTCCCTTGAAACCCTCAAACGCCGCACCACCTCCACCTCCCGCGAGCCTGAGGAATGTCCCTTTAAATGACTTTATATTCGTCTTGTCATTTGAACTCTCACCTCCTCTCCAGACTTGACAAGGAGCTGAAGGAAGCAGCGGAGAACTCAAAGTAAGCATCGACTCTCCTGCCTCTCATTACTTCTCTCTGCGGAGGCACTGGCCCCTGCCTCAGTTTTATCCTTGGCTGGAGCGCTCATTTATCAGATGGCTCACTTTTTTAGATCACAGGGACTCTTCTGCTGGATGAGGACCAATTGGATTTGGCTATGGTTGCAATTACAGGAAGGAGACAGGGAAAAAAAAGTTGCTAAAGATGCTAAATTCACCGCTTTATCTAATTTATCATTACAGTAAAATAAATGAGCCAGCCCTTATTGCAGGATGATCTATTATACTGATAAAAAATGCAGGAACAAAGCTGTAGAATCACACACAAATCTTTGGCTGACTAATTGTGCATTGAATTATAAGTTGCATGTGTCTTCAAAATCATAAAATACCATTGCATTGCAACAATAAATTCTGCTCAACCACTCAACTTATTTTTCTTTCATTCAAGAATGAATAGTTTTCTGCTGGGACCGGAGCCAACAGCAGCAGGCAGACCAGAGTAAGTCCTCTCAGACGTTTAAGTTCACACGTGGAAGAGAAATGGCCTCGTGTCAGCAGTCTGTCACACATACATAAACATACCGTCTTTAATGTCTCTGTTTTGTTCTTTCGTCTTTCCAGCAGACCAGACGAGGCCGGTGCCAGCAGCTCTTAAACCCAAACATCCTAAATGGATGGGTCACCTCAATGTTCAGAAGTCACTGTTGTATTTTATGGGTGAAGCTGTAAAACCAAGGCAAAGGCTGGTTAAAGGGATGTTTCGGATTATTCGAAGAAGGGCTTGTATGAGGTACGTATCCATAGTAACTGTATCACCTGTGGTAGATGGCGGTTTGTTCGGCCCCAGTTTGGGGAAGCAGGAGCAGTTCCAGTGTAGGAAGCTGAGCAGTGCTGTGGACAGGGTCGACAGCAAAATGTGTTATACACCTCTAAAAAATCAATATCAGTTTAAGTGTACACTATATTTCGAATATTTTCACCACTTTACCTTGATGACAGCCTTTTATACTGGTAAACTGCTGTTAAATTAACTAAATATCGCTCCTTCTCTCAATTGTTTGCTAGCTAGTTACATCTGACAGCTAATGTTGGCAAAAACTAGCCCTCACTAGCTCTCAATTGTTTGCTAGCTAGTTACATCTGATAGCTAATGTTAGCAAACAAACAGCTAGCTAATCTACCACTCCTTTTCTCACTCAGCCAGTCCAGTGGAGTTTGGTTGGTTTGAAGAGAGCCTTTTCTGATGGGAATTCGACATTATGTAAGCCAAATATTGCTGTCTGAGAAAAATTCTCAATATTGCATACACTTAAACTGATTAATTTTGTTAAAAAGTGGGCCAAAATACATTTTGCTTAGCTTCCTACACAGGGTACTCCTGCTGCTTCTCCAAACTTTCAGTAAGTACCTCATACCATCCCACTTAAAACAATCTGAACCATTCCTTTAAGCCAATGTGTGCGCGTGTGTGTCAGTGTTTGTCAATTAAGACACTGGAGTTTAATATGACAACACAAACTTACAATAGTACCTGTTAACACAGAGTTAGAGCTCATTCTTTATGGCCGCTGTAGCATCTACTGTACCTTAAAACTGCAATCAAGAGAGCTATATCGTCAAGTGTGATGCTTGGCAGCACTTACAGAGTAGCATCATTGTTCACGGTAGGGTAGGAAATGCAATTACACACCAGACAGTGCACTGCGCAAATCCATTTGTAGAGTCTATAGTGTTGTGGTTGTGTGCATGAGAAGCAGTGAAGCAATAATATCACCCTTTACTGGTCACACGCTCTCAGTATTTCAGATAAATAAGTGACTTTTGTGTCAGCAATCTACAATAACAGCACAAGGTTTCAGCCAAAACAAACCTTATGCCATAGATGACGACCAAGTATTGCATTTAAGCAATCCAATCCTCTGTCTTAATACTTGTTCTAAAACTGGAAAATAGATCTACAAATAGATATTTTAACTTTATAGAGTCTATCTGAAACCAAGGAGGAACTGCTCCTTGCCAAGTCCTGCCTCTTCTTGCTCTGTGCACCAATAACAGTTGAGCTAGCTTGGTATCCAGCAGAAACGCGGCCAAATTTCTCCTTTCCCATTTCCTGTGCTTAGGTTTGCTATGCACAGACTTATCGTTTTTACCCAGAAACTGTAACATAACGTAAACGTTCTCGACTGATTTCAATGAGTTGTTTCTATATTCAAAGGTTTATGATTTTCATGGTGTAAGTTTGAAAAAAAAACAAAACATCTTCTTAGTCCACGTAGCTCATAAACCCTGGCCTTGAATATAAAAACAACACATTGAAATTAGTGACAAAGTGTAAAAGTTACAGCTGCTTTTAATCCAGAAAAAACACCAGCTTCTCAGTTTACATTATTTACTCTTGAACAGTCCAATTTGGTGGTGATGCTGATGTATCGGTGTCTACGTTTATATGTCAATGATACTATGTTCTTGGCTTATGTACGTTGAAACCCCTCCAAATTTTGACATTGTGTATATACACACAGTATATTTGCATCTTAAGTTTGCTAATGTTAGCAAAATGCTAGCTAACTAGAATGTTAGCTTGCTGATTACATCTGACAGCTAATGGTAGCAAGATACTTTCCAACAGCTAGTTACACTATAGTTAATGTAAATTAAATGCTAGCTAACTAGCGACCTAATTTACATAAATTTTTAGCTAGCTATTAACATCTGATTACATACATAAGTAAGGTTACCAAGTTTGTTTGACCGTTGTTAGACACAAACCAAAAGAGGCAGGACTTAGGATGGGCCAGTTAAATATAAAACCAAGTTATCAGTGCAATGTAAGAGCATGTCTTTTTAGCTCTGAAAATGTGTGTGAGTGTGTGTGTCTGCGTGTGTGTTTCCAGTCTGTTTGTCAAATCCCATAAACACAAACTGGGAATCGTCTCTTCAGCCTCTCGTGGATCATCAGGAAGAAACCTCATCAGAAAACAAAGACGGGATTTCTGTAAAGCACAATATCTTCTATGTGTGTGTGTGTGTCCACACGCATGTGTGTGTGTTTGTGCATCAGTGCATGTCCCTCATAGTTTAACTGATGGTCCTCGTACACGTGAGTCTTCTACTGTGGTGTATTGAGGATGTGCAGAGCAATTATGGATCACTGTCTAGTAAATTCAATAAAAATGGACTGAAGTCTGAACGTTTGTCTCAGTCGTCGTTTTCAATCATGTCTGATTCGTTGGTTTGACTTTAATTGCTTTGCTGCTAAATGACGACTCGGTTTGTTTCCACTTGGTGAATTCATGAATTACTCTTCTCTAATGCATTTTTTTAAAGGCTTTATTTTAGTGGAATAACAACAGATTTTCAAATTAAAATTCAATGACAGCAAACACTTCGGAATATAGAAAAGCAAAACGAATGTCAATTTAAAATGCTAATCCAACACCACAACAATTTAAAAGACGAATAATACGATCAATGAAACTGTCAAAACTAGTAAATGATCATGATAAATTATGTTATATATATACGGGAAGTCATCATACTCCAAACCAAGTTTAGAAATCAAGCTTAATTATGTAACAAGTCTTTAAGAAAGCTAAGCAACATGGGTTTTCTTCATTTTGTGAATGGATCGTGTTTGTAAACTGCAGCTCATTATAAATAGCTTCTCATGTCTCATTTGGTTCAGCTCATATTCAGTGGAGGATAAATGGGTCTGTCCCTCAGGGCAGGAGGAGATAAACAGCACAGAGGGAGGAAGAGTAGTGAGGTAGAAGAGGAAAGAGAGAAATGTTTCTTACGGTTCACCGGAACGTGTAGCTCTCATCATCGTACTCCAGCTCGTCCTCGTTGTCGTCCCCCAGCTGTCCGTACCGGAACTTCCTGTACACGGTGCCGTCCTGCCCCATGTAAACAATGTCCTCATCTTCATCGTCGTCGTCGTCATCGTCCTTATTCCGACGTTCGCCGATGTCGACCAGCTGAGTGTCTTGGAAGCGACCGCCAGAGGAGCCGGCGCGGCCGCTGTAGGACGCCAAGGACGAAGAGCTGTAGCCGCCGTGTCTGCTGCCGCCCCCGTACCCCCCGCCGGAGCCCAGCTTCTCGTAGCCACGGGGAGGGATGTCCGGGGGTGCGCTCTTTGAGCGGGAGTGTCTGACGAGGAAGACGACGGCTATCAGTCCCAGCACCAACAGGATGCAGGCGATGATGAAGATGGTCAGGTTACCTCTGTCCTCCTCTTCTTCCTCGTTCCTGAATGGCAGGTTGGTGCTGAGGACGCACTCTCCTGGAAATCCCACAAAGACAGAAAGTTCAGACACAGATGCGCGAGTTATTGAACTGTCTGATGTGAAAATACTGTGAAAATGTGTAAGACTTGTGGGAAATTATTAGGAGAATATGGCAGAAATAGAATCTAATACTCATGTGTCTCTTCTTGTATGGAAGCAGTCATGTTGCACTGCCATCTTTCTACAGTAGCCAAACACTGGCTCTAGAGAGAGACTTTTGTGTTTTTTGCATAGTTTCTGTTTCACTTGGAAGGGGAGGGTGAGACAATCATTATTGAGTTGGTTGCAATCTGCTAGATGTCACCAAATCCCCCACACTGGTCCTTTAAAGTGAAAGTCAACATTAATTCTGCTGTTTGCGAGTTTTTCAGCCACCATGCTTGGAAGAGGAGGGTGAACCCAGGTGTTTGCGATCTGCAAGTTCACCACCACATGCCACTAAATCCTCCGCACTGATCCTTTAATAAGTGATTAATCATACATTTGCTGGTTCCAGTTTCGTAAATGTGGGTATTTGTTGATTTTCTGTTATTTGGGGTGCAGATTCCTCTGAAAAGTGAGGGGATCATGTCCCCATGTTTCCCAAACTCCTATCTTTTGTCTCCCTCACAATTTTTGTGGTTTCAGTTCACTTAAGTCTAAGCAGTGTCTTCTAAAGTCCAGATGAGAGAAGAGAGGAGCTTTAGTAATATTGGATTCATTTAACAAGCAGAAGTGAATCCAAAATCCTGCTTCTGTCTGCAGCACGTGCAATGTGTTCGAAAGCCAGGTTAACTTCCAAAAACAAAAGCAACAAAC
This sequence comes from Lutjanus erythropterus, assembly GCF_056507025.1. Classification (NCBI taxonomy): domain Eukaryota; kingdom Metazoa; phylum Chordata; class Actinopteri; order Lutjaniformes; family Lutjanidae; genus Lutjanus; species Lutjanus erythropterus. The sequence continues at coordinate 26,977,748 of NC_139336.1, read as the reverse complement.
CCTCATTCACTGAGCTACTCAGCCTGAAGCGTGAGCCCCCTGAGCTGAAGAATAAGTTGTTCATCAGTACAAACCCACACTGAGACATGGAGACAGTTGGAGCCAAACTTGAGCGTTGGGTTGTTGGAACTAAGTTGGATAGAAGTAATCAGTAACTGCTGGGCAGTGCAGCCGACTCAGCAGACTGAATCCTGCTCACTACAAACCAGTCAGAGGAGCACAGAGAAAAACAGGAATTCAGAAATCCTAACGGATCGGTGCGTAGGATTACGTGACATCTAGCAATGAGCTTGCAGATTACAATCAACCGAATGCCATGCACCTCACCCTCCCCTTCCATGTAGGGCCAGCACAATTTCAATGTTAAATCAACAATCGAGCAAAGTGATCTTTCAATTTCAATATTCGAAATCAAAGGCAGAATCAAAGATTCTCCCAATATTGTTTTTTTCTCTCCACCCCCACCTACTAGCAGCATCTGGCACATGTGCAAAGAAACAAACACTTCAGAGACAACACAGCGTCGCTCATCCAATGTTCTATCACACTTGATACCATATAGACTATCTTTTAAAAAAAAATGAAAATGTAAATGACAGTTGTCAGGATATAAAACCAATGATCTACTGATCCTTACAAATTAAAACTTGTCTAAACCAGTCTAACAATAGCACAGCCATCAGTGCTGGAAAAAAAGAAGTTTAAACTGAAAAATCGAGTCAAAATCAACTCATGGATTTAGAGAATTGTGACACCCCTGCTTCCAAGTGTGTAAGAGAACCTATGGTAGCCATGAAACTTGCACAAAATAGCCTACCTCGAGTCTCAGTGCAGTTACAGCAGTCCTGCTGCTGTGTCGAGGCCTCCTCATCCTCCTCATGGCGGCAGCACAGCAGACAGCGCCCCCCCGCTTCCAAGATGGCCTGAGTGGGACACACTGTGCAGTTGGCTGGACCGGGTCCCCGACACTCCAGACAGGAGCTGTCGCAGTCCTCGCAAGCGTGTCCTGAACCCTGATGAGGAGCGGGAGACGGGACTGATACTGAACAGACTACATTCACAGACAGACAGCATGAATTTTACATCACAACCACTGATTCTTTGCTTCTAAAGAGATGCAAAAGTTTAATTTCTAAAAGGACTGAAAAGAAGAGATGCTCTGCCTTTCAGCTTAATCAACTAATATGCATCTACCTGCCAGACACTTTCAGTCAGTTGCCTCACAGCACGAGCCAGGAGATTTATTTAGAAATCGTGACACAGTAATAATTTTCTCTCTGCTGTTTGAGATTTCTCCTGGTGCAGTTTAAATTACATTAGATGATACCTGGGGCCAAAACATTAGTAATCATTATTGTGGTGGAGTAAGGACAGGGTGAGGATTTCTTTAATATAAAAAGTTAATATTTGTAAAATTAAAAGCCAAGAAAAGTGCTGTTACCTTTATTACAGGATACTGGCCGATGTCGCACATGGACTCACACATGCCATCTGAGAGCAGGTATCCAGGGTAGCAGGCGTCACATGACTGGGAGTATTTTCCTGCAGAGACACAACAACTTAAAGGTGCTATGTGACATTTTCCTGGTGGATGTTAAGTGAACTGCACTCAGCATCCTGCTGCATCTACCAAAACAACAACGCGAAATGCACAAGACTGAACGTGATTGACCGACCTCATGTTAATATATGAGGAAGTAAAATAATGTTCTGTCTCGACCACAGGCGACATGTTTTTCACTCGCACGTGTTTATTCATGAGCAAAATGTAACCTTCACTGTACATTTACTGCCACAAGACAATTTCAGTGCTAAACACGCCAATGCGGTACCAGTATGGACGAATGCTTCAGAGTGCCGTGAGCGTGTCACTGATGCGCATGCTGCTCATTCGTTGACATTGGCGGACTCCATTCTAAGCTAACGGTGGCTAGTTTTGCACACAGTTGAGCTAAAATAAACTGAGGCCAGACACAGACATCAAAGCTGGGTACACAAAATAAGTTGACTCTTATTCTACTTTTCCTCTGCACAGCACCGTCTTTTATTGGCATCCCCTCCTCCTAATGTCGCCATGCGAGTGTGCAATCAAGACGAGAGAGACACAGAGAGAGACGACCAGTGAATGTAACAATGACGTGTAGTGTGTCTGTACAATCCAGGCTGTTTGTCTGTGAATAAATACTACAAGATCCAAGCCAGGCTCCTGTGTTTTGAATGTTGCTGGAGGAGGTTAGCTCCAAAGAAGCAACAACTCCGACACAGGCTCACTAAAGGTGGGCTGACCTTTAAGGCGGACCAGGCTATTCTAATTTCACTGACAAGCTGCTCCTCTGCTCGGGAGATGACCACAGCTTTTAACCCCAGTCATCATTTACCCCAGTGATATATACATATTTGAATATCATGTCTTTATTTTTTTGCATCAAATTATGGAAAATAGTAACTGAAGCAATATCTGTATTGATAACAGTATCAATAAAATCCTAATGATAACCATTCCCTGCTACAGAATGATATAAAAACCTAAAAAACAAAAAAAAAACAATGGACCTGCCCTTCAGAGGGAAAGCCTGGTGATATTTTATATTTCTCCTATTGTCAACAAATGATATTAAATAATAAGAAAACCAACAATCCAGAGACGCTGCTAACAGGCACTATCTGTGTAACACACCACTGCATCTGCTGACACGTTCCATCACTGCAATGACACTGTTGTTTGAGTGAATCCAACAAACGCAATTCTTACTCCTGTTTGAGAAATTTCTGAACATCTACAATTTCACACACAGGCTGGGAAATTCACAAACATTTTCATGGCATTTAGTGACAATAACAAAAATATTGTTATTCTTCTAAGATTGTTAAAAGTGATGACACTTTGTAGCATCTACAGTATGCATGAACCTGCATAGTACTGTTACCTCATATCACACAGACTGAGCAGTCCACCACTTTTACATCTGCGGTCCGTGGAGGAAACCACACCATCAATACTTCACCTACATGTGAGCGCTTGCGTGTTTTTTGCATGACATCAAATGGCTACCTGAGCACGCTCTGCAGCTGGCGTGGCAGGGCTCGCAGGTCCTGTGCACGGTGTCGTGGTAGTATCCCTGAGGGCACGAGGGGAGGCAACGGCCTTCTCTCCGCAAGTAGATGAGGCCCAGAGTGCAGCTCAGGCAGCCGTCCTCTCCGCCCCCGATGCACTCACCGCAACTCGGGTCACACTTCTCACACATCCTTGAGTCTGTGTTTCCATAGTGACTATCAGATAGATGGCGAGAAAATAAAACAAAGTTATGATAGATTAGATTCAATTATATTAGATTAGAGTTTTTTGTTTGTCCTCAAGGGAAATTCCTTTCTACGGCCACTTAGTCACACATACAGAGATAAACAACCGTAACTACTCAGACACAACGTAGAGCCAGAGACGCCACGACAGAGGGAGAGCCGTCAAAACAAAACACTTCAAACAGGCACAGGTTCTGCATGATAAAGTCAAACGGGTATTTTTTGCTGTCTGCTGTGTCGCCTGTATGAAGGTCTGAAAGTACGCTCAACAAAAATATATATTCACAAAAAAAATAAAGACTTCTGTGCACGGAAAAGCTTTATTTCTCTCAGATTCTGTCAAAAACATTTGTTAAAATAAGTGTTAGTGAATAAAAGGTGATTAAACAGAACGATTATTGCACAGGTGTGACTTGGACTGGTCACAGTAAAAGGACAGTCTGATAATGTGCTGTTTGAGCTCTGGGGGCCACTTTTGCAAAATGACACATCGATAACATTATTTATCAGATAAAATTACTAAACATTAAAAGGCCTGTAACTCATCAACTCAGTCTTTATTTTTAAATTAGCCAAGTTATTAAATCAGATATTTTACTCCATTAACTGCATTTTAGTTGTAAATGTTACATTTGAAAGAGTTAATCCAACATTAAACACAGCTGGAGCTTCTTCATGTTGGAATGATTCATAAACATAAACTGCTCCTCTCAGGGACAGAATAGAGAGCAGAGCATATTTTAGTATGAAATACACATTTATGGGATCAGAATAATCCTCATTTCTGTGTAACTTTCGCTCCTTTTGAGCTAATAGTCGTCTTCCCCTGCAGACCTTACTGTCTGATCCTGCTGCACTTTGTGCTGCCTGAAAGGCTGTCACACAAAGATCAGCCTTCTCTGTTACTAACAGCCTAAATAATCCCATGATACAAAAACGGAAAAACTCTGTGTCAATTTATTTTCATTGTGAATTTGAGGCCTGGCACCTTAGTGGAGACTGCAAGTTGAGTATCACTGCCCTGATCAAACACTCCTCATGTCTACTGGGAAGCTGGAATTTCCAAAAGTTCCCAGTTGGAAGTATTAACTGGAACGCCCCCTGAAGTCGGACTTCCGACTCGGAAAGTTGGATGAGCCTCATTAACCTCAAAATCCAAGATGGCTGCCCGGCCCATCAACAGCAAGTGACAACTGTAGTATATACTCTTATTCTAACTTATTAGGAGTCTTACACACAGTACAGTCCAATTTCCATCTGTGAACATGTTGCTACAGTGTTTGTATGAGCAAGAAACTGCAAAATGCATCGTTATCAACAGGTATTGCTAACAATGGTTGATCACTTCTGGAGGACTAACAGTCAGTCGTCCTCAGGCAGCGAGAGCCAGGGAGGTTCAGCTGTTTAACAGCAGGGGAAAAAAATCACAGATGTCAACATTATGATTAGTATATCCAGATCCAGTTAATGATGAGAACTCAAAGTATCTACACCACGATGCTCAGGACTTTATTTCATATTTTACTACACTGGGGATGATTTTAAATGATGGGTGCTCCCAGGCGCCAGAGTTAAACAGCATCTCTATATACCACACATGTCAGGTGGACAGACGTGCAAAGCAGAAGTGCTCGCTGACACAGATTTTAACAAATTTGTTAAGAAAATATGAGAGAAATAAACCTTTTGTGTGCAGAGAAGAAGTCTTCGATCTTTTACTTTAACTCATGAAAAATGGAAGCAAAAACAAAACTGTTGTGTTTATATTTCGTTGAGTGTGTGTAGGGTTGCACGTCAGAGGAATAAATAGTCTTTGTATCCATTTTCTGTTTTTTTTTTCTTGACTATTTAACTGCACATCAATTTAACGGCACATTAATTTAACACTCTCAATCACCGCACCCCAAATAAAATCAGGTCTAATTAGCATTTTACAGGCCACATGAACGGCTATTTAAATCTCAGGCTAAATTAGCTTCTATCTCCAAACTGCAGCCCCGTCCAGCTAACTGAAGACGAGCGCGGGTTTAGTGTCCACAGTGACATTATGTGACTGGAAAAGATCTTTTATTAATGACAGAGCTGTGTGACCACACTTAATGTGATGGATGAGCGGCACAGCTGGACGCTGAGCAGGTTAAAGTACCTGTGCTGGCAGGTCTCCACACACTCTTTGCCCTCTCGGAAGAGGTGCATTTTACAGGCGAGGCACTCGTGGCTGTGCTTCCCGACGCAGGACTGACAGGAAGGGTGGCACGGTTCACAGTTCTGCCCAGACTCGTCCTCGTAGTGGCCTGTGGGGCATTCGTCCACGCAGGTGCCATCTGTACCAACAGACACACACACACACACAATGATCATGCGGCTACACAAACAAGTCACAGATGCCCGCAAAGCTTTCCAGGACACGCGGAGAAATTCACGAGCCAAACTCGACTCACTGAGCAGGAGATGTCTCTGGTTGCAGCTCAGGCAGTGGGATTTGCCCGGACCTGAGCACCTGTGGCAGTATTTGTGACACGGATGGCATTCCCCGTCCTGGTCTGCGTACTGGCGAGGGGAGCACTTGTTTGCCGATGGCACGCAATGGCCGTGGCCGTCGAGCTTATGGTCCTCTCTGCAGCTGGTGCAGGAGCCGGCGTGGGGCCCAAAGCAGGTAAGGCAAGATGCATCACAGTCTAGAGATAAAAAAGTTACAGAATCAAAGGATATTATCACAACAGCAGTGCAGCACATGAAAGAGATTGGCTTGACTTGCTAAATATATGATATCTAATAACATAATAGTTTATCTAACAATAAACCATTACCATGAGATTTGAATTGTGTGAATCAGCTCACAATTTTATTTTTCTTTTATTGCAGCCTTCCTCTGTGACTAAACCAACTGATAACAACCAAACAGAAGCCATCTTTGTGTGGATGCACGCTCGCTCTGCAGCAGAAGATCTTTGAACAAGAACAGAAAGAATCAAAGGCTTCATCAGCGAGGCTCTACGCCCAGCACGCATTCACCACAAAAACTACCCATGAAACACTTTCAGGAACACGCTGGGAAATATACATTCATTATTAGTTAAAGGGATTATTTAATGCACGGTTGTATGAGTTACTGATCCAGAGTCAGTGTATTCCTTGCAGTAGATTGCGGTCTGTACGCCCCCAGTTTGGAGAAGCAGCAGGAGCAACAGGCAGCTAAACAACGAACTGCTGTGGACAGGGCCAGCAACAACCACCCAGAAAAATCAATCTTGAAAATTTCACTGCTTCACCTTGCTGTAAGACAGCTTTTTCCAACAGGAAACCGCTGTTATACAAAGCAAATATTGCTCTCTTTGAAGTAGTCAGACTCCTAAGTCAAAAACGATCATTTCAATTTGCAGAATACAGTTGAGTGAGTTGTTGGTCTACCACTGCCTCAGTCTGTTAGTTTGTTATTGTGTCACTTCAGTGTTGAGGTAAAACAACCTGTTTCACATATGGAGGTTTGGTTGGTTTGGAGAGAGCGATGTCTGGCTTGGAAAACAATGACTTCCTGTTGGAGAAGGCTGTCTGATGGTAAAGTAAAGCCATGAAAATCAGTAAAACTTTAGGGTAAGGGTATTTGAATTATCATGAATTCATGCATGATTTACTGCATGGAAAAGACTTGTGTTACTATTAGGAATATACAAGACATGCCAGACATCACATGAATGATTTAATGTAAGAACATTATGTTAATTAAGGTAACAAACTGACCAATCACAGCAGTGCACATGTATTCTGTTGAATTCCAAGTGAGTTAATCATGATAAACTAAACATTACTCCCTCCTGACTTTATCATGTTTGTGGGCCTTCAAATAAAGTCCACCATTCTGTATATTTAGGTATAATGTATTTGGAAAAAACACAAATTAGATCATAACGTTACGTTAACGTTATTTAAGAAAAGACGGTTTGAAATGCCATGTATGCATAAACAACAAATGGTTATTTGCAATCATGTCATCAGTGTTTAAGATGGATAACCACTTTATTTGCAGGTTCATAAACATGATGAAGTCATGACGAAATAATGTTAAGTTTCCATAATGTTTCCATAATGTTTAGTCCATCATGGCTACAACACAGTACATGTGCACTGCTGTGACTGGTCAGTTTTTTTGGCCTGTCCCTTTAACCGCAGACTTGAAGACATAAACATCATTAATAACTCACAAATCATAATGATTGAAATACCTTAATTGTTCGTATTACTCTTGTTAATTCTTCTACATTCTTGACAGTTCATGAAGTACTATGAATGTATTTCATGAATGAAGTCATCAATGAACTGATGCACCTTCAACATCAAGTTACCAAACAATCTAAATAAAATGTACTTAAACTGATTGACTTTTTAGGACGACCTTTTTCTACGTAGCTAAAATACCTTTTGTTTCTGACCCTGTTCACAGCAGTTCATTGCTTAGCTTCTGTGCTGGTTCTCCTCTCTTCTTCTTCTTCAAACTGGGTGCATCTTTACCTGCATCTACTGTAGCTAATATACTATCGACTGCCTCATTAAATAATAATCCGAACTCGCCCTCTAATACACCTTTCCTGGTAGTTTCCACTTATTAGGTTCTTAATCACAAACATTTTCTGCAGCCTGCGTTCAGGTTCAGATGAAAACAAATATAAAATAAATCCCCCTCTGTCCGTTTTGCAGTACAGCAGTGTACTTCCTTTTAAATGTCTTACTGCTGGCAGCTACTGTATGTAGCAACAAAAGTGGGCATCGCCTACAACATTTTTCCTGGGAGAAACACACCATCCTTTGTGTTTTTGAATAACAAAACCAGAGCGGTGTGTCTTTCTCTAGGGAACTGTCTTTGGCATCGCTGTTCTGTTTTCAAGGTTTGACAGCTGCCTGTTAACTGTCTGAAAAGCGTTGCTATTTTAGTCTGAGCTTAAGTCAGGAAAGACACTCCGGCATAGTAGAGAATATAATTGAGGAAGTGCATGAAGGACGCTCCACAGAACAGAAAATGTTGCATCGGTGAGGAGAAAACAAAGTTTTAGGAGAAACAGAGCATCAGAGTATAATGAAAAATAAGTCAAAATATATTAACAAAATCACTGAGTTTTGATCATAGAAGTGCACTTTTGGCTCTGAAATTATCCCACAGTTAACAAAACAGATAAACTTGTGCTGTACGTCTCCTGCAGTACCTTTACATTCTCCTGTTAGAGCGTCTCTGTGGGTGTGAGAGGGGCAGGATGCCAGACACGCTCCATTATGCAGAGTGGCCTCAGGGTCCATACAGGCATCGCAGTCATTGTTGTTCGGGCCGTCACACAAAGCGCAGTCAGGGTGGCAACGCAAACACTCCCTTTCCTCTTTGTCCTCAAAGAACCTCTCGGGACAGTCAAGCACGCACAGGCCCTCGTGGAGAAAGTGATACTCCTCGCAGCCTGCACAAAGAACAGCTTTTAGCACCGACTGGGAGAACAATTTAGAACAACACAGTGAAGCTATACTATAGTCCAAGGTGCAAGGGTCTTTGATGAGACACGAAGGAAAAATTGATTTGAGAAAAGTTAAAGCTGTGCAAAACTGCACTCTCGTGTGGCACTTCTCAGATGGTTTGGGATCTATCAACATAACTATAGAGTATATGTCACTTTTTACCACTAAGTGAGTGTGCAAATGAATAAAATGAAGGCTGCCTTCACACGACAGCGTGTAATTAAACAGACCTGGACAGACGGATGGACGATTAAATTTCCCTCTTTTAGGGAAAATAAACTCGAGACAGGTGAGTCAGATGCTGTGCATTAATAAAATCAAAATTTCTGTCATTGTCATCAAGACACAATTGATTTAGTTGACACGTTGGAGAACAAAACGACGAGTCTACTGCAGACGTGGGCTCTCAGTCTGTATCAGGCCAACCGAAAAGTTCCATCCAGCCTGCAAGGCCATCATTCATGAGCACTTGGAAATATTGCAATTAAGATCTAAAAAGGAAAGTCAGTATCATTTTGCTTACCGTTAAACCATTATCAGGCTTTTATTCAGGTTTATTCAGGGTCAGTGTTGTATTCATCAGTAAGGAAAAATAACTGCATCTTTTATATGAAACTAAAACTTTATTCACCATCACTGAAACTTGTATCTGACACGACTACCAAACTAAAACTTAAAGTTTTGGACTCAACAAAAATAATAAGCTCACAATTCCATCACACTGCAATTAACAAAATATGACGCACAGCAGAAGTGCATTACTGTGTTAGCCAGCCAGTGAGCCCTATGTAGAAACATTAAGCCTATCCACTGTTAGATTTCGCCATTATTACATCCTTATAACACATTCGTGTCTGGCTCATGGCAGCCTGATCAACTTCTCATGTGGCCCCCAATTAAAAATAATTGCCCGCCCCTGGTCTCCAGCCAGTCATCAGCATGCTAACAGGTTCACAATAACAATATGAAATTGTGAACATTATGCCTGCTAATCATCACAATCTTTCACCCCATTCACACAGGACTAATATCACCAGGGGATGTGATTTAGAAATTATCCGCCCACATCTGTGTTTTGTGTGGCGTATTCGATTAGGATGAGCCAATTCTGCATTTTACTCAAATTTACTGACATTATTTCCCCACATATGATGTCAAGGCTCTGCGTCACATTGATGTTTCACAAGCAGAGCGTCTGTTTTCCTGAAGCATCATTAATGATGCAGTTTAGAGTTATTTTTCACACTTTCTCTTTGCGTTACAAGCAGAAATACACATTTGTAATCAGGGGTGTCACGGTACTCCAAATCCACTATTCAATTTGACTTCTGATTTTAAGATCATGATTTCATTTATATTAATTTTTTTATTTAAACAGTTTTTGTTTTTTTGCACTGACAGAGACACAATTGTTAAACCATGGAGTCTTGATTAGTAAAGATCAACAGATCATTGTTTTTATCGTATGACAATTGTCTTGGAAAAAACCCAGAACACAGTCTGGTATCGAGTATGAGAACAGCCTTTAAGCTAGACTGTGTTGTCAAAGTGTTTGAGAGAAAAAAATACTGTAAGAACTCCCTGATTCTGCCTTTGATTATTCAAACTGAAAGCTCATTTCAATTGATTTTTAATTGAATATTGAAGCTAACCTCCTCTGTCATCGTCACAGTGGATAAGCGTTGATGGTAGCAATGAAACAAGAATTGGTTTCATGATAAACCAATGACACCCCCAATTATTTTTAGCATATCAAATGTTTAATACTGTGATAACTGTGTCTGATTACTACGCTTTGAAAAACTCACGGTAAATCCTGTCCAGCATCAAACAAAGTTAGGAACAGTCTAATAGATGCAGCAGCAACGTGGGTTTGTTTTGCGTCAGTCAATGTCCATTTTTCAATAGAAAACTTGGTGAAATAATTTCAGGTGTCTATCAGTACTTTTAGCACATAATACTGCAGTAATACTGTGATGATTCTGGTCACTACATTTTCATACCAGTTCATCTCTAGTTAATGGAGCTACAGGAGAAGTGAAGGAATCACCAGTTCTCCTGTGGTGGAAATGACTGTACAAAATATGTTGTGATCCATCCAATAGTTGTTGAGATATTTCATTAAATAGCGATAATGTAAAGGTGGTGCTATAGGAAAAGTCACTGTCTGGGCACCGTGAACGTGTGCACAAAATTTCATGGCAATCCATCCAACGCTGGTTGAGATATTTCAGTTGGGATCAAAGTGGTGAACCGACCAACTGACCGACATTGTCAGCCCCTGCAGCCACGTCACTAGTGAGTCTAAAAATAACAAGCAGCACACTCGCATGACAACACGACGTGAAGAGGACTACAGAGAGGCAGAGGCACGTTGTGAACGAGGCACTGAACGAGCTGAATTTGTCCTCGTTTGCATTGTGTTTCAGCACCTGTGCACTGGCCGAGTGGGCTGCACTCCTGACAGGCTGGGGGGCAGCGTTGGCACTCCCTGTCCCGGACAGTGTGCGCTGGGGGACACTCCTCCACACACTGGTGCTTGTGTAGGAGGAGAGGCTCTTCACAGCTGAGGCAGTGGGTGGCGTTCTTCACACAGGACGCGCAGCCCGCCGCGCAGCCACGACACACCTGGCCTGCAGGATAACCCCTGAGAGAGGCCAAAGAGAGATCAGGAGACACACAGACACGAGAACACAGTAGAATCAAAGTATTTCAGGTAGAAAGAAAGAAAGTTCCTCCCATGAAACTTCTCAAAACTCTGAATTATCTTGAGTAACCAGGTCATGAGTTTTGGAAAGAGACACTGGTTTTGATTTTTTCAAAAGTATTTTTGGTGCTATGAGCACCACGAGCCGAGTGCCTTTTCCTCCCATCATACTTAGAGCGAGGGTAGACATCTCTGCTACCGATCTCTCCAAAACTCTGCAACTCACACCAAAAAAAATCTAGATGGATAAACTGCACTACAGAGTAAAATATGTCATATGCAACTGTTTCCAAACAAGAGATGCTTAAAGGGTTAGTTCAGATTTTTTTTTAAGTGGGGCTCTATGATGTGCTTCCATAGACATAGTTGTCAGGTGTATTACCTATAGCAATGCAGGATACAGCAGCAAAATATATTTTAGCCACTAAAAAAAACAAAACAGCTAAAGTGTATGCTATGTTTAGAATATTGTCACAGCTTTGCCTTGCCATCAGACAGCCTTTTTTGATTTTTATAGCCAAGTCTTGCTGCCACCAAACCCCTTTGACAAAAACAGAAATTTTACCTCACAGAACACAGGAGTTGTTGGTTCATCACTGCCTCAATCTGTTAGTTTATTCATGCTATTGTGTCACTTCAGTGTTTTAAAGGGTTAGTTCAGATTCACCAAAGTTACTCAATAACACAAATAAACTGACCAGTTGAGGCAGCGGTAGACCTGCAACTCCCGTATATTGCAAGGTAAAATTCTGGTTTTTGACAGAGGAGTTTGGTTGGTTTGAAGAGAGCAAATAATGATGTCTGATGGCAACTGATACTGATTTTATTATTTTTATTTAGCCTTTCTTTAAGTGGCTAAATCATTTCAACTGAGGCCACAGCAGAACATTGCTTAGCTTCATACACTGGTACTCCTGCTGCTTCTTCAATACTGCACAGTTATCTACATGTACGTAATACTCTGAGTACCTCTTATAATCCCACTTCAAATAATTTGAATTATCCCTTTATCAGATAGACTATGTTGAAATCACTGGGCTGCATTGCTTTCAAATTCCTACTTAAGACCATGGCAACTATAAATGCTCTTGATGTATTAAATCCTAATTAAGTGATTTGTTTTCCTTGTAATATGTGTCAAGTTGCACTGCATATATTTTTTTATAAATTTAATTTGCTGTCATGAATTTGTGTGCTGCTGCTGCTGCTGTTGGGGTAAACAAGAGGACTGACATTTTGCTCTGCTCTGCTCTCTGCTTCAGCCTGCAGAGGACAGCTGATAATTACTCCAGACAATCATGTAGTACTTAAGCAGGCAAAGTTGGTTGTAAATATAAAATAAAAATCAAGCCCTCACGGCTAAAAAGTTAAAAAGGTCGTCTCAGTGCTAATGGAGCTTCGAGGACCTCTTCAGCAAGGACGAGATATTCTTTCAATCTCGAGGATGTCACAATTTAAAGGCACATAAACATCAAGTCAGAATCACGGCCAGTGAATATATATCCTGACATTTTATTTTTGGCTCTTCAGAGGTCATGCCTCAACATGATTTTGCCAGCAGGGTTAAATTCCCACCTTATTTCCAAACTGAGAATAATCAGTTTAGAGACAGAGCTGGAGCACACTCGTGTCCCAGCACGAGAAAAGCATCTAAACACATTTAACTTTGAGGCAAAAAACAAACATTGACAGGATCGACCCCTAACCTGACACACTGTTGGACGCACTGTCCGTCCTGCAGGAATAACGGAGCTTTCCTCGTGCTCTGACAGCGGCTGCAGCGCTCAGCGTCCGTGCACTGTAAACAGCCTGGAGGGCAGGCCTCGCACGCACCGCTCAGCCGACTGGCAAAGAAACCCCCCGGACACTTTGACACACATGTTTGCTGTGTGGTCAGAAACCGCCCTGCAGGAGGAAGAAAGAGTAAACACCATCACTGCAACAGAGCTGGATGTGCTGTGGTGCAGCCACCAGAACATGAAACTGCTGTTTACAGGCCTGAAATTATACAAACACCTCGTCCACGTAGGTGATTGACGGACCTTTTGCACACTGTGTACACTGGTTCTTCTCCTCTCCAGAGCAGGACTCGCAGGACGGGTGGCAGTCCTCGCACGCTCCGTCATCTGGAGGTTTAACAAGCAACAAAGTGAACATTAAAGAGTCACGGTGCTTCTGACTGCAGCACGACTCACGGCGGAGAGAAACCGAGCACTAATCCAGAACCATCGCTGTCCAGACTAACAGATGGAACCAGAATTTCTCAGTCAGATGGTGGTGGACAATCTTAGTAACTTATAAGGAGGGAAGCAAAGGTTGCTGGGCACTGTTTTCAGGTTCCAGTGTGTAGGATAAAATGAGCTTGGATTTCGGCTGGTTTGTCACGAGTTGAGCTTGTTTTTAACCAAATTAAACATTACTGCATATTAAAAAAAAATATTTATTCATAACTGAACACATCCAGTCACTCAGCGCAAGTTTGATCTTACATAATTTACATTCATTCTGCCGAGAGGAGATAAAAGTTACCTTCATTATGTTGTGTTTTTGCAAATCTGTATCCTCACTGTAACAGAAATCTTGATGCTTACAACATCATTATTTTACTGTCGAGGCTTGTTGCTGTTTACCAAGTTAAATAAAACCTATTCTCTTTGTTATTTGAGCTGTCCTTTTATTTTTTCTTCATTTTTAAGGCAGAAGGCAGGAATGGAAGAAAAAGTTTTATAGCTGCATTGGAGCCTTTAATTTTTGTTTTACTGCTGTTTTATATTGAAAAAATGTTATGAAAACTGTTATGAAAAATACAGCTGCTAAGTTAATAAGCAATTTTTAAATTAACATCATATTTTGGTGTTTTTCTTACATCAATTTGGGGAGAATTTCAGCAATTATTGATCTGGAAAACCAATCAAACCAATCTGGCAACCTTGTTGTTGTGAGCCATATTACTGTAATACTGCTAACAGTCACAACATAACTTACATAACCTCTAGTTGACATTTTTGGAAATTTCTTGTCAACATTTAGATGAGAAGATTGACACCACTCTCATGTCTGGACACTTCAGGCTAAAGCCAGGGACTGGTTAGCTTAGCTTAGCATGTTCACTCTGTACTATTTTGTCTTTCTTTTGTCTTTTATTGTGACCTTTCTTACTTACTAGGAGAAACATAAAAATGATGAGTTGTGGTTTTAAATGGGTTTTATGCGCTGTAACTAATTATTTGCAGGGTGCAGAGACTTCCTCTCGCCTGGCAACCTTTAACTTAAGAAGAGCCAGGTTAGCCATTTTCCCAGTTTTTGTGCTAAGCTAAGCTAACGACCTCCTGGCTGTAGCTTCATATTTAACATACAAACATGACAGAAGTATCGATCTTCTCATCTAACTGTTGGCAAGAAAGTAATTAAGTGTATTTCCAAAAATATCAAAAACCCTCCGTCACAGAAAATCATGTTCAAGTTACTTTACACTTAACTTGCACAGATGTTTTTCCACTTTGTAAGCAGCTGATAGGAATGTATGAATTTATGACTGAAATGTTTGGTCATGATATGAGCGATGACAGTCCTGGATCAGGGCTAAGGGAAACATTTTAGCATGACATCAGCGTGGACGGGGATATTGCACCTTTGCTTCCTTTTCTGCCTGAATTTCCTGTCTTTAAATGAACAGTCTGACATGAGGAACCTGCTCATTTACTGTCTTGCTAAGAGTTAGATGAGGATCGATACCATTCTCATATCTGCATGCTAAATATAAAGCTAGCGCTAGCGGATTATTAGCTTCCCTTAGGATAAACACTGGAAAAAGAAGGAAACAGCTAACCTGACCAGCATGCCTTCCTGTAAAACGACAACTTGTCGTCTCCACACAGATATCATTTTTTCACCTTTTACGGAGGCAGACCAGACCAGCTGTTCACCCCTGCTTGTAGTCTTTATGCTAAGCTAAGATAATTACCTCCTTCATTTAGCTTTCCTAAAATGTCTTCTAACAACAGCATTCAAAAAATACCATTGACTAAAATTAGCGTGTAAACCTCACTCATCACAATCTGAATGAACTCGTAATTAGCTGACACAAAAGCTTAATTGCATCCTGTAAAACGTGCTCTTCCAAATTTGTGTGAAGGTTTAAGGCTTCTATAGTTGTTGCAATTCAAAGTTTAAGAATAACTTTACTTCTGTGTGTTCATTTTCAACCTTTGTATTAACCTATGTACTCTTCTCTGAGTTATTTTAGTTCCTATAATTAAGATGTCTTGCCGCACACTAATTACCATATGTTGTTTTAAGGTCTGTCCAACTAACTCTTAGGGGGGAACTGAATGTTCAGCATATACAATCAATTATTTTAAAGTCCGTATCTGGCTGACGTTCAGTAGTTCTGCCTGTTTTGAGTACTTAAGTTGGTACAGGGTTCAGGGACGGAGGCACACAGACCAATTACCCTCCAAGATTTCTTTTCTGCCCCTGTGAAAGTGCCCAAATCCCTGCTTCATTATGGGCAGACAGTTGGATTAGTGGAATACATAAGTATTAGTCTCACCGCTGCGAAAGGTCTTAATGGGACAGACCTCATGGTCAGACACACACTCTCCGTTTTCCAGCGTCTTCCCCTCCTCGCACGACAGACAGTCGTCGTCCTCCGGGCCGCTACACGTCACGCAGTCCGAGTGGCACTCCTCACAGTCATTGGTGTCTTCGTCGCCATAGAAACCCTCAGGACACACTGAAACACAACTCCCCTCTGGGGAAAACAGTAGAAGTTTCTCTGAGATCAATATTGCATGTAACCCACTTAGCTGGGCGAATGCATTCATAAGGAGTTTACTTAAAGGGGAACTCCGCTAAATTTATAAATCAAAGTCAGCTTGCAGGTCTCTGCATGTGTGGAAAAAGCTGCATGTGACTTCAGAGGGAGCCGTGTGAAGTTTGATATGTAAGTTGTGGCTGAGCCTCCTCATCTCTGCTTGAGGCCACCAGCTTCAGGCTGCATCACCTGCTACCTGCATAACAAATCCGAATCTCTGACCAAACTGTCTAAAGTCAAATTGCAATATGGGTAATGTAAGATTTTGACAAGGGGGAAGAATTTGTGGAATTAAAAAAGTAAGGCCGCACAATAAATGTCAGGACCGATAAGTTATCAGCTGGTATTGGTCTATCAGAACTGTTTTTAGTTTAGTTTTCAGTAAGATTTAGTTCAGTCGGAGCAACTGAATATCATTTCATCCATCTTTGCTCACTACGTCTGAGCCTTTATTACCCTCAGCTGTGCATAAACTACAGGTTATGTGAACTACTTTTTAAAAATATCAACCCACTCTCTCCATCCCTTAGTAGCAGAGAGAGTTCAGGGGGTTCAGAGGGGGTTGTGTGCTTGAAGATGTTAGTCTGGTCTGCCTGACTCGCTGATCCTATGTTGGACTGACATTTGTGTAAGTTAGAACAGTAGCATGATATCATGATAACTGGCAATATGACGTAAGTGAAAGCAGCATTGTTACCTGCTCCAGAGGTGCAAGAAGACTGGAACAGCAAAAAGGAGAAATACAACAAACTAATTTCACCAACTCAGGCAGAAGCACCCAGTTCACTATGAGAGGAGACAGAAGTCCCGCGAGGAGAGTTCAACAGCTATTCTATAGTTAAAAAAATATTTTTCAGTATTATCATAGAAATACCCTGACTATCGTGGTATTAAAGGGCCGTAGCCCAGCCCTACTAACCGCGCTGGTGTATTGATAAATCCACGGCGCTGTCCGTGGTGCTGAAGTAGCAGACAGATTTATAAATGTGCCCTTTTCTCTCAGTCCTGCTCCTCGATCAGCTTCGTCTTGGATCTATAATATTCTCCATCTACAAATACTCAATTCTATACTATACTGTAACTGGTATACTCTACAGTCAGTTACACCTTCATGATCAAGCTGACAAGTAACAACATGTAGTTGCAGAAGAGTGAGAGGATCATAGAGTGTCCTGAAAAGTGCTATATAAGTATAATGTATTATTATTGTAACTATAGACACACTGCTGCCTGTAGTATTCCTATAATATGTATATGATCATCCAGTCTGTGCTGCTGAAAATGCCCCCTTTCAACCCCCCCACCCCACCCTTTTAAAAATTAACAGAGTCCAACAGTGTTATTGGAGTGCAATGTTAAATCTGTAGCGTACTCTTAAATATTCCATTTTATGTTACAGTACTTGAACTTGCGATATAAATTTATTTTACAGCTATACTCAAGGCTGTATAACCAAGTGGGCAACTGCCCTGAGGCCCCGACACCTTCAGGGGCAATTGATTAAATTTATTTGGTAATATGCATTATTAAAGCCCATATAAACTGAAACAGTAAGCACCTGCAGGAGCTTCTGCATTTTAACTAGATGCTAGATGTCTTGTAGAGCGGCTCCGTGTCAAAATCCAGTTTTAAGATCTTTAAAAGGTCGATTGATATCATGCTTACATGGTACACGTTCTTAAAAAAATATGTAAGCAATCAATATATCTCAAACTCACTTGGGATTCACAGCTAATTTTTTGCTGGCAGGTTAATCTGACTCTGGCTAAAGACAAAATGTGACATCATGTTGTCAAATATGCTGCGATGTCACACGTTAAATTACCACAACGTGAACATGAAGTAGAAAAGGAAGTACTAAGCTCGACCTGTAGCATTTAAACACTGCTTACACACAGTGTTGTACAGTACTGAACCACGTGTCATTAAACTAGTAGTCTAACTACATTTTGCAGTAACTTGTTGGCAGCTCAGCTACTTTCATATTTGCAGTGATTCAAGTAGTTAAACTACTTTTTTGGACATTTTTGTGCAGTTAAGTATTCAAACTACTGTACAAAAAAAAGCCCAAGATGCTGTTTTTTTTAAATTTCCCATTGCTCATTATTGTTATAATAATTGTTATAATTTTATATCTAATCTACATTGTCAAGTTGCTATTTTTAGTAGATTGAAGCAGCAGTTTGAACTTTCCAAGTAGCTTTAGTGATGCAAGTCTTTGATAATATGATTCTATATATGAGTATATTATATTTAATGCAGGACTACCTGAGTATTTCCATTTTCTGCTACTTACTACTTATAACACTACAAGTCAGAGGGAAATATTCTACTTTTTACAACTTTATCTGAAGCTATAAGTACTCGATACTTAACAGATTTTACAAGCAGATCATTATAAAATGTGATGCATTGTTTTAGATTAAACTTCCCAAAACAGTAAAATTCTGCACATACATTAATGCATCACTAATAGTAATCCAATATAATCATATTAACTTAAGTAACTTAAATATATAAGTTAATACTTTTACTTGTAATGGAGTATTATTATATTGCAGTATTGGTACTTTTCCTTAATTAAAAGGATCTAAGGCCTCTTCTGGGACTGTCAACACTGCTTTATGCCTCGACCAGGTGGGGCAGTTTTACCTGATAAGAAGAGGTCCGTCTCACACCAGTAGCACTCGTGTTCATCGCAGCTCACACAGTTGTCATCACATGGAACGCAGGTCATCTCCTCTTCCACGCTGTACGTCTTCGCCGGGCAGTTTTTGTAGCAGCCATCCTGAAAACTGATAACAGAAGCAGCAGTCTATACCTGCAGCTCTCCCTCACACACAATCACACATAAATCCACTCCACTCTCACAGCAAAAAAAGGGCCCTTTTCATTCGAGCACGGCAGTGAAGTGAAAGGCAGAGCGAGCGCAGAGAGGCGAGATCACACATGGCGACAGTGAGGCACACAGCCTTACTTGTAAAAGCCCTCAGTGCAGGACAGGCAATGCCTGGGGTTATCTGTTGAGAGCAGACAAAAAAAACTCAGCTCTCCCTTTAAACAGGAACTACCAGGAAAAACTCCAACATGGTCGGAAAGCACAGTGAGTGGGAGGAGAGCTCGGTCTACTGTGGGCAGCGCTCATTCTGGCTACCGGGCCGTGACTTACACAGGACACACTTCTTGCAGCCCTCCTCACAGGCCATGCAGTCGTCGTAATCTGGATCCTCCACCTCCCCTGAGACAAAAAGAGAGAGTGAAAGAAAGAGAGAAACAATAAGGAAAAGAGGGCGCAAGATTTCCTTCCAAACATGCTGCAAATTTTAACAGAATTTCAAGTAAACCTGCACAAGAAAATGCAAATGAATGCCTGTTTCCATCTACTGCCATTCTGCTATTAGGAGTTGGATCATCGAGATAAACAGTTGGTGGTTATAGTTAAAAGTCGAGGTGTAAGATTAGTATAGCAGGAGATAAATTCATTATTTTTGTGGACTTAAAATCATTTGTTGGCCTCGCTGACCTGGCGTTTGGCCTCTGAGCCCTCAAAAAACTGACAACGCCGACGGCCGAGTGGCCTTTGCCCTAAATGATGAAATTCCAGGCTTAAAACACAGCTGCGTACCTCAACGGATACGAGGGAAACCACCTCCAAAATAACACTTTGGCCTTGTTTACCTTCTCCACACTCCACCTTCGCACACGCCCCGTCAGAGACGTAGTACGAGGAGTTACACTTGAGGCAGTGGCTGGGGCCTGTGCAGAGGCGGCAGTGGTCGGAGCAGCGCTCGCAGCTCCTCTCTTTGGTGTGGTAGAAGGCCTCAGGACAGGCATCCAGACACTGGCCTTTGTACAGGTAACGCTCCACTCCAAACTTATCTGCAGGGAGAGAAAAAAAACGGAAATTCATAGTGTGAAGAGGTGTGATGCTGAACCTTGGCTGAACCTGCTCAGCGCCAAACAGACAAAGTTATCCACTAGTTGGTGAACGTACTGGAGCATTCAGCAGCTAAAGAGCCAAAAATATTCCTCAGAAATTGGTGCAGACCTGATCAGAGCCACGTGTACAGTAAATATTGGATTTACATTTGTCAGGTGGGCAGAAAAACAACATAAAATGAATGCAAATGTCGCTCCATGTTTGTGAATGTATAAACAATCAACTGTTCACCATATCAAGGTGATAGTATATCTGTGTTTTCGGCTGTGGAGCTACACAGTGGTGTTCACTGCTGTCTGTCTGTCTGTTTTTAGTCATTTTGTTAACAAGGAGGGTGGCATCCCCCATAAAGTCACACACTACTTATGCAGAAAATCAGAATTATCTCCATGTATAAAGTTATTCATAAAACCTTACACTGACAACTAAATAAAATCTAGACTTCACATAGTGGTTTTCCTCCTGTGTGCCTTTACTTTACATTAGCTTTATGAACACTGTGATATATATTATGTGTTTGGCTTCGTTTGTCACTGAATAACACGCGTTTCCTGGCTTCAGTCTCCTCCACCATGACTGGGATTTTGCCTTCCGAAAAGTTTTCTGTTCTCCGTTGGTCCGTGGATATTCCTGACCAAACACTCATTTGTGCTGCATTGTTTAAGGGGAAACTGCTCATTGCAGGGCAGGTCCATACATTTTGAGTTAATTCGTGATTTATAGATCACAGGTGCATAAGTTACAAATGGGCTTCTCAGAACCTGCGTGTGCAAGGTTTTTCTGTGCTCAGTGTGTTTTATGAATCAAACGTAAGCACACTGTGGAAACTGAACCTAAGAGTTCAAGTATAAATCTAACAACTGGCACAACTGGTAGGAAGGCTTTTCTTTTTCATTTCACTAATTAAAAGGCAATTTTTCACTATAATCATGTGCTTTTTTTAGGATTTTAACTTAAACTGTATTTGGTTGAATAATTAACTGCAGAGAGCATGTATGTATTTCTAGTTTTTATATTTTTGCTTGCATATTTATGCTCCGAGTGACTTTTAACTATTAGAAAGTTGCATTTCCTGTTTCCCACGGTAAGAACACAGAAACATGGTGACCCAGTCACACAAAAAAGATTTAATGGTTCACACACTCACCCTCACCAGTACCAAGTGTTCAGTTACTCTAAACTGCAGGTATTTAAATTACATAAAACACATCTTTGCACACATTTAGTTAACATTGTTAACTTCATGTTGCTAGTTGCTAACAGTGAAATAAATGAGTTTTTGTTTTTCCAGTTACCTGGCGTTACCTAGAGTTCTCTTCCTGGTCTGGCAAAAGATGGTGCTGAGGGCGGAGCCTGGTTTTATGCAGAGGCCTAAGCAAGGACCGTACCAAGACCTCTGACAGCATGGGGGGGGTCTCATTTTGTTAGGTCTGTTAGTTGAGTTGACATCTTGTTTTATTAGCCTTATTTTAAAGTACAGTTATGTTCTGTTGATCTTTTTTAAGGGTCCTACAAATCTGATAATTTAGTTGCCTTCAGTTATTTTCCATGTGGAATCTTTTTTAGGAGAATAAACCCAACTTTTTTGAATTTTAAACCTTGACTGCTTGTTCCACGACAAACATGATCAATAATATATGGAATTACAGACAAGAGGCTTTTAGAAATTATTCAGTAAAATTAATTCTACTAAAGTTCACCATTGTGTTAAGCTAAAAAGGTGTGTTAAACCTGATTTTTAATTCCCTCTCTCTCTCTCTCTCACGCACACACAGTACATAAACACACTTGTTCAGTCTCACCAGTGTCACAGCTGGTACAGTTGGCAGGTCCTGCGTCCACACAGGTTGCACAGGTGTGGTCACACAGGTGACACTGGCCACCTGACCGGTACTTGCCCTTGGCACATTCCACCACGCAGCGGCCCTCGTCCAGAGCCCTGCGGTCGACAACAACGTCAAAAAAAAAACCCAAACTTTCAGCTGCAACACCACAAAATCAACAGATATGAATTATGTCTATGCAAATGAGCTGAACTCATTTACATCCCAGCGTGTAACATATGGCAGAGTTACACAGATGAGTGTGTTGACACAGGGAGAGGAGAGGGAGGGGTGGAGATGGCTGGTTAAACTCAGAGGCAATGTGGGATTTTTAGATACTGATGCTGATTATTTTAAATTATGCACCACACACACACAAACACACACACACACACACACACACACACACACACACACACACACACACACACTGTATTCTTTAAATCAGTGATTCTTCAACCTTTTTCAACAACTAACTTTTTGCAGTCAGGTTCCCGCACAAAACATCTGTGGTAGAAAAAAAACCCCAACATATACTAAAGGGATAGTTCTCCCAAAAAATTAAAATTGAGTCATTATCTACTCACCTTCATGCCGACTGAAGGTTGGGTTTAGTTTTTCAGTCCACAAAACACAAAATAAATAAATAAAATGCCTCCATACTGGCCGTCTGGTGTAATCAAAGTCTCCTAAAGCCCCAACATGCCAAGATGACTTGAAAGACGTTATTTACTCTGTGCTTTTAGGCTGAATCTTCACTGCAGATCCTTAGCTTGGAGCCACGTTCATGTACCTTTGCACACCTGAAGACTGGGATTATACCAGAGGAACAGTATGGTGGCATTTTACTTTTTATTATTTTTCCATTTGAAAACTGGTCACCATTCACTTCCATTGTTTGGGAGATTCTGCGACACCGTTTTCCTGTGAAACCCGACTTTCAAACGGCATGAGGGTGAGTTGATAATGACTGAATTTTAATGTTTGGGTGAACTATCCCTTTAAGAGGTACAATGGAGCCCTGAGCCCTCAGTGTCAGCTTGTTGAGCTAAATCTTTCTCTGTGTTTTCAGCTGTTTGCTGCTGCAATTCAACCACAAATCCATTTTCTTGATTTTCGTCTGCCTTTCAATACTGAAAATGGATGACTGCTTTCTTCCTCTGTGAGGTTTTTGGGCAGTTGATAGTTTTCATCAGTTAATGATGGTTGTTAGGAAGTTCATCATAATACTAATATTCTGCCACGATGCAATGTTCATTCTGTTTGTTCAGACCGTATGTGTCCATTTATTTTTTCAGTGAATCAATTAATGGTTTAGTCCATAAAATTAAAAAAAAAAAAAAAAAGTGGAAAATTTGAAGTGAAAAATGTCCCATTGCATCCCAAAGCGGTGTCTTAAAATGGCAAACCAAAAGTAAAAAAAAAAAAAAAAAAAATGAAGATATTCAGTTTTACTATGATAAAGGAAAGAAGAAAATTCCGTGTCTCGTTTTGAGAAGCTGGAACAAAATGCCCATCATCACTTCCCAGAGCCCAAGGTGATGTATTTAAATGTCTTGTTTTGTTCAAACAAAAGTCCAAATTCTTAATATATTCAGTTTACAGTGATACATGACAAAGAAAGACAGAAAATCACATCTCTCATCTTGAGAAACTGAACCAGAGATTGTTTGGCTGATAGATTCCACTTGAAATATTACTGAAATTATTCATTCATCATCATAATAGCAGCCAATTATTTTCTTTTAATCGACTCATCAATTAAGTGACTGATCGTTTCAGCTCGGTATCATTTTCTTTGACATTTTGATTAAAATCAGAGAAGACTCTGACTTTAACAACAATAACATCATTTATATTAAATTAACCAGCATCTAACTGGCTTTGATTGTAAAAATACCAATAAGTCTGTGAAAACTTTATTATCTGAGACTCTACACGTTGGGGAGACACCTTTTTTTTTCAGCAGAGAAACAGGAGGATGTATTCATTTCCCCTCTGACCCGGAATCTAAAAAGTCAAGACCAACTCACCGTGAAGAAACGCAGCTGATGCAGTCTTCTCTGTGCGGCCCTGTGCACTTCAGACACGTTGCATCACACGCGTGGCACTTTCCGTTACTGTCCTGGTACTCTCCTGATAAAACATACAGCGAGAAAAGGCGATGCTGACCGAGAAATGAAAGAAATGAAATGAAACTCCACTGACTTATGGATGAGCTAAATATCAATATATTAATGTATATAACAGTAACACCTGTTATGTATACATGATATAAATTCAGGAGCAGGAAATCATTTTATTTGTTAAATTAAAAGTTAAATTAAGTTAAATAAGTAAGAACTTCATGTGTTAAAGGGACAGTGTATGAGGTACTTCTGCATGGTCAGTGTATTACCTACAGTAGGTGGCGGTCAAAAGGCAAAAAGCAAAATGTATTTCAGGCTCCTAAATAGATATATCAGTTTAATTGTACCCCATATTTAGAATAATTTGGTGTCAGACAACCTTTTACGATGGGAATCTGCTGTTATATGAGCCAAATATGATTCTCTCCAAAGCAACCAAACTCCTTTGATAAAATCAGTACTTTAAGTCACAGAACAGGAGTATTTCTGGTGCACTGCCGCCTCAATCTGTTAGTTTGTCTGTTTTAGTGTGCGACTTTGGTGTTTTAAAAGGTTAGTTCGGCTTCACTGAAGTGACACAATAACACAAAAAAACAGGCAGTGGTAGACCAGCATCTCCTGTGTTCTGCGAGGTAAAATCACGTTTTTTGCCAATGGAGTCTGGTGGCTTTGGAGAGAATGATATTTGACCTATATTTAGCTCATAGATCTGTCTGTTCATTGTAAGCCAGCAGCCCCTTGTGGACATTGTGAGTATGACAGGAGATACATGAGCGAGAAAGTCTGCGAGAGGTGGTGGCGTAGATGGAAACAAACACAGGACTTTGATCCAGGAGCTGCCCACAGCTGTGCATTGCTTAGCTTCCTGAGGCGACTGCCATCTACTGTAGGTAAAACACTGACCATTGATAAATACCTCATATAACACCACTTTAAAAAACCCCCACAAACTATCCCTTTAAGGTTGCATTATAGTTATCTAGCAGCAGTGAGCCAACACGTAATAGAGGGAGAAGATGGTTGACTGACCGTCTGTGCACTCGGTGTTAACAACACACACTCCCTCCTGCAGGCTGTGACCGCTGGAACAGCTGCTGCAGTTCCCCCGGCTCGGCCCCACACAGGTGAGACAGCTGGCGTCACACCTGAGGAGGAGAACACGCAGACTGAACACATGTGCACACAAAACGCACATACTGACTGCAAAAAAAAACAACAACAACACACAAACAGAGAGAGAAAACTACATCCATACAGACACACAACAACAAATACAAGCGTGAAAAGGAGCACAAACACTCTCACAGAAGCCAACCACCAGAATAAGGCCTGCCATCAGCAGATAAACAAACCACCCACACCTGAACACACACCAGTGAGCTCACCTCCTACATATCCTGTGCCCATCAGCTATCTCTGGGTTTGGCTCTGTGGCGTAGAAGCCAGCACTGCAGGAGGGCACACACCTCCACTCCTCCATCAAGTAGCCTTCTGCACAACGGTTGCACGCTTCAACACCTGCACCTGATGCCGCAGTGAGGCGGAAACAAACATGTTTGTGAAGGGAGAAAGGACTCAAAGGACTTCTGCAAACAGCCACAGCTCATTGTCACATACAACTCCAAATCCAGAAAAACTGAGACACTGTAAAAACATAAATAAAATCAGAATGCAAAGATTTGTGAATCATTTTCTATATTATATTATTATATAATCCTATATTCAACTGAATACCGTGCAAAGTCAAGATGTTTAATGGATAAAGTTTCATAAATAAACACACAAAAAGTTGGGACAGGGCTCTGTTTACCACTGTGTTACACCGCCGTCTCTTATCAAGACTCACTTAGTGTTTGGGAACTAATTGTTGAAGTTTTGAAGGTGAAATTCTTTCTCATTCTTTCTTGACATCAGCTTCAGGTGCTGAACAGTCTGGGGTCTGTGTTGGCCTATTTTTCGCTTCATAATGCTCCACACATTTTCAATAGGAGAAAGGTCTGGACTGCAGGCAGGTCAGTCTAAGTATCCGCTCTCTTTTACCATGAAGCCACGCTGCCGTGACACGTGCAGAATGTGAACATTTACATTTTGGATTTTGTTGTTTCACTTGTTACCAGCCTTCGTTGGTTAACTGCGCTATTTCAGTGACAGAAGACAGTGAGAATAAAAGGCAAACTGTTTCAGAAATGAAGATTTCATTGGGTGATCAGATACATGCTGAATTAAACACAGAGTCCTAACGCTGTTAATTCACCGTCTACTGTGTGTATGATGGTATTTGACAAGTTTTTCAGCTGTTACCAAAGTAACTACCCAGTTCGCCAAGTCCTGTTTGGTGCGGGAGAGAACGCACCTACCTTCTCATAATTTTAAACATGTTTGATTTTATCATGATTATGAACTATTTTTGATCCAAACTAGGGCTGCACTCATATTGCCATTACTTTGACTTAAAGTGGTAGTGATCATTTTTGCATTACATTCATTTTTACTGAAAAAGCCCCTATTAAAACACGATGATGTGACATTTGTTGGGGTCTGTACAACAAAATTTTTTTTCTTGCGCCTTGAGAACAAGATTTTTATACCAGGGAATCAATGCAGCGCTACTGTACTTTCTTATAACTCTGTTTTCTCAGACAGTTTGCCTTTTTTTCTTTGCGCTTTGGTTCCGACTCTGCAAATTGGAAACTGCACTTAGCCAAATTGCGATTTCAATAATATCCTGATTAACTGTGAAGCCCTAATCCAAACTTAAATTTAAAAAGAGCATACAAGCCAAGATGCAAAAGCAGGTGTTTGCTCTCCATGATGCCACGGGCGCCAACGCGTTAGGGAGATGGGGTTGTATTTGAAGAAGCCTTCATTCAGTACTGGACCCTGACCCTTGACCTCTCACCTGCACAGGTAGCGCAGGCCTTGTGAC
Organism: Lutjanus erythropterus; assembly: GCF_056507025.1. Taxonomy (NCBI): domain Eukaryota; kingdom Metazoa; phylum Chordata; class Actinopteri; order Lutjaniformes; family Lutjanidae; genus Lutjanus; species Lutjanus erythropterus. The sequence continues at coordinate 26,950,611 of NC_139336.1, read as the reverse complement.
AGGGCTTGCATTCGCCTTCCTGCTTGTCGTGGTAGAACCCCGCCGCGCAGCTCTGCTGGCACCGATTCCCCTGCAGACTGGAGAGGGCGGAGAGAGCATGTGGCACCGTGACACACACACACACACCACCAATCATGTGACACCGTCAAGATGACTCATTGCCAAGACTCAGTTTTCCAACCCACAGCACACCACCACCACAAGTACTTGGTAAACTGAGTCACGGTACTCCGGAAGCTTCTAACTTCTAACAATATGGTGAATCTTTGACAGAGATGTTTTGTGTTTTCCTCTGATGATACTGCAAAATGGAAATGAAGATCCATTTTTCTTTTTTCGAAGGATAACACATTCCTTTGAATACAGAGTTGAAAATATTGAAGCTTTTTCTAATTGTTATGATGCTGCAGAGGGTGTGTGTTGGTGTGTGTTTGTGTGTGTGCACTGGGGAGAATCAGTATTCTCAGCGGCTGCGAGCGAAGGAGCAGTGTTTACCGAGCAGTTAATTCAAGCATCATCAGAGAATTTGCTTCACCTTGTGTCTGGTTTGCATTCAGTGCAGATGCTGTAGGAGGTGCACTTCAAGCAGTTTTCACTGCACTTTCTGCACATATTTGCATCTGTGGGGGAATCAAACAATACACATGGAATACACATCAGAGCGATTAATCAATCTTACTCACACAACTCTCAACAGCACTTACGTCAACTGACTATTCATTAGCGGGCTCATATGCAGCTGTTTCCAAACAACGGAGCCTTAAAGGGATAGTTTGAAATATCTGAAGTGGGGTTGTGTGAGGTACTTATCCAAAGTCAATGTATTACCTCCAGCAGATGGTGGTCAGCACAGATTGGCTACGCAATGTACTTTAGCCACCAAAATTTTGACAGCTTTACCTGTCAAACAGCCTTTTTTGACAGGAAACTGTCATTATATAAGCCAAATATGGCTCTCTCCAAAACCACCAAACTCCTTTCACAAAAACAGCAATTTTACCTCCCAGAACACAGGAGTTGCTCGTCTACTGCTGCCTCCATCATTTAGTTTATTTGTGTTATTGTGTAACTTTGTGTTATTGTGTGACTTCTGTGAAACTGAACTAGTTGTTTAAAACATCAAACAAACTAACTGATCAGGGCAGCGATTGACCATCAAGTCCCACATTCTAAGATAAAATTGCTGTTTTTTTCAAAGGAGTTTGGTTGCAGGAAGACAGAGACAAAACAAGCAATTTAACATCAGTTTCCCATCGGAAAAGATTGTCTGACAGCAAGGCAAAGTGGTGAAAACATTATAAACATGGTGTACACTTAAAGTGATTTTTAGCAGGTAATTCACTATGGCTATGGAATAAGTGCCTCACACTTCAAAAGATCTGAACTACCCCTTTAAAGGTTAATTTGGGGACATTTCCTCTATATTGGTAAGAATAATTACAAAACACTTCATAAAGGCGGGTCTGAGGCCAGAAATCTGACCGTGGTCGAGGTAGTAGTTGTCCCCACAGGTGGCTGTGCAGGTGTTTGTCCCCTCAGTGAGGTGATGACCGGGTATACAGGATGTGCACTGGTTACTGCGACTCCCGGTGCAGCTCTCACAGGAAGAGAAGCACCTCTTGCAACGCCGGCGGTCACCCCAGAATCCCCTGGGACACTCTGATACGCACAGCCTGTTGGACAGACAAGGACCAAAGGACACGGAGGACAAGAGGTGTGACTCTTTATGGCTGGGCTGCACCAACAAGGATTCATTTTTAAACCTGATTAAATCATGATTTTACCTTCACGTTATCACCCCATTTACACCTGGTATTAAAACGTGATCTGTATGCAGATCTGGATCGTTGGACTGACAGCATTTACACCTATTTGAGATCAGAACACAAGCCTGAATTCCTCCAGATGTGGTCTGACAAATCTGATCACATTCTGATCACAAAGCATTTACACCCAGTGTTTGTGTTTTTCCTTATCTGGTTACTGTATCTAGACACCGATCATAATTTAATACCAGGTGTAAATCAAGTGTCCGCTGCACCAAACATTTAAACTAACTTAAAATTAAGAATCATTATATTTGAACCTGTCGTTAAACCTCAGTTAAGTTTTTCCTCTAAAGGTAGATTCAATTTATTTTGCGCCAACACTTTAAACTCCAACCTAAACTGTGATCAAGTATTAACTTTAAACTTGAGAAGGTTTAATTTTTCAAATGGCTGCTTTTTTGAGATGGATCAAGCAAAACAACCAAGTTCCTTGAAGAAAGTTAAAGTGCAGACTCAAGCTAATTGAGCTGCCAGTTGCTGCCAGACAGTCTCCCTTTTTTTTTTACTGTCCTGTTGTCCTTTTTTTAATCTTCTATTATTGAATTTTTCCTTTAATTAAAAGGAGGAAAATTAGAGCTTCTCTGCCATGTCAAGAGTTCTAACTAAAGTTTTAGCTAGCTAGCAAACAATGTAATGTTTTGTTAATTTATTTTAGCCAGCTAGCAAATAATGTGACAATTTGTTAACGTTTTAGCAAACAAAATAAGATTTTGTGAACTTTTTGGCTAGCTAGCAAACAATGTAACATTTTGTTTAGCTAGCAAGCAAGCAAATAATGACAGTTTGTTAACATTTTAGCCAGGCAGCAAACAACATTTTGTCAAACGTTTAATGTTATGCAACATTTTCTTCTCAAATTATACTTAGTTATTTATTTTAATTTGGGCATGCAATCATCTCCACACTGATTAAAACATTTTATTTTGGTTTACATCAATAAAGTGAGATTACTTTTTATAATGTGCAGCAGAGGTCTGCTTAATTTCAAATCTGGACCTACTCATTTTAAACCTTGTTTTGTTAAACTGAATAGAGCTTATCTTAGATTTAATTCATGTATGTTGGTGCAATCCAGTCTAAATGAGCAGGGATGAAGATTTCCACCCTCGTAATGTGAAACCATGGTCATGTGACTCTTTGCCATTCAAGCATTAAGAATCTGCCACAATATGTAAACATGTGGACTAAATAACAGCTGATTGTTTTCATTTGCAATATGTTTGAGCCTTATGCTCTGCAGCAAGAGGATAAACACATACTGTACAGTGATTTCTGGGTCTGCTGACTGTACTCTGTGCTGTGTGATCATGTTAACCTTGTGTTGTTCTTGAACTTGAGAAAAAAGTGTAAACACGTGACACACTGCTGCGGGCTGGGCCCCTCACATCCATCGTCACTGCATTCTGGGTCGCAGGGTCCTGGAAGGGCAAATACTCGCAAAGTCACTGCACCATCACAGCAACAGCAGGGAAGTTATTCAGATCGCTGATATGGTTCTTTATTTAACTGATATCCACTCTAAATCTGCATTCGAGTGCATTTATCTGAAGACGGGGCGGCTTAATACCAGCTGAGAACAAGACTCACCGCTGTATTCTTCAGTGAGGTCACTATCCATCGGCATCTCGACCGATCGGGCTCGCTCACGATGCACGATGGGATACGGCTGCTCTGCGGTGCCATAAATCACCAGGGACCACTCCTTCAGCATCCCTGTGAGACAACAGACCGAAAGAAAGAAAGAGAGAGAGCTAGATAAGAGGTCTGTCCCAGGAGGCCTGCACTGTATTTCAGCTGTTGTTCTAGTTGAACTTCAATGTACGTTTCATAATAGCGAGATGTTACAAACAGGAAGAGCAGACCTGGTTCAGTGCCGTCTCTCTTCTGAGAGGGAGTATCCCGGATTCTCAAAGTCCACTCCCCCGCCGCCTGCTCCCCCCAGCAGTGAGTCGTCATCAATTCCCAGTTCTCAAATCCCTCAGTGGAGTCATCAAGAGGCCTAAACCACAACATTACGTAATCACACAATCATCATCATGAATACTACTAAAGCTACTACTACAACTGCTTATACCACTACTATTAATGGTCATAACAGTCACATGGTTTATAAGAAGAAGTGTTCAAATCCTTTACTTATGAAAAAGACACAAGTAAATGATGTACAAATACAAATACTCTACTAAAAGTAAAGCGGAACTGCACAATGAGGTGCTAATATCAGGCTAAAATAGTGAGATTAAACAATTAGCGTTAGGGGATTAACAGTGCAATTAGCTGACTGTTGCAGAGCTCAACTAGGCTCAACTAAACTAGTTAAAGTAAAGCTGTGTGACATCTGAACTGAAAACAATATTAAAAACGTGACATGTAACGCATAGTAATGTTTAGCTGCTCAGTGTTTTCTCAGGCTGACAGAATCCTCTATTATTTATGAGGATTTATTTTTCTTTACTTATGTCTTCGTATAATTATTACTAAACAACCAATTAGTTAACAGGACAGGTAATTATGAAGCAACAATATGTGCAAAAAAGGGCAGTAAACATAAGGTAATGAAGGACTACTCACTAATTACTTAGTATTACGTATCACTTTATGTTAGGGGACACAAAAAGAGTATCTCATGTTTAAAAGTAATTAGTAATTAATAAGTCATTATTAGTTTTGTGCCGTCACCAGCTAGTTCAGAGTTGATCAGGAACCATTCATAAACAAACTAATCATTACCTAATGATTCATTAATATATGATCTCCCAGTCTGTTCAGTGCCGTCTACTGTTACCATTGCTGGAATTCTCTGCAGGCCTCATCATCCTGCTCCTGTCCACTCAAATGAAATCCGGTTTGCCGTCTACCATCTGCCTGAATCCATGTGAATGCAGCTTTGTGTGTGGGTCCGTCACTATGGGTGACTACTTTCACATTATACACAGTAGTTTCAGCCATTATAAATGTAAAAAATTAACTGGAGCAGATTTAATTAGAGAACTTTAGCAAGTGTAGATAGTTACTTTTCCACTGATGTGCTTTAAATCACAGGTATCAACATTTTAAGTGTCTTGTTGCTAATTTGTGTTGTATTTTTTAGAATTAAAGAGGTTTTTTCTAGAAGTAAGACACTGCATGAAGCAAAATAATTGCCAGAAAATAATTTAGCCAGAAACTTGCCCAGATACCAGTTCCCTGATCCGCTGCGATTTTCCACTAGTGTTTGCCAAAATCCACATTTTTTCCCCCTAATGGGACAAGATGCCAAACTGAGGAATTTAGCACCGTGGAGTTATGTGCTGTGCTCTAAATGAAAAAGTGTGGCTCACAGATTACTGCTGCACGGCGAAGCCACAGGGGAAGCGTTGTAATATTTTAGTTTCCACACATTCTGTCCGTGATTGAACATCTTTCTTAGTTACCTGTTAGCTAGCAGCTGCGACACGGTGCCTGAAGGTGATGTGAGCGTAATGGAAAGGTCGCCGCGACGACTGTGAGTGATGGCAACGCTGACGACGACATGCTCCACATAAACAACGTGCTGCAGGGGCTCGCCGGAGCAGCCCGCGCTCTCGTACACAGACGTCAGCGCGGAGCCGGGATGAATAGTTCTGTCATGAGACGGAGAGAATAAAGAGACACGGCGAGCAGCAGAGATGAGAGGAGGAGGCAGAGAACAAGAGAGAGTTACAAGGAAAAGGAGCAATAAAGAAAATGACACCCATTAAAGTGTGCGAGAGAAATCCATGTGAGAGCTGAGACAGAAATAGATAAAGTGTGATGAAAGGGGAGGAATCAAGGGAAGCCCTGACTCAAAGCGGAGATGTCTCGCTGTGCGGTTGGCGTGATACCTGCTCAGCTGGATGGGGGCCTCCTGCACACACTCGTGCTGGGAGGGAACTTGTTTCCAGCGCTCGGCCTCCTTCACCATGCTTTCAGCATCCAGCAGGCCGAAGCCATACAGGTGGCTCACTGATGCACACACAAATATACACACACACACACACACACACACACACACCACATTAGCCAGGGCATAAAAGGCGCTGTAGCTTATAAAAGACATCTCACACTCCTGGGACTTTGTAGGCGTTTATTACTGTTCTGCTCACAGAACCTCATTAGTGTGTACGCTCGCTGTTTGATAGTTTCCCTAAAAAGAGCTGAGAGAACATTTACCAAAATATGCTTATCAAGCTTAACCCATCTTTGTAAATCTTCTTTATTATAAGTTTTGGGAAGATTGCATTCAAAAGATATCGCGCAATTATGCATTTTCTCCAAACTATTTACAAAGAAAAACAATTTGGAACTAGAAGAGTGCAATCAGTGGAGTTCAGATCTCCACCAGAAAAGAATATTTGGGTGTAATTCCCTTGTAACCACCAACATTTTGATGACTAACTGTAATTTAATTACAGAATACTCTAAGGGATAATAACAATTATAATCATTTTGTCTTTAATTATATGTAAGTAGTTAATCTCCAGCACTACTAGTATCCTATTAGACATTTATTTGAAATTTTGTCCCCATTATCCCTGCCGGACATAAGCTGGGAGGGGATCATGTAGTGACTTTCACGTGCGTGTGAATGAGTGAGCGTGTGGTCACTGGACCTGCAGCTTGTCCACAGCTAATCTTGAATACGACTGGAACGATCAGCCTGTATTTTCGTGTGCGAGTTCATGACTGTATGCTAAAGAACCTCAGTGATTCAAAATTCTTAAAAAACATTTTTTATGTTTTCAGGTCATCCCATCCTTCTGAACACGATATCTCACGTGCACTTTGAGGGAACGTTCACTAGAACTCAGAGATGAACCGATTTGATTCTGGTGGTTTAATGTCAAGGTCACTGTGACCTCATGTCCATCGCAACTGTTTGACTGGTTCGTGGAGACATACACAACCGTGAGGCAGTAAATCCATTTTTTGACTGTTCTGTTTTATACGACCACTTATAGTTGACCTCTCACTCTTCTTAGCAAGTGATCAACAGCTGCCTCGGTGTGACATCGTAAGGGCCACGCTGATGCTGAACTTTGCAAATCTCTGCTGGTTGCATCTGGCACTTGTGGAGGCATTGCAGTAGGTGCTTCACCATCTGTTGCCTGGTCGGGATCGGCACTCTTAGCATAGTTAGCGTATAAATTCTTGAGTTATGGCCAAAAACATGATTTGTAAGGTCACAGTTGCCTTTGACAAAATATAAGTCATCCTTCAGTCCAAGTGGATGTTTGCGCCAAATTCAAAGAAATTCTCTCCAAGTGTTCCTGCATTCACAAGAGTGGGATGGATGTGAGGTTATACTAAAATCTAATCAGTTTATCTTCGAGTCCAAGTGGACATTTGTGCCACGATTTAAGAAATTCCCTCGACACGTTCTTGAGTTATCGCCTTCAAAAACATAATGCCTCTGGCCACAGCTGTTGCCAGTGTGGACACATGTCAACAATTTTCAAAACTTCTGCAGCCACAAAAAAATTAAGCTGATCGGTCCAGTAGGATTCGAGATTAGCTGCATACAAGCTCAAGGTCTGTTGATCACACATGCATGCATGTTTGGAGGAGGTTTGGTGCCCTGATAGCTCAGTTGGTACAGTAGAGTGTGTGTTAAATGTATTGAAGCCAAGTCCTCTGCAGTGGAAACAGGTTTGATTCCAGCCTGCAATTCTTTGCTGCATGTCATCCTCGACTCTCTCTCCCTCTTTCCTGTCACACCTTTAGCTGTCCTATCAATAAAGCCATATAAGCCCCCCAAAAAATAAGTTTCAAAAGCAAAAAAAAGACATTTAGCAGTGGAACTACCTTTGTGTCCGGCTCCATTAACGTGCCAGTCAGGTGCAGCGAGATGATGAGCTTTTGATGTTCGGACAATAATGTGCTGCACATCCCTCCAGGTTAGCAAGGGGCTGTGAAAAGGTCAAACAGAGGGAAAACATCACACTCTCATCATCCGCTCGTACCTGTTAACGGTGGACAGATTCTGTGTGTGTGTGGGAGAGCTGCTGCTGCTGCTTTACTTGGCGTCCAAAGTGAGAGCGATGACACCTGCAGCCATGGCGGAGGAGAGGGAGGTCTCAGATTTAGCCCGGCTGCAGCTCTGCCGTGGACCCAACGTTACCTGTCGAGGACACCCAGATCTTTTTACCTTTTTAATATTTAACAGCGTTCACCTGCTTTTACACAGGACTGCGCTTTTCTTTTGTGTTCGTTGGCCAGGACTAAGAAATGTGATCACGTTACTCCTTGTTTTAGTCTCTTTACAGCGGCTCCGTGTATGTTTTAAGATTTCACTGGTTCTGTTTAAGGCTCTTCATGGCCTCTTCTCCCTGCCACTGTGCATCTGGTACCTTGAGATCCTCGGGCAGAGTCTTTTGTCTGTTCCAGAGGCCCTGCTGAAAACTAAAGGGTACAGAGTGTTTGCAGTCAGGAGCCCCGAGGCTCAGGAACAATCTGCCCGAGGAAATCAGGTCGGCCACAGTCAGCTATCTCCTTTACGTCCCTTCTTAGAACAAACTTTTGTCGCAGAACCTTTGCTGATTTTACCAGAGTTTTAATTGCTTTTTAACTTCTGTTTCTACTTTTATTTCTTAAAATGTTTGTTTTCCTATTCTTGACTTTCACACACCATTTTATACACCACCTTGTATTTATCAAGGGTTTTCTTTCTTTTTTCTTCATTATTTTCATTAAGTTTCATTTCAAGTTCAAGCAAATATCTCTGCACCTCACTTGACATGGTTTTGTCTGGCAATTACTGCCATTTCTAGACTATTGATTAATTATCAATTAATACATTAATACATTTGTTCCACTACATTTTTAAAAAAATATTTTCAGGACTATATTATACTCTATGATCCTGCCAAACTATGAGACTGCACACGTCTGATCGGTCTCAAAAAGCCCAAATTAAACTGACATTTGTTATAAGATGGTTTAAGTCTCAGGTACATGTGAGATAATTCATACAGACTAAACTAAATGTCTTATTAAACTTATCACACGATGTCATGGAGCCGACTTTTTCCATTCCCAAAATGTAATTTCTTCGAGTTGGTATGTATCCTGCTCATCTGATCAACATTTATATGCGCTGTGAAAAGTGCTTGGTCACTTGTGTTTAGTCTTTCTGCTCACACAGGTTTTCTGTAGGGGGAATTTAATTCCTGACCTGTCTGACCCTTTAAGAAGAAGGAGTGCACTGACCCATTTAAATGTCTTGTGGGTATTTTCCTGCTGTAAGGTTAGTACTTTCAAAAGACAGGAATGTTTACTGGTTTATCAACTTCACTAATGATACGTATTTTTTGATACCGTCTCTTGAGAGGGTACATGATTATTTTTTGTTAAAATATAGTCAAGGATAGTTTAACTCCAAATTATCCATCCAATAGGAGACTGATGCTACTAGAGTCAAAATGGCACTAATTCTCTATCTTATATTTGGGTTGGTAAGCTCCCAGGATCCAAAAAGCGAGGCCCAAACCTTACCGAACATGTTGCTATATTCCTGGGCTGCTAACCTCCAGAAGCATAAAAAAATGGTGTCACTCCCCTGACATTAGTTGGTGCATTACAGAAGCCAACTCCTGCACTTCATCCTCTGTCCCTGCATTATGTTTTTTGCTCCCCTTTCAACACGTTTCTCTCAACAGACACACAGTTTTGACAACATTTCTTTCTGTCCTCACCTCTATCTGCAATAATCACCTCTTTTTCCTTCCACTCCAGATCCAATTTTTACGCTGTGGCAGAAGAGAGGGTCTGGTCTCTCTTTGTGACCTCTACTTCGACGAGATGTTTGATTTGATACACCAAAGATAGCGACAAGATTTTCAGAACTTCAAAAGTCTATTCAGATACTTTTAATTGCATAATTTTGCAAAAATTTACCTCTGTTAGAAAATATAACCTCCACCCCACGATTACAAAACGATATTTCATCAGTCTACAATATCCTCCTCTCTTCTCTGGCTGAAGGATACATGGGAAAAAGAGCTGGGGCTCAAACTGGACGACAACTGGTCGAGGGATGAACCTCATTAAGTGCAGTAAAGTTTCCTGGTGCAGATGACTCTCTGCTCTTTCTCCCCAGCAGAACACACACACATCTTTCTCCTGCCCAAAACTTGACATCTTTTTTTTGACACCATTTTCTACACATTTCCTTCTCTCTGCGCTGGTTGATTGCCATTTTTCTGTCTCCCGTTGAAGGCAGGTAACCAAATACCACGCTGCCTTTGTCGTATCCTAACCCCCCTGCTGCAGCTACTTCGTCTTTTCTTCGCTTCTTCAGAAGATCTCTGAAAGACCTTTCTTTCCATATCAATTCTCTAACTTTGATAGACATTTAATCCGATCAATACCCCTCTTTATTCCTTGAGTTCTGTTTCTTCTTCTCCCTTTTTCTGAATTACTTAATTATTTATTTACCATTGTTCTTATCATTATTTATTTATTTATTCTCCCTCGTTTCTTACTCAAGGTATTGTATTCTTTACCCCCAGGGGCTTGTGGGAGGGTGAACTGGTTCTGTGTCTGTTTATGTTTCTTTGTGGGTTGAAACAGTTTAACGTGTCAGAAAATCGTCAGACTTCTTATTTACAGTTTACACCTGCGCTGTAATGTTCTCTAAAGTTTGCTTAACAAATATTTCAGGGGAGAGTAAAAAAAAAAAAAAAAAGTGGTTCAATTCCAGCGTCCCTCCCCGATCGACCGCAGACAGCAGGTGACAGAGTCTAAACGAGTTGGTCTGTTTTTCACTCTGCAGGAACATGGAGGAGAGCCAGAGTTTTGTGTACTGTGAAGGTTTTTCCCCACTAATTATGTGCAGAGGACCCTGAGTGATGAACCTAAAAATAAATAAATAAATAAATAAACAAACAAACACCTGCACGCAGGTCTATCCTCTCTATTCACCAGCCTTTGAGTACACACACCACTCTGTCACTTTGACACAGTACTGCACTGTTAGTTCAAGTACTAGCAATAATTTGTGTATTGCCTGTAATTTTACATGTCGTGACTAATTGCTCTATTGTTTCTACTTTATTCTGTTCTTAATTTATATACACCTTTAACCCTAAAATGTTTCGTGTCCTGGGGGATAAAATCATTTGGTGGGCTGTGAGGAGAGCGCCATTAACCTTTAAATCATGAAAAACAGTGAAGGGGGGGGGGGCTCAAGTCCTCAGGTCATTTGCCTTTATGACAACAATCAAAAAATATGCTCATGTGTTCAAATCCAAGATGGCAGCGTGCGTGGACAAAGTTAGATGTTATTTTTTCATGTTTATTACATTTTTGAAGAATGATTTTACATGTTCTTGTTTAAAAATAATGAATTACACTTCCTAAACTTTGATTATCAGGCACTAAATGTCTGTATCATGGTGGTCACACGGGCCACACAGGAATATGAAACTGGTAATATCACTCACAGATAGGTGACCATAATTACTGCACACCTGCCTTTGTTTTGTGGGTGTTACACAGGAGACTGCCTTGTGCTAAATGGGAGAGAGAAGTACCTATTCTGTCCTTGTGCTGCTGTAGCACCCGACATTCCCTTCCGGGGGATCAATAAAGGATTATCGTAACTGAACAAAGCATAAATCAAGTTAACGGGTTTTGGAAGCACTATAAGAGATTGCCAGGTATGTATGGTTGTGCTGCTGGCATGTTGTCAGGTGTGCTAACAAAGAGATTCTGCAGGGAAAAGGAAAAAAAAAAAAAAAACATAAGTGGAAAACCCCTCAGTGAGCCCGGAGCTCGAGGAGCAGCTCTCCATGTTCATCCAATTTACTCTAATGAGCCGCCCAACTCTGTTACCCATGACTCCTGCAAATTACATGAAGTGAGGCAAGTACCTGCCGTCGCCTGCCCTCCGACTCCACACCACACACTTACTTAAACAGAGAACACAAAAAAAAAACAACCACAATTATATTTCTTATTTTACCTGACGGGGATACGATTTAGATCAAAACATTGTATGTGGAGTCAACGTGCAGGTGTTTTCTCATTGATGCCGTTTTCCAAAAGCCACATAATTACACACTGTATAATTACAGACTTTCCTTCCTGGTGTGTTGCCAGGCAAAACACAAAACTTTCTGCCAATCAATCAGGCAAAAAACAGTACAAGTAGGTAATTAGGTATTCCATAGGAGGATTCCTCCTCCGACTTTAAGAAGCTTGTCATTTGGCCATATTGTCTATGCTGGCATGCTACAGTGGGCCTCCTGAGTCTGAGTTTGGCTTTCAGGATGTTTACAAAGGTACCTACTGTATAATTAGATGAGCTGCGACTGTTGAAGAGCCTTATAACAGAGCTCCACTAATGGCTTTAAGTGTAAATGAACTATAGGTTCCAAAAATACTCTGCTGAGGTGGAAAAACATTTCGCTTCTTCTTCCTGTGTCTTGTGACTTTAAAAGTTATCGTTCTAGCAGAAAGAAAGTTCATAGGGAGTATGTCTGGGGCGTATTTGCTTGATTGACAGGTGTCTCAGACCATCACACTCAACTGCAGGAGTTGTCGCTCGCTCGCCCCCAACGCTGCTCCCCCCAGCCAGCACCTCATTTCCCGAATGTGTATTTTCTGGCTTTAAGCAGCTGGCAAGACAGAGTGATTTTTATACTCAACTACAAGACATCCCTTAAAGTTCAGCCAAAGTTACAAAAGGTCATCTTCAAAAATGTTGTGAAAGTGATTTTCAGATTTGTTGCTAATATCATTTCATTATAAAAGGACTGAGAGAAATGAGGTGGCTGCTCTTTCTCTCAAAGGCAAGAAAATATCAAAACACACTCAGTTATTTCCTGTCTGTTTAGCTCTGCAGAAAAAAAAAAGCATTTCGTTCCCAGTTTGTGTTTGGAGTTATAGGTGAGATGTCAATACATTTAAATATTTCATATTTCATGGCATGTTGAAATAACAAGTTATTCACAATTTCCAAGCAATGTTAGTTGATACAAATTATTATGAAAACAGGAATGTCCTTGAGGGAAAAGCTCCATTTGAACCCAAGTAAATATTCATGAATTATTCATTTATTATTGGAAACATTATTCTGATAAATGTTGAATTGTGTGCTTGATGTTGACAAATTTCACATTTTATCATGTTCAGCTCGCCTGCTGTGCACCGACTAGAAAACTAAGAGAGATTATAATTGGATGTTTGTCAGTTAAACAGTGTCTGTTTTTCTTAAAATTAATACTAAATTACATGGTTCTTTCAAGGAAAATTCATTTTGAAAATTATTAGGGATTCTTCAGAAATAACAGATCTGTAAAATAAAGTGTTTGAAGACAATCATGAATGACAAAGTATTTAAACTGTTGATGCAGGAAAAAAAATGTCTTTGCCTCTTATGAGATCTAGTTTAAGGTGAAATATTTATTTAAAAATCTGAAACAATTTGCTTGCATTTATCACTTTCTATTTCCAGTGCAAAGGGATTGTGACATAACTTGTAGGACAAAACCTTCCCCAACTTTCCAGGTTCTCTACAAGAGCCTGTGGACTGATTTCTACATGAAAAACTCAGGATGAAACTTTTGGGAAAATCTAAAGGATGCGACGTTGAAGCGTGCGCCTGAGTGCTTCCTCTCCTGTGCCCCTACTGTGGCAGCAACGCACGGCACCGGCAGTGCCCCCCTTAAAAGAACAATTTTATATTGTGAATTCTTCATGTTCAGATGTGTTTGCTCAGAGACTTTTATTTTGAAAGTAGTGCTTGTTTTCCGCTTACTTATTTTTCCGCTTGTTCCGTTATGTGTTTGCTGTCATTGTGGTACAGAAGTAACTGACAATGTCATGTCAGAAATTAGCCTCGCCCCCCTGGCGACCCATCCACCCCCCCTCCAAAGAGTCAGAGAGAAAAGAGATATTTTTTTCCCCAGGATGGCAAAGGTCTGACTCACCCTACTCTGACTCTGATTGGCTTACCCTGACATTCGTTCCCAAATCCTAATCAATGACACTACTCATGCATGAACCTAACTGACCCAAATGACCCAAATCAACAAAGACAATTTGCATTAGCCAATAAGAGTGAGAGTAGGGCAGGTCATGGCTTCACCATCCTGGGAAAAAAAAAACATTGCAAGAGGAAACACTGACTAGCAAACGTCATCTTAAAAATGCATCTGGAAGCCTCTGAGGTCAGAAGTTTGAAATTTCAACAGGGAAATTCCTACATCCGACACCGACTTGAACGCAGCATTTAATCGCAGAGAGTTGAAGCCGAGCAGCCGGATGACACCAGAGGGCAAACCAAAAAATATTTCTCCATAAAATATGATCCACTTTCACCCAAATCAGTGATTAAAGTTATAAAGTTTAAAGTGAGGCCGATTACAGCAAACAGATATATTCTCCTTCAATGCTCTGCTGCATCACAAGCGGAAAAAAAAGGGATTCATTGGACGCAAATTTAGTGTACCCAGCATGCCCCAGAGCGCGGGATGATTCATCAACAGTTTTTAATCGTTTTCCAGAAAAAGACAAACTCTGAAATACCAACTAAAATAACAAAGAATACCTACAAAACAAGTCTTTTATCATTGTTGCGTCAAATTTTGGTGCATCAGTAACATATAGCACAATAAATGTGATTAAAAAAAACAGTTACATCGATTTTGACTTTGTGGGATAATTTTAATTTTGATTTTTGGCTGATGGCCTCAAGTGAGAAAATGTTTTTGGTAAAATTTGGGTAAAGCAAAGTTCTCAGTGAATACAGACGCACAAAACTCATCACTAAAGTGCTTCCATTAGCACACAGACCCATCTCAGCACATCGCAGCCTGTGTGCATCTTTCAGTACTGAACAATCACGCTGAAGAAGCTTCTTATGTTACTCACGGCCTCTACTCACCACTTCCTCCGCCTCCCCACCAGCGTAAGCTGCCGCGAGTGTGGAGGAGCAGCGCTCCAGGTAATCTGGCTGGCGTCCACGCTGAGTGCTGCTGCTGATAGAGATAGTGTAGATGCTGCCGCTGTAGCCGTCACAGGAGCAGTGGTCACCTCTTCGCCCTCCGTTCCCCGCCGCCCAGACAAAAATGGAGCCCCTCCCGCGCCGGCCCTGAGATTAATTGGGGAGGCAGACAGAGGTGAATAATTTTTTATTGATATTTACACATCGATATTTTTCTTCCTCTTTCACACACAAACTCTTTCTTTCTCTCACTTTTTTGATGCCATTCTGTAAAGCGAGACGAGTCAGGGGCCCCGGTCCCTCCAATGTGGCCCCGTCATCTTCAGGCCCCCAGCTGGCTAAGTAGATATCAATATACTGTGGCTTGAAGCTCAGTGATTGGGCCTCCACAATGTCTGTCACGTCTCCGTCCAGCATACGGATGCCTGCAGGTGGCAGAAGAGGAATGACCACGTTTATGCAAAACTATGGGCAACACTTTATTTGAAGCAGTGTGCATAAGACCGTCATAACTACACAACACCTGCCATTAACATGTAGGTGTCTTTATAAACGTTTGACGTTGTCATTAAGTGTCATTCAGTCAATTATTTAATTTAAAACAAAGTTGACATTGTTTGAGATGTTGGTTTGTTATAACATGACATAAATCCAGCAAATAATGTATTGGCATTATAGAACTTAAACAAACTGGGTAACATTTTTTGAATGGGTGTGCATAAGACTGTCATTACATTGTCATAACCTTGTTGTGACACCTGTCATTAACATGAAGGTGTCTTTTTCAATTTTAATGCAAAGTTGACACTGTTTGTTTTCATTGTGACAATGTGACATAAATCAAGCTAGAAATTTGTTATGACAACTTGACTTAAAAAATGTCTTTATTATGAACAGCTGACATTATCAAACTTAAAGAAATTTTAAAGAAGCTTTATATTATCAGATGACATTGGCCAGTCAAGCTAACTAGCTAATGCCAACATGTAACAGTAGACAGAGGTTAGCCTACTTAGCAACAAGTAAACTAGCTAAACACCGTCTGGATCAGCTAACCCTGTCAGCTAAATCACACTGGTACTGTATTCATTGTCAAACTGGCCTTATAAACTTTAATGACATCTTTATGACGAGGCCAAACTGTACCACTTTACTTGTAGCCAAGAAAAATATTCATTACACTCTTATAATGGTCTCATGATAGTCAGTGTCAAAACCAGCCTCATCTGACAGTTTAAGTTAACTGTCATGTTGAAAGTTTCTTTATGTTTGATTATGTCAATTGTCATGAGAAAGAGACATTTTTGTCTCGGAAAATGTCAAGTTGTCAAAAAAATACATTTTTGTCTTGGTAGATAAGAAGTTGTCATAACAAAGACAGTTATGGCTTGATAAATGTCAAGTTGTCATAACAAAGACAGTTATGGCATGATAAATGTCAAGTTGTCATAACAAAGACAGTTATGGCATGATAAATGTCAAGCTGTCATAACAAAGACATTATTGCTATGATTAATGTCAAGTTGCCATAACAAAGGGACCTCAAACAATGTCATCTTTGCATTAAAATGACATAATAGACCAAATGACACTTAATGACAACAGACAAACATTCATAAAGATTCCTTCAGGTGTCATGACATGGTTATGACAGTGTAATGACAGTCTTATGCACACCCCTTCAAATAAAGTGCTACCAAACTTTGACCTCCAGAAGTCCTTCGCCATCCTAGTTTCACGTCGTCACATGGACTCACCGCCTATCCGAGCCTGGAAAGAGACTCCAACCGTGCAATGAGAGTTATTTGCAGCGGCAGCAACCATCCCTGCACACTGAGTCCCATGGCTTGGAAGAAAAGGAGGAGAACATCAGAACATGAGGTTAGATGCATATGCATGAGGAGAAGACGGGCTATTTCCGTTACATCAAACCAGTGAGAAGACAGAAATTTAGACTGGGGAATTTGCATATCCATATGCATGTAATTACTGAAAAATGGAAAGAAAAGCATGCATTAATTAAAATTATGACAGTGAAAGGAAATTGTAAAACAGGTGCAAGGAGGAATCTACAACCACAGTTCCACAAGAAAGTTAGGATGTTGAGTAAAACGTAAAAGCACTGACCTATATTCAATTGAATACAGCACAAAGACAAAATACTTAATGTTCAAACTGATTAAATTTATTGGTTTTCATAAATACACACTCATTCTGAATTTGATGCCTGCAAGAAGTTCCAACAAAGTTTCTTTTTACTCAGTAAGAATTTAACAAACTGAGAACACTAAATGTTGACGCTTTGAAAGTGAAATTCATTCCCATTCTCTGCTTGATATACGACTTCAGGTGCTCAACAGTTCAGGATCTCAGTCCGGTCGACATGCTCCACACGTTCTCACAGATGTGACAGTTACCCATGATGCCATGGGCATTAACACGCCTCCGTACCATCACAGATGCTGGCTTTTGAAGTTAGTGCCGGTAACAACGGTTTTCCAAAGTTTTCAGAAGCCCATGCAGTATCCTTCACACAAATATGTGGGTTTTAATGCAGCGCTGTCTGATGGGGTCAAAGGTCACAGGCATTCAATGCTGGTTTTCGGCCTTGCCTCCTTACATGCAGAGATTTCTCTGGATTCTTTTAATTATATCACGGATCATAAATGGTGAAATCCCTAATTTCCTTGCAGCTGTGTACTCAGAAACGTTCTTAAACTGTTGGACTATTTTCCATCCATGCTTGTGAATGACTGAACTTTTCCAGGATGCTCCTTTAAACCAGACCATGATGTAATCAATAAACAGCTTTTTTTTTGACCATTCCACAACTTTCCCAGTCTTTTGTCGCCCCTGTCCCAACTATTTTTAAAATGTTTTGCAGGCATCAAACTCAGAATAAATGCATATATACAAAAAACAATAAAGTTTATCAGTTTGAACATTATAATTTTTGTTTTGTATCCAAATGAATGATAATGACAAGAATGAATGACAAGTCGAAAATGGTTTGCAAATCATTGCATCCTGTTTTTAATTTACATTTTACACAACATTTTGGGGTTGAAGGAAAAAAAGAGGTACTTACTAGTTTGAAGCGTTGTTGTAATAATTTGGAGAAGGATCTTGGTCTTGTCCGTTCACATCATAGCTGGCGAGAGCATCCTGAATCAGATGGATAGTAAGTAGCAGCACATAATAAGACGCCAGTGGTTATCTGTCTCTGTTTCATCAGACAAATCACAAAGAGCATTATTCACCAGTCCACTCGACAGCTAAGTGGATCAGACGTTTAATGTCCATTCCAATACTGTTGGCCGGCCTTTGCAAACCTTTGGCCCGAAAGCTCTGCCTGCAATATCTGTCTCAGCTCGGCGCTCTTACACTAAGAGCTCTGCCAAATTGCTTATGATTAATGTCCCTTTCCCGAGAACAGCGTCCCATCCCAGGGCACTTACATAATTTGGCTTCAGATCCGGATGCTCCCTCTCAATGCCATCATCTAGGACAGACACCACCACACCCTTCCCAGTATACCCTCTGCTCCAGGCCCCCGCAATGTTCATACGAGACCGGCAGCCTTTGGACTCATCGCTGCAGTGCTGTGGAGCAAATAGTGGGACATCCAATTTAGCCCTTGGGAGTAAAGAATAAATCAGGGTCTATTTTAGGCTCTGTCTGTCTGGGTTTATGTGTCTGTGATTCAGACTTGAGCTTAGTAAAGGGAAAAAAAAAAGTCTGACTCACAATGTACCACAGGCTGTTCCACATTGAGTCATTGTAGTGCAGCATCCGGGTGCGGCTGGACGGAGGACGAGCGGTGGGAAGGTGTTTTGTCTTCGTGTCAGTGGAGTAGATGTGACTGGCTCTGGGGTTCCTCTTTGCTCTTCTCTGGACCACCTGTTGTTGGAGCCATTCCACCTTAAAAAGGAACACACAGGGTACTTGTACAGATGTAAGCATGGAGCTTTTAGAGTCACACCAGCTGTATGGTGATGCTCAGCCAGCTGGATGGTCAGTCCACCACTTTGACGCAACTAAAATATCTTAGCAACTATTGACTGGATTGCCATGAACTTTTGTACAGATATTAATGTTTGTCAGAAGATCAATCTTTATAATTTTAGTGATTTACATATAATTGTCAAGCAAATTTGAAGAAAATGTCTGAAGTGTCACAAAAACATGAATTACATGCATTTCCATCAACTGTTTTGGAGCAAATAAACTAATCGCAAAGCATAGTTTCATCAGAAGTTTCCAGTATTGGCTAGACTATTTAACAGAATAGAAGTGCAGTAGAGGTCATGAACCAGAAACAAAACAAGCTGTCTGCCAACTGCCACTAAACCTCAAAGAGAAAGAAACCAGTCACAAAGGCCATCAGCGAGAGCGATGGTGAGAGTGCAGAAACAGTTTGTTTTCAGGGCGGAAACAGCTGGTCAGTCAAGTGAGTTTTTTGCTGCCTTCAAGTGAAGTGAAGCGAGAAGTCGCGTTTACGACATGGGAAGTCGTGCACACAACTCTTCAACTCTGAGCTTTCGGGAAATTTCCGCTTACGATGTTGTGAATACCACAAGAGGAGGGCGTTCGCGATGACCCCATTTGAAGGCAGCAAAATTCTCTTACAACGTATTTTCATCTCTCATCAAGTGCATTAACTAATTTTCAAAAAAGGCAAAAAAACACCTCAATTGAGCATAAAACTAGCACCACCATGAGGTTCACATTTGTGGTCCGCTCCCTCAGGATGAATGGTTGTAGACTGTTAGTCTTGTTTGCAACTCAAAGGATCATTCTGGTTTATTATGACTTGTGTGTGCTTCTTACTTTGGGCCATTATTTCGGTTATGATAAAGCTGTACTTAAGCATGTGGGAAAACAGTGACATTGCTGCAACAAAGTCTGAGAGGTGAAGAAGCAGTCAGTTGAGCAGACAGGCTGCCATTTAGCTAAATCACATTTTTGGAAGTAAAATCCAGAGCGTGTGCGCCCAAAATGCAGGTAATAATCCCTAATTGACCGTCTGTTGAGCCCTGTTCCCAAATTACTGTTGCTAAATCTGTAAAGCTTGCACCGGGGCTGCACAATTAATCAAACTATTATTGAAATTGCAATATGGTCAAGTGCAATATCTAAATCGCAGAAGCTGCAATTTTTTTTGATAAAGGTAAAATGACAAAACAGCATTATAGTGAAGTACTGTGATGCTGCAGAGATGCCTGGGCTTAAAATCTTGGTCTTCAGATAAAAGAAAACATGTTTGTTTGGTACAGATCCCAAGAAAAGACTGTTGAATGTTTCAGTTACTATGAAAACTGTGATACAAAAATTATTAAAAAATGATCCCACTGATTGTGAATCATGTTGCAATTGCAAAAAAAGTCAAAATTTGCAATTGCAATATGATTTTTTAAGTCATATTGTGCAGCCCTACACGGCACTTATGCAGTTTGCATTGATAACGGTGACAGATTTACCATCGAAAGCTCCATGATTGGTTGAAAACACAGTCTCTGACTGACTTTGAAATGTTTCTAGGTCACCTGTTGCTGTTTTTAGGTGATGTAGAGTTTGTTAGTTGTAGTATTTATTGTAAGTATGATAAGGAAAAATGTAAGATCAGACATTTTAAAAAATATATATATATAATCTCCTGTTTGGCTGTTTGTGGATTTTTTTTTTCTTTCTCCCCAAACATTTAAACCATAATCATCCATTAAATGCGGTGTGTCATAATAGGCATTTGGTTCTTTGTGAATGATTGCTGTCATTTTATGGTTTTGTGGCTGCATGAATGTGTGCGAGGCCATGATGTGAAGGGATGAGTGTGCAGCAGGGGTCAGCACATGAACCTGTGTGTCTGTATCTGCAGGTTAGAGAGGGGACATGCAGCTGATTAATAATCCAGGTGCGTCTTCCAGTTCTCCTCATATCGCATTACTATACCTTGGTCTCCTTGGCAATGCTGGCAGTGACTCCTCTGTTGGACACGGCGGACCGCTTCGCCGTCTCGTGGTGCCGAAATCTATAATAACTCTTCAGGTCTCCGATCTGGTGAAACAGACATCAAACCCTGGGAATTAATTTGTTTTCAGGCGAAGGCGTGTCGCTCATCCTGCTCTGTCGCTGCACTAAATAGCTGTTAAATTATGAAGCTGCCTTTGGTATCTTTCATTAAGGCAGCTACCTTACACCTCTGATAGTTTTTCAGGCGGTGGCAACCTGAGCCACACGGCTGCAGCCACACTGCTGCTCATGTCCACAATGGCATGACGTAAACAGATTCTTTTAATATACAAGAAACGGAGCTCGGGGTAATTTGTGTTTAACAAAAAAGTGTCACAGGTTGGTCGTTTTCTGTGACTGACGAGAACAAATTATGGCTCTAATTTATTCCCTGATGTCTCTGTTGTGGAATTTGCTTTTGACTTCTGACCTCAGCAACATGAACTATGTTTTCAGCTTTAAAGAGTCTTTCTGGTTCATATCATCCGTCCTGTACTGAAACATGGACCCAAGACCTGCAACTTTCATTACAGCTCCCGTCTCCAGGGAGTACATGTGTTGAATTTTATGGTCCTGGGCTCTATAACTCGCACTGTTTTATTTATTTGCTTTATTATTTATTGATTTTGTTTTTTATTTGGTCATTCTGTGAGTGTGTATTGACATGTTTGGTCTGATTGATTTCTGTTTTTATTTCTTTTCATGCTGACAAATTCTTTGTGACCCTTTATTGAAAGGGCAATAAAGTGCTGGATCTTGGTTCTTCGAGGATAAACGCTTTGGATAATTAATATTATACGGTCAGGGTTAGAATTAATGAAATGAAGGTAAGAGGTGAGAGAACAAAATGAGATTTTTTTGGCAGCTTGGTATCCCTCTCACACCCACGAACATCCCAACAGGATTGTAATGTGCTGTGTAATGAGCAGCTGCTGATTTCTAATAGAAAAACTTCTCCAGCACTCCACAAAAGTACAAAATCTTCTGTCTATATGATTAAGCAAATATTTTAACTTAATTTTGCAGTAGCCTAACTGCAGTTAAGTCCTCCTTTTACCAGTTAGGCTTATTACCTTTTTATCATTTTGAGACATAATCATCTTCTGCAGCTATGAAAGCTACATTTGACTGTCAAATATGATCACAATTTTCTTAAATCTTGAATAGAAATATTTAATTTCTATGGAAGCCCATTTCCACCAGCAAGATGAAAAAGGCCCTCTAAGTAACTTGAATGAGAAACATTCTCAAAATTAGTGTTAAAAAAGTCCTCAAATAAAAAAAGCAGCTGTAATGAGACTTTTTGTAAAGTAATTTGTAAATAACATCCTCAGCCATTATTTTGAGAAAATCCTCTCTTTATTTTGAGATACTAAGTCATTATTTTTTGGTACCAACTCATTATTATTTGAGTTCCTCATTATAATGAATTAGAGGATATTTTCTCGTCACACTGGCAGAAATTGACTTCCATAAGTTTGTATAACAATATTCAAGACAATATTTTACAAGAGATACAGAAGTATCTGCTGCAATACTACAAGACTTAAGAACAACATTTTCCTGAAGCTGTGACACTCCTCCATTCATCCTCCACTACTATTAAAAGTTTATTTTCTATGTCTTATCATTTATTCAAGGGGGGAAATAAGGGCTATTGAGGGCCTCAAGCCATTGTTTGCCTTAGGCCCCGAAATGACTAAATCCACCCCTGACTGTTGTCCGGACAAAAGAGGATGTCACTTTGAGCTCTGGGGAATTGTGATGACCATTTTTTTTTCACATTTTACAGGCTAAACAATTAATGATTAGTTGTTAAGTTTTGTTGTTAAAGCTTTGAGACGATATTTTTGCAGCTATCATACTGTGTTTTGCTGTAATTCAGCATCTTTAACTGGGTTGTGGCCTAACTTGGAGCTTGTTGAAGTAAAGGCCTGCACACACGGAGCTTCCCTTCACGTCTACATAAACAGTGACAGATTGAAAAATCAAATAACACTGACAAAAAATTAAGATCAAGACTGCAGATGCTCGGTAGATGCTGTGTTTGTCTTATACACACAACATGTCACAGTACGGTGGATGACACCTACCTGACCCATGTTTGTAAATCCATATTTCTCTGCTATCCTGTTGACAGACTCACTCTCAGCTCTTATTCTGATCGCCCAGTCGTTGGTGTAAACCGCTGCCTGACAGAGCTGGAGCAGAGTTCCCATCCACAGCGCGTAAAAACGCACCATCGCTGCAGGGATAAAGAGGCTTCCTCTAATTAGACTGTGCCCAGGTGTGTCTCACGCGTCGTTGTCCCTGCTGCACGCCGTCCTCCTGCGGAAAACGTCTCTCATTGCGATGAGTTTGTCCTCAAAATCGGAGTACACCGAGGAGGCAGCGGCTGTTGCCGAGACGTTCTGCAGAAACGGAAGGATATCTGCCGGCTGAAGTTGTCAAGACTTGACTCTTTTCCACAGGGAACAAGCAGCTATCGGATTACTGCTTCAACATGGGAGGCAGGGATCAGCTGTAGGGTGTCCTTTATAAAGATCAGACCTGTGGCTGCAGCCCAAAATGTCCTCATGGTGCAGCTTCGTCTCAGTGTTACAGTTTAAGTAAGAAAACCGCCCTTTCCCTCGTCAAGACACCTTTTTCACGGCAGCCAACGTAGCAGAGTAAACACAGGTGTTCATGATGAAGGCCCCGTTCTATTTAGCCTAACAGAGCCTTTCCCGGCGAGACAACATGCACAATAGTAGCACCCTGAGCTGAATGGAACAGGACTTTAATTAATATCATTGGTAACGCCTGTGTTTACACTGCTGTTTCATGGCTGCAAGGAAAAAGGTCAATGCCCCTGCTAGTTACTGTAAAAATACTAAAAAAAACAACACATTAAAATAAATTAAATTAAATAAACAAATAAAACTGATGTTTGTTTTTGTTTTGTTTGCATTACACTAATTTACTGAGTGGCCTATGACTTGAATTAATATCCAGACTTTTTTTCGTAGCCATTAAGGCGATCAGATTGTAAACAGGCCAGAACATATGGATGAAAACAAACTGCAGCAGAGCTCACACAGTTATCAAGTCATTATCATAGACATGGTTGGAAATGTTTATCTTTAAATCAATCAAACAATAAATTACCCGCAACTAAGGAAGGAGCGGCTGGACAGACTAATAAACCTAACAATGAACATAAAACCCTTAGAACCTCATCCATTAGTCTATCATTAATTGACTGTTAAATTAATCTGCATCTATTTTGATAACTGATTAATCGTATTGAGTCATTTTTTAATTTAAATAAAGTCCAAATTCTCTGACTTCAGCCTCTTAAATGTGAATATTTATTTGTTTCTTTACTCCTCTCTGACCATAAACTGAATATTTTGGGGTTGTGGATAAAAGAGGTCATCATCTTGGACTTTGTCAACAGATTAATTGGTAATGAAAATAAACATTGCATGAAAGACTGGAATGGTTTCCTTTAAATAAGTGTTCAAGGCCAAAAGAGAAAAAATTATCCAGTACCTGACAAAAGACTTTGATTTGACTGAAAACTTTGTTTAGCAGAACTTTGTTTTTATATTCTTTCCTCTGTCATTAACCATCTCATGACCTCCAGATGTATCTTGAGACCCTTTGAAGGGGACTCAACCTCTAGGTTGGGAAACGCTGGTCTACCTAAGTGCATATAAAGTATCTCTACCTCAATCAGCTGCTGCAGCAACATCAAAATGCCATTTACACAGTCATTTCAATGCATTAGTACTTATATCTAATAATGTCATATATAGTTATATAACACTCAGAAGGGGTCAGTATTTTCTGCAGAACGAGTACTTTTACTTTCAGTCTTTTAGGTACATTTTGTTGATAATGCTTCTGTACTTTTACTTGAGTAGAATATTTTGAATGCAGGACTTTTACTTGTAATGGAGTATTTTTAGACTATTGTACGGGTATTTTTACTTAAGTAGGCTTAAAGCTTAAGGTTTGCTATGCTATTGGACCACTGTGCACATACATAATGAGATTCTCAGTCATGTCACTGTGTAAACTGATCGTGTACATGGCCTGTGTGTTTGCAGTCGAAAGCCTCATCCTGAACCCGGAGGATGTGTTAAGTATTTTGGGGGGGGGGGGGAATAATATTTGCCTGGAGGCGATGGATTTTTTAAATTCTTTTTTTGGCCAAATGCCTTTCCCCTTGGCGCCACAGCAGCCTGTGCATTGTGAAGCAATATCCCTGCATTTAAAAATTCACTGCTTTAACTGGGTCAATCTGAAGCAATCAGAAAAAAAAAATCCTTCATGGTGTATAAGACGACCATCAAGATGTTCTGAAATTTTAATGTTCCGATTCTACACAGATGGGAAGACTAGAAACTTGAATGGTGACGAGCTGCAGTTAGTGAATGGAGAAACAACCCACAGCATACTTACATACATATATGGGGCCATAACAATGTAAATCTGTGGGCTGTGTGGTTTGCAACAACACACAGGATTTTAAAATAATGGTTTCAATATGCATCGGGTTGTATAGGCTCTGCTGTAGCCTACGCAAGTGGCCGTTGTGAGCATTTATACCTGCGTGCTTGTGTTTCTGCATCACTCTGCAATTACAAACCACCAAAATGCCAAAATGTGAGGAGTTTTTTTTCGCGTAGTTCAAGGACTGACAACCATTCATGCTCACATTCATACCTACGGATAATTTAGAGTCACCAGTTTACCTAATTCAGGCATGTCTTTGGACTGTGGGAGGAAGCTGGAGTACCTGGAGAGAACCCACGCAGACATGAGGAGAACATGCACAGAAAGGCCCTGCACCAGCCACAAACTCCTCAGCCCACCGGCCGGCTGGGGGATTCAAACTCAGGACCTTGTTGGTGTGAGGTAACAGTGCTAACAGCTGCACCACCGGGCCACCCATCACAGAAACCTCCTGGTCAAATATTACGTCGATCAAACCTCCCAATCAAAGCCAGGCTAGCTGTTTCCCTTGTTTTCAGTCTGCTAAGCTAAGCTAACCTCCTGCTAGCTATAGCTTCATATTTACCATGATAGACAACATTTATCTTCTCACCTAACTCTCAGCCAAAAAGCAAATAAGCACATTTTCCCCAAATGTCAAAGTTTTCCTTTAATGTGAATTTTAATGTTCATTTGGATCTGATGTTTCTGAGCAGCGCTGCCCTCTGTGTCGTTTAGCCTAAAGCGTTTTGACGGTCGCACTGTTTCAGCTCGTATGGTGTCCACAGATCTCCTGCAGAACTCATTATTTAAATAAATAAACACATAAATTAATAAAGGCCGTGAAACATGAAAGATCTTCATTCATAATTTTCCCGATGGAGCTCTAGGGATTTATACATCACTTTATACTTCAGTAATGAATTTTATTCTCTTCATTCACATAAATTTATATAATCTAGGCCAGCGGTGTCAAACTCATTTTAGTTCATGCGCCATGTACAGCCCATTCGATCTCAAGTGGGCCAGACTAATAAAGTGTTGCATAATAACCTCACTTCTAAATTCTTCCCCTTTTTATTGTATAATGAAGTAAAAGTACTCTGAAAACATTCATGATTAATGAACGATCTGTTTAATGAAGAAATGACGACAGTGGATCTACAAATGCGCAAAACATTTATGTATTTTGGAGCTGAACAACAACACAGTATTTTACTTTTTAATGATTTTGTTTAATGATCTTGTCGAGATCTAGAAATTCTTTTAATTTTCGTTGCCTCTCTAATTCTGGGATCACCACACAACACCAACTAAAGTGGAGGCTAATGATGAAGATGGTTAAGTTGCAGCACCTCCTGCCACACAAACTGCTTACAAATCAGTAATTTTGGCAGTGCATTAGCAACAGAGTTCCTCCAGTATTACTTTAAGATTTAAATGTCACACAGATTGTTTTGTGAAGCTGCAATTTTTTTTTTTTTGCACGATGTTCAGTGTATTTAAAAATGACCACAATAAGTATTCATTATTTTGTTTTGTTTTCAGTGAACTGCTGTGCTATTTGTCTACACATTGCAAAGTCATCCAGTGGGCCGGATTGGACTGTTCGGTGGGCCGGTTCTGGACCACGGGCCATATATTTGACATCCCTGATCTAGCAAATACAATTTTTTTTTTTTTTTTTTCAGGCTTTTTGTCTTAATTTGACAGTGACAGGTGATGACATGACAGGAAATGGGGCAGAGAGAGAGGAGATGACACGCAGCACATGGGCCGCAGGCGAGAGTCGAACCGCCGGCTGCTGCAGAGGACTGATAGCCTCAGTACACGTGCGCACACTCCACCAACAGAGCTGCAGGGCCGCCTCAGCAAATATTAAATTATAATTGAATTGCTTATAATGCTTTCCATTATATTGTTAGTATACCAACACATGCATTAAAATGTATAAACCCAAAAAATTATAATTTCCTTGATAGAGACATAGTCAACAATCAGCCTATAAAACTCAACAAATAACATACTGTCATCTATTACCGAGCGATCTGGGGCAAAACAAAGTCTGACACAGTTATGTTTTGTTGTTTAATATTAACACAATAATAATACTTTCACGTGGTTTGGTGCATATTGATAAATGAAGTTAGCAGTGAAGAGGAGTTGTGAATAAAACTGGAGGAGAAACTGAAAGCAGGAGATGAACTAAATGAAATCCTTTGTCCACTTGATCTCTTTATGTTGCAGCATACCACAGAGAAAGCCGATCTTAACTTCCTGCCCGGTGCCAAAGTAGCTTATTAGCGCATGTTTCGTGTGCTACAATACCGTATTACATGGAGAGATTCAAATGGCCAGAGTTGATAGGAGTTTGAGGATTATGGGAATATGTGATGCAACATGTCCCAGTATGTTGAATCTTTGTGCATAATTTCAGAAGAAATGTTGCCTGTTTTGCATTACATCAGCCTGGTGAATAAGATCATGCTGGCATCGTAACTTCTTCAACTTAGTCATCCGTACACATTGCCGTCATCTCACTAATTGAATTGCAGGGATACAAAGTTGATTGACTGGGCAGATCATGCTTTTCATTTTCATAAAGCTTTCCTTCCTCTCCACTGATCTTGTTTATAGTATAGATAACATACTGTGACTTTGAATGAGCTCCGGGCCCAAACATCTAACACAAAGGCTAAACCAGTCCTATAATATCCACTGACACTGATCTTCAGGGACACTAATTCCAATTAATGCCATGGCGTTAGTCATATAATTATGTCACCAGAGACCTGCTTTGTGTGTGGCAGGTAGATGAGCTTCATAATCTGATGTATATTACATGTTGTTGGAGATGTCCTCCTACCAATTAAGAGGAGTCGTGGGCATCAGCCTCGTGTCGTTGATCTGATGCTGTGGGAAATAAAAGTCAGCAGCACAACAGCTGATCATTTCTGATAAGGCAGCAGCTGCTCTTGTGTCAGTGCATTTTTATCAGCTCTTTGAATGACTGTTTTGCATCTATCTTGAAAGTCTGTGTGTAAATCCAGATGGGTTTTGTTATGAAATACTTAAATCCCCTGAAAACTATGAGGATATGAAGCTACAGCCAGTTAGCTTAGCTTAGCATAAGGACTAAAAACAAGGGGAAAAGGTTATCCTGGCTACATCCAAAGAAATGTCGGCCAAGTTACTGAAATTTAGTTATTGGTTACAGTTACTAGTTACGTCTTTCCAAAGTGATTAAATTACCTTACCTATTACTGAATAAAAAAATAATTAGTTACCAGAAAAAGTAACTTTTGCTTTACTTTTGAACATCTGCTTTAATTCACCTGTTAACGTACAAAATATAGTCACCTCCACCTCCAAAAATCCCAAGATGGTTACACCCATAATGACAAACACGAGAGTTCAAACCGATGGCTGACGTCACGCCAGGAGCAGTGGCTTCTTAAAGTCTCTGCTGAGGTGAAACAAGTGTGTTAATTAATAAGCTGTAGACTTTGTTACCTTTTAGCTTTTTCCCTGCTTCCAGCCTTCAATGGTTCAATAGGTTTTCGATCCCTTTAAATTGATTTACACATAATTTAATATCACTTAGGCACAACCTTTGTTCTCTAACAAAGGACAGTCTGGAGAACTTTTTTTATCAGTTAATGTTAGAAAAAGCAGGATATTGATTGCTATGACCGCTTCTCAGCTAAATTGTTGCAGAGGACTTGCAGGACAATGCAGTTCCAACACAAGCAGCCAAGGTCTTTCCCTATGAACTGTGGATCTGAAAGAAAAGCAGCTGTACATGTTGTGGATCAGAAAATGAAGACCCTAAAGGAAAAATGTTTCTTCTAATTACAAGGATAAATGTGCAGTGCAACCAGAAGAAAAATCAAGGTTTCAGAATGTTATAATAATGCTGTCTGTTCTATCATCACGTACCGATGCAAAGCAATCTCTGAACAAGCAAAAGAAGAAATCAGCATGGAAATGGTCTCTGTAAGCTCTGTGCCTGGTTACCAACCTGTCAGAATATTTTGGTGTTTATAGTCATGTTCAATGTCCAGCGTGTCCTTGAATGGTAAATTACAGAGAACAGGTTCATGATGCAATATGCGCTCACAGTCTTTATCATCTACTCCACAATGGAGTAGAAAACAAACTAGCTGAACAAAACAAAGGAAAAGCACCTCTCGGCAAAGCAGTCACAGGACTTTGAAGTTATCTAACATGTCTTCAGAGAGACTGACTTTGATGTTCAGAGAACTCGTCTCAAACAGTGACACATTCCCCTGAAAATAATTGTCAAACGTGTTCCTGAGCACACTGACTGCCCTGCAGGCAGCACAGGCATGAACTCTTGTTTATTCTTTGTTCAAAATGTCTTTTTACTGTTTTATAAACTCTCATTGTTCCCCGTCATGAGTTCTGCTGCATGACATTTAACAGTGATGTGGATTTTATTTCTTTTGCTTGTGAACTGTCAGTTCTTTTACTTGTGTATGACAGAACTTCAGCATTGTGTTGTAACCAGTTTCCAAGAGATGTGTGTTAGTTGTTGATCTGGAGTAATAGTTCTGCAAAGACGTCAATGTTTCTGCAAGCTTTTCTATGCACGGTGAACAGTGATACATCCAGCCCATCCTCACCAGAGAAACGGGCGTATTGACCGTAATAATAATGAGACGAGGAAAGGATGAAGTTATGTGATGATAGTTAACCCAATAATGAAAATTCAGTCATTATCTACTCACCCTCATGCAGATTGACAGTCAGGTTTAGTTTTTTAAACTAAAACACTGCTGGGTTTTTGCAGGAAAACAGCGTTGCAGAATCTCCCAAACAATGGAAGTGAACGGTGACCAATTTTCCTAAAAATGTCTCTTTCACAAAAGTGGATTTTTTTTATGAAACCAACCAACATTCAGGTGCTCAGAAAAAAAGAATTAATGACGCTAGAACAAAACCTATTTTGTCTGAAACTAGAAGATCTGTTCTTTCTTTTGATATGTTCCATATTAACATATTCAGAGAACCGAATACTCTGTGGGTGAATTTTGTCAACAATGCTGGTGCTGGCTGGCAACTTTTTAAAAAGCGAGGAAAGAGTTTCTCATGTGTCACAACTAACCTGATGCACCAGATTTGTCATAGAAACCATCTGAGAAGTTGTCCTTGGAAAATGGCAGGCGCTTCAAAAAAATATTTGGTAGGTGATTGGATGAACCACCTGTCTATCACTGTTGTTCAGGGACTAATTTCAACCAATCAGATCAGTAAATAACATAGTAAGAGAGCCAGTCAGCCAAAGAAGAATGAAATTTGTGGTCCCCTCTTTCAGTGATGAAATACTCTCTGGTTTTGATTTAACTGATGCTGTAGCAGCACCTATGCTCACCTCTTCACACCCACAGCTGCAGTAGTCCCTCATATGATGCTCCGAACCACTTCGGCCACAAGCGCATAACTTGAAACCTGGCAAGACAGATTCTCTCGTGATCATGTGACCTTGTGCGTCCAGCTAATGCCAAAAGACTAAGCGGCAAGTTTGGAAACTTATCACTGTGGTGATTATTTTATCTTTTTGTCGTGCCGATCATCCACCACCCTCAAGAAAACTTTTTGACGCGACTTCTGTTGGGGTTTGAAACGGAAAAGAGGAAAGTTGTAAGTATAGAAGAAAGAACCATATGAATGTCGATCGACCCCCGTGGTCGTTCGCCCACATACAGCTCGGAGAACGGGAGAAGAAGCATGTTTCAGCCTTAAGATAAACTGATGTATGAGTGCATCTGAAGCTTAACGGTGCACTTGGCGATGCCGCTCACATATCTTAACAAAACCATGTAACAGAAATCATTACAAGTGAAGGAATGAGCACAAAGTCAAAACTTCGCTCACAAACCCAGCTTCTATGTTGACGTTCCTCTGAAAGCTCCAACTACATGCATTTGGGAAGTTCTTCTGATTCTTGTGAACCTCCTCCAACATCTCTGATTCAGTCTGGGCCCTTGTCGAATATCATCCCACTCTTTTTTAAAAATCTTAGCTGTGTGTGTCTGTGTGTGTGTGTGTCGACTTTGAAGTTTTCTGTGAAGGCAAAAATGTCCAAAACTAATCAAAACTTATGCCGTTTATTGACAGATTCCGAACACTGGTTATTTTTCCTGCCCGGGCTGCCAGCCTCTAGAATGAAGTGTTATTACTTTCCATGTGTGCCATCTGATTGTAGCTCCTGCCTCGTATGGAGAACCGCGGTGTCGCAGGTCTGTTGTGTTTCTGTGTGCTTCGCAGCCGAGCCGTGATTGTATTTACATTTCATTGCCCATTTTTGCATCAGTGACAGCAGTGGCAGGGGAGAATTTAGCTCATATTTTATTAAACCAATCTGCAGCTATCGCAGTTGACTCAGAAACTTGGCAGGTCGTGTGGAAATGGGTACTTTTTAATTCATTATTTACCACGTCCCAGTGACACACACACACACACACACACACACACACACACACACACACACACACACACACACACACACACACACACACACAGAAGTGCTGCAGTGCTACACATGTAGATATGATTGGGATATTGTGTGTGTGCCCGAGTGATTCCTCTGAAATCTAGAGAGCTGAGCCAGAGGATGTGCCCAGGCATTGTGTCTGCGTGTGTGTGTGTGTGTGTGTGTGTGTGTGTGAGCATGCATGTGGGTGTATTTTTAATTTGGATCCCCTGGTCCACATTCAATCCATATTTTTCTTTTATTTGGTCACTAATGAGGCTCCTATCTCAGTTCAAAGAAAAGAAAATTCTTTCAAGTATCATTGCATCTTTGGGGCTTGTTTATCAGCATCATTATTAAGTCATTGGGAAAAGGAGATACAGTTTATGTTGCATCATTTAGTGCATTACTCCTCAAATAAGATTATTTTGCTGGTGGACCCGCGGCGGACAGGTTGTGTCTCCGGCACCTCTGACTTCTCGGTCTGATTGACTGTGAAATGACCTCTTTAGTTGTAATGTGGTAAAGTGAAACATAATATCTCTATAGCAGCCTAAGCTCAATGACTCATGCAGTATTAGCTTTGCTGCTTCCTCTCAGCATGCACAGGCACTTGTAGTTGTTTTCACATGCCCATTATGCATGCTTGTTGATGCCTCAAGACATGTTTATTTTTTTCCTCCTTCATTTTCAGCCGAGCCTTCGACTGATGTTGCGCTGAATTGCGTGAGCCAACTTTGACCCTTGATGTTTCTTTGAAGAGGCCTCTAAATAGGCTTGTTCTCCCTCTTTCTTCCTCTGCAGGCCTCTGTGTTTTCTCTCCGGAGCTCCATAATGGCCAGCCTGGACCGGAGCCCATTTACCTGATGTGTCAGTGTGACACACAGGCGGCGGCCCGGGTTGCTTTCCATGTAAAGCTTTTCTCCCTTTTGTGTGTGCCAGCATTCTTGAATAGCACTGCAGCATTGCTGACAAAATAGTTACCTACCTCACCCCAGAATCCCTGCACACACACACACACACACACACACACGGACACACGCACATGCACGCACACTTCCCTTTCTCTTTATGGATTCAAAGCCAGTCTTCTCTGGCTCCTTTGTTCCCCACTCCAGGCTGGGCTCAGATCCTCTCTGCTCTCTGTAAGCCCGCTCTGCTCTGTCATCAGGATTACAGGCTGTGCTGTAGCAGATTAATGACTGACAACTCTACACTCCTCTCAGCATTGCGAGGCACACACAGAGCTACTAGGAGGAAGCGTGTGCCTGGTTGTGAGGGAGAGAGGAACAACTGCGGGGGAGATAATGCATTGTGTTGGTCTGAGAACAATATGTTAGCTGTGCGATTGTGTGAGAAGTGGAATCGTGTGGTTGTGAAACTGTGAGGTGTGTGTGTGTGTGTGACAGGGTTTGTGTGTGAATGTGGTAATGTAGTACGTGCTGCAAAAGCATTTCAACTTCCACACCTCAGTGCAGCCCTGCAGGACACAGAGTTAAGACGGTGAACATAGAGGCTTCACTCGAACAGGGCTAGGTTGATGTGTTTATTTGTGTGTCATCCTCCTGGATGTCCCTGGGGTAGATAAAACATGATAAAGTGCCATCCCAGTGGAGAAAGTGTGTTAAAGTGTCTTCTAGGATGTCCTCCCAGTGGGGAAAATGTGGCGAAGTGCCCTCTAGAGTGCCCTTCCAGTCGAAGAAACATGATAAAGTGCCCTGTAGGTTGCCCTTCCAGTGGAGAAAATATCGTAAAGTGTCCTCTAAGATGTTCTTTAGGTGGAAAAATACATGATCAAGTGCCCTAGGGTGCCCTGCCAATGGAGAAAATGTGGTAAAGTGCTCCCCAGAGTGCTCTTCCAGTGAAAAAAACATGATGAGTTCCATCTAGGGTGACTTTCCAGTGCAGAAAATGTGGTTCAGTGCCCTGGGGTGCATTTCAAGTTGAGAAAAAAAAAGTGGTTAAATGGCCTGTAGGGTGCCCCTCCAGTGGAGAAACTTGATGAACTGCCCACTAAGGTGACCTTACAGTAAGAAAATGTGATCAAATGCTTTAGGGTGCCTTTCCAATGGAGAAAACATAGTAAAACGGTCTCTAAACGGTGCCTTCCACTGGTAAAAATTCAATGAAGTGCCCTAAGGTGCCCTTTTAGTGGAGAAAATGTGTATAAGTGCTGACTAGGTTCCACTTCCAGTGAAGAAAATATATTGAAATGCACTGTAAAATGCCTTTCTAATGGGGAAAAGATGATGAAATGCCCTCATTGGTGACTGTCCAGTGGAGAAGACATGGTAAAGTGCCCTTCCAATACAGAAAACATAATTAAATGCCCTCTAGGGTGCCCTTCCAGTGGAGAAAATACAGTGAAGTGCTCACTAATGTGCCCTTCCAGTGGGGAAAATGTGACCAAATGGTATTTAAGGTTCCTTTCCAGCAGACACAATCAATTGTCCTAGGGTACCCTGGTACCCTGGTGTCCTTCTAGTGGACAAAACATGATGAAGTGCTTTCTAGGATGCCTTTCCATTGGAGAAAACCTGGTAAAATGCCTTATGAGGAGCCTTTCCAGCAGAGACAGTATGAACATGAGACTTAAGGTGCCCTGGCAGTGGACAAAATGTGGTAAAGTACTCTTTAAGGACACTTTCCGGTTCCAGAAAACAAGTGCCTTAGGGTGCCCTGCCAGTGAAGAAAACACAGTTCAGTAGCATTTGCTCGAAAATTAGTTGACCTCTCTGTGCCACTAAATGATTAAATAGTTCCCTTTGTGTTTTTATTACAAAGATGCAGTAATTGTTACATAATAAAATTAATCCAAACCATGGGTTGGAACTATTTCACTATAAATGCATCACCACTTTCAGCACATTGATACAGCTGGTGCCCTTTTTATTTTCTTTCGCCCCTGCCCCTCAGAAAACCTGAGTCCGCCACTGTGTGCATACGCACACTCGTGTACTCGTGTCTCAAGAGCACAGCAAGACAAAGCGGTATTACAAGTCCAGTGCATGAGGGACTGCATGGACTCCTGCCTGACACGGATGCATATTCCCTCCAACGACTCGTCCCAACAAAAACAAAACAGAATCTGTTTCTAACTGCTTTGTTTGAGGCAAAGTGGAAGCTGGCAGCAGTCGCGCAAATCCAAACAAGCAGGCAAACAAACTGAGAGCTAACACTTTCCGAAGTTTGGAATAAATTAGGCCAGGATCTCATACCACCTCAGAGCCTCATAGAAGCAGCTTATGTGTGTCATGAATTACTAAGTAGTAATATTTGGGGCTTCTCACAGCCATCAAACAGCTGAGGCTTAATTTCCTGAGACTTGCCCTGGAGTGGCCACGAAAGTGGGCTGTCTGAGCCGCCATCTGAGGACTGAGAGGCGTCTGTTCCTTGTGTTGGGTGTATTACTTGTTTTCTGTTTTCCTCAAGATCCATAGTCATTCTGTGTCTATCCTGATGGCCTGAAAGTGACTGATGAAATGGCTAATAATAATATCCAGTGGTGAAAGTAGTGCTGTGAAGTGCTTGGATTTTTATTACTCCCACTTAACTACCTTAAAGCGAATTACTGAACTTTTATTACTAGTTTTATTATTAGTAATTTTTTAAAATAATTGTGCCACAAATCACACATATGAGGTGATTTAAAAGACGATTTTTCGAGACAAGAAAGTGAAAGGATGTTTTGAAGGATGAGGCTTTGAAGATACATAATTAGAAAAACTACACACCCAAAATTTGTTTAAGCATAGTCATGCCTGTCTCTCCTCCTGCAAGCTAATGTTAGCCGCTGACACTGCGATGCCTGTGTGTTTGTACCACGATGTGACAAACCTACGACAAATTATAACTTTCTTTTTCTTGAAAATGACACACATGATGTAATTCATGGCACAGTTCAACCAGGATCAAAAATAATTTGTCTCTCGCTATTATTCACATTTTTTTTTTTTCCAAACTAAGGTCCTGTGGGGAACACCAGAAGGGAAGGGACTTCATCTCTCTCTAAATGAGACATTTCCTCTAAACTTCACAGATGGGGTCATTTAAATAACTGCTCAAGACTCAAACAGGTAAAATTATTCAACACACCTGAGCTGGGAGCCCTGGACTCCAGTACCTTAGTATTTAAAATGACTCCACCTCATCTAGCTACAACAGTGAAATGTCAAAGTTTACATGTCAGTTAAAGGGGACACTTTTCTGCAGATGCTTTGATACTTTAAACATTCGTTTGCTGCCACGCCAGAAAAGAAAACTGCACAAGTCTCAGCTTACTGCTTATTGTCATAACACACTTTTTTTTGCATTATAAACAAGGTTTTGTCATGTTATAACAAGATATAATTAAAACAATATATTATTTATCTTGTTATAACATAAAGGTTTCATTCTATATCATGATTGCTTATTGTTATAACAATATCAGGATAATTTATGTTGTTAAAATGTGATGTTTTAACAATATAAGTTTCACATTTTGACAGGAAATGATTTATGTTATTGCAATAACTTATCACAATATGACAGGATAAATAATTTACTGGAAAACTGTTGTTATCATCAAATAAATCTGAATATCCTGATATGTTCCTTGAATAACATGAACTCATCTTGTTATAACATTAAGCTTTTCCAAGCTGAGTTTTTCAGGATTTTCAGCACATTCAATACACAGTTGAGTCCAGCGAAAACAAGCTGTAAACACACAATTATGATTTAATTTGATGTGGCAGGCGTGTTAGCAAAAAAAAAAAAAAAAAGTTATATTAAGGTGTTTGTTGCCACCTCAAGAATAAGTCCAGTATTCACTCTCCTCTCTGTTTTGTCTCCTCTCTGTTGCACTGTTTGCAGTTTGGTGCCGAGCAGGTGGTATACAGTGGATTTTTTAGAGCTTTTTCTCTGAAAACAGCTGCCTGCTGTGGCTATTAGAGTGATGAGAGTGAACCAATCAAAATAATGAGCTGAAACTCTCTATAAAGCTCCGTAAAGCCGAGGGGGAGCTGCAGATTCAGGTGATAATTCTCTGTAGGTTCATCACTACCAGCCACCCCTGTCACATTGCTTTCGCATTGCCATTTGATACAGTGTTATTATAAAAATATCAATTATAAGTAAAGTATCTCAGCACCACTACGGTTTGAAACATGCTGGAACCAGAATGAAAACACACACGAGCAGCTGTGGTAAAATACTTTTATAGAGCAGTAATCCATATCTGAAATATAGCATCCAAGCAGAATAGCTCTGATATGTACAGAACTCAACTCACTCATTTTCTCACTTTATATATGCTTTTTTTTTATGTAAATATGTCATGTTCATGTGTTTAAGTGTGTGTTTGTGTGTGTGCTGTATGTGCATGTAGACATGTGTAATAGTTTTTCATCAATTACAGTATATTAAAAGTTTTAAATACAGGTCATAATAATCCTTTTTAAATGTCTCTGGATATAAAAGCTGGTGTTCTGACCCTCATTAGTCCATTAATGAAGATGAATCCTTCCTCTCTCTGTCTCCTTTTCTCTCCGCCTATAATAAACTCTATTTATTTCATCTCTTAGAAATATTCTCTGTCCTCTCTGTTGTATTGCCTCTTGTACTTTGCCCCTTTGCCCCGTTCCTCCCGCTATATATTCTCTTTATATCTCCTAATTGCTTCCTAACTGTGAGTCATATTGTGGACTGAACTCTCGCTTTTATTTGACTTCAGCACTTTTACTTCCCTGCACCAGTATCAAACCTATAAGTGCTGAAGAGGCATTTTAAGAGCAGTAACAACATGTGCGCCCCAGTCAAACCATTCTCATCAACTCCAGCAGCAACAGCTAAAATCATAACCTTTGCACCTTTTTCTCCTCCCACAGTTTTGTGTTTGCATTTTAATTCTCCAGTTCATTCCACGCTTGTTTTTTTGTTTTTTTCTTTTAATCAAATCTCCATAGTTTATCATTTGCAGTTTTTCTAAGAAGGGTATGCAGTGCATTACAGTATCAAAACGTCTTTTGCTCCGTCCTCCGGGCGCTCAGAGGAACCAGAAACATTTCTTCCTGTTCTTCTTGGTGGTGGCAGGGGGTCGCACCGGTTGGGGGGAGTCCTGTTGGTGGGGTGCGGTGGGCTGCTGGGGAGTGGCGGGCTGTGGCGAGCCCTCGGGAGGATCGCCCACCTTCCATGTGCGTACCACCTGCCCTTCCTGCAGACGGAAGTCGTGCTCTACACTAGAAAGACAAAGAGAGAAGACCAATGCAGGAAAAAGTCAGTTATGTGTCTTTAAACCTGTAATAATTGTTTTATTTTACCACTTGGTGGCAGCAGAAACAAACTGTGAACACAATATTAGCATATCACATTTCGATACCATTTATTCCTTTCTGTTACTGTTTTGGCTAATACAGAGTACCAGTCCGATTCCAGTGTGTTCGGAAAAAAGGCTCTGTTTCAGGGCTAACACGTCACATGGTATCAGCTCAGTGCATAGACTTACGTACTTGCTGATGGCCAGTGCTACTTTTTAGGTGGACATTTCCAGACACTGGCATTGGTATTGGTATTGGAACAACCTACTTTTAAGATGACATGGTGAACTTGCTTTTTGCTTATTTACACATCCAGCAGTTACATATTATTGTTCACGTGGTCATTTCTGGCGAACGTTATTTTAGTAAGTTCTGCTTGGGAGGGTAATACTTTCCAAAAGTACAAGAACGTTGGGGGTGGACCTGCAGCGCTGCACGTTTCTAGTTACGTCATAGTTTGTGCTCGTCTTCCCGCCATCAAGACCAGTTTCATCCTAAATGGAAGAGACAATAACACGTAGACTGGACCGTAGAGAACAGGTGAAGTTCAGTTTACTTTGCACAGAAACAACAGGTAGACATGTCTGTCAGATGGCTACTTTTTACTTTTATATTTTGAGTTAATTTCTGAGTCTGTGCTTTTTAAGTTTTACTTGAGTAAAGAAGTTGAATGAGTGCTTTTGTGTGTGTTTTTTTTTAACATAACTACTTGTACTTCCACTTGAGTGAAGAATTTGTGTACGTCTGCCATTTCTGTAACTGTATCTGTCTGCCGTTTGGTGCAGCCCAAGTACTGTACAATGAGTTTTTAGAGCTTTTTTGCTGAACACAGCTGCCGATAACAACACTATGAGAGCGGTGAGAGTGAACCAAACAGTGAAGTTGCAGCCGGACAACTAAAAACTCAGAATAAAGCTCTGTAAGGCCGAGGGGAACTGCAGCTTGAGGTGATAATTCTCTGTAGGTTCCTCACTGCAGGCATATTCTTATTATTTAAAAAAAAAATCCATTATCACCACTTTAAACTTTGCAGAAATAAAGACGAATAACAGTGTGCACGGCGCTAGACAGAAAAAAGAGCTAGTGTGAAAAGCCTTGCAGAGAAGCAGTGAAGACTCCCGCAACTGCCACTTCCTGGTAGACAATAATGAAGCTGTTGACAAAGTGAATCAAGGGCTAAAACGCTGAGTATCACAGAAACGTTGCAGCACCAGGAGGGATCCCAGGACTGCAGTTGACACACACACCAAACGGAAAGTCAGCAAGGTGCATTGTCAGTCACATGACAGCGTAGCTCAGGGGCTTCGCTGCCGAAATGAGATGTGAACTCTGATGCACCTCTGCAGCGGCTATAGGTAAAGGTAAGCAATAATAAATGAATGCATCTGCAATAAAGGAATAAGGACAATATTTGCTTTGCTGAATTACTTTTGTCAGCAGTTACATGTTGGGTAAAGCTTTCCCCCCGTGAACTAACCCCCCCCCCTTTTTTTTTTTTTTTTTTATTCATTTTACTTTGCTGCTATTCTTGCTTATTATGCAGTGGCCTAGTTAGCTGGTGTTTCTCATCATCACAGCACAGATGCTGGAAATAAAGAGGACTCCCTCGGTTGAGGATACGAGGAGAGGAGTGCTGCAGAGGAAGCAAGGAGGACTGAGCTCAGCAGCAGCAGCAGTGGCAGCAGCAGGGCCTGCTGGAGTTTTCAGGCAAGAACAATGAGGACTCTCACATTCATTTCCATCTGGCTTCATAACTCCCACTCCCTCAGTCACTCAACCACTTCACTCTGGATGCCCACTAGTATTCTAATGCACACACACACACACACAAAAACAAGTGAAACATCAAACTCCAGACAGGAGCACAGTGCAGGCAACAGTACGGACAGAGTAAACAGTAAAACAGTGAGTGGGTACAAAGAGCAGTGGAGAGGATTTCTTCCCTCCGCAATATTTACAGCAGGTAGCAAAAAAAAAAAAAAAAAAAAGCCACTTCAACTAAACCTCTTTGTGGCAGCTGGAGCCGCTTCACAGCTTGAAACAAACCTCCAAAGCTGCGTAAAATGAGCCGCTAGTCACGAGCGAAGTAAGTGATGAGTCTGCTGTTCTACACTCTGAGAAATAAAGGTGCTGACTAGAACCATAAAGGGTTCCTCAGCCCGTCCCCATGAGAGAACGCTTTTAGGTTTCTGGTAAAACCTTTCATAATGTTTCCGCTTGGAACACCTTCAGAGAGTTCTGCCTAGAGCCCAGCATAAAGGGATATACCTAGAAGCATCAGTGGGAGGTTCTAACCAGAACCCCCTATGAGAGGTTCTACAGAGAGCCCTTCTATGGTGTACTCGCTCCACCCAGAAACCTCTCACTTTTCCACCTTCTGAGGGTGCCAACAAGAACCCACCCAGCAGGGTCTACCGAGAAAGGGTTTTCATTCTAGAACCCACTCAAGAGGTTCTACCAAAAACCCTTTTGTATTCCAAAGGTTTCATCCAGCACTCAGCCAGGCATTCTACAGAGAACCTTTTTTATATTCCAAGGGTTTCGTCCAGAACCCATCGAGGGGTTCTACCCCATTTCAAGGCTTTCAGCTAGAACCCAGCCAGGGTTTTCCACCAAGAACCTTTTCACGTGTCAAGGGTTTTATCAAGAACCCACTCAGGGGGTTCTACTGAGAACGCTTTTATACTGTAGTACAAATAACTCTTGATGAAATGAATGAAGAAGATGGCTGGATTAAAGGGTTCTTAGTCGTACAAAGAACTTTTTTTTTCAAAAAGAAGCAAATGTTTGTGGGTAGAACTCCAGCCATTCAGAAGGAACCCTTTTAGAACCCTTACTTCGAAGAGTGTACTGCACTGGAATGAATACAGTAAATAAAGCACTCAATTCCCGTGTCTTCACAGCCTCCCTATTTGTGCCACCATACAGCTCAGCTCCCTATAGAGCTCCCCGGTGGCTCTCGCCTTGCGTCCGCTGCGTTCCCTCTTTGTGAAAATGAATAGCCCCGGTCCACAGCCCTGCGTGATGAAGGCACATTGGCGCTGTAGGGAGCTGTCCACCCTCAACCTTAATTATCTGCACACTGAGCCCACAAACTGTGGCAGGCAGGATGCTGTGAACCTAACACACTTCTTTCCGCTGCTCCTCTCCTGCCCTCGCTGCTACGCTTTTTTTTTTTTTTTGGTTCAAGGCTACATCCCCACCTCAGGTCCTGCCTGCGGGCAAACAGGGTGTTTTACAGATGATGCAGGCCATAATATCCGTTTCAGGGGGAGAATTGCGCTGGTGTGTTGTCCTGAACTTAGCGGGGGCAGTCACGAGCTCATTCTAACACTACGGGAACTAAAATGGAAAGAAACTTGTTTTTGTGGGTATACCTCGTGTTCTGTAATAAAAATTGGATGGCTTCGAAAAACAAAGAATCGGTTTATTTAGGCTGTATTTAGAATATTTTCACTGCTTTACTTTGCCATCAGACATACTTTTCTGACAAGAAACTGCCATCATATATGCTAAATATCACTCTCTCCAAACCAACCAAAGTCTATAGGCAAATCAGTCATTTTAACTCCTAGTTGTTGGTCTACTGCTGCCTCAATCAGTTTATTTGTTGGTGTTATTGTATTACTTTGGTGAACCTGAACTGTCATTTTAAAACAGCAACGTCACACAATAACTCAAACAAACTAACAGTTTGAGACAGAAGTAGACCAGCTTCTCCTTTGTTCTGCAAGGTAAAATTACTGATTTTGTCTATGGAATTTGGTTGGTTTGCAGCGAGCAATATTTGATGTATATAACAGCGTTTTTCTATCAGAAAAGGCTGTCTGATGGCAAAGTGTTAAAAAAAGTGTAGTGCCTCATAAACTTAAAATAATCCTAAAGTTTCCCCCAGTCAAAACTGTGTTTTCCTTATTGTTACTTCACTTGGATGTTTGACCTTCACCGTGCAGAATGATGGATGAGCAGAGTTTGACACTAGAAGGCTGTTTACACATTAATCTGCTGGAGGTGTGTGTGATAGTATGAAAGTCAATCATGGTCCAATATGCAACTTAGAATCCACAAGAGCTGTCTGACATATATTGAAGAGGAGATGACAGCACACTAAGCTCCAGTGATTTTATTATCGACACTTGACCACACCAGGTCTTTCTCAAGGCAACTTCGATACAAGTGTCAGATACACATGACGCAGCTAGTGGTTATCCACAATCGGTGATATCATCAAGAAGTTTCAAGGTTATACCTGAATCCATCATAATCATTATAACAATCACAGGGCCCATGTTTACCATGTTTTTTAAAACACTTCTAGGATACTGTTTGTAACCCCATCTTTATGGTCACAACACTGTGAACTATGGGTAATTCCCTCAGGCATAGTCGGCAGAATGTGGACTTATGGAAAGTGTACATAAAGGGCTCAAAACGTCTGTGACAGAGCCTTCGTGGACTTGACGAGTTGACAGCAGGACAGCACTAAGCCCTCGCTGATAAAGTGTGAGCACACGTCAAAGTCACTGAGTCAGTGAGTGTGGACACTGGCATTGGACCAATCACAAAAAGTTAGGAGATTAAATCAAACTTTTTAATCCATTTTTTCTATTTTCTTTTTTGACACCAAGAGACCATTAAGACTAGAACTTTTAGAGTATGTTCAAAAAACATTATGTCTCAATAACCCAACTCAAAGAAGAAGAAGCAAAACACATGGGCCTGTTTTCAGTTTAGAAATTACAACAGTTTTATCGTTAGAGGTCAAAGAGAAACAACTGGATAACACAGAGAAATAAGATGTAATACAAAAAACAAGAGAGACAAGTCTATGAGACGATCTATATCCAAAATGAACTCAGGCGTACCCTTGGAACTGATCGATGATGTTACTGATTATAGATCACCACCATGTGTGGGATGTACATAGTCGCTAGTGGCGAGTTTAAGTCGAAACCACAACCGCCAGAGGTCCTTCAGTCAGGTAGACGGAGAGTAGATGTAACTTTAGACTATTTCACAAGGTAGGTGAACTTTCTTGTGGAAGAATCACATCAGACACAAATGATCAAAAAATGTCCCTGGCATTTGCAACAGACAGGTGCTGTGGCAAAAAGTGATCATCTGCCAAAAAATGATCGCCGTCCCCTTTAAAGATATTTAAGGACTGGATTGGTTACAATCTAGAACACAGACCAGGTAAAATAAAGCCATAAGGACAACTGCAAAAGATAATTTATTTCACATATATAATAATAATCATAAAGCATGTTAATTACTGGCCTAGTTTCATCAGACATACCAAACACATATAAACATTAGAGACAGTGCTTTAGTCTTGGCAATAATCATGTAATAAAAGCAGCTGTAGTCATATATAAACTGGGTGATACAATGGAAGGTAATTTTTTTGGCATTACCTCTGATTCAGTTTTTTAGCCTGGCCATGCTGGCCTAACATTACATTTCATACCTGCACAATTTCCACAAAGTTTCCACGCTCACTTTGCCTTTCCTGTCACTACATTTAAAGGAGCAAATGGGCCGTTCTCAAATGTTTTGGGCTGCATGCATGATCAAAATCATCAAAGGCAAAACTAGAAAAGGTCACTCGGTAGAGTGCAGATCTCTGCTAGGCAACCCAAAAAAAATATTTGAACGTAACCTCTTTATAATCACCAACATTTTGATTAGTAACTGTAACTTTATTACATATTTTTTCCTAGTAACAGTAACAGATAGAAATCCCCCCCTTGTTGGACTAATAAATGCATATCTTATCTTTATTATATGTAACTAGTTACATGAAAGTATCCTCCAGCACTGCTAGTATCCTGTTAGACATCTGTGTCAAATTTGAATAAATGAAGGGGTTCTTGGGATATTGTCTTCACATGAAAGGGATGACCTGAATGCCTCTGGCCATGACACTAAAAGGCGTGGAGCCATGAAAAATGTTTCTCAAGGTTTTTCAAAAATTGTGAATCACAGAGGTCCTTCAGCAAACAGTCATGCATGTGCACAAAAAAAATAATAGGCTGATTGTTTCATTGGGATATGAGAGCAGCTGCGGAAAAGCTGCAGATCCACTGATCACGCACATATACAAGCAATTTGCCCATTTTCCAGATGGCCAATCCGTCACTGCAAATAGTTATTCAAAGCAGATTATTTTAGAAGTCTTAAAACATGTCTGTCTTGTGTCTTCACATGCATGCAGCTGGTTGTTGAAACAACTGTGACCTCAGAGTTTCAGTGGGAAGGTCAAAGTGACTGTAAAGTCAATACATCAGCGTGTAAAACTTAGTATTTCTTGCTGTAAAGCTTGTGTCGGTACACTTTCCGTTCCCACTGTGTGACCTTACTTCGCACATGTTATTCCATCCTCAGAGATTTACTATATAAATCTCCTTTTTTTTTTTTTTTTTTAATCAGTCAGTTTTGGGAGACGGCGACCTTGCCCAAGAGCACTTCCACAGTGCATCTCTGGAGGGGATTGAATCAGCAGATTTGTAGTTACCACATCATTTGCCTGGAATTCAAGGTTATTGAAAACTATCATTTAAAACAATAAGAGAGAATAATCAGCAGAGCGACACTGATGCTGGAGCTTTGGGGCCAATGCAATGATGATATTAGAGGAAAAAAATGATATCGATATATGGGCTGATGCAATGATCTCTCATGATTACGCTTGTGACAAAGATATGTAATGAACACGGGTTATTTTATAGTTTAACAATAAACTTTATTGCCTGAAAATGACATCAGAGCAAAAAACAAATAAAAATATTGTCATATTGCTGCATATTTGACAATATATATGTTCGGGATGCAACAATACCGACATCTCAAGGTACGATGAGGCCATGATCAAAAAAAAAAAGTCCATGCTACAATATTTATC
This sequence comes from Lutjanus erythropterus, assembly GCF_056507025.1. Taxonomy (NCBI): domain Eukaryota; kingdom Metazoa; phylum Chordata; class Actinopteri; order Lutjaniformes; family Lutjanidae; genus Lutjanus; species Lutjanus erythropterus. The sequence goes on along the minus strand of NC_139336.1, from coordinate 26,905,646 downwards.
GCAATATTACAGAACAAAGAAAAATGGCAAAGTGAAAAAATGTCCCACTCAATATCACAATTAAAAAATGTCACGATAACGGACATGATAACATATGATGTTTGCAGTAATATTACACGGTTAATTAAATTATTTTTATCTTGTTTTATATACGGACTGTGGGTAACTCCATATCAGGGCTGGCTATTTTTATTTTATTTCAGAAGGAAAGCAGAAGTACTTTAAGTTAAAAGGAAAAACTAATTTTATAAGAACAAAAATGCTATAAAGCTCCGTGCATGAAGTATAATTCACCTGCAGTTGTTCACGCTGTATAATGAAAAATGCCATTCACTTTGGTTCAAACATTTTTCTTTCTTAAACCAGTAAACAGAAAACTTTTTCTGTTGTAGAAGTTCAATAATGGAACAAGCTGATTACAGTTGATTTTCTCTGTAAGGAAGAAAAACAACAGATACAATATTCTTTGTATTTTTTGTGATAAAAAGAAAAAAAAAAGCACTGCAGCACCTTTTCTGTTTACTGGTTTAAGAAAGAAAATCATTTGAACCATGTAATATTACTGTAAATATCGTCACAATCCGATATTGAGACATTTGTTATTGGTTATATTTGATATTATTATATTTTTACAGGGCTCAATGATAAGGCAGGCAAGTAAAATTAAAAATTAAACTGAATATCTTTGATTTTAGACAAAATAAGACATTTAAAGACATCACCTTGGACTTTGCAAAAACTAATATAGATCATTTTCACTATTTTATGACATTTTAAAGACTTTGCAGCTCATCATTAAATATGACAATTAACTTTAGACTAAAGAATAAAACATTTTTTTACTGGGACAAATGAAAACTGACTTCAGCCAAGCAGATTTCTGATCTACTTGCAGACAAATAAAAAGAACAAACTAAAATTAACGATGAATCTTGATCCCAAACACCAATATAGACTGATATAGCCGTGATAATATCAGCTGACTGATAGGCCCTAATGATCAGTAATGTTTGAAATATTATTAAAATTATTACTGGCACTGCTTGCTGTCTGTAGTACTGTAACTTTTACTGCAGTCGCAATAAACTGTGCTGGTGGTCAGAAGAAAGACCAGGAAACTTGCACCATATTGCACTTATGAGAAAAATGAGATATTAAGTGCAGTCAGATTGGATTCAAGCCAAAAGTTTGACAGGCTGAAAACAATATTCTAAACCAGTATTTTAAAATAATATAAGCATAGAGGTTGAGCGGGGCTTCATCTCTTTTTCATCCTTCCATCTATAAAACATTCATACAACAGCACCAGCAGGAGATCATCATTTCTCCTCCATCTCTCCTCCTCTGTGCTTTCGCTGAGTGGTGGAGGAGACACTTTCAGCAGAAATATAGCGGTGCAAAGGCAATCAACTCGAAATATCTTTGCAATTTTCTCTCCTATAGGCTGAATATCTTTTTTAAAAAGAGATAGAGAACATTTCATTTCGGCAGGAATTACACGAGCAGTCGATCTCTGTAGAGAGCGCCGTGATGAGGCACCACACCCATGAATGCATGTATATGCCGAAACGTGCAATACAGCAGATGAGTGTGCACGTGTGCAGGCTGCCATCTGTAACCCCACAACCCCTGAACATCCACGCACACGCACATACACAACAGCCTCCCTATTACTACCCAGGAGAACAGGCTGTACCCTGAGGTCTCACACTCCCCTCAGACTATTATTCTGAGACGGTCCCGCCAGCTGCTTGGCTGTCACACCGCGTCCCAAAACTGTGGACAGGCCGCGAAGATCTTTATTCGATACCTGCATCTACATTCAGAGTGCGCTGATTTGGGAGTGCGATGTAAACAGACGTGCGTGCACTTTTAAAAGAGTGCCACACAATCTAACGTGTAATTTATCCGGCCAGGTGTGATTCGGTTCGGCTCATCCATTTCAATAAACCCTGCAGCTGTATGACGCTGAACGCTTTTCAGTAAAGATCTTCCTCACATTCGTGCTCCGCCTCAGTTTTGTTTCTGTATTTGTGATCCAAGCTGAATTCTTGAATAATTAGCTGTAGTTTAGCCTCTGTGCCAGTCTCATTTTCTTATGGCTCTTGAGGCAAACGTTAACACAAATAATGCCTTAACTACAGGAAAAGTAGAGGTGTGTGACACAGAGGGTCCACAGCAAATCTGGGCTTTCTAATTCATGATGAAAATAAATTGGTTCACTCTGGGAAAGTTTGTTTATACATTAGTAAATGTTAAATAATGTTCCTTTGCTGTTGCTTGGGAAGTTGCACATTAGCCTAAGGGCTTAAATATACCCCATATTTATGCCTGTCCCTGGTAGGGAAACCAAAAACCTAAACTAAAACCAAAACTTGAGTGACTGTATGATGAAAAATAGGTCCAAACATGTGGAGCACACGTACGAACGTCTCCACGTCCTTGATCATCACGTTAGTTACGTCATTTTTTTTCATCTCTTGTTATGGCATTTTTGGTCTTACAAAGTTTTGTTCTTCTTGTCATGTCTTTATTGTAGTTTCATCTTTCTCGCCATTTTTCATCTTGTTGTTATGTCTTGTTAACATTGTTTGTTGTCTTGGTACATTGTTTGCAGTGTCTTGTAACATCTTTTTTGTCTTGTTACATTGTTTTTCCACTTTTTCACTGACTCTTTTTCACTTTTGCGCTTTTGCACAAATAGGCCCAAACATGTAATGTAATGTAATATAAAAACACAATTATTTGGACCCATTTTTCAACTGATGAGACTGTGACAGGATTAATTAAATTAATAATTAAGCAAATAATTAACAGATTCATCTACAATGACAATAATCATCAATTGATGCCTTAATATCAATACTGTCACAAATGAGAATTGAAAGCATTTCAAATATTTCAAGTATTGTTTTCCAAAAGTTTGCAGCTTTGATGGAGAAAGCTGAAATTCACTGTATCAGTGCTGAAATACGCAGCTTTGATGGTGGTGCCAAAGGAAAAGTCAGCCAATCATCAAAAACTCGGTAGGATTTGTCCCCTGGGAACCATGAATGCTTGATCCCAATTTAATGACAATCAGTTCAGGTTCTGTTGAGATATTTCAGTCTGGGCTGAAGTGGTTTGCAGACAGCACATGCTAGCATGGCTTAAAAAACCATCCTGAGACAGTGACTCATGATGTTTTTGAAGAACGTCTATCTGTGATCAATATAATTAAATCAGTGTGTCAGGATGACAGGCTGAGCTTCACATAATTAAGTTGTGATCATGAGAAACTGTCTTACATCTAAAGATAATGAGACAATTAAGGTGTGATCTCGAGCTAGACACCCAGTCAGCTGGTCTAAAATCAAGTTTTGTCGCTGTCAGGTTCTCTTTATCGACAGCTGGCTGAGGCGACGTCTGTCTGATTGATTTGAACCGATTGTGATTGAAGGAGGTTCGACTCCAGAGAACCCACAGAGCAATCAGGGGTTCTATTTTAGAGAAGAACACAGGAATCACTAATCCTCACTCTTAGAAATAAGAGTTCCAAAAGGGTTCATCTTGAAAGAACCATTTGATTCTGAAACCCCCTTTTTTAAAGTAAGGGTTCATCAAGGGTTCTTTGTAAAACTAAGGGTTCCATTAAGCAACCCTTTTCATCAAAAGAACCCTTTTCAGAAGAAAGAGTTCAAAGAGGATTGTTGAAATCCTCTTTCATAAAGGGTTTATCAAGGGTTCCTTGTACCACAATATTAAAGGGTTCTTGGTAGAACCCCCTGGGCAGGTTCTTGATAAAAAAAAAACCCCTCAAATATAAAAGGTTATTGGTAGAACCCCCTCAGTTGGTTCTAGATAAAAACCATTGGAATATAAAAAGGATCTTTGTAGAACCCCTTGGATGGGTTCTTGATAAAACCCCTGGAAAACAAAATGGTTCCTGGTAGAACCCCTTGTGTGGGTTCTTCATAAAAACCCCAGAATTGAAAAGGGTTCTCACGAAAACCCTGTGTGAGTTATTGATGGGAACCCCTGGAATATAAAAGGGTTCTTGGTAGAGGCCCCTCTGTGGTTTCTTGATAAAACCCCTTAGAATATACAAGGGTTCTTGGTAGAACCCCCTGGAATATAACAGGGCTCTTGGTCGACCATTCTGAGTGGGTTCTCAATAAAACCCCCTGGAATATAAAAGTGTTCTCGATAGAACCCAGTGGTTAGGTTCTGGATTAAACTCTTAGAATACAAAGGGGTTCTGGGTTCTTCTTCTGGGTGGGTTCTTGGTAGCACCTTAAGAAGGTGGAAAGGTTCTGGGCAGAATCTCCAGAGAGAGTTCTGGCTGGAACCCTTACATCATAGAAGGGTTCTCTGCAGAACCTCTTAGAGGGTGTTCTGGGTGAACCCTTTTACAAATGGATCTACATATAACCTTTGTGTTGGGTTCTGGGCAGAACTCTCTGAAAGGGTTCCAAGTGGAACCAGGAGCCAAAAAGGGTTCTCCTATGTGAACAAACCCAAAGAACCCTTTACAGTTCTGGTTGGCACCTTTATTTCTAAGACTGTTTAATTTCCACACCTCCATTCATCTCGCTCTGAGCGGCCTGTTGAAAACCTCATCAAGAAAACCGAAGACGCGTTCTTCACTAACAAGATCGCGGACTGAGGCGAGAACCAATAGAAACCGGTGTCCGCCGCAGGCCGAGAACGTCGCAGTCAAAGTATTATTTCAGTTTGTATCGCTGGGAGGAGACGGTGTGACGGAGAAAGAAAAGAAAGACGCTGTAAACACGACGATACCTCGGGGACACATCATCGTATGATTTATGCGATCCACGTAGGGTTTGACTATGCGATATAATTTATGCTAATCATCGGATGCTAAAAGCTTAAATACACATCACCGGCAGTCAGATCACATTACACCACAGAACCTCTCAGCACAAGACAAGAACAATATACTGTATTGAAACTATGTGTGCGAGGATACAAATGTTTTCAAGGTCAGTATATTTGGCTTCATAACTAAGTGCCGTGCTGCTTGGCAGACATTCAGAATAAACAAAGGGAAACCTGTTGTGGAGGATTTTAAATAACGTAACCTTGTTGTAGCCTGAATGTTACAGCCTCCATCCCTGTCCTCTCCTGCTTGCATCTTTTTCTTTTTGTTCCATTGTGTGATAATGAATGCCAAATATTTACATTTTCATAGCAATTACCCAGATAGATTTTACTAATGTGACCTTATTAGCGACCTCTGGCACTTTCCACAGAGCTTTGTTTTTGAAAAATCAACAGCACAGCCGTTCCCAGTGAGAGGAAGGGAACACTCTCACCTTGTATTTCTCTCCGTCGCGCGCGGATAAATAAAACAAAATGTTGTTTATTGAAGAGACCTGGCAGGTTTAAGATCAGAGAAAATCCGCTGCATCAAATAGCCTGGTAAATAAAGAGCAAGTGAGGTTAAGATTGATTACAGAGGAGGCATAAGCTAGGGATGAGGAAATAAAAGCAGATGTAGGCCAGGAGCTTATAGTCCCCATCAGAGTTAGCCTGTACCAGCTTAAGACTTGACCCGCTATTGTGGTGTAACTCTCAGTGCTTTGTTTACTCTGCAGAGCCCATTGTGCCATGGGAAGATGCTGTACAAAGTGTATAAATGAGACAAGCTTGCATAAACTGAACCGGCAGCCAAAAGCGAGGCTGGCAGTCCCGAGCATCCAGGATCTTTCTCTGCTCTGTGGGAGAAAAGCTGTCTACTGTGAATTCAGTCTCATTACTGGTTTAGTTTGGGAGTCCACTGTGCACGCACGCTGCTAACACGTAACTGCTCCTGTCAGTAGCCGCTTTCAGCAACCTGATTACCGAACGTAGCGGAGGTAGCGGTGTCAACACATCATGTGTCGCTGCTGACGGGAAAAAAAAATCTTCAAAAGGCTCGGTTCAAGAAATGAAAGAAACGAGACAAGATGGTGAACATTTCACTATTCAGAGAGTTACTGTAAATGATTCCTTAAACCTGCAATGACTAATTTTTTTTGTCACTTGTAGGGCAGCAGAAACAAACATATGCAAAGCAATAGGTAGAATAGGAAAATATGCATGCTTTCTTTTTGGTGGCAAGTTAGATGAAGAAATTTATACAGCTCTTAGAGCCAGCACCAGGTTAGCTTAGCTTAGCATAAGGTGGTTTTACAGGTGGTTATGTGCCAGGCTATGTCAGATGCAGAGACCATGACAGTTCATTTTTTGGTGTATGCTGAGTTAATATAATTATATTTTATAATATGTCGGTGAGAAATGTTGATATGCCCGCTCTTCTTCCGCCTCTTCTTGTCTTAGCATTTTCTGCATTATTTTACCTGCTTGCAAGCTTGCTAAAGTGTTAGCCTCAGTGACTTCAAGACACTGACTGCTCTGGCATCCATGTGCCGTTGCAGAGTAGTGGCGTTCTCATGACTTGACCATTTGGATGAATCAGAACTACAAGCTCACAAGTTCCATTCGAAGGCAGCATATTTTTTGGACAGGTGCAGGCTGCACCTGCCCAAAAGTGGTCATTGTAACACTTTGGTTTTTGCACGGATTAAACAAACAAGATAAAATCTGTTAAAGTGTGATTTTGTTACATTTATACTGAGCCAGACTAACTGTTTCCACCTGTTTGCAGGCTTTATGCTAACCTGAGCTAACCAGTTGCAGGCTGTGGCCTTATATTCAACAGACAGACATGCAAGTAGCATTAATCTTCTCACATAAAGGCCTGTATAAACTCCTAAATGGACGCATACATGGACAGCTGTGGACATCATGGAGTCCACTTAGCAGATGGATTCCACACATGTGCAGATGGTATTCTGTGGCTCTAGTTTCAGTCACCACCCACTCCTTTGGGTAATATCTGGCTTTAGTCGCTAAATGCTCTACTATGTTCACTCGCTAGTCACTAACCGTGACCCTGTTCACACCACTGCATTGACATGCATCTTGGGTGATCTGATCACAAGTGGACAGCTCTGAGTTGAGGTGTGAATGCACCCAAGACACACAGAAGATGCACTGATATCCATTCGCTCAGACCACATTCAGAGGCCTGGGTCGCATATGATCACATTCTTTTAGCAGTGTGTCATGGGCCACATGGAAGCATCACGCACTCAACTGTAGTCTTCTGTATCATATTAAGTGGCAAAAGAAGAAGAAGGACAAGAGGAAGGAGGAGATTTGTGTTTGCCTGGAACACACCAAGGAACAGAACCGGTCTGGTGTTTTGATTTTGCCTGTGTTCTATTGTCTTTGCAAACCTCTTCTTTTAATTTCAGGCAGACTGGGCCTGGGAAGTGCATTGCTGCTTTCCACCAGTTAAAAACAACACATCTGGTCTTTGCAAATGGAAATGATGCATGTGTTTATTTGCATACAGAGTGGGGAAGTGAGATCGGATCACAAGTGGTCACTTGAGAGGCATGCAGACACGCATCCCAGTGCCAGGTGTGAACTGACGTACTCGGAGCTGTCCACTTGTGATCATCCAAGACGCATGTTCATGTCAGGTGTAAACAGGGCATGTGTCTGTTTGTTGCTTGGTGTTGGACAGATATTGTACAGTGGGCTTTTAGAGCTTTTCTTTACTGTAGAATTGCAGGACAGAAAACCACAACAATGAGCTGAAACTGCAGAGTTGGGCGATAAAGACAAGTCTGCAGTTTGCCTATACAGTGTTGTTTCTCAGCCACTGAGCAGGAAAGTTTGAGCTAGCATGGCTAACCTCCCCCCGTTACTGTCGGCCATGAACTGCTGAGCATGTCACTGCAATTCAGACGAGCTGTAAGTCTGAGCATAAGCACAGTTTCAGCGCAGTTAAACCCAAGTCAGAGCAGATCTGTGTCGACAATAGCTGAGTGCTGGCATTGAGAAAATTGGACCAAATTTTACTGTTCGGCCTCCTGGGGCTGTTGTGGGCCAAATTTAGTGCAACATATGTGATGAGGTGTGCTTACCCAGTCTGTCCTAACATTCAAGCCAGGATTTTTCCTCAGCACCCACCCACAATGAATACTTATCCAACACTCACGGGTAGACACAGAAGTGCTGCAGAGTTTTCCTCTTACTGGGAATTTTTTCTCAGTTATAATTTGTTTATTGCCATGATAATGAACCTCGGCTGAGGTGAATTAGAAGGGAAAAGGTGATGGCTGGTTGCACGCAGTACCTGTTTGTCCTCAGCACCACTGAGGTATTGAGTGTTAGCTGCTGGAGCGGAAGGCTCTGATGGATGAGTAGCTATTGAGGAGATCTGAGAGAGAGAGGGGTGTGACGGCAGGGTGGCAGCTTGCCACCTGAAAAAAACAACACCTAGCAGTTAGGATCCATCCATCTTTATCTCTGTCGCACCCATTCATAAACACACACTAACATACTGAGGCTTTCTTTGTGTGAAGGAGGTGTGCGTTCCTTTGTTTCACCTCTCTAGTGTTTGGAGGTGGGACGGATAATGACAGTCTCGAGGGGTAATGAAGATTTAGGGCGAAGGTGAGCCGTGGGGAGGATTGTTGAAGATCTGTGCATGGATGCAGAAAATAGGGAGCAGATCAACACCAATGTTTATCTCAACCTTTCTTAAATGGGATTTTCTTGGATGACTAAAGAGGTCAGAAGTATATGACAGACCTATTTAACAGAATAACAGTAGTTTGTTTTGTTTTGTTGCTTCTAGGTTTTGCACCTGGAGATAATGTATTTTTAAAAGCAGCTTTTGTATCCAAAAGATTCGTAGATAATTAGGTAAAGAAAAAAATGAGGAAATTAATAAATCCCCAAAGTCTCTGGGTGATTTAAATTCGCATCTGCATGTAAATTATTCATCCACAATGAATTAAATGTGTAAATACACAGGACAGGAAACACCATCTGCTGATGAAGACCATGTGATGTGGATGAAGGCACCAGGAAAACGCTGGTACGTGGACCTTAGATATTCTTGTATATAAAGACAGTACCTCTTTTTAATAAGTTACCCTTTGGGACCTATAAAGGGGTTGTAAGTGGTAACTAATTGTGTTAACATTGCTGTCATTTACTAATACTTATAGATCAGAAATTTTAGACGTTTTAAAAGTTCATTTTGTTCACAAATTGATTGCGGTCAGGATGCCGTGCAGCTCTTTTCTAGAAATGAGTGGTCACCAAACACACTCACACATCTGCAAACCTCTGCAATCAGGATATTGTGGCCAGTGTATGGTGGTGTTGCCACATCTGGTCTATGACTATTGAAATATTAAAGCTTGCGGTCTGCTCAGATCGTGACTTGCTAAAAATGTCCAAATAATGAGCTGGACACATAGGTTGAATCCCTATTTAATAGACAATCTATGGTGGAAGTGAGTGGTTTTCCCCACGCCAGCTTCCTCTCCAGACTTGAGGAAGCTCAGGCAGGATGCAGGAACACTGCAGGAGCGCAAGACGAGTGCAACATCATAAACTGACAATAACAAGTGTAGGACAAGTCCTAGCTGATCAGCTGTCAATGTAAAGCTAAGCCTGTTATCCTAAAAACAAAAGCCCACTGGCTCTGAAAATACACACTCTGGATTCGGAGTTAAGTGGCTGCCTGCCTAATTATAGTTTACGTTATAAACATCTACTCCCTTCTAAAAGATTATTAATGATTTCTTACCACTCATAAACAGACACTTAGTCATCTGGCAAATGTTCAGCATTGATTTGAACTCTGATTAACATGAAAAGAGCAAACTAAAACAGTTACTCTGGTGCAGAATAGACATTTTAAAATAGGACACTGAAGGGAGGGAAGGGAGGATTTTAATTTAACACGTTTCCTTAATCTCTGATGGCATATCATGGTAATTTCATGATTACAGTAAAGTTAAATAATAATAAATTACAGATCTCCTTTAACCTTCAGTGAAGCAAATAGTTTCCACTTAACCTCACTATAAGTTGGTGCCATAAGCGATATTTAGACAACAGTAAGTGGGAAACATATTTCTCACATTGCATTCAGTGTTTAATATCTCATCTATCGATGATCTCTGATAATAACATGAGCACGGTGCCAAAGCAGGGAGGAGATTGAGAGTGGGTGCCAGTGGAAGAGCTTTAGGGATCTAATTTAGCTGTGGGTGTGATTCTAGTGTGATTAGTATTTATATGACACATCATCCACATTAGGCAGTGCTTCCCTGTTCCACATGCCACTCTTGATCTTCCTCTCTCCTCCCCGTTTCAAAGACATGGCACATCGGTGATGGGCACCATCTGGCACTCACTGTTGGCACGAGTTCGGCTCTGTGATTATTGCCAAACAGCATGAACAAGGGTTCTCGCTCTCCCTCTGTTTCACACCCAGCCCTATATCTGTCATTTCTTCACGCAAACAAACTCGTGAGTGGATGGATACACATTTGTAAGGACTTATAACGATTTTACGCTTCCACGTCTCCAGTGAATGGTCTGGTTTTTCAATGTATGCACTGCTAACACGTCACATACCACGGTATGTTTTTTTTTTTTCGTCACTGTCAGCGATGTAAAAGAAAAACAGAGTATAAGGGAACAAATCATACTCCTGGTTTCTGTTTTCTTGTTTCCTCGCTGTGAAAATCTCGTGCCCCTGCTGGCTGAACGTTTCCTCTGTGTGGTTTCATATGAATGAGAGTGAGGCCGACAGTGTATTTTCTCCTCCTCCCCTGCGAGACGCCTGTTGCTCCGCGGCTCAGCCCTGAAGTAAAGATGGATTACTGCAGAAGAACTGCCTGCCCTGCCCTTTACACATTTCACACACACCACTTCTCCATTATCAGCCTCATCCACGGGGGAAGCGCTGCGCATGTGCTCACACACACACACACACACACACACACACACACACACACACGCGCAGGTCTGAAAGCTCTGACAGGGTTGTTAGCAAAAGGTCAGTGTCAAGAATCTGACAAATCTTTCTTTAGAGAAACCAGAACCTCTCATATCCAGTTAAACTGAAAACACACCAGCTCTTATTTTCCTCTCTTGTTTCCCTTCTAACAGTTTCTATTTATCTCCGTCTCTCCCTCCCTGTTTCTTTCTGTCTATTTTTGGTTTAAGATGCACAGCGAGGAGGAAATCTGGTCATGTTCCGATCAATTTCCTGTCAGATATGGACAACCTGGCGATTTGAAGAATCAGAGGAAAGCAAATCCAGGCTCTGCAGTCAGAAGATTATCCCGGTGTTGCTTAGCTGGAGGGACTTAACCCTCAGGATTCAATAGGTGCATTATTGACTGATTGGTAAGCTGGGTGGTGTTTGATTAGTGTCTAAGACCGATACAGTTTATTTGCTTTCTTTAAGGCAGTGGTTCTCAAACTTTTTCTGGCATGCCGAAAAGTTCACACCCCACACTCCACATTTTTTTTTTATCATTACCAGTGATTGGCAGCTAATAAAAAAGGATCCAAGTCCCTCATTGTTTCGTTATTTAAATAATTTTATTATGAAGAAGCAAAATCAAGATATGTCGGGTTTTCATAAGCAGTAACTTAGCACAACTGCTATCGAGGCGAAAGGGAACATGAAACAGTAAAATTAAAGCAGGTACAAACTAAACTTCGAACCACAGAGCTTCAGTTAGAAGCTACAAAAGAACTGAGAGCTGAACACAGGCACTTTTAAACATGCCTCTCTCTGTTCTCCAGCATAGTAACAAGACGGGGGTGAAAGAAGGATCATCGCAGGTTGGCGAGATGTGGCTGCAGCCCACTTGGAGGTGGGTCCGGCGCGCTTTGGCCCCACTCCAGAGACGGCCCATCTCGGGTGCGACCCAGCACAGGTTCGGCAGGGTAAAAGTGGTATATGAAATGCTAATCAGCGCGGCACAGTTTGACTTGGTGCAGCCAAAAGTTGCGATGGAAAAGTCCCACCGGGTTGAGAACCACTGCTCTATACTCCACAATGTTTGGAATCTATTTGTTTTTGATATTATCATATTTTTCATATATCCATAACCCTTTTATTACCATTCACTGTTGACATTTTTCCAAAAAATACCCATTCAGTGTTTCATTCTGCCATTTCCTTCATATAAAGTACTTTATACCTCTACTTATCTACCTCTCCCACGACGGATTACATTCTGATGCATAAGGGACTTACAGGAAATGCAACTCTGTTACCTATAAATTACGTTTATGCACAGGTGATTTGCAGCAGCGAATGTGTTTTGAAAGAAACATAATGCCACCCAGATGACATTTTTCTGTAATGTTTCTGGGGAAATATCGTTGAGGATGTATTTGCCAATAAGTTTCTGCAGACCACATCAGTAAAATGTTACAGTGACAATGTATTTCATTTGGTTTCCCCACAATATGTCTTGCAAAACAATAACTGCACAAAACATTAAAGAGAGAATTGATTCTTGAGTCTAATTACCAGGTTTTCAAATCCATGCCACCAACTCAAAGTGTCTGTATTTGACGACCTGGGAAAGAGACTCAACAATAACTCATTGTTGATTAATCTTGTGATTATCCTCTGCATTAATCGATGTTGTTTGGTCTATAAAATGTCAGAAAATTGTGAACAATGACGATCAGTGTTTCCCAAGGCCCAAGATGAGGTCCTCAAATGTCCTGTTTTGCTCACACCCACAAAATATTCATTTTACTGTCATATGGGAGTAAAGAAACCAGAAAAGGATAAGATATTAGATAAGTTTTACTTTTTTCCTAAAGAAATCACCAATTAATCAATTAATTAATTAATATCATAATTGATTCAATCAATTATTCGCTGCAGCTCTAATAAACTTTGGCATGTTTTTTATATTTAGGTACTCACAGCTCTGCTATGTTGAGCATTTTACATGTGCTCATCGCTTTCTCAGCGTGATTTTATAGTTTGGGTTAGTTTTATTTTGTGTTTTGGTTGATTTTATTTCATCCCATCTGTTTTCTGTGTCACCTGGTTTTTATTAGTTGATTAGATCTTTGTGTATTTAGTCCTTGTGTGTTTCTTTGTGTCTGTCCTGGTTTGTCTCCATCTTTAGTCATGTTTCCTGCGCCAGTCTTTTCCTGTGCTTCGGTTAGTTGTCTGTTTCATGGTCTTTGAATTTCCTGCCTGCTGCTTTGGATTTTGTTTGCCTTTTGGGCTGTTTTCTGGTCTGTACCTGTTCCTTCCTGATCAAAGTCTAACCTATTGATTCTGCTGGGCACGGCACATCTGCACCACGGTTCTGATCCGTCCTCCACACAGCTGCATGACCCACCAGCAGCTATTCAGAAGCCAAAGTAGGCAATTTAGCTTGATAGTATCTTTTTTTGCCTGTTTTTATGATCACGAGTTTGCACGGGGTGTTTTATTTTGAAAACTGATTGGACTCTCTATGCCGTTTCTGTGTCTGACTTCCTGCCAGCTCTGTCAGCTCTGTGCAGACTGACGCAGCGTCCGTCGAAAATAGACTTGGCGCATATTTGAAGCGGAGCAGAGCAGAGAGGCTCTCCTGGCGTTTCAGCACTTCTGCTGGAATTACAAGCATCATGCAAAATGGCAACGATCAGCTCCGGCATATGTGGCGCAGCCATAACGGGACACAACCGTGCCAGTGAAATCAAGCTGTAAGCCTATTGCTTTTTTGACACTGATGTTCATTAAATCATTTACAGTGCACCAGCTCTGCCTCTGTCTGCGTTTTGGGTCTGTCCTCATGTTTTTTGCTACGGTGCCTGAATGCAGGATTTCCTCGAAATTTCACCTTTAAAGTCGCAGGAAAATCACAGTTTTAGTTTCACCAGGAAAAAGTCAAAAGTGTCTATAAGCATGAGAGTTTACGTATTTACTTTAACATTTAACCAAAATCACAGTTTTTCCACTAACATTAACCAAAGTGTTTTTGTTGCCTAAACCTACGCAGGACTCAGGATGTGAATCCTGGTCTCCAGTGTCAAACTCCTGCACTTTGTATGCCCACCATCCACCCAGACAGCCTCCCGATGAGTCACGTAGCGCTTCCTACTCTTCTTAAACATAATCCAGGCAGCAATTTTGATACAAAGCATTTTCCTACAAACTGTAATTGAAAAAACAATCGTCTGTCTGCTGTTTGGTGCCGAGCAGGCAGTGTACCGCTGCTTTTTTAGAACTCTTTTGGTGATAAGAGAGTGAACTAAAACAGTGAAGTTTACTGCCGGACAGCTAAACAGTGAGCTGAAAGGAGCTGAGGATTTGGGTGATAACTGTTGTCAATATAATGCAAACTCCTTTCCCCTGTCACTTAAAATATTAATAATAAAAATATTTATTGTAGACACTTTAAATAGGGGAGGATTGTGGTTAAAGTGATTGTTGAGATTATATAATGTTAGGTTGTATGAGGCACTTATCGATAGTCACTGTAATAGCTGTAATAGGACTGCTGTTATTGGGGTCAACAACAAAAGGTATTTTAGCCGTTTAAAAAAGGTTCACCTAAAAAAATCAATATCACTTTAGGTGTACGCTATATTTATAAGATTTACACCACTTTGCTGTCAGATAGCCATTTCTGACAGAAAACAGCTGCTATTTAAGACAAATATCACTTTCTCCAACCCAACCAAACTCCATAAGTGAAACTGACAATTTTACTTGGCAGAACATGGGTGTTGCTGATCCACTGCTGCCTCAATCTGTTAGTTTCTTTTTGTTATTGTGTGACTTTGGTGAATTCAAACGATCCTTTTAAAACACCAAAGTCACACAACAGCAAAACGTTGAAAAAAAAAAAAAAAGCGTTCTGCAACATAAAATGACTGATTTTCCTAATGGAGTTTGGTTGGTTTGAAGAGAGTAATATACGACTTATATAATGACTGTTTCCCGTCAGAAAATACTGTCTGATGGCAAAGTAAAGCAGCGAAAATATTCTAAATATGGTGTACACTTTAACTTATACACAAAGGTTCATTGCTCAGCTCGTGTGCTTGCAGACTGTTGGTAATAAACCGACTATTGATAAGTTGCTCATACAACCTCAAACATCCGAACTATCCCTCTGACATAAAGGCAACATGATTTGAAACAGCAGCTGCACACTGAACTTTAGAAGAAAAGTCCAGTGTGAACATAACCTCTGTAGATACTGCACTGCCTGATTTGTTTTTTAAAGCTGCTTTTAAAATTCATATTGCGTCTTCTCTGTCTGTTACACAAACAGACACACATAGGTTTCTTCTGTCGCTGTAATATACTTTGTTGTTTCTTCTTTCTGTCTCTTTTGCTTTGTCGCGTCTTCAAATACAGATGCACACTGCCTCTCCCTTCTTCTCTTAACCTCTGTATTTTCCCGGGAATTCATTTTATATTCTATTCAGTCAGGTCTTTTCTCTCCCTGTTATGATAATGGCAGAGAATTGTCAATGTTTAATGAATGGCTGGAGGCTGGATACAGGTTCAGAAATATCCCTGTGACCGTGAACATGAGAAGTTCATCTATAATTTGCTCACACATCGCCGTGTTTCAGAGGAGCTTGGCTCAGCGTGCGCACACCGAGGCACGGATTTATTTTGGACAAGTTCGTGCTCATTTGCGCACACTGTAAACTCTGGGTTCGTCCTGGAGGGCTGAGGTTCTACCCAGGACCATCTGCTTCTGAAGAACCCTTGTCTGAACATTCTTCGAAATACTAAGAACCCCGTTCATCCGTGGAACCCTCGTTTTCAGCCTGGTTTGCAAAGACTGAAAGCCTTACATTTGTCAAGTGTTATCTTTAAATAAAGAAAGGGTTCTCAGTAGAACCCCGTGGGTGGCTTGGAATTCAAAAGGGGTTTTGGCAGAATGCTGTGGGTGTGTTCTTGTTATCACCCTGAGAAGGTGGAAAAGTTTTTGATAGAACCCCCAGAGAGGGTTCTGTGTAGAACCACTCATAAGAGGTAATAAGTGGAACCTTCCACAGATTGTTCTGGATATAACTGTTAATGCTGGGTTCTAGGTGGCGCCTTCTGAAAGCATTCCAAACGTAACCTTTATAAAAGGTTCTACCAGGAATTAAAAGGGGTTCTCCTATGGGGGCAAGTTCAAGAACACTATATGGCTCTAGTTAGGATTTTTATTTCTAAGAGTTAAACCCTTGAAATTTGTCAAATGTAAACTTTAACTGAAGAAAGAGTTCTCAGTAGAACCTCCTGGGTGGGTTCTAGATGAAACCCTTGGGATATAAAGCGTTCTCAGTAGAACCCATTGTGTGGGTTCTGGATGAAGCCCTTGGAATATAAAAGGGTTCTCGGTAGTACCCTTAGAACGTAGAAAGCTTCTGGATAGAACCCCCACAGAAAGGCACTAAAAGTGGAACTGTTATATTTGGTTTCTAGGGGGAACCCTCTGAAAGTGTTCCAAGCGGTACTGATAGGAACAAGCTGAAGAACCCTATATGGTTCTAGTTACCACTTTTGTGTCTGAGAGTGTGTCCACGGTGCAGATGTTGGTCTCCCTGAGTAAACTGAGCACAGAAACATGTCGGGTTCTGCTTCATTTGGCCGCAGAGGGGAGAGCAAAGCTGTAAGTAGCTGCCGAGGCAATCTTTCCCTCTCACCTCCTCCCTGACGCCGCTCTCACCCCTCTTTCCTGCTGCTCCTGCGAGTTTGCACCACTTCTCCTCATCCCCATTTAGGTGTGAAATGTATTTATATTCAAAGCGCAGAAAAACGGGAGAAACGGGGAGGGAGAGCGCGGAGGAAGTGACACAAGCAATCTACTGGAAAAGGCGCCTCTTTCTGATGTCTGTGGAGTACCGTATTCCTCTGGATAAAACCAGGACAATGAGAAGCTGTCAGTAGCTGTGGGCCAGCGTCGGAGCCGTGTGGAGACTATTTGAATTGGACTGCTATGCTCTTCTGGGCCACATGAGAAAGTGAATCAAAGGCGGTGAAAGGAAACGTGAGCCCAAGCTGAGAAGTGGCACTCTGGAGACGTGGAAGTAGACAGAAGCACATTATAGAGGGCAGGAGTAGCGTGAATGAGGGCTCCACGCACCACAGCCCACTGCTCTTAACACCGCCGTGAGTGACAGCAAAGACACCATACATTGTTCTTACTAGATTCTGCACTTTGGAGTACGAATTCTCCATATTCCCTTGACTCAGAAGCGCAAAAAAACATGTTATTTCCCTACACGCTGTTAAGAACTTTTCAAGTGTTCAATTAATTCTCATCAGGCTACATTATACTACCTATTTAACCATGCAAGACATGCAGCTCCATCACAGGGATCTATGGGACAAACGTGTCTGGCAGCCGTCCTTCACCCTGCACCGACCGAGCCAACGGAGAGATGTCTCCAGGTCTCCTTTAACACTATTATTACTTTTTAAAATCTTTTAAAGCCGCTGTGATTAATTTTTAATGTGGATGAATATTTCACTGCACACTAGAGTTGAGCATTTGTTAAAAAAGAAAGAAAGACGGAGAGAGGAGAAGAGTACGGAGAGTGAACGAGGGATACGTGGTGAGATATTAAGATGCATGAAGAGTCATCCCAAATTTGCTTCCCCGTGCCCAGTCTCCGGAGTCTCTTATGCTCCACCAACTCACTCTCTGGTCCGGTCTATCGCAATCGAAGGACAGCGTGCGAGTATCCAGTCCTGTCATGCGATGTCGTGTCAGTGGAGATGTGCGTCAGGAAGCGCTGATTCATGATGGGTGTGTGGTGAGAATGGCGAGTGATGAGTTGTTACTGTAGGCGCTGTCACAAAATGTTCGTCTCAAGCCCTCCCAATGGATCAGTCTGTGGCCTTTGTCCTGTGAGAGTCTCTGTGAGACTCAGTGGAGGAATCCTCCACCCAGGCTCGGGGAATATGTAACGGAGACGCATAATTAGGATCTAAAAAAAGGTGACTGCTCTCTGATATAGTTACAGAAGTAAAAAGATGGAAGATTAAAGGATAATTTAGGAAAAAAAATACATTTCTAAAATTATACACCACACACATATTGACGAATTGACAAATTTCCCCACCTTCTCATTATCAGAACCTTTTAGGTTTAGGTTTTTAGTCCACGAAACACTGCTGAATCTCTCAAACAATAAAGAATAAAAGAAAAAAAACATCAAATGCCTCCATGCTGCTCGTCTGGTGCAATCCAAGCCTCGTAAAGTTGACTGAAAAATGTTGTTTACATCATTTTTTAGCCTGAATCTTCACTGTAGATCCTCAGCTTGGAGCCACGTTCATGTGCACATACACACGGTCTGAAATGGGTTTTTGTGGTGTGACGCCAGATGAGCAGTAGTGGAGCTTTTTTCTATTTTTTTCAGTTGTTTTTTTTATGTTTGAAAACTGGTCACCATTCACTTCAATTGTTCGTGAGATTCTGCGACGTTGTTTTCCTGTGAAACTCCGGCAGTGTTGTGCGACCCTCAGTCAGAATGAGGGTGAGTAGATAATGACTGAATTTTCTTTTGTGGGTGAACTATCCCTTTAAGGAAAGTTTAAAAGCAAAGGGGCATGCATTTTGCAAAATCTGCCAGATCAGATTTCTTTTAGGGGCACGGTGAAAAATAAATGAATGAAAGAGAAGTGCTGAATATTAGTTCATGGCAGACTTCACACCAGAGGGGCAAATTATTCTGTATTCTTTTCCTGAGAATTAAAGGGTCAATTAGTATTTAACATACAAGTGCCGCTGCACTGTACTCATTATTTTGTTATTTTTATTCCTTAAAAGTCACCAGAATCCAGGAAACATTCTCTGAAACTCCAATTTTTGTTGGTTTCCTATTTTTTAGGTCTTCAGGTTGGCAAGTATGCACAAATCCTGCCACTAGGGGGCTCTATTACATTAAAACAATAACAAAGACGAAGTTGAGGATGTCATGAGGTGGCGTGGGATCATGGGGGTTGTTATCTTCACTTTAAAAAAAAAACACACCACAGCAGATGAAAATCTAGCTGGCATGACTCAGGCGGAGAGAAAACGTGGTCACGGATGAGGTAACAGACCCTTTTAGCGCTGATGTCATGATTAAATCACGGTGTTTGCCGCAGGCAAAAGAAACAAAGAACTGGAGGCAGACACGAATCACCTCAGAGTAGTGGGCCAAATAACCAAATGGAAATGTCATCTCGCTGCAGTAATGCCTCCAGTTTGAAGTTTAATCACATCCAGCTGCCACTGACAATAAAAAAAAAAAAAAAAAATGAGCTCACAAAATTTCAAGAAAGGAAAATTCTCACCCCCAATTTTCCTTAAACAGAAAATACAACTGATCACCTTCTGAATTCAAGTCTACTGAACTAAGACGCACTTTAATTACCTTGTTAACTCCGTGAAACACAATTCATTTAAACTCGACAGACAGAAACAAAACTTGCCAAAACTGTCTTTGTCAGTCTTTCCACTGTTCCAACAATCAGCACTGGTCTGTGCAAAAAAAACAACAACGTAATATATTAATATATTTCAAGAACACGTTGGGGGAATTTCTTCAAACTTGGCACAAACGACCATTTGTACTCAAAGAGGAACTGATTCGATTTTGGTGGTTGAAGGTCAAAGGTCAAGGTCACTGCGAATGCGATATCTCAAGAAGGCCTGGAGGGAATTTCTTCCAGTTTGGTGCAAATGTCCTCTTGAACTCAAGCATGAACCAATTATATTTAATATGTAGGTCAAAGGTCACTGTGACCTCAAAAAATACATTTTTCACAATTCATATGATAACATTTCACACAAATATCCAGCAGTAAGTAATAGAGTTACTTTACTTTAATATTCTGATACTTAGATTAGGTTTCTGAGTACATCTCTGAACAGGTAATTAGTAATTCTGTCAGAGTACATTTTGAAAATAACTCTCCCAACCACCATCACCACCGCGCCTCCATGCATATGCATATTCACTGATATGAAGAGACATTCATTGACAAATAGGAGGCTTAAAGGAGTCGGCACAGACTGTAAATGAGAGGAACAGAAAGGAAACAATACGAGTGTGAAATGAGGCCACAGTACAGATATCAAACAAGCATGAGTGGCATCCCCACAGATAACATTCAGCCAGCAGGAAAGAGAGACAGAGCAAGAATGCTTCCTCAGCAACCTTTTTTTTCTCAATTATCTGCTGTTCAGTGAAGGCGATGACGGATTGTGTTTGAGAGAGAGAGAGAGAGAAAAAAAAAAACTCTTAGTGGACTCATAGTTTAGCTGAAAACGTACGGTCCAGAGAGTCATTAATCCATCTCAGAGTAGCAGCCCATCGAGCTCCTCCAGCGAAATGCGTGATCGAGCAACAGACAGAGCAGCAGCAGAGATAAAGCAGCAGAGTACAGATCTGATTAGGCCGCCGTCTCCGCGCACTCCACAGGGATTAAGCACAACAGTTCCTTGTTAGACCTCCCTACTTTGTTCCATACAGCCCAATCGCCATTAGCAAAATAAAAAGAGCGAGAAAATCACAACTCCGCTCGGTAATTAACAGCCCTGCTCGGCCACACAATCGCATTCGCGTATTAACATGCAGTTAATGTGCCACTGGTGGCGGATAAATAACATCAGATGCATCATGCATTATTCTTCCTGTAATGTGAGACCCTTAAAACCCAGAACAAATGAAGTGCTTATTTATGAGTCCTGGTTGGGTACAAAATGTTCAAAAATGTTGCATTCTGTAGCCACTAGTATCTACATTTGCATGCTTAAAGTGTCATTAGCATTTTTATATAAGCACTGCCCTGAAAGATGTCCTGAGCAGCTGGAGAACAAAGCTCAGCATGCAAACACACACACACACACACACACTTAAACACACATGTATCATAACAGTTTGTACTTAACATATTAAGATTGTTTTTGTTAGACTTCTATTTGTCTATATATTTTTTTTATAAAAAAGGTTGTGATTTTTTGCTATTTGCATAAATATTTTGATTTTCCTCATTAGATTTTTTAAAATGACATGCAAAGGCGAACACAACAAAAAGAATTCACATTTAATATATTATCATACACTATAAATTTGTGCTTATTCCAGCACTTAAACTTGCAGCACAGTTCTACGTGCATTATATTCAAGCGCTTGCCAAATGAGTTCACACACTGCTGACAAAGCCTATCACTAAATCCATCTGTGTATCGCAGCATACTGCAGTTTTTATATCAGGTAGGCGGAGCCAGTGGTGGAAAATTGAAGGCATACATCATGAGCACATGTCAACAGTGTTTGTGTAATTACTTCCACTGCCGGGATGAGAGACATAAAGTTCTGCACTGCAGGTTTAAGTGTAGTTATAACGCTCACACGTATTCAAATTAAATACGGAGTTTTTAAAATGAAGGGTTTTTTTTTTTTTTTACAAGTAATGTAAATATTTTCAATAATTTTTTGGGCCACTTAGGGGCGGCACAGCAAGGGACAAACTGACATCAGTCAGACACAGGGCAACATTAATGTTGGTTTGGAGTTGTGTTTTTGGCCACCTGGTGAATGTAAGCACATTTACTCTCCTTTTAGCTCTGTTTTGGTCTCCCCCAACTCCTACACTCGAACTCCAATACCTGGATCTTTAACTTTTAACTGCTGCACTATGTTTTGTCTGTCTGCCTTTTGATAATGGGAAGGTAGAGCTGTATATACTGTATATCATATTTGTATTCGTATCAGACATAACTTATACTGAAACAACACCCTCAACTCATCAAAAATAATATAGTAATATATAATATAATATGGCAGCTTGGTCTGTGGCCCTGTGGTTCAGGCTATAATGCTGAAGATACTCCTCTAGCATCACTTCTGCACATGCAGGGCTCTGTAGCCAAGTTTTACGTCCGGGAAGACTTTCAAAATAAAAGCACAAAAACTACTTGGGTAGGTTTAGGCATCAAAAGATCTTTCATAAATTTAAATTTATGCGCATCATGTAACTTACATACATTACGTTACTTGCATACATCACTTAACTCACACACGGGACACGAGCCGGACTTTGTTTGACCCATACATCCACGCCATCTCCTCCAAAGATGGACTTTCTTACTCTTTGTACCGCGTCACCTGACTCTGACATCACATTCAAACATAAAGCTACAATGGCGTCTCCAGAAATGATGCTACAATCGTACCCACAGTGCCATAATTTTGAAGCATTGGGGCACTGACCAAAATACCGTATTTGATGCTTTGGGAGAGAGAACTGGCCGACTTGAAGTAGCTAGAAACTAACTAGATGATCGCTAACAAAAAATCTATAAAATAACTGAATATTCTATTCTTTCATGTACCTGAATTAATCAATTAATGAATCATTAGTTGTATTTAACCCACCATCAATAAAGATCCAAATAAAAGCTGTGAAACTGATTGGTGTAAATAAAACGGTTTTCAGAGTGGTCAGAATTGCACATAGTGCATGATGTTTGTGAAAAATTGTGTTTGTAATGGGAGGACGGCGGGAGGAAAATACAAATGTTACAGCAAAGCATGTGGATGTTTTTAGATTTTTCAGAAAACACTGATATAAGAGGAGTAAAAGTGAACTAAAACATTGAAGTTGTGGGCCAGAAAACTAAACCTCTGAGGTGAAAGATGCTAAAACGCTCTGCAGAGCTGAGATGAACTGCAGGTGATAATATCTGTGGGTTTATCATTACTGTATGAACGAGCTCTTTCACATTAAACGTACTCGTTTGATCTATTGTTAATATTAAAAAATGGTTATATCAGCTTTAAAATACAGTTCTGATATATTAAGTTTACTCAGGTCATATTTCTGGGGGTTTATTGAACAAGGACAAATATTCTATTTTCATTTTTGTAAATAAAGTCCTGTCTGAGCTTTTCAACTAGATTGATATACTGTGAGGTCTGTGGTGTGCTGAGTTGTGCTTTTCTTTGAGGGCTAAGACTTCTTCAAGAGGCTTTTTTAATTGATGGAATCTGTCCTGTCAGATTTTATGGCTTTTCCATCACTCACTCCTTTTCAGGCTTCACATTATCTGTTTTTTTTCTCTCTCTCCTCCGACACCTTTTTCCTCTATCGCTGCCAAATTCTCCTTTTAAACTCAGCTCAACTTGAGCCTCAAAGAAAAGAAAATCTCCTCCCTTTTCAAAGCGGGAAAATCCTCTTGTCACACATGAAAGAAGCATGTCGACTCGACAGGTCGATTGAGCGATAAATCTTCATCTGACCACGAAAACAGAGGCTCGAGATGCCGACTGAGCAGTTTGATATGAAATGTGATATTTCAGAGGAGCCGCAGAGGAGAAAAACACATGATGGTACAGTACAACATATGAGAATGATAACCAGAGGTGGCAAAAGTACATATATTCATTACTCAAGTAGAAGTATAGATACTTACATTAAAGTATAAGTACTGATTCAACTTCCTTACTCAAGTAAAAGTGAACAAGCACAGACTCTGACATGTACTTAAAGTATAAAATTAAAAAGTTGCCCTCTTAAGGGCATTTCTACTGGTTGAACTTCACCTTCTCTCCATGGCTGAATGTCCCTCTCATTCTGTTTCATTATTTTACATCTTTTATTTTGTTTTCGTCTTATGTCTTATGAGTTGTTTTTGTTTTGTTACATCCTTTAGGTTGTTTTCATCTTGCTACATTGTTTTCATTTTGTTACATCGCTTTTGTCTTATGTCATTTATGTTGTTTTCGTCTTGTTACATTGTTTTCGTCTTATATCTTTTACGTTATTTTTGTCTTGTTACGTTGTTTTCGTCTTGCAGTGTCTTTTATGTTGTTTTCATCTTGTTACATATTAGTGCATTGTTTGAGTTTTGTTATGTCATTTTCATTTTGTATGTAGTTTTCTTCTTATGTCTTTTACGTCACTTTCATCTTGTTATGTCGATTTAATCTTGTTACGTATTGTTACATTGTTTGGACTTTGTTACGTCACTTTGTACCTACCTATCATGTCTTGTACGTGGTTTTTGTCTCATCGTGTCTGTCGTGTGTGATATACACTGATGGATATACGAAGGAATCATCTTTTCTGTGTGATATTGTTCCACACATTTAGGTTCAGTTGTGATGTTGGGAAGGTGGCGTGGAATGACGCAAAATAAAAATAATCAATATTTAGAGTAGAATGTAAAAAGTTGTCAGAAAAATCAATACTTAAGTACAGATACCTGAAAACTTAAGTACAGTAATGATGAATTTGTACTTAGTTACTTCCCACCTCAGATGATAACTTATCTTTTTTCTCGTTACAGTCCTCATCTGTATGCCCTTTCTTCAAGATGAGGAACTGTCGCTGCCTCGTACCGACATTCCTGAGCAGTAAACCTTTGCTGTAATATTCTAATCTTTCGAGATGAGGCTGTATTTAGTTTCTGAATGAATCATTTTCTTTATGGGCTTCTTCTCCCTCTGCTCTCACCCTCTTGTTCCATTTCTAAATCTCAGATCTTTTCTCACAGATCTTTTTTTTTTTTTTTTGCTTTCTGCTCTCTTATCCTCAGCTGTCTTTCCTCTTGTCCTCCCCCACTGTCCCCTTCTTCCTCTTCTCTATGTTTCTTCATTAAAGAGGTTTGCATACACACTATAAATAAATTACTGAAAATAACCGGATTAGGATAATGGTTTGATTGAATCATTTATGTGGTTTACAGTAACTCAACCTCAGCAGTAATATCGTTTGTTTTATAATCAGGTTAATGTCGAGGATGTGCTGCAGCTACAGGAAACACCTTATTAGTGCTACAGAATAATAAATAATAAATGAGTGAGTAGGTGCACAATCAAATCACTGAAAGCAATCAGTCCAAGGTGTATGCACGCCACATTTCACAGCTCCAGTCCACAATTAAGAAGACTGATGATGAAAGTTGGCCTGTTAATTGCATTATGCTGTCAGATTTATGACATAATTTGACTAATATAACCCCTCCAAGGTGTATACAAGAGAGTTTTAATAAGCAGAGCAGTGCCTTAACACATAACGGCATCCGTATCATACTTGATACACGAGTTTCTGAGACCTCTTCATCATCGGCAAGATCAATAATTACCTCACAAACCTATTCAGTCTGGCACATGGTCTCTGCTCGCTAATAGATTAACTGAGTAATGCAGGAGGTAGAGGGCCCTTATTTACCAAAGTCATGATAGATGCCTTTCTAAGAGGTCAAGATAGATTTGCAAGAGAGACACAAACTCTAAGTAGGCGGGTTTTGGTGGCAGACTTATAGCTAATTCATTATTTTCAGTATAAAAAGTATATTTCCAGTTTTCAGTCACGGTTTGCTCAGGTTTAGGCGACAAAAACACAAGGTCAGGTGTAGGAAAAGACCATGTTTGAATTACAGAAATGAGTCAACACTGAGACAGGGTTCCACATGAGACACAGGCAGTGGCTTTCTGGCAGAAAGGCCTGAAGGCAAACTTCTCCCACCTGTGAGTTAAATTGAAATATTGAGAAAGAAAGCATCTTGGGTTACAGTCGAGACGCTACCTTACTAAATATTTCTAATATTGACAAAGATATGGTAAGATTTGTATCTCTTCACATATATTTTAATATAAACATTTGCTTTGCTTATAATTACAGAAGAACTGTGTATTATACTTTGTTTTAATATCATGTTTAAAATGTGTGACTCACATATGAAATAGTAGGTATTTGGTGTCTTTTTTAAATCACTCAAATTATAATTGTTTTGTATTTCATAATGCATTTATGTTACAAACTTTTTTCTGTCTGTCTTGCTGCAAAAGCAATTGCGCTTTGGGGACAAATAAAGTTGAAAGAGTTGAAATGAGGGGTAGAACTTGGGGTATTTGAATATACGTAAATACATGTAACCTTTGAAGATTCTCTCCAGAAGTCAGCAAATGTCAGAGTAAAAGTGAAAAGGACAGAGTAAAGGTGGAGTAGAGTAAAAATAGACACATATATAGTATTATAGAGTGAATGTAACACAACACTATTGCTATGAAGTTATGTGTACATACAATAAGTAAATGGGAGTAAATGATGAGTAGAAAGACTTAAATGTTTTTTATGTGTATTTGTGTAATATTTGTACATTTGGTTAGTGCAATAGTGATTGTTATAATGGCATATTATACAATACATAGTAATACTACATAAGTTTATAAATGAAATATTCTACAGCAAAGCAGGAATGAATAAATTAAATACTTAAATACATAAAAAATAGATAAATATTTATGCATTAATATGCATGTGTGTTACTGTATACATATATAGTATAAATGTATCTAAATATGAATATAGTATATGGCTATACACTTATATATGTGAAAAAATTTTAGAAAATGAAAAATAAATCAACACACAAAAAGAACATAAAACATAAGACATGATGCAAACATAAAATCATACAAAAACAGCATATTTTAATTCTGTCAAAAGGTTCAATAAACACCTCAACTTATTAAAAAACAATGACATTTTTGATAAATATTTTATGTCAGGCTTCAAATCAAATTAGATTTGTGCATGTAAGCACTCTGAACGTCCTCCCTCCTCTCTCTCTCCCTGCTATTTCTTTCTCTTCTGCTACTGCAAGATTTGCTTCTTTTACTAATAAGCCTTTTTTTTTGCATTTCTGACATTTACAACTAAGAGACAGGGATTTCAATTTCATAGCAATCCCCACTTTTCTTTTTGCCTTTCTTCACCCTCCTGTAAAGTGTGAAATCCTGTTTGTTAATTGATTGATTTCAATTCAAATCTCAGAGCGGAATGATTATGCAGTAACTCTGCCTGTGTGTGTGCGTGCGCGCGTGTGTGTGTGTGTGTGCACGCGCGTGTGTGTTTGTGTATTTGACACTGTGTGCATCTGTGTGTGTAAAAGAGAGATAAGGAGAGTAGAAAAATGAGAGGAGTAGAGGAGGAGGGAGGAAACCAAGTGGGCACACGGGTGCACGACTTAAGTCTGTGTTATTGTTCACCTCATTAAATCTGAGAGGGAGAGCACGAGAGAGTGTGTGTGATAAGTCTTAATAAATCTCCTCTAACTGTGTGCAGTGATCAAACCTGCAGCAGTGTTTGTGCAACGAGTGGCCGCACTCAACGCGCCGCATCCGGCTGTGCTGTCACACAGAGCAGAACGACAATCCTACCAAGCCATAAAAACTGAACTCCCGAAAACTGACGTGATTCACAATGACAGCGTGATGCACGGAACTGTGCGCCCAGACACGCGCTCTGCGCTCTTCTCGGCGCTCGCATGTAAAACAGGCGATAAATATGCAGAAATTCACAGGAGGACACGTCCATACCTGTAGATGATGCAGGCGCAGTCCCTGCAGGTCCCACAGTTCTCGATGTCCTGTCCGGTCCTGTACGAATGTCTTCTGTTGAAAAGCACAGAGATGACATATCAGGGGTAAAAGAGTGACGTTCTGTGTGTGTGTGTGTGTGTGTGTGTGTGTGTGTGTGTGTGTGTGTGTGTGTGTGAGACCACAAAGACATATTCAGGTTATTGTTTCCCTCGTTGAACCACATTTCTGGCACAAACACACACTCTTAGAAATAAGGGTTCAAAAAGGGTTCTTCTGAGGTTCTGTCCTGGGCCCTTTGCTTCTGATGAGAAGGAAGTTCGGCAAGGATTAGAGTTCCATTAAGAACCCTTTTCATCCGAAGAACCCTTTTTTTAGAGAATGAATCCCTGAAGAACTCTTTCACCAGGGGTTTGTCAAGGGTTCTTTGTATCATAATATAAAAGAGTCCTCAGTAGAACCCCGTGGATGGGTTCTAGATAAAACACCTAGAATATAAAAGGGTTCTTGATTAACCTTCCTGGATGGGTTCTGCATACAACTCTTGGAATATAAAGAGGGGGTTACAGATAAAAACCTTGGAATGTAAAAGGGTTCTTGATAAAACCCCCTGGGTGGGTTCTTGATAAAAACCTTGGAATGTGAAAGAGTTCTTGATAACCCTTGTAATATAGCAAGGCTCTCAGGGAAACCCCTAGGTGAGATCTAAATAAAACCCTTGGAATATAAAAAGGTTCTCAGGAGAACCCCCTGGGTGGGTTCTAGATAAAAACCTTGGAATGTAAAAGGGTTCTTGATAAAACCCCATGGGTTGGTTCTAGATAAAGACTTGGAATGTGAAAGGGTTCTTGATAACCCTTGATATATAAAAAGGTTCTCCGTAGAACCCCCTGGGTGGGTTCTAGATAAACCCATTGGAATATAAAATGGTTCTTGATAAAATATTCTGGATTCTAGATGAAACCCTTGGAATATTCAAAAGTTCTCAGTCGACCCCCTGCGTGAGTTGTACGTAAAATCTTTGGAATAAAAAAGGTTTCTTGATTAAACCCGCTGGGTGGGTTCTAGTAGCAACCATTACAACATAGAAGAGTTCTCTGTAGAACCTATCATAGGGGTTCTGGGTGAAACCTTGCACAAATGGTTCTGGGTATAATCCCTTATCTTGAGTTATAGGTGGAACTCTCTTAAAGGGTTCATCGTTGAACCTTTACAAAAGGTTCTACCTTGAACCAAAAAGGGTTCTCCCATGGAGACAAGCAGAAGAACCCTCAATGGTTCTTGTTAGCACCTTTATTTCTAAGAGTGCACACATCCCTGCAAACAAACCAATATCCTCTCTGAAATCAGCCCTGATCATTTTTTAATGAACGATACCCCTTCCAACAGGCGCAGGCTGTTACGTAAACCATGAGTCACTATATCACTCCAGGCATAAAATAATGCTTATGAGGTAAAAGTCAAGTCTGCATGCATTACACTTAGACCCATCACCGGGTTCTCACACGCAAGATATGTCACTTTATGAGACAGAAGG
The DNA here is from genome assembly GCF_056507025.1 of Lutjanus erythropterus. Classification (NCBI taxonomy): domain Eukaryota; kingdom Metazoa; phylum Chordata; class Actinopteri; order Lutjaniformes; family Lutjanidae; genus Lutjanus; species Lutjanus erythropterus. The sequence goes on along the minus strand of NC_139336.1, from coordinate 26,876,881 downwards.
CCGTGCAGTCACATGTTCAAACGTCTGCAGAGTATAGTGCTGGCATTAGTGTTAACAGTGTGATTTGGATTAAACTGCTCAGATATCAGTCAAGGCTTTCCATGGATTCACAGACACACATCCGTCCATGTCTATCGCTTCCCATCCAAGAGTTCTCCTCTCGTCCCTGCATCACGTACTATTTTGGTGTGATAAGGCGGGAGAAATTACTAAGCAGCTTACAATGTAGGAAGCAGATTAATTAAAGACTTGATGAGAATGGTAAAGGGTTTACACTAAGAGGCATGGCGCATCTGAAACCACCAACATGATGACAGCCGAGTGCTGATTCCTATCTGTCCCCGCCTGCTGCATACATGCATGAGGAGAAGAGATGCTGCAAAATGGGTGAGAACCGAGTTCCCAAACCGCTCCCTGTGGTCTGACATGACACAAATCTGAGAGCGAGATCGTGAGCTACATGACTGACATGAGACTTCATAAAAATAACTACAGCTGTTCCCCTGCCTTCTGTCTCACGTTCAATCTGTTATTTCTTTTTCTCTGCCTGTCCCTGCTGCACTCTTAGAAATAAGGGGTTCCAAAAAGGTTCTTCCTGAAGGGCTGGGGTTCTACCCAGAATCATTTGCTTCTGAAGAACCCTTGTAAGACTTACAGATCTACTGAGAACCCTTAACACTCAAAGAATGGTCTGTTAATTCTTTTTATCTGCCTGTCCCTGCTACGATCTTAGAGAAAAGGGTTCTTCTTGAAGGACTGGCATTCTGCCCAGAGCCATTTGCTTTGGAAGAACCCTTGTAATATTACAGGTTCCATTAAGAACCTTTTAAATCCAAAGAACAGTCCCTTAATTCTTTTTCTCTCTGTCCCTGCTACAGTCTTACAAATAAGGGTTCAGAACCATTTGCTTCTGAAGATTTTTTTTTTTTTTTGAGCAAAGGTGGGTTCTAGATAAGGCCAGTGGAATATAAACGGCTTCTCAGTAGAATCCCCTGGTGGCTTCTTGACAAGATCCTTGTAATCTAAAAGGGTTCTGGATAGAACCTGGGTAAAGCTGGTGCAAAATGGATCTGAACAGAACCCTAAGGGAGGGTTGTGTGTGAAAACATTACAGCATAGAAGAGTTTGATGCAGAATGTCTCAAAGAGGGTTCTGGGTGAAATCTGTCACAGAGGGTTCTACACGTAATCCTTTCCGCTGGGTTCTAGGTAGAACTCTCTGAAGAGGCTCAACATGGAAACTGAAGAAAATGCTGTACCAGGAACAAAACAATGCTTTTCCCTACGGGGACAAGCTGAAGAACCCCTACGGTTCTAGTTATCACCCTTATTTCTAAGAATGTGTCTCTGTCTCTCATTCTCACCAAATTTACATTGTGTTCTGTCCACACAGCTTTGTTGCCAAAGTATTTACAATGCTTACAATGCCTGGATTGGCTATAAATAGAGAGAGCTGCATCACAGCAAAGCTTAGGAACAACAACCATCTATCTGTAATATTCACAGCACATGATGCAGTGAGGTTATTACCACCGGGTTCTACATTCCCTTTCTGAAGAATAATCTGCCTACAACAACCCACTTGTCTACTCCATTCCAGGAGAGAGGAGATGGTCTTTTAGTGCGAAGCTATGATCGCATCATCATGTCGGCCCCTCATTTGTTTTTGTGTGGGGAGAAACAGATTCGCACTTGAGAAATTAACTGTCTGGGAATAAAACAGCAGGCACTTAGGCTGCATGCTGACATTTACTTTCCAGGTCTCCAAAATACCAGGCACTCATAATTTACATTGTTCTACTGTTTGTTCTTCTCTCCCTCCTTGTTTTCTTTCTATCTATCTATCTATCTATCTATCTATCTATCTATCTATCTATCTATCTGTCCATCTGTCCGTCCATCCATCCATCACTTGGCCCTGGGTGGAGAGCCCCCGTTAGCCCTGGGTTTACAGCTCTATTAGCCTGCGGCTTCCAGTCATTTCACATTTACAACTTTAAATGTGGGATAGCTCCTCTTTTGGCCCTGGGCTTTCACACCACATTTAAACCCAGAATCCCCCCCTCCTCCTCCCTTTTCAAAACTCTTGATTTAACCCTGGGCTATGCAACATTTCACACTCCTGCGAACGCTGCCGTTGAACACCACCTTGGACGTATGGTGCAAAGAACAAGGCTGTGATCCTGGGTCATCTTTCCTACAATGTGAAAAATCTTACATTAGACACCTTGGATGCAGTTTTTTTAACCATTAAAGTGTGAAATGCGGCATAAGCTTATGCAAGTTAACGCTCGCATGTGTGAAGCCTTAAATTAAACCCCATTTCAGAGCAGGGTTATCCCTGACTTTTCAAGGTTAGCACCAGAAACACACGGTTAGGATAATTTTGTGTGAAGTGTGTTTAGAACAATTCTCACATCAATTCAGTGAAGAGGGCACTTTTGAGTAATTAAATTAATGTGACATGATTACTGTGCGCCTAAATTATGTGCAGTGAGGCTCTGAAGACATTACCTTTGGGCTCTTTTCAAGTTTCAATCTTTAAAGTCAAGATGAAATGAAAAAATGTAACACATCCTCATACCTGAACAACAGAGCAGAAAAACTGTCAATTACTCCCAAAACGACATATATTACTGACGGAGAGTTACAGCAGCGACAAGCTTACGGGTCCTCAACTATGTTATGTACGCCACATGGCATAACTTGTGACTGCACACATGGTTTACGTAGTAAAACAATTGCGGTTTGCTGGGGTTTAGGCACAAAAACTACTTGGTTAGGTTTAGGAAACATTCGTGGTTTCGGTTTGAATAAATGTATTATGTGTGTCACGTGACAGAAGTGACATAACTTGTGCAACAACATCACTCACATGACATTACACGTCATTTATATTTCAAAATTGTGACAGCTTGGTTAGGTTTAGGCACAAAACCTACTTCGACTGGTTTAGGTCCTTGTACTTTTCCTGTCATACTTACTATGTCCACTACGGGGCGCTACGTAACAATAAATGGACATAAGCTGCTTGGACTTTAGACCAACATGCACACTTAGCAATATATGCCAAAAACTACAAAAAAGCTATTTCTTTGGGGGTTTTTTGCATCGAAATCCAATCCAATGTTTTCTCCCTGTAAAACAAAATATGACATGATTTTACATTGGCATGAAAGATTAGTTAACTAACTAGCACAGGCATGGTACGTCAGGTTATGACACCCCTATGACCCCTGCCTGCCTATCCTGTTTCATTCAGAATTATGTCACCATATGGAAAATACTGCTATTTCATCCGGACTCAAAATCATTTTGTCGAAATTGGGTTTAGAGCAATTCTCAAATTGCTGTAACAATGTTTACTGTGTAACTAAATTGTGTGCAGGCCCCAAAGACATAACTGCAACTCTGGACTCAATTTTCAAGTTTCAATTTTTAACACTCCTGGAAAACAGCCCTGCATTAATGTAAAACAACACAACAGGCTGCACTGGTGTGGATGTGTTGTCCCCACTTATGTTGGTGGGGCAATGAAATACAATCCAGGGATGCCTGTTTGAGTATTAAATCTCATACAATACTATGAGATGAGACAATATAGCTGTGGAATCTTATTATGTCTGCAGACATTTTATCTTTTGTTGTGACGACAGCGAGGTAAACAGTAGAAATACGACGCTCACATTACAAAGTAGTCTTCTAGGAATGTGTGCTTGCTGGTATTCAACTGGCCGCCGCAGCGCCTTGAAGCTGAAGCTGCATTGTGCTGTGACAAAAGTGAGCCAGGGTCAACTTTTTTAGCCAGACAGACAACACTGCAATTCTTTGCTGGGGCAACACAGAGAAATGAATAATAGGACTGTGCTTTTCTTGCAGCCTTTGTAAAGGTTAAGCGGGCATTCAGACTGAGAACAGTCCTATGTTAAAACACAAAAGTTTAGTCTGGGTATCTCAGGTAACAGCAAGACATGAAATATAAGCCGGGGAGTCCAGTTTGAGTTACAGATCCATATCTTAAAAATGCTTATCAGAAGCCAAAAAAAAAATGCACACCACAAAGTTATACAGAGGCTGTTATTTATCTTTTGTCAGGATGACCGTGGGGCAAACAGTAAAAATACACAGTTCACCTTACAAAGTACCCAGAATGTGCTCTTGCAGCTCTCTGCTTTGGCAGTCCCCACTATGTCGATTGGCTGGCCGCATGCAAGGGAATGAAAGGGCTGCATTTTTTTTTTTTTTTTAATGCGGGTTGGTCTAAATGTGGCCTTAGGTCAGCCCAAGGCTAATTAAATGCAAGTGTGAAAAGCCTTCAGAGCAACTAATGCCAGCACTTGGATGTTGATAATCATATAGTAATAGGGCAAGCATGCTATTATGTAATGTAATATGTATTACGACCTGTCAAAGGTCTGATGGAGCTGAAAACATTGCTGATTAAAACAGATTTGAGGTTTGGAGTCAGTATGCAGGCATTACCTTACATCTCAGTCATGAAATGTAAACTGTTCCACCAAAATGAAATATTGCCTCACCCGTCTCTCTCAGCTTCCTTCTTCTCAAGGTCTTGAATGACATCCAGCAGGACCTTAATGGTGTTCTGGCTGGTCTCCAGAACCCCTTCCAGGCTGTGGAGCTGGTTCTGCAGGCTACGAATATCATGCAGGGGTCCGTTGGGACTCAGCAGCTTTTCTGTCACCCTGGCTGGGTCCAGTTTACACCTGGCCCCAGACACCAACCCTCCCAGAATTTCCTGGACTTGTCTTAGTGTGTCAGCCTGGGTGGCAGTCAGGGGCCCAGCTGCAGGCCGCTCCCCTGAAGCGGAGCAGCCCCTGGCTCCAGAGCAACCCTGCTGGTTTGGAGGGAGTGGGTGTTGGCTGTTAGGGGTGTTGGGCCTGGCGTTGGCTCCTGAGCAGAGCATTTTGTGTAGTGCCCCAAGCTGAGCCTGGGCTGAGCTGAGACAGCTGGGCTTAAAACAGGCCTTGGCAGGAGAGGAGGAAGAGGACTGCTTCTCTCCCTTCATCACAGCAACTGGCGGAGTTTGAGCTCTGTGCTTCAGAGAGCTGGCTCTCTCACAGAGCTTGGGTGAGTCTGTACATTTTATATCTTCCTTTTTCTCCTCCCGGTCTTTATCTTTCTTGCTTGCCTTGCTGTCTGCCCTGAGCATGGGTGTTCGGATTGCAGGACCTGGCGGATCATTTCCCTTTTTGCGCGGCGTGTAAGGTGGTGGTGGCGGGGGAGGAGGTGGAAGTCGAATGCCCCTCTTATCCTGAGCATTGTAGGGGGCCTGAGAGGGGGGAGTGTACGGTGGCGCAGCACGAAATGTGGAAGAGTACAGAGGAACAGCTTTAGTTGGTGTTGCACTCAGTTGTGCATTTGGAAGAGTGGATGTGTATGTTTTCACAAGTGGAGGCGGAGAAGTGCAAGATTTTAGTTTGGGGACAGGGGAGGAGTAGGGGGTAATGCCTGTGTTAGCAGTAGCAGAGGTATTTTGCAGAGCTTGACATGGGATGTTGCAATGAGATACAGTTTGTATGAGAGTGGCGTAAGAGGGTGTAGTAGAATTTGGTGCATGGGGACCAATTGGATGTGTGGTGGAGTAATATGATATGGAGGTACAAGACAGGGTGGTTTGAGTTACAAATGTACAGGGTGCTAGATTTGTAGGAGGTGCAGCGTTTGATGAATTTGGTGGTGGTTGGTGTGTAACGCTTGGGGCAGTGGTAGAAAGCCTGGTGGGGTCAAGGGGAACTGCATTGGGGGTTACATTTGGGGTAGGGGTGGTGCAGGTTAGGGGAGCTGATGATGCTATGTTTGGGACAGGGGAGGTGCAGTTTGGTGCAGTTGGGGGAGGACTGGAGCAGACAACAGCCGTGCTGGGGGTTGTTGGTGGCGACACAACCGTAAAGTAGGGAACAGGGTGTTGGATGACAGTAGATGCAGATGTGGAGCAAGGAATGGGCAACGCTATGGGTGTTGGAGGTGGGGTGGTGCAAGCTGGCTTGGCTGGAGAGGAGCAAGATGGCTTGGCACAATGTTCAGGGGTCTGTGGTGGCGCACTTGTAGGTGGGGGAGAGGTACAGTAAGGCACAGTAGTTATTTGGGTGTCGGGAGGGTCTTGAGTCGTAGTTGGGGGTACAGGACTCTCAGATTTAATTTGTGTTGAGCTGGATGGTGCAGTCAGAGTTGGGGAAGCACAAGGGCTGCAAGTTTGTGTTTGGGTAGTGCAAGGTTGATGACTTGGAGAGTCTGTTTGTATTTGAGTGGTGCACTGTTCAGCATTTGGAGGTAGGGTTGGGTGAGAGTTGGTGGTTTGAGTTGTGCATCGTTTGTTACTCAAAGATGAAGACTGATGTGGACTCTCTGTTTGACTTTGGGCGGTGCAGTACTTTGAATTTAGAGATGTGGAAGGGCTCTCAGTTTGAACTTGAATGGTGCAGAGTTTGGTACTGGGAGGTTGCGGGATTGGGGATGGACCGGGGCTTTCAGTCTGAGTGAGAGTGGTGCAGTAGTGCACCTCCTTCCCAGGATCACTTGTTGTCCTGTTCAGCCTCTTCCTCCTCCTGATCACCGAGGGAGTGCTGCTCCCCTGACGCTTAGGGCCATCTCGGCAGGATACAGAGGAACAGTGACATGGCTCAGCGTTGTGAAGAACTGATGGGGGACAGCTGTGCCTTGAGTTTTTTACCACAACAGCTGATTTCATATCTGTCCTGGAGGATTTAGACCTCCGTTCTACCACAGTTCGATCCCCGGGCCCTGGAGGACCATTCTGATCCTTGGACAACACATGGTTGTGCGTAAGGTACTCATCTTGAGAGTCATGTTCGTCATCCCCATCCACGCCCACCGAGTCCCCAAGGCTGTGGCTACGTGTATGTGTGGAAGAGAGGGACTGGGGCTTCTTCAGGCATGGGGAGGTCTGGATGGCTGTGCTGGTGCTCGTACTGGACCTGCGTGTCATTGGCAAGGTTAGAGAGTTTGTCTGTGGTGGTGCCCAGCATCGACGTGTAGGACCCGGCGTCAGTGGATGAGGAGGGGCCCTGGCTAAGAAAGCAGCCACCACCTCTATAGTACTCGCCATGTCCCCACGCACAGCCCCCACCACAGAGGTTTGGCCAGGTAGACCCTCAGCCCGGGGGCCATCCCTGTCAGTCCATGGCGTCGGGGATCTACCGCTGTGTTTACGAAGAGGATGTGGGCTGTCACAGTCTGTGGCAGGCCTCTGATGGCTATTGTTTTCTCCTGTCCCACTGTTGCCACTGCTGCTGCTGCCATCCTCCAAGTCTTTAAAGCGGACCTGGTGGGTACGGTTGCGGCGCCGCTTGAGGCGGCTCTCAATATCCGGGGAGTCTCTATTGAGCAGCACAGAGCGCACAGTCATTGTCCCGGGCAGCTTGTCCGCCAAGGTGCTCTTGCCGTTGGTTTGGCCTGGGAGCAAGTGATTGGGTTCTTTGCTCACCATTTCTCTGGCCTCTCTCGCTCCCCCAACATCCACAGGCTCTGCAGGCAGTTTGATGTTGTGAAGGCTTAGTTGTGTCAGTGCGTCAAAGTGATCCCTCCTTTACTATGTATTCATTATAACAGTGAGAGATCTGTACAATTGATTGACTGAGTTCCAGTTTCATCAATAGAGGATTGTGTGCAGCTGCTCAGGTTATCTGAAATCTATACACCAAGGACTTCCTTTGCAACTAAGATTGTCCTCTAGAAAGGATGGATTACCTTTTTCACAGTTCAAGGTGTAGTAATATTAAGCACAGCAAGTAAAAATTAAGTATAGATCACTGTGATAAATGCTGACCCAAATGTTATAGGTCTCTACTCTTTACCTTCGTACAAAAATAAATATATGCAGCATCAAATATTCTTTAAACTGAGCATGTGAGAAGTGTCCATAGGGCTCCATGTCCTCTAAAGTTGTGCACTTTTAGTTCTCATTCCCATTTCTCTTTACCTTTCCAGGGAGAAGAACGCTTGATGTAGCCGGAGAGGTTACCGACAAATAAGCAGGGAGGAAGGGAATTCAGCCTGTCCATCCTCTTTGTGTCCATCACATTGGCTTGTCTCCTGCCTCTCCACCTGCTCTGTCCCTTGGGCCCTCAGGAGATTGGATGGCCAAAGTAAAGGATGGGCCTTGGTACTTCCCCATAATGGCCTATGCGTTTCAGCGTTTTTTTTTTTGTTTGTTTTTTTGTTCTCCGTTCCCTTCCTTCCTTTTGATTTTATCACTCTCTCTCGGCTTCTTTCTTCTCTCAGCTCTTCTCTCAGTGACTCATTCTCTCATGGTTGAAGACAGCGTGAGCTCCTAAAGAGAGCAGGAAGACAAAGAAAGAAAGGAGGACGAGGAGTAAGAGAGACTGTAATTGTTTCCATATTAGTGCATTTTCATTGAAACACATTGCGCTTCTTCTGTAGGATAATGAGGAAGATATAAGATAGGCAGCTATTTTAAAAATGCATGAGAGCTGGGGGTCAACACAGACTGGAAAAAAAGAAAGCATCAATTCAGAAAAAGTAATGAAGGGATGTAGGTGGACAAAGAGAAACAGAGTATTGGAAAAACACTTGGTTTATCATCAGCAACAGAAGAATATCTACAGAAAACAAGTGAAAAGAGATTGTAATTAAGGCTTATTCACTTTGCCTGAAGGGGATACTTATGGTTTATGTGTATTTGATATTCCTCTCTCTCTCTCAGGGATTCCCCTTTTTAATACTAATATCTGTCTTTTTTTTACATGTGTATTCAGGCACAGTGGAAACTGCTTATGGTGATGACATCTGTCCAGGTCAAATTAATCACTGTAAGTAGATGATTAATATAACCGTATTTTTTTCTTTTTCTTTATATTCTGTAAGGCCTGTCATGTCATGAAACAGTATGGCTGGACTCGATATGAGAGGCCCTCTGAACACTGGAGCACACTACAAATGAACCCCCTAATGAAATATTTCAACTTGCCAGTTGAAGTATAGCCCTTTAACCAGAGGTGTAGTGCTATTTGTTTAAGTACCAGAGTTTCAGGATCAGGGTATTTCACCACTCTTCCTATGGTGGCTATTTTACGTACATTAGTCAACTATAAATAACCACACGATCAAATGTTAGACTGACTTCATGAATCACTTGATCATGTTGAGAGTATTATGCAGCAGTCAGTCCACATTGGGCTCTCTTTTGGCCCTTTTCCATACACAGAACTGGCCTGGCTTGACTCGGTTTGATTCGGACTGTCAGCCCAGTGCGGTGGGGGTTTTCATTTCCATTACAACAGGGCTACCCACTTGAAGGTGTGTCTTTTACCTTAAGACAAGCTTGAGGAGGCTTGTCTTGAGCAGCTTTATATATATCTCTGGGAAAAACACACTGTTTCCTTACATTCTTCATAATAAAAGTCCCCTGTTGTTTCATTATTTAAACGCTTTCATTATGAAGCAGACAAACAGGAAATGTTTTCATTCAGGGTGTTATCAGCAGTAACTTAACATGACTCCAACACAGCTGAAAGCGAATATGAAACATGAATAGTGCAGATACCTGAAAGTACAAACCGCGACACATTTCAAAACACAAATATTCGGTTAGAAGCTACAAAAGTGCTGAGAGGAGCCTCGTCAGACATCACCGCAAGATGTGAGTTGGGCTCGCTTTGGCCTCCACTCCAGACTAGGTCTATCTTGGGCGTGGCACGGTGCAGCACACCGCGGCATGATATGGCGCAGCTCAGTGTGCTGAAAGCGATGCCAATGGAAATGCCAGTACAGTTTGGCTTGGCGCAACAAAAAGCACTGGTGGAAAAGGCCTATTTGTCTCTCCGCTGCATCTGTGAGTCTGCCAAACATAGCTGGAAAAAGACTCAAGAATGAACTGATAAGATTTTTGTGGTTAAAGGTCAAAGGTCACTGTGATCTCATGACGATTCCACTCTTGTAAACACGAAATCTCAGGAGGAAATCTGGAGGAAACTTTGGTACAAACGTCCACTTAGACTCCAATATGAACTTTGGTGGTCAAAGGTCAAAGTTCAAGGTCAATGTGACCTCAAGTCTGTCCCATCCTAACAAATGCGATATCTCAAGAAAGCTTGCAGGGATTCTCATTACATTACTTGGACTCAAGAATGAACTGATTAGCGTTTGGTGCTCAAAGGTCAAAGTTCACAAAACACGTGATTGGCCATAACTCAAGATTTCATACACTGATTACAACAGAATTTCACACAAATGTCTAATAGGACAGAATGATGAGGCGATGACATTTTATATCCAAAAGTTCAAAGGTCAGCTTCACTGTGACATCATAATGTTCAGCTCTCTATATGTCTCTGTAAAAATAGTCTCTTAAATGAAGACAGCATGTTTCTCCCTGGGAGTTATTCACTGGAATCACACCTGAACGTAATGATACACTTAATACCGTTTAATAAATTTCTTCAAAGTCTTCACTACAAACATTATATCAGTCTTGACAGACACAGATGTAAACTGTGATTTGACCGATTGGTGGAGGTTTACTACTGTGAGGCCGTAATTTTCGTTTTGGACTACTTGGCTACTAGGGGAAAATTATTTAAACTGCATTTATATAGGGATGATTCTGTTAGCAGCATCATCACTGGTGGTATTCAGGATTATTTCTGCTCATGGGTGCACAGTGTGACTGTTATCGTGTTCCTCATATGCGTGTGTCTTACAGATTTTTCTTTTCCTCCATGTTTAACAGTCTGTGGCCCTGTTATCAGTCCTTGATGATCTGCCATGGTGACATCCTTTCTGATTCATCTGGTCACTGTGTGACAGTCTGTCTGCCTTGCTGTATTTAGTAGTATGTTCTCGTCACTCCGATTCTGCGGTCTGTTTTTGACGATCTATGGCCTTGATACGTATATATATCACTTCCATTTCCTGTCTGTGCCGCTGGCAGTCAGGCGTGATGCTGCCGTTTGCCTTACACGATCTATGGATCCGCGCCTTGTTATCTCCTTGTGATTGCCTCTGACACTGACAGGGCCGGGCTAATTCTGTGTGTGTGAGTGTGACTGGCCGTTACTCTGTTCCCCTCTCTTCTGTGGGAGGGGTAATTAGTGACTCCTTCACAGCTCCCAGGTTATTTAGGGAGAGAGATACCCGAGGGGCTGCCACTTTTATTTACGTCCTCTGTTTTCCTTTCTTTCTTTCCCCAGTGCTGAAGAGGAGGATCTTTGTTACAGCCGCGCCCCCTCCGTCAACCCCTTTAAAAACATGGTTATTAGGATAAATTGTGATTAAAGTCGCAGCAGACATGAGCCTTGGGGGGAAAATCAACCATACACACTCAGATATATTAATGGATTTAGAAACAAACCACGGGATTCCTTCTCATTTTGCTCTCTTATCACTGCAGTGTATACAGATGAGCTGTTTAACCGCTCTGAGTAATAGCACACTGAGTAAATCCTGCACTACAGAGGCTAAAGCTGAGCATACACTGAACGGTTTTTGAAATGTTGATTAATTCAAGCTCCTACTGTAAGAGTAAACTGTCTTATGTGCTCTCATTGTACAGTCCGATCGTGAAGCCATGACCTCAGCCAGGGTTCAACATTAACCATGACCTGATGGCCCGTGGCCACAAGATTTTTCCTGTGGGAGGTCTCCCGTGGCCACCAAGTTATACCGCGAGACTTGGTCAACACAAAGTCACAGTTTCACAAACATCCCAGTTCCTTCAGACCTTTTACTTCTGGGTACCAAAGTAAAGTCTGGGTTTACCAAGCTAGCACAAACTGCTCAAACACGATCCTTTCAGAAAGACCAGAAACACAAAAGGCGGATTATGAAAAAATTAAACGGCAACAAAAATTTAGGAGCGACTTGAAGCAGGAGTTTAAGTGTCTAGAACCTAGATTCTTAAACTGTGGTACAAGTTCCCTCTAGTTGCACATGAGAGAATATCAGAAATATTTTTCAAAAAGGAAAAAAAACTAAATACTACAACATTTCTAATGAAAATATATCAAATATCAGCTCACTGAAATGTTTCAGTATCACCCCACTATGTAGTCACAATCACGCACATAGCGGGCGCATATGTCAAGCTAAACCATGATGGCAAAATAGCTAGCGGAGGTAAAATGAGGAGAATGAAAAATAATGCTTCAATAACACTGCAAACATGCCTCCAAACGGGAACTATTGTGACGAAAAGTGAACATCAGGAGGAGAATATTTCGAGCAGCCGCGTTGAGAATGAAGTGGACGACAGTCAACTGAATACAAGTGGGAGTGGCTGCTTGAGAAAAACAAAAACTGCTAACATGAAACGGTGCAGAACTTGAAGAGTCTGGTACTTTCTGAGGTGATAGATGGTGTAAAAAGTTTTGAGTAACACTGGTCTAGAATATGACAGAATCCAAGAACATCCAAGAATGTAATGCACTGCTGTGTACTGTGTGTATGGCTTATCCATTTTGCTGAGAGAATTTGAGATCAGCTATCTAGCTTTAACTGTCCAACATATTCCTCTCTGTTCTACTGGAATCCTCAGCTGGTGTTCTCCAGGAGTCAACTCTTGGGCCCGTATTATTTTCTATTTATCTGCATCTGTTGGGCGAAATTATCAGCAGATATAATATTAATTGACACACAAATCACTAAGACACTGCAATCATGCTTTCTCCAATTTAGAAAAATTACAAAAGTCAAGAATTTTTGTATCTTGAGTAAATCTTTAAAAAGTCCTCAATGTTTTTAATCTCGTTTCGTCTCAATTATCATTCAAAATTTGGCTGCCAGACTTCTAACTAATTCTAAGAAACAAACCCATCATTGGCTGCCTGTTAGATACAGATTTGATTCAAAACTTTTACTTCTTACTTTTAAAGCCCCGCAGGGTCTTGTGCCTGCCTACATCTTAGACTTACTCACCCCTTACGAGCCTGCCTGCGCTCCTCAGGTAGAACCTCACTAACTGTTCCCACAGCCCGCCTCGTTACTACAGGAAGCCGAGTTTTTTTTTTTTTCTGTTAGAGCCCCGCTGCTGTGGAACTCCCTACCTGAGGAACAGAGGTTATCACTCTCTGTACCTTCTTAAAATCACTCCAAGTTTTATAAGAGGGCCTTTTTATGGTAAAGCTATTGCTTGCCTGGATTCTTTCCCCCCTTTATCACTTGTATTTGACCATTTTAGGACATTCTGTTCTACTGGGTCCTGTATTTTCTATTGTTTTTTTTTCTATTGTTGTACTTTTACCTGGTCTGTCTGGTACCATTTTACCTCGTTCTGTAAAGAACTTTGTAACTAAGTTTTGAAAGGTGCTGTACAAATAAAGTTTAAGCTATAAAATTTCTTCTTCATCATCTTCTTATTATCATTATTATTGTTGTTGTTATTGTATTTTCCGTCCACATGACGCAGTGTGTCCCCGTGGCACTTTCAGACGCTCTGTTTGCCCTTTGTGCAGGTGCAGTGAGCAAAGAGCCCCTGGCTCCGCTTCGACTCTGTGAGAGCCTGATAATGAACTTCTGACATGTCTTCCTAGCATCCAGCAGTCGTCCGGGAGCAGCTGATCGATCCTTGCTCCCTTGTGTACACTGGGGCTACGTATAATTAGCCATCTAGTTGATTAAACGCCACCACCCGTGCTAGTCGGCACCAGAAATACTAGATGGTTAAACTCATAATTAACATTTTATTAATGTACAGCAGCGTTTAACTGTTGTCTCTAAGACGTTATGCAGCTGTTATGCTGATGTTGTGCAGTTCACTGTGTGGCAGCTAACGCCAGCTCCGCTTTTAGTGAGTTGTTGTCCTGTTTTTTTGGGATAATGTGTTCATAATGCACGGCACAGTGCACAAGTGCCACACATTTTGGTGGCATTTAAAATCCAATTTTTATTGAAGTATGTCATTAGCAGCTTCAAATGGCTCTTAATGCACACTGTGTTTTTTCAGAGAATGTTTAACATTATCAATTAATACATTTTGCTCAATTTGAACTGTTTTAGTGGGGATTTTTTTACTTTTAGACTAGTCAATTAGTCTAAATTAAAATTTAATCATCGGGAAAATTAGTGCGGCTCATATTCAGGTCAGAAACAGGCTCAAATCGTACAGTGCATGTCCAGCTTAAAAAACAAACGCATCTCTTGCATATTATTGACCTGTTTGATCTACACTGTCCATTTGACCTTGATGATTTTCTTCCTTCTATCTCTGTGGATAAAAATTTCCACTCTTCCTGTTTTTTCATTAATATCCCATTCCACTCCACTCGATCGTCAGTCTTCCTTCCCAGCTCTTGTAAAAAAGCACTCTACTTCCAGCATCCACCCTGACAGATTTTCCTCCGAGTTTCATCCATCCGTCGCAGGACCATTACCCTCACTCATTCCATGGGGGTGTCATCCTCATCCTACCTTCTTCCTATCTTTCCTCCATCTGACCCGTCCTCTTTTTTTTTTTTTTTCATTTCACCCCCCGTCCCTCGCATCTTTCTTCCTTCTTCCTTCCCCCGCCGCCTCTTTTTGTCCCATGTTCCCCACAGTTCCTCCCTCTCGATGTGCAAACTACCCTCGGATCAAAATTTACGCTGACAGTTTAATGAATCCGGACCCTCTTAATGCTGCATGGGCTCACTCCTGTGGCTGAAGCCAGCTCTTTCCCACATGTGACATTTTCATGTTGAGCTTTATTGGCAGACAAGAGATAAATCACCAGGCAGGAGGAGGAAGGTGTGCAGCGGCATAATGCCAGCAAGGGTCATAACTCTTTGCGGTTATTATTTAAGATTTACTATAGCCTCATTGCAAGCAGCCTACCTCTCTGGGAAGGCTTTACTGTGAATATAGGCTTTCCTGTGTGTGTGGTTTTATGGCTGCGTGTGTGTGTGTGATGATAATGCTAAGGTCACATCTGATCTCCGTGTGCTAAGCCGTGCTGACTCTAAGAAACATATCTGATGCATTCAAAATACAAGAAGCCAAGACTCCGGGTTGCACAGATCTAATAATATTCCAAGCCTGAGTCTTTCAGGGATGTTGAGAATTGCATCCATGCCAATAACACACCTTTGGGTCTCACTGTGCTGTGGAGGTGGAAGGTGCTGTGGATTGAATTGTTATGTAAAGGCATGTCAGATCGGATTGTCTAGGCACGCTTAAATTTGTCAGACAGGACTGAGATGAAGAGGAGGCAGGGAGAGGAAGAGGAAGGAGAGGAGGTAGACATGCTTGGTTATATTTAGAGATGCTATGAGACACATAGCAAACAGAGAGGAGTAGGAATGTGAATAAGTAGGAGGGAGAAGAGGCGGAGGGAGACAGACAGGCAGAGGTGGGGGGGGGACAGGGAGCAAAGCAGGAGGGAACAACCCCTGGCAGCAGAGGAAATGTCATGGTTAGGGTTCAGTGAAGTGGTAAATCAGGAGCATCAGCGTGTCAGGGCATTTAAGGGGGAACTGGAGAGGAACTAAGAAAAGCTATATGATCAGTTATTGGTCCCTGTGAGCCAAAGGAAGGCTAAGAGTTATACCTGCGCTCTGTCAGAGGAATTTACAACACAGTCAGCTCGCACAACAGATGCAAAGTGCCGGAGCCTTTGTGGTGTTTGCGTTCTTGTCTAAAGATCTCAAAATTCGGGAGCAACTCCTTTTAGAGTTGCCTGTAGATGAATATTTTGTTAGGTAAGCATTGCGTGCAGCGCGGCGCAGCAGAGCCACGTCTCGAACGGTGGGGGGGGGGTTTCGTTTTATTTGATACAATAAAACCAGCAGGCACATTAAAAAAAATGCAGATGTAAGCCCATAAAGGACTTTGTGGGAACAGAGATTTGTATGTAAACAGATCCGCATGCATACATAAGCAATGCAGAAGCAGAAGTCAACCATATCTCTAGATTTAAAGGGATAGTTCAGATTTGTGAGGTTGTATGAGGTATTTATCCATAGTCACCTACAGTTGTTGTAGTTGTTACCTACAGTAGATCGTAGGGATGTCAAAAATTCAATAAATGTAAACAATAGTTGATAGTCTAAGAGTGGCATATCTTTCAGAGCTAAACAAATATGTTTAAATTAAAAAAATGGGAGAATTGGGACACCTCTATTACCTATAGTAGATGGCAGTCTGTATGTCCCAGGTAGGAAAATCAGCAGGGCTACTAGTGTAAGAAAAAAAATTAAATCAGTTGAAGTGCATGCTATAATTGAAATACTTTTTTGCCATCAGACAACCTTTTCTAGTGGGAAATTTCTATTTTATAGGGCAATAATCGCTCTCTACAAATCAACCAAACTCCATTGGCGAAATCATTAATTTTACCTCGCAGACCATGGGAGTTGCTGGTCTCCCGCTGCCTCGATCTGGTGATTTGTTTGTATTTTTATGTGACTTTATTATTTTAAAATGATAGTTTTGTTTTACCAAAGTCACATAATATCACAAAAAACTAACATATCAAAGCAGCATTAGACCAGCAACTCCTGTGTTCTGCGATGTAAAACGACTAATATTGCCTATGGAGTTTGGTTGGTTTGGAGAGAGTGATGTTTGGGTTATATAACGGCAGTTTCCCATCAGAAAATACAGTCTGACAACAATGTAAAGAGGTGAAAATGTTCTAATATTGATTATTTTTAGGTGGCTGAAATATGTTTTGCTGCTGACCCTGTCCACAGCAGGTGGACATTTTTTTTGGGAATGCAAGATTCCCACGGGATTTTCATGGGTTGGGGGTCAATTTTACTATTCATCACGGCTGGGACGGGACAGGAAAGAAAAGTCTGAAAATAAAATAAATAATCAAATATGAAACTCTGATATCAATAAATGCTATTTTCTTTAGTTCTTTTAAATGCAAGTCACTCTGTTGTCTTTATTTACTCTTTTCTTTACTGTTGGCTGGTTGCAGCCACCTGACCAGTGCATGATGTGTGCGGACTACAGATTGATGGGAACAGGCTGAGATGGGAATCATTCTTCCAGGACTGAGACAGGAGTGAAAATCCACTCTAGTATTGACCACCATCTCCTGCAGGCTTTACACTGACTATGGATAAGTACCTCACACAACACACACAAAAAAATTAAACTATCCTTTTAACAAATTGAAATACTTGAAGCAAGTAAAGTATCATCTTCACTGGCCTGGGATCTCCTCTTCAGAAAAAGAAATTCCTTCATTGCTGATTCCCAGAGCTGGAAAGAGTGTTACTGAGTTAGCCGCCTCTGACTGATGAAATCTTAAGCCCGATCATGCTTAACAGCAAATTAAATTACACAAACAAACACAAATTAAATTAAGATTCTTAATTCATTATATATCTGAGGCAACACAGCGAACAAAACCATTGTTATTCCTGTCAGACACTTGTGTAATAGCAGCAAGATGTAAACGCTGGTTTGTTTGTTTGTTTATGACTGTGTACTGGCATCCAATTTGGGCAGTTACAGTCAGACATCACAGCGAGCCATATTTCACAAGGCGCGAGCTGCAGTGGAAGTATTAAATAATCAGCATCGACAAACGGAGAGCTTGGAAGTTCCTAGCGATTTTCTTTTTTCCTCTATCAAAATAAAGTTACCGTCCAAGTGATAATTATCACGGCTGAGCGCTGAAGCATACATGGAAGTGCCGTAAGGTGCACTTGGCCTCAAGATGCAAACTGCAAAAGGCAGCACATATAAATAATCATGTCTCTTTTTCAGTCGCCAGTAGCTTCTCTCTTACATGCTCAGAGTGATGAAGGCGTTGTTTCCTGCGAGTTCCGACAAGATTATGTGTCAATATGTATTTTAGTTTTGCAGCTCTAGTCGCCAACAATAGAAAAGACAGATGAGCTGGTGAAGAATTCAAGTAGGGATGAAATGAAAAATGCCTTTCTAACCCATTAAGCTGACATTTGTGGTCATATTGTGCATCTACTTAATATGTGCCAAAAGAAGTCAGTTTCTTTGTATTTAGATCAAAATCTAACCAAGTTTTGTTCTTATGTAGGCTTGAACTAGCCAGTTTCAACCAATAATTGCATGAGATCAACCTGTCAATCAATCTTAAAGTTTTAGCAACACAGAGCAAAGATTAATTATTTAGCTAGCTAGCAAGAGTGTGCTACGTTGGTTATGACATGCACACTTTTCAACATTCAAATCAAATTTCTCTCAGTGTTATGTTAAGCCTGCCTACCCTTCTTCACTCAGACTTACGTCATCATACAGAAGCTAACTACGCTCAACATGCTGGACGGGAGTTGGTGGAGACCAAAATGGAGTTAAAAGAGAGTGAAAATTGGACTTTCATTCATCAGGTGGCCAGAAATACAACTCCAACTGAAGGACGATTTGCTAGTAATTATGTCATACAAACCTAAAGGACTAGTGTGCAGGAATTAATGGCATCTAGTGATGAGGATGTAGATTACAACCAACTGAATACCACTCACTTCACTCTACCTTTACAAATTTGTATGAAAGCCTACGATGGCTGTGACCGTTGCAAAAAACACAAAAGGCACTCTCTAGAGACAGTGTTTGGTTTGTCTAATCTGAGCTACTGTAGAAACGTCGTGGTTCCTCTGTAGACATTAATGGCTCATTCTAAGGCAACAAAAACACAACAATTCTTATTTTCAGGTGATTATACACTAATGAAATTATACTTATGAATATTACATACAGTTTCTGTAATATTCTGCCGATAAATCCCTGTAACAGTGGAACTTTAAGGAGATAAGCAGACAGATATTTCCATCAGGAGTTGGTGGAGACCAAAACAGAGCTAAAAGAGAGTAATTATTGGGCTTACATTTGCAAAGTAGCCATGAACACAACTCTAGATGAAAGATAACATTATCTGCTGAATGTGCAAGTAAGTCACTCTTTGCTAGTAATTTTGCCATGCAAACTTAAAACATGATAATATGTCAGTGTTGTGCTTCTGCTGCCCCCTAGTGGCCAAAAAACGGCACTTTGCACTTTTAAAGGGTGGGTCCATTATATTTTTTATTTATTTTTAAGGTTTTTATAGTATTCTGTAGCTTCCCAGTAGAGCTCGAATGCATTCAAATCTGAACAATCATATTTTGGTCAAAGCAAATGTTTTAGCTATTGCCAATGCTATTTTCTGAAATCTTTCTAAAACATTTCCCCAGGTGATTTGACCTATTTATCTACACGACGACTTTGTCACATATGAAACCCCCCTAGGCTGAAGGTTCTAGAAAGCAGTACTGGATTGTTGAGTCTCATTCCCAGGTTGTAAAATATTTTATTTATTCTATATTTGATGACCTTTGCAGCCCGGAGCATCTATATTTGCTGATCTAGGAGTAAGACTCAACAATCAACTGTCTTTCTCCAGACTGCACCTTCGAGGGAGAGGAGGGGACGGCATCAATGATCAACGCTCTAACCTTTGTCGCTGCTTTTTGCAAATGGCTGACTGGGAGTTTCCGTTTGGAAAAACATGAAAAAGAGCACAGATGGAGCTGCCCTTTAAGAAGTCAGTTTAGCATGCATGTGTTTAAGAGGTTATAGCCTGATAGTCCTGGTATTTCCTTTTCATCTCATACACCATTTTTCATATCTGAATGTGATCTGAATCACTAAAAAATTCGGAGAGGTGGGCGGCAATACAGGAGGAAACTGGCTAAAGAGGTTCACATGTCATGATGAAATCTGTGTGAATTACTTAGACAAGTTAGTGAACTCCATTCCGGTTTGTTTTGATAGACAGTTGAGTCTCCAGTCTTCAGTCAGACATCTAAATACATCTTCAGAACAAACATAAAAAATATGTCTTATCGTGCATAAATTTGCAGAGCTGGGATGTGAAAACTTTGATGCTCTGTATTTTGTTGTTTAGCAAGACAGCTCTTCATAATTCACAAATCGCTAAACAAGCTCTCATTCGTGTAAAACAGCACAGGATTGAAATATTTCAAGGTTGAACGTCCCCCTGGACTGTCACACAAACATACACAATCGTTAACGCCTGCAAAGTCACTGGCCAGCTCAGTCATTACTAAAGAGGACAGTGCGGCCACCCTCCTTGTTCCAGTTTCCTTGAAGGATGGCCGGATTACTTCTAACTTTTAGAGTGCGAGTGCCAGGAGTGATTTGTTCCATCTGTCCTCTTTTGACCAAAATCCTCTGCCTAATATGAAATCCCTATATGTAGGCCAATGGATTGTGATAAGCATACTTAGCCAACTGTGAGCAAATTTGAGGATGTTTGAGTATCTGTGAAAGAAAGCCAGAGTAAACATTGTTTTTTTCTTTTCTTTTTTTTTTCCTCGCGCGCATTCTGCAGCTTAATTGTCTTGTTTCTCTGGCTGGTTAGTTCTTTTATGCTCCAGCTTTTGTGTCTCTCTTCTCCAGTCTGCCACGGGATTCACGGAGGTTAAATGTTCCAAAGGTCTCTGTGTGAAACATCAGCAGCAGAAAACAGAACAGGTGGCTCGACTGACATGGCCGATGCACAGCAGCGCGCTACATGTAGGTACATACAGCGCCGTCCGTTCCCTCGGGGTTACTCTCTGCTGCAATGTCCCTGTCCAAACTAATGTCCCAAGAGTACATCATAGTGTGCTACCTATAAAGCCGAGCCACTGTCAGTCCAAGGAAAACACCTGGCCGGCTGACAGACGGACTCTCAGAGCGTAAAAGGCAGTAAAAGTATAAGAGAGGAGTGCATTAAAGGGATAGTTCAGATTATTTTATGTAGGGTTATATGAGGTACTTACTGATAGTTGGCGCGCCCCTGGTTAGGAGAAGCAGAGAGGAGTACCAGTTGCTGTTATATAAGCCAAATTTCGCTCACACCAAACCAACCAAACTCCATAGGCAAAATCAGTTATTTTAACTCACAGAACACAGGAGTTCCTGGTCTACCGCTGCCTTGTTCAGTTAGTTTATTTTTGTCATTGAGTGACTTTGGTGAAGCTGAACTTACCTCTTAAAACACCAAAGTCACACAAAAGCACAAACAAATTACCAGATCAAGGCAGCAGTAGAGTAGCAACTCCTGTGTTGTGCAAGGTAAAATTACTAAGTTTGCCTATGAAGTTTGGTTGGTTTGGAGAAAGCGATATTTAGCTCATATAATATCGATTTCCCATCAGAAATGGCTGTCTGACGTCAATGTAAAGCAGTGAAAACATGCTAAAAATAGCATAAACTTAAACTGATATTGCTTTTTTTTTAGATGGACATTTTTTAAAAGACAAGCATGTAAGATTTAGTGTCATCTAGCGGTAAGCTTGTACACTGCAAACACCTCGTCTGTTTCTCCTAATCCAGATGTGCAGAGGAATCTTCAGTGGCTGTGAAAGTCGCGAAAAACACGAAAGGCTATACATAGTCAGTGTTCGGTTTGTCCATTCTGGGCTACTGTAGAAACATGGCGGTTCAAAGTGGTGGAAGAGGACCCACGCCCTCTGTAGACATATTATTTCTGTCATATTCTGCATATAAATCCCTCTAAGTCTTACACACTGGAACTTTAAGTGGCTGAAATACCTTTTGCTGCTGACCCTGTCCACAGCAGTTCATTGCTCAGCTTCCGTGCCTTTACTCGCCTCTGATTCTCAAAACTGGGCGCGTGCCGACCGCCATCTACTGTAGCCAATACACCGACTATCAATATGTACCTCATATAACCCCACTTCAAATAATCCAAACTATCCCTTTAACTTCTGCTGTGCAAAGAGAGAAATGTAAAGTGGAAGAGACAGATTTATAAGCAATGTGAGAAGAGGATTAAATAGTAGATAAAAAAAAGAGGAAGCTGGGAGATGGAGATAGCTGACCCCTTAAAAGACACGTTGATGAGATAAGATAAAAGGGAAATATACTGTAGTGTGGAGCAGAGGGAAGGAGAGAACAAGAGGAAAGAGAGTTGTGCGACGACAGGCAGGATTAACAGCGCAGCACTTCTTCACACAGGAAAGTGTGTGTGTGCAAAATGTGCACCTGTGCGTGGCGAGTGTGCATGCATGTGTGTCTGATGCCGGGCATGCATGCATGAGAGCAGTGCATGTGCAATTACATTAGTATCACGCATGTCAATGACAAGATGAGATGAATTAATTGGGGAACGTGAAACTGTTGCTCCTAAATGAGTTATCATCATATTAAAGCACATTAGAAATATTGAAACGCATTAATGAGTTCACTCATTACATGTGAATTAAGTGTTCATATAGGCAGAACAGCATGCTCATATATACACACTCTCACACACAGAGGTGGGAAGTAACAAGTACAAATACTTCATTACCGTATTTAAGTAGCATTTCCAGGTATCTCTGCTATTTTTCTGCTTTCTACTTTCTACTTTTACTCCCTACTCCTTACATTCCCAAAACAGGCGTGTTACTTTAGTGTTGATGAATTTGAGTGGAAATATTGATTATATTAATTTTGCATCATTGCGCACCACCTCCCCAACATCAAGACCGATTTCAACCTAAATGGAAGAGGCAATATCACGTAGAAAACATGATTCATTGGTGTGTCCATCAGTGCATATTGTGCATGACAGACATAACAAGATGAAAATGACAGAAGACCGAAGAAGAAATTATATGATGAAAACGACATAACAAAACAGAAACAATGTAACAACACATGATAAGATGAAAATGTAACAGACATAAGATGAAAAAGACATAAGATGAAAAAGACATAAGATGAAAATGACGTAACAAGACAAAAGGTAAAAGACGCAACAACACAAAAACAACATAAAACATGTAATGTTGAAAACACCATAACAAAATGAAACATAAAACATGTAACGCGAAAAATTGAAATGACATGACAACATGAAAAAAAAACAAAATGTAAAAGACATAAGATGAAAACGATGTAACAAGACAAAACATAAAAGTCATAAGACAAAAACAATGTAAAAAGACATAATAAAACGAAAATGACATAAAAGACGTAACCAGACAAAAATAAAGTAGAAGACATAAGACGAAACAGTCAAGAGAGGGAGTCAGCTGCAGAGAAAAGGTGAGGTTCAGTTAGCTCTGCACAGAAACAACTGTCAGAAATGTCCTTCAGAGGACTACTTTTTACTTTTATACTTTGAGTACATTTCAGAGCCTGTACTGTTTCACTTTTACTCGAGTAAAGAAGTTGAATTAGTACTTCTACTTTTGCACATGTATCTGTACTTCTAATTGAGTAAAGAAAATGTGTACGTTTGCCATCTCTGCTCACACAGATCCATACAAATGGAATTCCCTCACTCAGAGCCTCCTCCTCCTCCTCCTCCTCCTCCTCCTCCTCCTCAAACTTTCTGCACAACCCACCCCCCCACCCCCCCACATACACACACATACACACACACACACACTCCTGCTCATGACAAATATGCAATGAAAGCACGCTGCTGGAATCTGCAAAGCTACATCACTGACAGACCAATCTAAGCTCCTCACTCTTTAAAGCTTCTCATAAAGCTGCACAATCTCGGAAAATAACTCCCACACCTGCAGTAAAGCAAATCCCAGTATCCAAACACGCACACACACACACACACACACACACACACACACACACACACACACACACGTACAATCCCATTTCACTGGGTTTCACACACACACACACACACACACACACACTCTATGGGCACATGCACACACCCCCATTGTCAGGATAAATATGTGCACACACACCTGCCAAAGACATAAACAAAATGTATACATGCACGTGTGTGCACGCATGCAAGGACATCCGCTGCCTGTCTCTTCATTGCATAAAAACACAAAGTAAAAGATGCTCCAAAATCAAAACAGATACTTCTATGATGCTCTGATCTTTCTCACTTCGTTATCGCTATGGTGATGCTGAGAGAAGAGCAGGCTGATGGGGAGAGATTGCTGTACTATCTTCCATCAGGACACAGAACTGAGTCACACACATACCACATCTCTCTCCTCTTCCTGTTTCCCCCTCTGTGTTTGTCTCTGTCTCCCACAAACGCTCGCTCCTCTTCTCTTCTCTTCTCCGCTTATTCCTTCACGTCTCCTCAGCCCATTCTTCCATCCCTTCTGGCGTTCGTGTTTTGCTTTTTTATTCCCACCTCTCTGTCACTGCTGCTGCTCGGTGAGCTTCACACCGTCTCCTTTCCTCTGTGCAGAGTCCATCTGCTCCTCCTCTCCCCCTCTTTCTCCTCTCCCTCTCCTCTCTGGTTGTGTCTTTTTCTTCTTCCTCTGTCTCCTTTCCTCCTTTCACGTGGGAACCTTTTTATCCATCCCCTCTCAGAGCTCCGGGCTCCGCTGTGCGCCTACCTTAGCTGTCTGAGCGTTTCTGTGCTGTGAGTGGAAGTGAATGGACAGGAGGGGGAGCAAGAAGACAAGAGTGAGCAAACAGGCAGTTATCCTCTCAGATGCTCCTCTCAGTCTTGCTCCCTTTTCCTCTCTCTGCGTCTCCCTCCTCCATCATGACCCCCTCTCTCCGTGTCGCCATGCAAGCCCCCCTGTATCCTTGTAAGCAAAGGGATGGAGGATGGAGGGGAGGAGGAGGAGGAGTGTGGGATGGAGAGTAGGAGGCAGGCAGGAGGGAGGTGGAGCTAGTGAGTCGGTCTAATTAAAAAGCAGAGTATGTACAGCTGCAGAGGGCAAAGAGGGAGACGGCGAGAGGAGGAGAGAGGAGGAGAGAGGGGAACCAAAGTGATCCAGGGGGCGGAACCGAGGGAAGGAGCAGTCAGTAGGGGGTGGAAATGAGGGGGTACGCGGGGTGGTGGTGGTGGTAGTGTGAGGGAAAGAGCTGACAGGACACCACGGTCAGCTGGAGAGAGGAATGCAAGAAAGGTCATGCACAGAGAGGGGGGGCAGGGAGGGAGAGAAGGAGGGAGAAGGAGATAGGAACAGACAGGTAGAATTATTCTACAGATATCTCCCATATGAGCGGGGGCAGAGCCGGGGAACCGTGACCAGCAGGATAATAGAGACACATGGACAATGGCCCTGTGAAGCAGAGGCAGATCCAGCGAAGGTTAAAGCGCTCCAGTGTTTAAATTAATATGCGTAAGTGTTTGCATGCAAATTAAAAAGGCAAAAACACCAATCTGTATTCAATTAATCACGTATTTTTACTCGTCTGTCTGAAGTTCTGAGCATGGGGGACGTGTTGTTTTTGTCCAGGCTCGATGACTAGAACAAATTGATTTTTTTTTTTAACGGCTATACGTGGACCCCATCATCGCTGCTCTGGCTGTTTGTCACCTGAGGCTGGTTAGTGAGAAACCACTCTATACAGCGGAGATGGAGAGATAAAGTCTACACCTAAATGCCTCCAGGGCTGAGACATCTCATCCCATTTTATCAGCTCTGATCACTTATCTTGTCCCATCTCCTCTCTCTCTATCAGCCTTACATTAACATCCCAGTGAATCTTGTTTTTACATCTCTCAGATGTTCCACTTTTACACTTTCACAGCCCGTTTCTGGGAATCATCATTTCAATGGATTTCAAATACAATTTCATGGAAAGAGCGCAATTACTCCCACAGGATTTACAGTAATAGGGTCTGAATGGACAGGCTGTCCGCTGCGATATTGATACATAATGGGATTTAATAGGATATACCTATGGAATACATGGAGTCAAGGATTTTAGCGATTAAAATATCCCATACATGTGTTATGCATACTGTTGCTGCTGGTTGGAAACCTTGTATCTCCATATTTCTACATGTCTGTGATAAAATATCACACGTTTGTTATTATAAAAACATACCAGTTTATCATGTTATGACAGATATCTACAAATGACTATAGAATCTGTCAGCAAGGGACACAATTTTGGTTTTGGAAACTTTCTGGTTTCCATTTATAGTTTGAGTAGTACTGACCAATCACATGTGAGCTAGCTTGGCCTACAACTGCCCCTGATTTTGTACCTGTGATAAAATCTTGTATTCCAGAGAAACACCTATATTAGCATAGGTTGTTCATGTTCATTTTCACCAATAACCTTGAGATAAAACTGATCAAAGTTTAAATTTGCACCGTACAGCAGAAAGAAACATCGCAGAATAACTTTCATGCCTCAAAATCTTTTTTTTTGTTGTTGTTGAAAATGAAATGATGAGAGAGAATCCTACTGAGCACATGTCATCACTCTGGCTTGTTTTTGACTGGAGGAACTGAGAATGTTACAACTGCCCCCAGCCTCCACTACTTAAAAAAAATGTATACAACTCAAATGACTGGTTTCAGATCCACATGCCTGTTCCAAAAAGCAGGATTATAATGTCATCTGGAGATTGTTGCTGTAAAACATGGAGACACTACAAATCTATAACACGGACTTATATAAAAACTAATATCTGCTGTTCAAACTTATCCAGATAACTGGGGAACAGGCCCCAGGATGTGCACCTGCAGCTGGACTGAAGCAGTGTGACGCACTGGTTAACGCCGGGGTGTTCAGGGTCGTCTGAACGCTGCATCGAGAGCTTCACTTTGCAGCGACGTGTGTGAGAGTTGAAAGATGAGTGATGTTTGAATCAGCGCATGTTTGTGGCTGTTGGAGACTGTCATCATGGTGAAGCAGCAGATGGAGCAGTGGAGGATAATGAAAGGAGGACAGACTGTGTGAGGCTTCCAAACAGGCGGCGTCTATCGGCTACAGAGAGGACCTTGAGTTTACACGCGACAAAGAGTTTCTGCTGGCACTGTTTATAGGTGGCGTTTAGTTTGCTGTCCATTATATTTTGACAGCGTTTGAAGCTCTCCACCATCTCAACTGCCCCGATGGTGATTATAGTGGAGCTGTGTGAAGGTCAGGGCATCTTGGGAAAACTAAAAAGCAGTTCTTTATAGTTTCAGAGACTTTCAGGCACACAAGCAGTAGCTGTCTGCTCCGTATATCGCTCTGTGAGATGAAACAGAGATGAGAATGCTAATGGGCCACAGTGGACTTCGTTGCGTTTCCTTGACAGAATTTTTTTTTTTAAATTACACTAATGACCTTTTGGAAACAATATTAGTTTTTTTTTAACAGTTCAAGAGTTGTGTATTTACTGATATCACATAATGCATTTATTGCATATTGTCAGTCCACTAAAAAAAGTATCTTGAAATTTGGTGAAGGGTTGAGCGTTATTAAATGTGTTGAGAAACTGTTTCTACACTGTAAGCTAAATAAAGCCAGTGGATTATCTGAATATGCATTGCCTCAAAGCTGAAAATAGGATAGTTTTTATTAGTTCATGAAAACTTTCTTTTTTTGAGAGATACATGGTTCTTGCAGGCTGCTGACAATATATAAATATAAATATATATATAGCACTGTCATTTTCACTGTAATACAATTTTATTGCTGTCACTATATGCTGATTGTCAAAAATACTAGTGGCTCCACCACTTTTATTCAGAATGAAACAATCGAATTGGCATGAAAATTTGTGCAGGAATTAATGGTCAATATTAATGGTCCAGTAGCCAAGAGGATGCTAACATGCTAAACTAAGATGAAAAACATGGACACCTATTCCTAAATTAGGTCGACTAACTTACTAAATATACCTGCAGCCTATGGCATGCTAACACACTAAACTAAGGTTGTGGCCACAGAAACCTATACCTAAAGTCTATACCTAAATTGCTAATTAGATATACCTGTAATCAATAGCATGCTAACATGCTAAACTAAAATAGCAGCCACACAAACTTAGATCTAAATTCTATACCTAAATTAGTAAATGGATATACCTGTAACCTATCACATAAACTAAGACGGTGACTATGGAAACCTGTACCTAAATTCTGTATCTAAAGTACAAACTAAATATACCTGTAGCCTGTAGCATGCTTATGTGCTAAACTAAGATGGCGCCCATGGAAACCTGTACCTAAATTGCTAACTAATGTAGTCTATGGCATGCTAACATGCAGATGGTGACCATGGAAACCTATACTTGAATTAGGCTCACTAACTAGATAAATATGCCTGTAGCATGTTGCATGCTAATACGCTAAGCTAAGATGGTGACCAAGGAAACCTATACCTAAATACAAACTAAATGTACCTGTTGTCCATTGCATGCTAACATGCTAAACTGAAATGGTTTACATGGCTGTAAACTTTATATATAGTGTGTATAGGATACATCCCAGCTTTTGTTTAAATCTATTTTTCTCTCTATATCTCTCCCTCTCACTTCCTCTGGCTTTGTGTGGTCCACATGAATCAGCCACCATCCTCTCGGGGTGAGCGCAGGAAATGTAATTATTATTTTTCAGAAATAATCCAAAACCTCCCTGCATAGCCAATCAGATCTTGTTTTCACAGCTCCCACAGAGGCTCCAAAAGAACACCACCGGTTTCTCTGGCGCTCATTAATCAGCCTGTGAGTCCGACCTGCCGCAGAAAGGTGAATTTTAAGCAGATCCTTTAATGTACACCCGGATCAAGTCATCAATCACAGCCTAATACAAGGTTGTAGTTTAGGGGACGTGTCTAATGGCGAGATCTAACTGTGGCCATTACCTGAAAAGATTTTATTATTTTGCTATCTCAGTTTGGAGCATGATGGATGAACGAGGCGGGCAGCCATTTGCCGGACCCGAGTACAGCTGGCATATCCCTCTTTGATCCGAGCGGGGCCCAGGACATTGTCAAAGATCTTAAGTTCCTTTGATGGATGAGGGAACTTTTCCTGCTTTGTTTCTGGGCCGATTAATGACTTTCCGTGTCTGTCCTCTTGTCTCGAAACAAGGCTGGAGGTCAGAAGAGAAATGCTGCTTGGCAACATAATAAATGGTCGAGAAGATGGAGTGTGAGAGTAGAGAGGTTTCTGGCTGCTGCTTCCTATCAGAAGGCACTAACAATACATTGCATCATCCTTAATGCTCCGTCTTCTTGTCCACCTCGACTAAGTCTTGGAAAGTGATTTGCAGAAAAGTTTAGGAGATCTAAAGCACACGTAGTTCAAACAGTATCACATGTGAAAGTTTTCATTTTGATGCTGGAGCATAAAAATGCCTCAGGACATGTGCTTTTTGGTGGCTCTCTCCACCAGGTGGGGATGTTGTTCTTAAAGTATCAAGCAAGGTTTCACTACAATGCATTTTCCAAAGGCAAAGGAAAGAAAAAATGTCTCTTTAATTATTGGTAAGTATCAGAGGAAAAGGGGTAAAAACAAGCGCCGTTTTCTGCATGAGAGTGCACATCCTCTCTGTTTGCTCTTGGCCACATGAATGAAATCCAGCACTGAGTCTGTGCACTGCTGATGTCACTGATGCCAAGCGTCTTAAAGGAATGTCACAGAAATAGATGAATCATCGGCCACAGGGCTCATTCGATACAGATACAAACAAGAAGAAAAAAAAAAATCTGAAGCACATTCTTGATCTAATTCATTAAAGGAAAAATGTTTAAATATAGCAGCGAGTTCTCACATGTTCCTCTCCAGGTACGTGATGCTGATAAAGTGATGATGCTGCAACCATGAACATCCTGATCTGCTTTGGTCCATTTCATTTGATGTTTTTAAGGCGCACATCAAAGGCTCGCCAGCCTTTGCAGCAAGCCAAAGATTAAAAAGGGAGTGTGTTTTTTTTAAATATTTTTTTTTCTAGATTTTGGCACCTTAAACTAATTTTTATTACAGAGACGAACGTGAAATAATTTGGCTTCAGAACAGAAACACGTCAGAGCAGCGGCTAGAAAATTCCCTGGACCAGAGGTGAGGTCTTAATAATGTTTGAGTCATTTATTTTATTTAATTTTTTTTAAGAACAGGTTACAACAGTACTGAAGCTCAGCACAAGTTGGTCCTTATCTATGAAGAAAGCTGATGCCTAATTGTCACAACCTCCAGCTCATGGTGGAAAAGGGAAAGTAACGTAAACCAGTAAAATAAAGTAATTTTTAGCAAGATATGGGGAAAAAGGGCGAGACAAAACTGCAAAGCAAAGGAAAAGGGCCGACTGGTGCTGCTCAAATTAAAGAAAGAAATTAAACCAAAAGAGGACTCTCAAAGGAAGAGCTAATGGCTAAATCAAAAGGCTGCAAACCAAAATCCTCACTGACTTAATGTGAAAAACAGAAATACAAATTTAATGTAGAAAAGAATGTGATGAACAGGTCTAATGGTCTCCCTTAAGATGAAACACACTGTTTGTTATTTGATTTGAGTGAGACTGAGGACAAGCTTAATATTTTTGGAAATAAGTCAACATGGATTCAGTTTAGCTTTTATTATGTCAAGCTTTGTGCGTGCCAGCTTATTTTCATGATCACTTAACAAAATACTGAGGTTCAGGTGTAATTTTCAACTAAGAGCAGCAGGTGAGAGTTATGCAGGGGCAGAGCAGTGCAGTTTAAGTTGGTGCCATTTGCCCTCGAAGGCAAAATCATCTCTGCCATGTTTTACATCTACAGAAGCTACAAAAATTACAAATTTTTGTAGCCATAGTTGTCGATTAGTTGAAACTATTAGTCTTCTAGTTGTTGCATGTCTATGATAATAATTAAGTTTTACATTTTTGGGGCAGGAAGCAGGAAGCCTGTTAAATCCTAACAGCAAAACAGTAATCATTGTGAAAGTGTCCAAACAATCAGCAAGGAGAAGGAACTCAGTCTCAACACAAAACTTCACACAAGGTTTTGAAAACATGGGAATAAATAACTTCCAAGTTGAGAAAAACAAGTACCTGCAGACTCATTAAGACAATGGACAGTGTATACAAACAGATTAACTGACTCACTCCTGCTCTCTGTCCCTGCCTGAACCCGCCGTGTCTTTATCTTCCCTGGAGACAAAGACCTGGGTGAAGTCGCTGTAAATCACCTTGGTACTGTATTTGCCAAAGAGGCCTCTGTC
The DNA here is from genome assembly GCF_056507025.1 of Lutjanus erythropterus. NCBI lineage: Eukaryota > Metazoa > Chordata > Actinopteri > Lutjaniformes > Lutjanidae > Lutjanus > Lutjanus erythropterus. The sequence continues at coordinate 26,846,050 of NC_139336.1, read as the reverse complement.
GGTCTTGACGAACCAGTCTAATAGGGTCGCTAAATGCTCCTACAGCACAGTGTTTCAGTGACTTCAGTATTAATAGAGAAAAGGTCTGTGTTGCAAAAATCCCCAAATGTCACGGCTCAGCTCCCAAATGGAGTTCTGGGTGTTTTTTGGGTTTTTTTCTGTGACTAATAGATAAAAACTTGGTCTTCTTGCCCTGTTATATTGTAGATAAAGGACATGCACTCTTACACACTTGTGATTGTATATATTTCTAATTATTCTTAATGTTATATTATCTCTTTATATGTTGTAGTAGAATGTATATATTTTTAGAGACTTCTTATTTTCTATTCTTACAATTCTCCATGCTTATATATATTATTATTCTTGAATAGGAGCGCCTGTAACATCAGCGTTTTTTCCCGGTGGATCAGTAAAGTTTTTCTGATTCTGATTCTTTCCAAGCAGTAAGAAAAGACAAGAGAGGAAAGAAACAGGAGGAGAAACTGGCAAAGCTCCGTAAATTAGGTTCCTCTCGCCCGTCCACAGCCGACCCCCCTCCTAACATCAGTGCAGCAGTTCGGCTGGCATCAGCAGGGCCCGTCATAATCCTGACTACTTTACACCACTGGAGTTATGGTTAACCTGCAAAATACCGCTGAAAGAGACACAAAACGGCTAAAAAAAGTTGCAGATCTGCCTGCATATCTGTGCCCGGGGGCCCATTGTCTCATAATCCATCCATGAATCTGACAAATAAATGATGTAGAGTTAAGGAGCCAGTAGAGCAGAATAATAATTCAGACTCTGAATCTGACATATATTTTAGTTCAATTCCTACACACAAAAACTGCTGCAAAAATAGTGAAAGTAGTTGTGTGTTGACTTCAGTGTCTAGAGTTAATCAAAAGTTTACATAATGAAGGCCAAAGGAATAAATATTCATATAATTTCTGAGCTCTTCACCTGGTGTTTCCTCAGAGGTCTGACTGGACGTCTGCTGATCCTCATGAACAGGTAGCTTCGAGCAACTGGAGATACTTCCACCTGAAAAGAGTACAAAGGTCTTTATTTCTAATATTATTCCCCATACATCTGCACCTTTCCTGCAGAGAGATTATGCCATCATGACTTTTATTTGTCTTTTTAGCATCTGTTTGATTTTGAAAAGCAGTATAGAAATACAGCAGAACAAACACAAAACAAATGCACGGGGGAAAAAAAAGAAAAGGAGAAAGCCGCTGGCAGCCACACAAAAAGGGGGAAATTACACATATTTTATCAAATAATCTGGACCAACTGCAGAATATGAGATGAGAAGAGAGAAGAAGATGGGATATGGGATATATTCATGCCTGCAGTTGTTATTGAGGACTCTGAGGTCATGTCTTTGGTATTTTTTTTTTTTTCTGGGAAGTTATGAGTTGTTGTGCTTCATCAAATGAGTGAAGCAGGTTACAGGCTGGTGTTTGTTCCTCCAGCAGGACACTTGATCCCCCCCTCCACTCAAAAATGTGTTTTTCTCGTGTTTGTGTCCCCTCGAATGCCTGACCTTGACTGAACCGACCCGTATCAAAGTTTGTCAACAGAGAGCTGTTTTTATATCCCTCTGTACTGACAGGGAAATGTCTGAACACTTCCCCAAAACCTGAGGTTCAAATGTACCCAGGTGTGATGGCAAAGGCCACAAATACTGGCTACGGTTCACTGGTCAACCACACCTCAAACGATTAACATACACATTAAAGTCCACATTATACAGTTTATTTTTTTACTTTTATCCTCACACTGTTTAACCAGACTGCACATTTTCACATTGTAGGGTTAGAACAAGCGATATTCTGTTATTTTAATATGATTTTTTGTCTGTCTTTGTTTGAGTTACCATGCTGGTGGGACGTCTCTTCTGGGAGAAGCAAAAGGTGTGGCCAAGGGAGGAGGACTTTTAAATCCTGTTGCTGGGCTCATCAGACCGTACCATCTGCTGCCATGTCAGAGGGGGGATTTGGGTTTACTTAGTTTTTCCTTTGCATTAGTTTTAGTTGACAGCCAACTACTGTGCATAATCAGTGGGCGGTACAACCAGGAAGTAAACCTGGAAGCTTCATAGTGCTCGACTTAAACAGTGGTGGCTTTCTTGACTTGTAAAATGATCTTTTAAAATTGACAAACATCATATTTGTAATTCATGACACAATTGAAATGAGATCGAAAATGCATTTGTCTCTCACCATGGGAAGGGCAAGGGGAGGGACTTATATATGCTTTCAGCCCAAACAGCTAAGAGGGAAACTTTTAAACCTGGCAACCCAAAATTATTTAAATTATTATTTAATTATTTGCCCACAGGTGGGTCACAGGAGATTTTCTGGGGGTCACCAAATAAATAAAAAGACTATGGAATAAATTTAGAACTATTTTAATCATATTATCATAATTCAGAAGTGTAAAATGTTTTTTTTATCGTTTTCCTTACAACTTACATCTTTGACTTTATGTATTTTAATTACACGTCAATTTACCATGTAATTTTATTACATAAGTTTAATGTTAACAGCTGCATTTAATACAATGTTTTTTTCTATCATTTTGAGTCAGTGTGAATAAATTAATTGATTAAGTCAACGTAAACTTTTACATTATGTTTACTTTTTTGGATAAATAAACTTCTGATTTTATAGTTTTCAGTTATGCTTCACTTAAAAATATTGCTTCATGTTTATTAGAGCCAAGAATGTGTGTAAATTACTTTGTAATGCTGGTTTTGAAGGGCTATATGAATAAACTTTATTATTAAGAGGTTACTATTATTATGAGAGAAATCATACCAACTCCTCTTTTCTAATGTCTGGTATTATTTACTTATTTATTTTTTCTTTTTTACCTGTGTATTATTATTTGATTTTCAACTCATTTAAAATATCTGTCTCTTATTAGATTGATTTATTTGTTTTCATCCCTTGTTTTTTTAATGTTTACTTGCTATTGTTATCAGCTCCCATGTATTTAGTACTTTGTATGTCTAAATTAAATTGAAAAAAACACTGCATGGTAGGCCATGTGCAGGAGTTTATCTTGCTGTTTGTGTATTTTTCTGTCAATTTTGTATTATAAAACTGTTACAGTTTCTTACATAAGCATCTTATGGATAACTTTTAGCAAATCAGGAGCTACTATTATATAAATCTTTCTAAAAATGAATGGTTAAGAGCCAGTTTTACCAGCTGGTGCTGTCTCAGACATGCAGCCTGTTGTCGGTGTGTCTGTTTACCTGCTGAGCTCCCTCAGCTTGTTTTGTTTACCTCTTCGCTCCTGACACGTGGTGGAGAGGGGAGGGTGGAGGAGAGGAGGAGAGGAGAGGAGAGGATGGGTGAGGGGAGGGGAGGCGGATTAGCGCAGCGTCGGTGCCCGGTGTCCTTTTTAGACTACAACAAAACACAGGAGTGACTGAGAGAAAACCGCAGAGGCAAACCAAACTCGTCGCCACCTGCAGCTTGTCCTCCTCGGTCAGTCTCAGCATCTCTCCGAGCATCTCTCATCATCAGCATCATCATCACCATCACCATCCAGCATGTCTCTGTCCGGCACGCAGACACCAGAGGACGGACTCTACGGTGAGTGATGCTGCCTCATGGACCAGGCCGCTGTGTTTCTTTAGCCTTTACATCACGACATGTACGTGAGGTGGCTGCTTTCTGCTCACATGCATCTATTAAACAGCTCAGCGACAGCAGGGTCACAGCTGTTTGTGCGCACAGATCGATTTAATTCCGTCTGCAAATATAAACAAAGCAGGTAAACAGTGTAAGCAGTGACCCTCATTCGTTATCTCAGTGCGTCCGATGCGCAGACATGATACCAGCAGCGCGTCAAAAGCACTGGCAGTGTTTTAGTTGTTGGCATTGTTGTTGTTTCCTCAGTCTGACACTGTCATTGTGTAAACGGATTCCCTGACTCACCTGTTTGTATCTCTGTAAGCCAATTAAGATGTGGAGATTTCCTGACGCTTATAGCTCCACTGTGCTGTGTGCACGTTGCTTGGCACAGAGCATGCTGGGTAAAACATGTGGAGCAGTTTTATTATGGACACAAATGGTCTGTACCAGAATGATACTATAGACTATTACAGTGCAACTGGAATTTTGATCTGATATTGATATTTGGGTGTGTAAACACCAGAAATGGAATTAACACTTTCCATAAACATAACAAGTGTGTATTGGGTTTACTGAGAAAATCCAGTTTCTCTTGATCCTTTTAAGAGCATAATATGTAACATTTCTGCCTTAAAATGTGTGAAAATGAGTGCACATATGCTACATGTTTTGTTGAGTTGTGCGTTTCATTTGATCACCTGTTAATGTCCTCATATTCCCTTTGTCCACTCTAGCTGCTATAACTTGTGGGGGAAACATGGGAAACATAAGATGATGCGTCACAGAGTGAAGAAGGAAGTCAGGAACTAGCTAGCGGGTTTGGGCGATGTCTCCCGAACTGGCATATGACGATGTCCACAGTCCAATGGACGATGATATCGTTGTTTGGGGTCACAAAAAACAACAGTGCGAAACATCACTGCCTCCAGTGTAACCAAGTGTCTTGGCGTTGCCTTACTGGGCAGATTTACCGAGAAAATAAACGTAAAGAGATGCAGTGCAATGTCCAGCAGCACCAACAACTTCTGCCTTAGGCTTTTAAATCACAGTGTTATGATGGGAAACACACGTGAGAAATACTGTGTTATCAGTCAAATCTTCATCCAAATGCTGCACAAATTTTAATTGGATTTCCTGAAAATCAGCAAAAGAAAATGCTAATTAATCAGTGTCAACCCACTATTGTTATGTGATTATTAGAGCATCAAGATAAACAGTTAATTCAGTCGGCTGCCATTAAATGACTGAAGAAGAAGAAGAGGGCACGTTGTAATTAAACGTCCAGTGTGTAAGTATTGTGGGGATCTGTTGTCAGAATGTGGCAGGAATGGAATAAAATTTTCATAAGTATGTTTTCATTTGTGTGTAATCACTTGAAAATAAGAATTGTTACCTTAGACTGAGCTGTTTACATCCTCAGAGCGAGTGGATCCTCTTTATGGAGGCCGCCATGTTGCATTGCCATGTTTCTGCAGCAGCCCAGTAACGGATCATCTATACACCGGCTCTGTGTGGCCTTTTTGCAAGTTTCGTGGCCTCTGTTGGTTCTTCTACATGCTTAGGAGGAGAGGGTGAGGCGAGTTGGTTGCAATCTGCAAGGTCAGCGCTAGATGGTGAAATCTGCACACTGGTCCTTTAAAAGAGTCCAGTCAAACCTCAGACAACGGAGACATTGCAGTCTCCTGATCGCCTCTTCAGGAAGACTGAGCAACATTAAGTCATGTGATTATTTACACATTAAATCTGTTTTCATTGCACTTTGTTGCATTTTCTTTTTATTAATACATAAACTTTTTCACCTCAGCTGAGTGCAGTAAAAACTTTTTGCAATATTTCTTTTTTCCAGAATTTTTTTAATGCAGAAACTGAAAAAGAGCATGAAAATGATAGAAAGGAAGAAGATAAATTATATTTCTGTCATCCTCATAGGGAAAATCAGGGATGCACGATATGGATTTTTTTTCAGTTGATACAACAGCAGATAATTACATGCTTCTCGTGGTCAATATCGAAAAGATAAGTGATAATTTAACATTTTTGTGTCATGCTTTTGTTGTTTATGGTGACCTGATGTTGAGAAAGATGGGTGATTTAATATTTCATGGTTCTGACCGAACAAAATCTGAGTGACATCGCTGTTAAAACAACAGTTCTGAAGAGTTTGTCTTCATGTTTATTTTGTCCATTTTATAAAACATTTTGCCAAAGAATTCAAATGAAACACTTTCACACAATATATTAAATTATTATAGCAGATATTTATCAGTAATAATTTAATTATTGGAATAATAAATAATAATATAAATTTCCCAGTATTGTAATTTATTGCGTGTGCCTTGGCACCATTGAGGGGGATGATGAGAGGCATTTCTTTGGTGTAACTACTCAGTCTTCTCGTCAGTAAATCCTGTAAGG